>NC_092048.1:23590887-24199945 GCF_003086295.3 Arachis hypogaea | reverse complement strand
CACATAAGTATTAGTAAGAATAGATAGAGAGAAAAAAAAGAGAAGATAAAAAATAAGCGTGAAGTAAATGTTGTTTTATATAGTAAATATATATGAAATGAGAGGATGTATTATGTTTTAATATTTGGTTTATATCTATTAAAGAGAAATAATATTAATATTGTCTTATATAAAAGTAAAGAGTAAAAAAATATAAAAAATATAGAGTAACCTAAAAAAAATAAATGTCATGAGCATGAGAAGAAAAATGAAGAAGCATTTTAAGTTATACTTTTATATAGTAAATATAAAAGAGAGTAAGTCAGTAAGTATGAAAAGAGAAGATGCATTATTTATGTTTTATTATTCAATTTATATCTATTAAAAGAAAAATAATATTAACATTGAAGGCATATACATAGTACCCTATAAACAAGTAAAGAGTAAGAGAATATAAAAATCAAAGAATAATCTAAAGAAAAATAAATGTCACGAGAGTGAAAAGAAAAATAAAGAAGAATCCTAAGTTGTAATACGAAGAATGAAACTAGGTTATGCCATCTTAGAAAAAAAATAACTATTAGAGAATAATCCTAAAATGATCTTGGTCTCTCTTTTAATATATCACTACAAGAAAAACGTTGAATATCGTCGGATTTGTCAGTGAATTTACCAAAAAAAATTTTGGTAATATGTTTATCATCGGAATAAATCCGACGGTATAAATCTCGCTAGTAATTATTTACTGATGGCGAATTCTTTCGTCTGCCGCTAATTATCGTCAGAATATTTTCGCTTGTAGTTTTTACCATCAAATTTTTCTCGGTAAATCCGACGGTAATATATTATTAATAATTAAATTAATAACTATTGACGGATTTAATCGATAGTAAATCTGACAATAAACTTAAATTTAATTTTTTAAAAACATTGTTTAAAAACTAATATATAATTCATGCATATTAAACATCTTATTTCAAAACTTGAGGATACAATATTTCATGATATAACAACAAATTTCAACAAATAAAAAAATTTTACAAACAAAACTAAAAAAAATCCTAAGAAACCAGAACAAAAACTTTACAAGTTTCAACAAGTAAACACAATTTATAAACAGAATTCAATAAATAAAAATTCTAAGGCTTGTAAAATTTAAAAGTCATAATTAACAAGAAATAAGAATAAAGAATGAACAAATTATACCTAAACTCCATTGAAAGATGCAGCCACAGAGGTGCAAAGACTGAGAGAAACGAAGCATCACGGCCAGCACAGCAACATCACTGCCGGCACTTGCTCGTATAATCTTAATTCACCAAGGGGTTGTTAAGTATAGTTGCGAAAACAAAGTGGATTCACAATTTCACTAATAGTTAGAATAGAAAATAAGACATACAACTTTATTATCCTTATATTTTGACAAAGTAGAAGGTGCACTAACATTTGGACCGACATTTAAACAACATATTTCATTATTATGTTCAATTTTTTGAGTCCAGAGCAACTAATTTGTATTCACAATCAACAAAACCAATTCAACAATTAATAAAATTAGCATATTCATAGTTAGCAAATCCAATCCTAACCTAATTCAACAATAAAATTAACAACAATAACATTTCAACAATTTCAACATGTTAATTTAACCTCTTCCATATTCTAATTAGATTCATAAATCATATTCTAATAAATGAATCAACTATTAAAAATTAATATAGAATATTAGAATAATTAAAAAAAACTTACATGTTGACTGTTGTTGTAACTATAGAATCGAGCAGTGCAATGCAGGAAGTAACATCCACAAAAGAGAGGTGAGGGAGGGATTGGGACACGATGTGGTGCGGCGAGACGCAAGCACTCACCAGGCGTTGAGTGCAGTGATGGCGGATGAGCAGAATACGAGACAGATAGAGCAAGACAGCTAGCGACGAGCACGCGAGAGACGACGAGCGGAGGAGGCGTGACGAGACGCGGGCATGTGGTGGATTCGGTGAGAGCAAATGACGTGGTGGATCCGGCGAAAGGCACGGCAACGGACGCTAGCGTGTGGTGGCGGTGAACCGAGATGAGAGTGGGAGGGCTGGGCGAGAAGGGGGCGGCGGTGTGCCTCTATGTGTATGGATGGGAGTGAGAGTGAGAGAGCTGTGGGTGGGGTGGGTAATTTTAATTTATGACAAGATTACCGTCATATTTACCGGAGGATTTATCCACCGATAATGCTTTGCGAATGACCACAGCATTGCACTAATTAAGGTTACCGATGGATAAATTCACTGGTAAATCCGATGGTAATGCTCGCGCCAATTTTTTTCTTTTTTACCTCCATTTATTACTGGCAAATTTACTGTTGGAAAATCAAATCCGATATAACTTTTTTACCTGATGAATTTTTTTTGTCAAATTCACCGGTAAATCCCGTCGGTAAACCCACTGCTAACTAGGGGTGTACATGGTCCAGTGCGATCCGAAGACCCTGCCCGGACCTGAACACTTTTGGAGCTAATTTGGTGTGATTTCACCTATATTTATACTCATTTCAAGAATACATATTAAGAATAAGATTAGATACGTTGACATGTGATAGTATTTAGGTGTGTCTTAGCGTATTAGAGGATTTTTTATATTTTTTATTAGGACACGGTTCGACACAAAAGACACGTGCATCGAGTGTTGATGAATATTGTGTTTAAAATGCATTTGACACGCGAATACGATAAATTAAAAAAGTGTCCGTACTTTATAGAATACCGTTAATGTATTGAAATCTTAAAAGCAATTTTCTTAATTTTTTTTTGTTTGGAGTTATGCTTCTACTAATTGATTATCATAAAAAAAGAGACATATAAGGAAAAAATTTTAAAAGTAAATTTTTTAGGCTAAAGAATTTTAATATAAATTTTAGAGGTGTGCTTTACTTGGAAATGGAAGTTTTTGATGTATATACAGGTGGGTGGCAATTGCAAACATATAGGCACAACACGCAGGTAACATGCTGAGTCAGCATGCAACTCACATGTTGGACACATGGCAAAATTGCACGTAACACGTAAGTAACGTGTTGCCACGTGGCGCTCATCCATTCAACACGTAGCCTGCGAGGTAAGTCTTCTGTCTATAAAAACCAAAGCTCATAACCATTTTTCTTCATTATGAGAGAAGTGTTTTTCTCCAGGGTCGGTGCGATGGAGGGCACTGCAAATATAGTGATTTACCACAACAGTGAGGTCGTACGAAATACATATGAGAGTGTGAGTTTTGCGTGTGAGAATATATTTTCGTTTGTGGTTTTGTGCACTATAACGTTCATGAAACTACAGTATGGGATCTGTCAAAGCATAGAGGTTGATATCTTAAAAGGGGTGACCAACATTCTCTATAGGAGTCCGATTGTCGTATTTGGCAGCCTAATACAGTTTGAGGTTATGCCAATCATCGACGAAACTAGTATTCAGCGGATGTTTCATATTCACCAGCAAACTCAGGTGCAACACCCGAGGATTGATTTATGCATTGAGTTTGAGCATATTGTTGCAGATGAGGTTCAACATGATAAAGATGTGCAAGATGATAGAGCTGAGGCATACTTGGGAATGAACAATGATAGCGATGAGGAGTTCGAGGCTACGTACGAAGCCGGTGATGAAGACGAGGACGACGATGGGGGAGGTGAGGTAGTGGCGACAACTTTAGTGGTTCCAGCAGCCGCAGTTAGTCAACCAATAGACGTTCCACCTTTTATGCGTATCTTGGATCTTGACGTCATGCATGCACCAGAGTTTTCGAATATGCAAACGTAAGTACGTGAGCAGTGAGTAGTATGTTTACTTGATTTTGTTTTAGCGGATCGATGAACAACAAATTTGTTTTCTCATAGGTTTTGCTGATTCAGAGGATAGGGATTTTAGAATCGAAATGGAATACAGTTCAAGAAAATCAGTCATTGCGGCAATTCGGAGTTACACTATCTCCAGAGGAGTCAATTACGTTGTTTATAAATCCGAGCCACAGACGTTATATGCAAAGTGCAAGAATTATGGACGTGGGTGCGACTGCCTTATCTGAGCCAGCTTGATATAGAAGAAATTCTGTTGAGAGATTCAGAGGTACAACGGGAGGCACACGTGTTTCATGGGAACGATCTCACAGGATCACTTCAAGTTAGACTCGGACACGATTGTTGAGGATATGAAGTCATTGGTTGAATCCAACCCATCCATAAAGGTCAAATTTATAATTTCGGAAGTCCAGGCAAGATTCAACTACACTGTTAGTTGCTGGAAGACTTGGCTGGCAAAGCAGAAGTCAATAGTCAAGGTTTTTGGTGGATGGAAAGAATCTTACTAAGTTTTGCCGTTGTGGTTCTTGGCAATGGTTCAAAAGATGCCTGGTTTCACAAGTCCAAATAAAAACACAACCTCTGTATAACGGGAGTCAAGAGGTGGACAGTGTTAGGATTCTTCATTGGGTATTCTGTGTAAGATCCTGTGTTTTTATAAAATTAAATAATAAATTTGTTTATGATTTATTATATTTAACTAAGATTATATTTTAAGAGATTTTATATATAAATTAAGCAATTTCTTATTTATGATTTAAAACTTTTGTAATTGAACAATAATAAGAATTTTATAGGCTTTAAGTTGAATAATTAGGTTTTTAACTCTATTTCATGATTATAAAGGAAATTAATTTTTATGATCTCTAATTATTGAAATGGAGTATTTATTTGAAAATAAATTTTAAGTTGATAATTAAATAATATTTTTAAAATAATTTTGAGGGATTAATTTAAAATTCAATTTAATACAATATCCCCTAACTTTATTAAAATTTAACAAATTTCAATTTGTCAAAAAATTTCTAATTTTACAATTTGTCCTAAATCAAACCCCAATTCTAAAATTAAACACACAAAATCCTAACCCCCTAACACCGACAGCACCGCCATCCACCCCCCAAAACCCTCAGCCATTCACTCATTCACCGAGAAAGAAAGAAAGAAAAGCGGGATGAAAGAAAGGGAGAAACGAGCAGAAAAGAGAGGAGCTGGTCGGCATTGCTGGGTCTGTCGCCATAGTAACGCACCGTTGTCGCTGTGGAGTAGTCGCCGTCGAGCCCAGGTCGAGAGAGAGAGAGAGAGAGAGAGAGAGAGAGAGAGAGAGAGAGAGAGAGAGAGAGGCCGTCACGAAGGTTGGAATTGAGATGAGAGAGAGAGAGCCGCGAAGGAGGATAGAATCGCGTGTTGCCGCCGCGTCCAGTCACCGTCCGTGAAGCCATCATCGCCGCTGAAGCTCTGGGTCGCCATCAGCTTCGCGCAGAGCTCCCATGGGTGTTGCTATCGAGCTTGCAAGTGAGAGAGGGAGGCGTCGCTACCTATGTCGCCGTCGTTCCTCCACCGTCGTCGAAGATCCACCATCGAAGTTGTTGGGCTCACCGTCATTGCACCTAGGTTGCTGCTGCGTCACCAGAGCTCCATGCCGCCGTGCTGGCCATCGGAGACCGCAACTAAAGCCTTTGTCTTCTTGGGTTTTAATTTCCACGAGTTACTCGGTTGTACAACCGTCACCAAAACCGGGCCAGATTTTTACTAGTAACTGCTTCTTCCTTTGTTGAATCTGTTTTGCTTCTATTTTGCTTCACCATTCTGATTATTGTTGGTGTCTCCGCTGCCTTAATCACTCGGAGTGATGCTTCTGCCGCTAGAACGGATGTCTGGGTCTGATTTCTATTTTTTTTGCTACTGGAAACAGACACCGGAGCTGTTCCTAATGATTCTGGTCAGGTATATTTTTCGATTCTAGGCCATTTACATGTTTTACTATCTTTGCCATGCTTGTTCTGATTCAATTTTTTTGTATATGTACTTGTTTGGGTTTCTTGAAGCTGTTTCAGCTACTGTAATTTCAAATTGTAATAACGCGGTCGCTATAAGAGGCGTCAGAGTATGCTGTCGCTGTTGCCATGAATTAAAAGGAAAGGGAATTGTCACGATAAGTTATGCGGACTCAGGTAGGGAATTGTTTTAAAGTTAAAATATTTTGGGGTTGAATACCTGATAAGTTTAGTAGATTAATGCAAGTGAATTCATTTCTGTACTTGAAATGATTTTCTACTGTGATTGAAGTTGTGGTTGAATTGATTATTGATTTGTCAGTTTTTTAAAATTCCGGTGGAAATTATTGAATATGTTGATTTTGAACTTTTCATTAAAATTGGTTCTTATTGATTCTGAATGATGGATTCGGAAATGTCAATTTAAAATGTTGGTTTTGTTGAGTTGAGATTGAAAAGAGAGGACCTGTAATGGGTGGCAAACTTCAGTTTTTAGGGGAGGTGCTGTCAGAATTTTTCTAAGAATTTGAAGAAGTTTTAGTTGTGAATTCGAAATTGATTTTGATTTAAGTAACTTCAATAAAGAGGTATGTTTTGAATGCTTTTAAAGATTATTAAAGAAAATTAGATTTTTATGATTTTGTTAACTTGTGGTTTTAAACTCATTTGGTTTCTAATAATAAGAAGAGATTTGATTAACTAGCTAAATACTTTAAAATAGTAAATTGAATATAAATTCAAGGGTTTGGGAATAGAAATGTGAGTTTAAGGTTTTTAATGAAATTGAACATAAGAGTTAAGAGGAAGAAAGTTATTTTAAGGTGTATGGTGAGAAAAGTGTGGTGTTGATTTGGAGGTAAGTTTAGTGAGTTGTTTGAAGGTTATACTTGAAATTGAGATGTAATTCAGTGACAACTGATTTTAGTTAAGGTCTGATAATGATTTCGAGGTTGGGAGAGGATAATGATTAAGTATGATTGAGGTATCGTGATGATTCTGATTAATTATAGTGATGTGGGGTGATGATTGAGAATGATGTGAATATTGATGAGTTATGATTGAAATATTCATATGGCTTATTAATTTGGAATATCTGAGACACGAGTTTTTCTGGGTAGATGCAGTAGCTTGCCACCACTTGCTACAGGTTGAGACTCAATACTCTGTTGCAAGATGTGACCGGACACTTTACCTTCCTGGGTTCTCCCATGGACATGCATATATATTAAATTATTGAGCTTGGAGTTTGACTCCATAGATATTATTTGAGCTTGGGTATGCGCGCACAGAGGGACTATCCAATGGTTAACTACCAGGACATGTCGGGTTGGCTATATAACTGACAGATGAGACTCATCAGCCATAGGACAGGCATGCATCATATGCATTTGTATGTTTTGATTGAGTGTGCACTTGTTTTGATTTGCCTAATTGCCTAATGAGTTGTGGAGTTACGGATTGATGGTGTTTGAGACGAGTCAAGGACTTGGAGTGGAATGATGGCTTTACTGAGTATTGAAAATAATTTCTAAAAACCATTGATATATTGTTTTATACTGAGACTGTTGAGACGCTATGCGCTTGGCAGGGACGGTAGGTTAATTTTGCCTGTTGAGGTCACGGCAGCGTAAGGGCAGTGGTTAGTCCCGCTTATGTTGAGATGTGAGGTCTGTGGCAGAGTATCCCGCTCGCATCCTTTCGAATCATAAGAGTGTGCAAGCACTATATCCTAGACTGTGTGTTGGGCACGATATCCCAGGGGGTTCCCATTTATTCATGACCGAAAGGCGACATCTCTATGGAGATGTGTCGGGTTGGCAGTTGAACTGACAATATGATATCACAGCCAAATAAGACAGGCATTCATCATGTGCATCTTCTATATGTTTGCTTGCTTTGCCGACTTGAATTGTTTGCCAAATTGTATAACATGATTATTTGTTTCTTGAATTTCTTGATATACATGCTATACTTGTACTTTACTTGCATTGTTATTACTTGTATTTTCAACTGGGATTGAGGAGGTTCGGAAGGCGGTAGCGATGGAATCGCATGGCGATTAGGCTAGCGAAGGCTATGGAATAGCGAAGAATTGCTAGATTAGAAATCCACTGAGTTAGATTCCCCTATTAACATTATGGTCTTAAAGTTTTGGTTTTAATTTTTAGATATGCTTTAAGTTGAATCTTTTGACGGATATGAAGTTCTAGGATTGTCTCTGGCATCCCGAAATCTTATATCTTACATTACTGAGCACTGTTACTATACTGAGAACCTCCGGTTCTCATTCTATACTTTGTTGTTGTTTTCAGATGTAGGTCGCAACCCACCTCGGTGAGTTGCTTGATGGTGGTAGAGCGGAGGACCTTATTCCATTTTGTTGTCACTTTGGTGATTTTGGCTAATTCTCTCACTTTTGTATTTATATTTGCTTCAGAGGCTTACTATGAGAGAGATATTTTGTATAAGTTGTTTTACTATCAAAATTCTGTATGTCTGTATATAACTAGTTGGCCTAAACTCCGTCGGCTTAGGCTAGTAACTTATGACTATTATATTCTCATATCCACTTATATTTTGTTATCTGGTATCTTATATCTTGTGTGTTAAGTTTGTAGCTTCGTGTGAATACTTTTGAAACTCGGTTTTTGAGTTTATTCCTTCATCAGACTTATAGAATTATTATTTCTTTCTCTCTCTCTCTCTCTATATATATATATATAATTGTATAAGCCTTATAATTGTCATAACCCTTGATTAACCTTTGCTTTACGGCATGACGTAAGGCTTAGGCTAATTAGGGTGTTACAACGCCAACTACAGGTGGTTGCAAGAACGAGGCGAGGCATATGTTCATTGGTGTGACAACATCGAACATCCCCAGTGGGTGTTGGCATTTGACGAGGGACATCGATGGGGTCACATGGCGACGAACCTTGTCGAGTGCATTAATTTGGTGTTGAAGGGTGCTCTAAATCTTCCAATATTGGTGCTAGTCCGAGCAACATATTATCGGTTGACTGAGTTGTTTATGCGGAAGGGTACTGAGGCTTACCAGCGCAAGCGTGATGGATTTACTTTCTCTGAGTTTGCCACTCAGCGGATAGAGGGAAACATGCAGCGTGCAGGTAACATCGTTGTGCACCGGTTTGATAGAAGAAACGAGGTGTTTGAGGTACGCGAAATGCATAGTGAAAAAATGTTAGTTGTTGATCTTGCGTGACGGAGGTGCGACTGTGCAAATTTTTAGGTGGAGCGACTTCCATGTCGCCATGTTATTGCATGCTATGCTAACCAGCGACTGGATTGACAAGTGTATGTCAGCGATGTATACAAGATGTCAGAGATTTGGAAGGTCTACAGAGTGGAGTTTGTCCCGTTAGGAGACATGGAGACATGGCCTAATTACACAGGAGCGACGATGGTCACGAATTTGGCCTTGCGACGAAAGTCAAAAGGTCGTCCCAAATCGACTCGCTTTCTGAATGAAATGGATTCACAGAAAATGCGTGGTCCTCGGGTATGCCGTCTTTGCAGAAATCAGGGTCATCGTCGCAGTAGATGTCCTCAACGTGCTGGACCAAGTGGGGTTGGTGGCAGTGGTGGCTCGTAAGGTTTTATTTCAAGTGGTGGTTTGTAGGGTTATAGTTGTAGTATTTTTAATATCTATGTAATTTGAATCAATGTATTTTAAATCTGAATTTCAGTGTAGTTATTTTCAGTTCATGTAGTTCAATTCTGAATTTCGATATCTATGTAATTTTAAGTTAATGTATTTAAGTTAACGCATTCAATTCTAAGTTTAACTCAAATTGAAAGTTAATACAACAAATAGAATGATGAAAGTAAACAAAGTTCGACTAATAGAAAATTAAACAAAGTTTAACTAACTGAAAACTAAAACAAGAAATGCAATGATGAAGTAAACAAAGTTTGACTAAACTAAAAACTAAAACAACAAATACAATGATAAAATAAACAAAGTTCGACAAAACTGAAAACTAATACAACAAACACTTACGGCTTCTTTTTGAAAACGTGCATCGCGTTGTTCGCTATCCCTCTAATACTTGACGGTGTAAACCTGGTTGGTGGACGGACTAATGAGCCACTATTTTATGATTTATTTTGTACTGAATTGAGTGGATTTTATCAATTATTCATACACTTATTCATATAAATTGTATGGTTTTACAAATCCTTCCTAATTTTGTGCTATGATTGAAAACATGCTTCTTTGGCTTTAAAATTGCTAATTTTTAATCTTCTCTTATTACCATTCGATGCCGTGATATGTTTGTCAAGTGTTTTCAGGGTTTATAGTGCAGGAATGGCTTAGAAGATGGAAATGAAGCATGCAAAAGTGGAAGGAACACCAAACATTGAGAATTTCATAAGCTGGTAGCGACGTGTATGCGTGACGAGTGTCACATGCCTCAAGTAAAGCGAATTTGCTGGGGGCGATTTCTGGGCCTCTTTTGACCCAGTTTCAGGCCCGAAAATACAGATTAGAGGATGCAGAGTGAAGCTGGAAGGGAGACACACATTTATACACATAATTTTAGGTTTTAGATGTAGGTTTCTAGAGATAGAGGCTCTCTCCTCTCTCTTGGTTTTAGGGTTTTTAGTCTTGTTCCTTCTCAAATTCAGATTTCTACCTTACTTTAATTTAGTTCCTCTTCTACTTTTATTTGTTCTAGTACTTTAGTTTATCTATTTCTCTCGTTGATTTCTTTATATTACCAATTTAGTTTATGAATTCTTCTTGTTTTCTTTAATCCATATTAATGCAATTTATGTTTCCATGTTTAGGATTGCTTTCTTTAATTTGTTGTTATTGTTTCCTCTTGCAATTGTTAGTCTTAGATTTTGCTATGTCTTGTTGGTTTTTTATGTTTTTATTTTATGCCTTCCAAGTGTTTGATAAAATGCTTGGTTGGATTTTAAATTAGGTTTTTATGTTCTTGACTTGGATTGATTAATTAGAGACTCTTGAGTTATCAAAAGTCTTTTGTTGATTGGTGATTGAAGATTGCTGGTTAGCTTGAACTTCACCAAAGCTAGTCTCTCACTATGAGTTGACTTGGACTTGTGAACTCAAGTTGATTGTATGCACTTGACCTTCCTCCATTGGTTAGAGGTTAACTAAGTGAAGGCAATTCACATTTACCATCACAATTGACGATGATAATGAGGATATGACTTCTAATTCTCTTTCCTTGCTAAGAGCTTTCTTAGTTATTAGTTTATTTTCTCACCATTTTACTTTCTTGTTCCTTATTTCAAAAACTCCAAAAATATATTTTCCCATAACCAATAATAAACTAAACTTCCTTTACAATTCCTTGAGAGAGGACCCGAGGTTTAAATACTTCGGTTAATTTTATTGAGTTTGCTTAAGTGACAAACAATTTAAACATTGATTGAGGTTAATTGTCAGTTTAGAACTATACTTTCAATGCGATATTTTTGTGAAAATCTTTACCGACATTTTTCTTCCGTCATGGACATCTGTCTGTAGGTTGTACTGATGGCCCCAACCAACTGCCTGTCCCTTTGTCGGACTGGACCCACCTCCATCTGCCTGTCCCTCTACTGGACTGGACCCACCTGCCTCTGCCTGGCCCTCTACTGGACCTGACCCATCTATCGGGGCAGAAGGACTGGGGATATACTCGCCAACATGCTACTATATCGGCTCATTCAAGTCCAGACTGATCGGAGCCAGCTCCGATTGATCCGAATATACGACTTGATGCATACACTGGCTCGACTATCAGGTGTGGCCAGTGAATGGTGTCGATGAGACGAACCGTCGTTCGATTTTCGGTGGGGTTGCGAGGACTGCTGTGATGGGATGGTTGGGATGTATGCATAATCAAGAGTAGGACCATTGCTATCAAGGAATCAACAGATGATATCGTAGTTCCCAAGTGATGGTTGTGCTGGTGAGAATGGGGGAACGTGTGTGAGCCCGAATCCAAGATGGTTGTGCTGGCTGTGATGGTTGTGCTAGCTGTGATGTGATATGTGATAGCTCGACTGCCCATGAGATTGATGGCTATGGCTCGAGCTGTGCTGAGATGGCTGTGGACGATGATAAGAAAATGGCTAAAACACATCATAAGGTTGTGCTGCCTGCTGTGGTGGCTGCTGAGGTGGCTGCTGAGGTGGATACTGTGTTGGGTGCTGATGAATGAATTCTGACAACCTCAAGTACATACCGTATGATCCAATGTACCAACTCCGGTAATCGGCAGACAGGGTGAAGTCGACAATTGGTTGCAGACCCCGATATCGCAGACGACTGTTGTGGTAGTTACCCCATTGTTGTATCCATTCGTCATGAATCTCGTGCCAGTCATGGTGCTGTACTCCCCGAAGAGTATAACAATGCGTGGGAACTGGTATGACTTATGTTGCAAGAGGGGGATTGTGCATATCCGTACTGGCGAACCACTCGATCCGCAGGAAGCCATTCGACACATTCGAATGACACTAATGACCCCACTGTGTCATAGACATCAAGGTGTGTGTGTAGTTCGGCAGGAATGATGATGCCAATATACAGCCTCCAAACAAACTGCAAAATATATCTAGGGGCATTAGATTATTAATAATACCGTAAATTATAACAGAAATCTCAAAACCCATACTCACGTCTTTCATATAGTCGATTGCGTGCCTAATAAACGCCAGACTCATAGACATCCATTTTCGAGTCCGTGGATGATGACTCCATCTGCAACACAGAACATTATTCACATAGTTTGAATTACATCTTTTCAGTAAACCATAAATAACATACAAGTCAAATTTATCTAAATTAATGACGGTTACCTGCGTGCCACCGGTATCTCAGCCGGCACATGCTAGTGTCGGGGAATGGGCGCCAGCCATGACATACGCTCCCACGCCCAAGAAAAAATCAAATCAAGTGGGCTATCCATGTCCTTACAATCGTACCGTGATGCACGACACAATGACCTGTAAAGGTGAACGAGACAAGCTGAACCCCAATTGTAATTGCCGATCTGATCAAAATTCTAGAATAATTGTAGATACTTCGCTTTGGCATATGTCGTTGACTTATCCACGAAGAAAGGGGTACCCAGCAGATAGAATATGTGATACCTAACATATCACATAACAGACTCTCATGTATCTAATGGCTGTGTGTCTCTAATATGGCGAACCCTTGAAAGATTTATGTAGCTCTTGGAGGAACTGCTCACTTGGAGTTCGCTGCCGAATATCACGAGGCTGTGGGTGACCAAGAAGTCGTGACTGCTATCAGTCCACCCAGTCTCAATCTCTCCGTCGATCGGTAGTCCGAATATGTGTAACACGTCCTCTAGGTTGTGTTGTTTATAGAGACAAGACACTGAGACATGGACACTGAGACACAAAATTATGTTTGACAGAGGAGACATGGACAGAGACAGTGTGTCCAGAGACACTGAATTAGTGTATTTTGTGTCCATCCTGATAGGAAAGACACGGGGACACTAACAAGGGACACAACTTATTTTTCATTCTTTTTTTCATTATTTTTGTTAATTTTTCATAATTATATTTTTTTATTTTTATATTTTTCATCTCAAATTTTTTTATTGAAAAAATGAGAATAAATTAGATTTTCATAATTTGTTCTAGTTTATCACCAAATAGAATACAAAACACAAAATTTTGTGTCTCTGTCCATCAGTATCTTGTCCTGTCCTGTTCTCAGTGTCTTGTCATGTCATGTTCTCAGAAACAAACGTAGCCCTAGTGTCACTGTAACCTCACCCACTGGCATTACAAACGTATGTGTCTCCGGTCGCCACACCTTTCCACAAGAGCAGATAGCATCGTGGAATGTCCTCTGATCACTCCAACTCTCGAAAGCTGGTAGAATCCGGTGGTTCATAAGGCTTGGTCAATCGCCGAATACCACGTCTCTAGCTGGTCAAACTTACGAAGCAGAAGATTCCTACCAGCCTAGCAAAGTTTAACCCCAAAAGAAATTAATTTAATAAATAACAAAAAAATAAATTAATAACAAAAAATAAAATAAATAATAATTACAAAAATTGAATTTATTATATTCCCATTCATCTTTTTTATTAATTTCATTAATAAAGTTATTTTATTAATTAAATATAACATAAAGTAAAAATAACATTAAAACACAAAACAACATATATATTATTCAATACTAAAGTATATCTTCATAATCATATTGATTTTTAATTCTAAAATACTAATGTTAAAATAGAAAATTAAATAAATAATAAAAATATAAAATTAAATTCTTTTTAATAAATATTTTTATTATTTTTTAAATTAAAAGCTAAAACCTTTATATAACATAACAATAATAACGAAAAATTCGAATAAAAATCATATTATACTAATTAATAAAAAGAATATTATATATCTACTAACAACACAAAAATAGAAAAAAAACGCTAACATTAATTTCAAAAAAATTTATTATTACTTATATTATTTATTTATATTAATATTTAAGAGTACATTTAGATAAAAATTATTCAAATAAATAAGTTTAAACTACTATCCTAATGTTAACTAAATAGATACTAACAAATTAATTGAAAATAGTAAATTTACATAGTTATGATATCCCAAATAATTTATGATATAATTTTCTATAGAAGTACAATTACGAACTATTTTAGAGATTCTAATCTTATTTTAAACTCTAAAATTAACTAATCACTCCTAACACAATAAATAAAACGAAAGAAAAAAAGAAGAAGAAAGAGGCATTGCTGCTGGCAATGGCTTTTTGATATGAGGTTGTATGGTAAGGTGAAGGAAGATATGAAAGTGATACGAAGTGAATTCTACTCTTCTTTTTTATACCACTGAACCCAACCTTTAACATTAATTAACACTGTTTCAGAGCAAAGATTGCTTTTTGCATGGGAGACAGCTACAACACGTTGCTGACACGTTTTTCACGAAACCTGCGTGCTGGATGTGATGGAGACATGTGGCATTGGCGTGTTTGGAGCAGCTGGTCTCACGTTATCTGCGTATTGTTCTATAGTTGCCATGTGGTGAATCTCTGTTGAAAATTTTTGATAAAATTGTCTTGAAAAACTGTCCTAAATTTCTTCTCTGTCAACACGTTACCTGCGTGTTGCTTGGGATGACGACACGTGGCGAATCACTGCTAGGAATCTCCGCTGCAGGTATCACGTTACCTGTGTGTTGAACAGAATTTCTGTAACTTTCACATTTTTGTAAAAAATCTCAAACACCAGTATTTAACTAAAACACCACTTACTTTTCCATATCTAAAATAATTTCTGAATTTTTGAAGAATTTTTCGATGTATATATAGTTCTTAAAAAATAAAATAGATAATAAAAATTTTTTTGAAATGTTCTTTTAATAAATTTATAAGATTTTTTTGCAAAAAGAAGTATTAAATAATTTTTTTAAAATCTGTAATAGTAAATTTATTAGTTAATAGAGAATTAATATATTTTATTTTTTACAAAATAATTATTTTTTTCATGAATATTAAATATGACTCTTTTTTATTTATATATTTACGTAGTTGATTTTTAAATGAGTTATGCTACACATACAAATTTTTTTGGCTTACAAGTCTTACAAGTTAGGCCAAACATAACAAAAATTACACTCACCAATTGGAGCGTGATAACACGCGCATCATTCAACCGTTTTCAAAGCGCGCTCTCACTCACCATTATAGAAAGACGCTTCTTCTTCTTCTTCTTCGCATTCTTCCTTCTCCTCCCCCTCTTCCTTCTTCTTTGCGTTTCTCTTTCTTTTTCTTCGCGTGTTTTATCTTTATCGTCTTTTTCTATTACTGTTGTTGTTGCTGCATTTTTTCCCCTCCTCTTTCTATTAATTTTGGAACATTATGTATTTTTTTTTTGTTTGATTTTTTCTCCCAAGAAGAATTATAAGAAAATGAAATAAGAAGATGAGGAAGAAGCAGTAGAAGATGAGGAGGAGGAAAAGGAAGAGTTTTAAATTATGCAGAACTTATCAGAATAAAAATACACCCAAAATTTCTTAAAATACACCCAAATATCTTCTTATTACACCCAAATTTGCTGCAAATACAGAAAAATATTTTCTCTAATACTACATTTTTTTTCTCATATTTCTTTCTTTCTTTTAGTTAAATGAATATAAATTCATCCACTTCCAAGTAATTTTGCAGCATTATGTGTTTTTTCTTCTTCTTTGTTTGATTTTTTTATTTTTATTCTTGTTAAGAGAGTAAAATAAGAAGAAACTTGAGAAGGTAAAACAAAAAGGAAAAGATGAATGAGAAAAAAAGAAGAAGAAGGTGATGATGATGAAAAAAAAGAAGCAGTAGAAGATGAGGAAGAGGAAGAGTTTTGAATTATGCAGAACTTATCAGAATAAAAATACACCCAACTTCCTATACACCTAAATATGTTTGTGTTACACCCAAATTTGTTGCAAATACAGAAAAATATTTCCTTTAATGCTATATTTTTTCTTCTGAATTGAACCACATCTTAGCCACTTGATTGGATTCAAAACAATAATCAATTTCGTTTTGGTTTAATTAACAATTTGAACCTGAATTATTCATTATTTTCAATAACGAGATAACTGATGATAGAGGAAAAAGAGAAAAAAAAAGGAGGAGAAGAAATTTCAATGAAAAAAGAAGAAGGAAGAAGAGAAGAAAGATGTGGTGTTAATGACTATGATAACGAAAAAGAAAAAGAAAATGCAGTGACTGCATATTTTTGGAGAAACGGGTGAATATAACTGTGCGTAAATATAAATGATTTGAAAAGGCTTATAAAAAAAATACTTGTAGTGAAAAATAATTGTTTTTAATTTTTAAATAAGGCCTCTTGTTAAATAGAGTTGATGTCTTATGATCAGTATGCAGATTGCACACGTTCCAAAACTGATAAGGTTGAAGTTGTCTTTTATAAAGGTACCGTGTTCCGAATAATTCAAACAAGGATAGAGTCTTCTTTCCTCCACAATTAAATGATTAATTAAGGTTTAAGCTTCTAAGTTCTAAGGACACGTTGAATATTTTTATTTAATTTTAATGTTCGAATAGGAAATAATTTTTTTATATAATTATTTAATAAAATTTATGTGTTTAGATAATTTTTAAGATAATAATTTAAAAATTAATTATTTTGTTAATATGATATATAAATTATTTGTATAATTTTTCTCATATCTATACTTTTCCAAGTTTGAAAGAATGGACAATACAATCAAGCTGTTTGTTATATTCTATTTTCAAAAATTAAAGGATAATTTTATTAATATTATACTCTACTTGTAAATTAACACGCAACATATATGAAGACTTACAGGTATGTAGATGTTTTCATATAAAATTATTAATATTATTATTAAATAATTTAATATGTTTAATTAAATTATTATATAATAATTTTTAACTAATAATTAACTGTATGTAAATTTTTATTCTAAAATATATTCTACTAAATAAAAATAAATAAATTTTGGCGTGGTAATAAAAATATAATAATAATCCACAAATTCGTAACAGTAAAGAAAGCATAATTAATGCCATTAATATTATGCTAACAATGCACAAATCCATAACTATGAACAAAATCAGATTGATGGACCATGTTCCATTATTTTCTTATCCAATCATGACTTGATATAAAGTCCACGTGCTCCCAAGTCCCAACTGTCATTCTCATTTTTTCCCAAACAAAATTTCGACATCATCCTCCATTCCTCCTACTACTCCCCGCCATGGACAACGACAACCGCCGCGCTTCCCGCCGCACGGAAGTCCTCTCGAAGCACCTCCTCCCGCACCCTCTCACAACGACCGCCCTCCTCTCGACCTCCAACTGCCTCAGTTACTCTCCACCAGAGCTCTCCTCCTCCAACCCGGTCTCCTTCGACACTTCCCGGATGCGCGCTCTCCTCGACGGCCACAACCTCGACGACCGTGACTGGCTCTTCGGCCTCATCGTTCAGAGCCCTCTCTTCAATCGCCAAGAGCGCGGCGGCCGCGTCTTCGTCTCCGTCGACTATAACCACTCCATGGAGCAGCAGCGCGAGGAGACCATGCGCCGGATCGGTTACCTTCTCGATCGCGGCGTCTTTAGAGGTTGGCTCACCGGCGATGGCCCTCAAGAAGAGCTCAGGAAGCTGGCCCTTCATGAGGTCGTCTCCATGTACGATCACTCCCTCGCCGTCAAGATCGGTGTCCATATCTTCTTGTGGTATGTATATAATCTTCTTCGGAATGAAAATTCTGTTAGATATGTTAACCATTAAATTCATGACATGGTATGCTTCTATAACTTAAGTTCTGTAATTCGATATTGTGCCTCTGTCCAACCGCTTAAGTTTGAGATGAGTTTTTTAGACAAATTATCCGTAAATGATTAGTTTGATTTGATATTGTAATTTAGATTAAATTTTAAATAATTGTGATGAATTTTAAATCAAATTGCCTTCATTTGTGTTGGTATTAGACTAAGTTATTGTTTCTCCAATTTCATGGCTTAAGCATAAACTTAACTAGCAGTCATTTCTTTTTGTGAATGTGTGTGTGTGTGTTTAATGTGTTGTGAACATATTCAAAATTTATTTTCTCCTTCTACATTGTTGTTTGCTTGTTGTCCTTGGATGTAAGCAGGGGAGCTGACGAATTGACGAAGTAGGGTGGATAGGAACCTTTGGTTTTTCATTTTGGAGAGGGATAGAAACATAGCAGACTTTTTTATTTTTAGGTCACAAAGTCAATCACTTTGAACTCACTGAGAGGTTAAATAATCAATCAAGTAATTTTCATTTTTTTCTCACAAAAAGGATGTAATCACCTCTTCAAACAGATTTACCTGTTAATCTCTTTCTCGTAGAACATTGTATTCAACCAAAAGAGCATTTGATGGTCTTCCAGCATTACTAAATCAGAGCCTTGTTTTATTTTTTGTTTATCTTTTGGCAAGGATGTTATGAAAAAAAAAAAAAAGAAGCAAAAACAAAACATAAGAATGGATTTGTTGCTCATCACTCCACCTAGAATACTTGTACTCCAAAAATACCACATCATTTATAAACAATTTTGCTTGTTCCTCTTATGAGTGTTTGGTTTCAGGGGTGGGGCTGTAAAATTTCTTGGAACAAAGCGGCATCATGACAAGTGGTTGAGAGCTACTGAAAACTATGAGCTGAAGGGTTGTTTCGCTATGACTGAGTTGGGACATGGAAGTAATGTATGTGAAGGTTTCTCAATAAGTTTTGGGTTGAAAGCCCACATTCATTCATTCTATTCTGCTTTGCCTTTATCACTTCTATTAATTCTTTCCAAACTAATTTACACAGGTACGGGGAGTCGAAACAGTAACTACTTATGATTCGAGAACTGGAGAATTTGTCATCAATACTCCATGTGAATCGGCGCAGAAGTACTGGATTGGTGGTGCAGCAAATGTAAGGACTCATGACACTCAAATGGTCCTTTTTTTTAGGTCATTGTGAGTTTAATTTGCTGCTTTTGTCTTTCTTTTGTTTCAATTTTGTATGCATAAATTTAACATAGTTTCACTTTTATATGCAGCATGCAACACACACTATAGTCTTTTCACAGCTCTACATAAATGGAGGCAATCAAGGCGTGCATGCATTTATTTGCCCAATTAGGGATTCAAGTGGAAATGTATGCCCAAACGTCCGCATAGCTGAGTGTGGTCACAAAATTGGTTTAAATGGAGTTGATAATGGCCGTATCTGGTAATGTACACATTTTCAAACTGTTTTCAACCTGGAAATTAAAATTATTTATTTTTTTATTTAGTGAGTACACTAAATAGTTTTAGACATGCGACTTCAGGTTTGACAATGTAAGAATACCAAGAGAGAATTTGCTGAATTCCGTGGCTGATGTTTCACCAAGAGGTGAATATTTGAGTACCATAAAAAATGTAGATCAGGTGATAGTTACATCATCTCTCTTAATTATGTTTATGCTTTATAAGGTTCTCTTCATTCTGTCTATGCTTGTCTTTATTCTCCTTTAAAAAGCCTTTTTCCATTGGTGGGTCGCTACATGGATCAAAGACATCATTGCGTCATGTCCATTAGGATGCAACAGAGTTTTACATTGGCTGTCGCAAGCCTAACACAATCCTACATGGATGCAAAGACGTCATTGCGTTGTAGCCATGCATTAGGATGCGACAAAGTTTTATGTCAGGTGTCGTAGGCCTAACACAATCTTACATAGATTCAAAGATGTCTTTGCGTCGTAGCTATGCATTGGGATGCAACAAAGGTTTATATGAGCTGTCACAAGCCTGACACAACACACTTTGTCCGAGTTGTATGCTTTTCTTTTATTCACAATTGAAAAAAATTCCTCATGAGTTTTGTTATGTCATTACTGCTCCAGAGATTTGCAGCATTTTTAGCCCCTTTGACCTCTGGTCGTGTAACTATTGCCTCTAGTGCTGTTTACATCTCCAAGGTATTGATTTTCATCATTATTTTGTGGAATGATCACATTTTTCTCCCTTTTTTTTTTGCTCTGCATTTAACAGATTTATAACTAATGTATGTCACATATCTTTCCATTTATCAACTATTGATAGATTGGCTTATCCATTGCTATAAGATATGCATTGACAAGACGAGCCTTTTCTATGACACCAAACGGACCTGAAATTCTGTTGCTTGATTACCCAAGTCATCAGCGGCGTCTACTACCCTTACTTGCAAAGATGTAAGTCTTCTACTTATGGGCATTTCGGTATCTACTTGCTCTGACCACAAAATGATTCAAGCTTTCTAGGAACATGGAATTTAGGTATTGTGCTTTGGCCATGGGCATTTATCCCACATAACTTCGGCCAATGCCGTCTGGTGCATTTTTTTGTCAAGGCCGTGACTTACATAGTTATATTTTGATATTTTCAATATACATTCTACTGATATTTGGCCATATATATTCTGGAAGAAAACATTTGATTTAAAAGGAATAATGGATTTAAGGCATTAACGCGGGGTTAGTCAAAATGGTAAGTACTTTGTTCTGTCAACAAATGGTATTGGATTCAAGTCTTGGGAATATCAAAATAATTATATGAAAGAAGGTTTTTTTTCAGGGGAAAAAAGGACCTGAATATATAAACACCTGAGTTGTCACTACTATAGTTTGACTGTTGGAAGAAATGTAATGGACCTTAATTTACGTGTTTAAGTTTTTATGTTCATTTCATTACCCTTTTCTGCAGATATGCAATGAGTTTTGCTGCAATTGAGCTCAAAATGATGTATGTGAATAGAACACCCGAGTCAAACAAAGCAATCCATATTGTTTCAAGTGCTTATAAGGCTACTTTTACGTGGAATAATATGCGCACACTTCAGGTTTAGTACTGCTATTATAACTTGTTTGTTGGATTTATGCTACAGACCTGCCTAAGGTTTTTTGTTGTGTAAAATAGGAATGTCGTGAAGCCTGTGGAGGACAGGGCGTTAAAAGTGAAAATCGTATCGGTCCGTTCAAGGGCGAATTTGATGTGCATTCAACATTTGAAGGGGACAATAATGTTCTGATGCAGCAGGTAGGATGAATTTTTATGCTAAATATATAAGTAAGCACGACGTTCACCTAAAACAGAGTTGATCGCAATGAGATAATTAAACCTCACAATATAATATAACATTTAATTTGATTTTCTTAACAGCTTGGGTAAAAATATAGGAACAATGTGTACTTCTGTAAGGTCCAACACTGAAAAATAAAGGCCACCTTCAAGAGAGAAAAAACGTACTTTCTACTTAATGTGAACTTGTCATTAGTTTCTGAATCTAGTATTTGAGTCTTTTATATCAAGTTCTTAGAAATTGATAACGCCATTTTTTTTGTCTATTTACTCATGTTCTGGTGAAAAGGTATCAGTAGGTGTGGTTTGTCACCCAGTAAATTTTACATGCGTTATTTTATTAGAGATTTGAAATACATGAAATGATTCAGTGTCCAAATTTACACACTTCTAATATTTGATGTCAGATTAGCAAGGCGCTCCTTGGAGAATTCATTGTGTGTCAGACTAAGAAGAAGCCATTTAGAGGTTTGGGGTTAGAACACATGAACAACCCTGCACCTGTCCTCCCGTCTCAGTTAACGAGTTCTATTCTCATGAGCAGTGAATTTCAGGTAATTATTCGACTGAAACTGTCGATAATTTAGATGAACCAGCATAAGCTTCTCTTTGTCTCTTACCTTTTTAAATTATACAGCTTGATCTCTTCCACCTAAGAGAGCGAGATCTATTGAGACGCTTTGCTGCGGAGGTTTCACAATATCAAACTCAGGGGGAAAGCAAAGAGTCTGCCTTTAATCTAGTGAGTTCTCTACCATGTCTTGTTAATCATTCTTTCATTGATTCACTTCCTTACAGTTTGTAAGTTCTACTAGAGCTATCAAGTCGCAGAGGACTTAGGCAGAGCTTTCTCCGAACGCGCAATACTGAAAACCTTCATCGAGGTCGAGTCAAAGGTGCCGGCTGGTTCATTGAAGGTAAATCTTCTTTACTCATGACAATTTTTTTTTTTCCTTTTAGGTTTCTGAGAAAGAGAACTGAAGGATCCATTTAACTTCTGTATTTTCCTCTTCTGTAGGATGTCTTGGGTCTGTTGAGGTCGTTATATGCCTTGATTTCTGTGGATGAAGATTCTGCTTTTCTTCGCTATGGATACTTGTCAACTGAGAATGCTGCTGCAGTGCGGAAAGAAGTGCCGAAACTGTGTACTGAACTTCGACCGCACGCATTCGCCTTGGTCAGTTCCTTCGGTATTCCCGATGCCTTCTTGAGTCCTATTGCGTTCGACTGGGTTGGTTCGAATGCATGGTCCTCTGCTCAACACTAGTTGTGGATGCAAATTTCTTCATATGGTTTGTGGCAAAAGGGTAAGTTATACAGTTATACTGCACACTTTGATACTGGATATGATCAAATTAACTTTTCTTGTCTCCTAAGAAAATGTGAGTAATATTCTTACTTACTGTTACTAAAAGACCTGCAATATTTGAATTGCTGCCAAATAATTTGTACATGGTTCCCAAGTGGGATCCATTAATAAAGTAACACTGTTATATTTAGAAAAATGATAATTTCACTCCCATATTTTCCAATGCCCCTTTACATAATGAATTTTTTTTATATTGTATATATACATGAATTTATAAAAAAAATGATATTTTTAAAACAAAAATGGCAATATTCCTTCCTTTTTCTATTGTATATATTGTTTTTGTTAGATTGCTTTCCACAAAGAAAGAGAGAATTTTTGGGACAATAATTTTTTGGTTTTGCATTTCTTGCACACGGTACAAACTAATGACGGATTTTGAAATTCGTTACACCGATCCGGTTAAAAATGACCTAGGTTTTTTTTCCGTAGTTTTTGGTTCCACAACTTATTTCTTTTAAAATTAGTGTGGCAATGATTATTAATTGTCTGCACTGGATGTGGACGGTGGTTGCCCGCAGTTAGTGACGGTGGTTGTGGGTGGTGGATGTCGGCATGCAATAGTTAAACTAACTAAAATTGCTTTTTAATTAACTACTTTGAGTGTTGAATTAGTTTAGATAAAAATATAATATTTGTAATTATTAAAAAAAGAAAGTTCTAAAAAGGAATTAGGCCTACTTATATCTAGGTTATATTTGTAGTGTTGTCAAACACTTGTGGTTGGTTGTCTTGTGAGGTTAAATCTAACGCAGTGAACTCGTGATCTTTATCTTGGAAATTGTAAGGCTAATATAAAATCATAATGGAAAAGTAAAATCGTGAAACTGAAAGGAAACAAATAAACAATACTTAAAAATTGTAACTTGATGTCATTTCTCACTCAAATTAAAATTTGAAAAAGTATATCCTAGAAAGAGATTGGATTCCAGATCCATAGGATGGACAACAACAAAAGTTGAAGAATTCAGGAGTTTAGAACAGAACATACTTAGAGAAATTCTTCACATACAAGCATTTTTTTATACAAGATTTTTATACAAGTCTTTACAAGTTATTATATTAACGCGCTTAAACGTTACTATACGTTCTTCTTCCTCTTCCTCTTCTTCTTTTCTTTCGTTTCTTGCTTTCTCTTTTTCCTTCTTCAACCGTTACTGCACAATTTCACTACACCGTCTTCTTCTTCTTCTTGCTACACATTTTTCTTCCTCTTCCTCCTTTTCTTCTTCTTCTTTTCTTTCGTTTTTTGCCTTCTCTTTCTCCTTCTTCATTTACGTGCTTTTCTCTTTGTTTTCTTTTTTCGTTATTCTTGATTTCCATTATTTTTTGATATCAAGCTCTGAAATCGTTTTTGAAGAAGAAGAAGTAGCAGAAGATGAGGAGGAGAAAGAGAAAGAATTCTGAATTATGCATAAGGTGTCCTTTGGGTGTATTTCTGTAATCGTTTGGGTGTATTTCTGTAATCGTTTGGGTGTATTTCTGAAGTTCCATTATTTTCAAAACGATTTCAAAACTTGATTTTAGAAACCATGAAAATCGAAAAAAAAGAAGCAAGAATACCAGTAATAAACGCAAGTAAAACAACTAATGAAAAGGCAAAGAGAATAACAAAGAAATATCGTTTGGGTGAATTCCTGTAACCGTTTGGGTGTATTTTTGTAATCGTTTGGGTGTATTTCTGTAATCGTTTGGGTGTATTTCTGAAGTTCCATTATTTTCAAAACGATTTCAAAGCTTGATTTCAGAAACCATGAAAATAAAAAAAAAGAAGCAAGAATACCAGTAATAAACGCAAGTAAAACAACTAATGAAAAGGCAAAGAGAATAACGATGAAATATCGTTTGGGTGTATTTCTATAATCGTTTGGGTGTATTTCTGTAATCGTTTGGGTGTATTTCTGAAGTTCCATTATCTTCAAAACGATTTCAAAGCTTGATTTCAGAAACCATGAAAATCGAAAAAAAAAGGAAGCAAGAATACCAGTAATAAACGCAAGTAAAACAATTAATGAAAAGGCAAAGAGAATAAGGAAGAAATACATGGAGGAAGAGGAAGAGGAAGAGGAAGAGGAAGAGGAAGATAATCCACGGTGAGTGTAGTGCTTTGGAAACTGAATAACGCATTAAAAGACCCTAATGTATAACAACTTGTAAAACTTGTAAGTCAAAAAGACTTGTATGTGTAGCAAGCCTCATATGTTAATATGTATGTTATATGCTATAGCAGAGCAGATTCAAAACTTAACAAAGCAGATTAAAAAAAGAGTAAAATTTCTTTCCGGTCCTTAACCATTTATGAAAAGGATCTGACACCTCTAACCATTAGAAAATAATAACACGATCCTTATCCATTTTCTCCGTGGGACCAAAAGGCTTTTCTGACGTCGTCTGGTTATTAGACTCTTCCGGTTACTTTTTATCTAAAAACTGACAAGAAGGTCCTTTTGGTCACACAGAGAGAATAGATAAGTACCGCGTTATTATTTTTGAATGGTTAGAGAGGGACAGATCTTTTTCATAAATGATCGGAGAGGAGTTTTACTCATTAAAAAATAATAGAGCAAACTCAAAGCAGATTCAAGGATGACAAAGCAAATGAAAGCACAAGCACAACAGACCAGACAGTAGAGGGAGAATAGAGGAGACTTACGGCTTACCTACACTGCTGCTCCGGCGACGGCGAGAGAAGAGAGGGTTGAGGGGAGGGATCGAGAGAGAGAGAGAGAGAGAGAGAGAGAGAGAGAGAGAGAGAGAGAGAGAGAGAGAGAGAGAGAGAGAGAGAGAGAGAGAGAGAGAGAGAGAGAGAGAGTCGCCCACCAACTATCCACCACCACCAGCAGCAGCACCCTGCACCCAGACTCCAATGTCGGATTTGAGAGGTAGAGAACCAGAGAGATTGACGGAGAGAGCAGAGACGCGAAAATAGGGTGCCTACTGCCTTTCATCTTTCTTCAACGCCGATTGGCCTTTAGTGTGTGCGTCGGGTTTCGTTTCTAGGTCAGGGAACAAACCTCCTGGATTAGTCTTCTCTCTCGGACGCGCGAGAGAAACTCCTCCAACGCGAACATCCAAACCGGAACGGACACGGGTGCAGAATCGCAAAAAACGCGCCATTTTACAACTTGAGTCGCGATTCTAACTGCATTTACGGTACACTTGTGCTACCCTCCCAAACTTTTCCCGTAATATAACGAAGATTTTACAATGGTCTACTTCACCTAAAGATATTTCTTTTTTATCATTAGATAATAACTATGAAATACGGACACTTCTCGGATCCGTATGTCGGACATATTTTGGACACGACACTCACAGACATTCGTCCGACATGTGTGTTTACTGTGTCCAACTGTGTCTTACTAAAAAATAAAAAATTCTTTTCTGGACACACCTGAACACACCTAAATACCATCACGTGTTAGCGTATCTAGTCTTATTCTTAGCATATATTCTTAA
Source organism: Arachis hypogaea (assembly GCF_003086295.3). Taxonomy (NCBI): domain Eukaryota; kingdom Viridiplantae; phylum Streptophyta; class Magnoliopsida; order Fabales; family Fabaceae; genus Arachis; species Arachis hypogaea. The sequence goes on along the minus strand of NC_092048.1, from coordinate 24,173,650 downwards.
AATAAATTTAGATATAGTATAAATTATTATTTATTAAAATAAAAAATATTTTAAATACTTGATATAATTAAAATAAGACATTAAAAATAATTAACAATTTTAATTTTTATTTTAATATCAATAAAATATCAAAATATCATTATAATTTATTTAAAAAATACTTTATATTTTATATATATATACGTGTCTCCGTGTCATGCAAGATTTTAAAATTTACGTGTCGACGTGTCTCGTATCGTATCGTGTCCCGTGTCAATGTCAATGTCTGCGCATCATACGATAATAAATTGTAAACTTAATTTTAATGTTATAGAAATATTTTTTTTTTTAAAATATCACTAAACAAATAAACTTTTAATATAAGGATCTTTCTAAAAAGAACTTTTAACATCTTCTATTCATTTGAATAGGCGCCTAATTAATTATCCTCAGAAAAGTATTTACATCGCATTATTGAACTAAGCCACCTCAACTTTTCTGTGCCTTATTGGGTGTCCAAGAGTTCAACTAACTCATCGACAAGCTCCAATAAAAGTAATAAACCTCACTCAAATCAGCAACTCCTATGTGATGCCATGGACTCACATTCACTGAAAATAGCAATGTATCCATGGCTAGCCCTTGGTCACCAAACCGCATTTCTTCACCTATGCAACAAGTTAGCCAAAACAGGCCACAGGATCACGTTCTTTGCGCTCAAAACTGCACAATCCAAGTTAGTTCCTTTCAATCTCCATCCAGATCTTATCACATTCGTTGCCGTCGCCGTCGCCATTCCCCACGTGGAAGGCCTTCCACCGAACGCAGAAACCACTTCAGACGTTCCTTACCCTCTGCACTCACTCATCATGACAGCAATGGACTTAACCCAACTCCCAAGGCGACATAGAAGTTCATCTTTCCCAGAGTAAACCTGATCTTGCTTTCTATGATTTCACTCATTCGATGCCGTCACTGGCAAGGCATTTAGGAATCAAAGCTTTTCACTTTCCACTGCCAGTTCTGTGATGGTGGTACACTCTCGTTCCAGAAAGGTAAGTAACAATTAACAGTTTATAAGAAAATTAAGTATACCGGTGAATGATAATTTTTAACGGTTGATTTTAATTATAAAAAATATATATATAATATATATAATTGATATTAATGATTAAAATTTATTGAAATAGCAATGTATCAATATATTTAAAAGTTTTTCTAACTTATATAGTCTAAAATATCCTGTCATTAATTAGCAAAAGGTTAGTTTTATATTTTAAAAGAGTAAAAAAATGTTTTGCCTTATTATAAAGTATATTATTAGAAATGAAGTAATGTATATTTCAGTTTTTAAATTCGGTAGAAAAATCTTAGCAGAGAAAGAATATGTACTCCGTACTCAGAGAGAATGAGAGAAAGAGAGAGCAGAAGCGAGCGTTTGAGGGTGAAACACAAGAAGTGTAAGAACCAGATTTTCACGAATAAAATCATTTAAATGTCCAAATTAAATTCTGAAAAGTTAGGATGAGAATTTGGGGATTTAAATATGATTTTTGGACTCAGTAGGTCCTTCCGAGTCAGAAAATGTGTTTTTTTTGTGAAAAATCGTGAAAAACCACAAATCGGCAGTTGAACTGGTTGAACCGGTTCAAGTCTGTTCAGTACTGCGGGAGAAAAAGTGAAAACAGTAAAAAACCTTAGAAAAGCATTAGAAATGAAAAACCGGGTGTTGATTTTAAAGGTTTGGCCCAACGGACTAAAAATGTTAAGGGGTTAGACCGGGTCCAAGCCCAACATATATAAGTTTCATTTAATGAACCCAAACACCCATAACACACTCAAACACACCCACAACCAGCTGAGAAGAGAAGAAGAGAACTCCATTATCACTATTCACTTCCAACTTCTCAAGCTCATATCTTGAGCTACGGAGCTCCGATCGCCGCACCATTTGCGGCCACGCGTTCCTTGTGAAGAGCTCTATAAGACTCATATAAGAAACTGGTAAGTAAAGCTCGAAATCTATTCAGTTCTTTTCCTCAAAATTTCAGGTATTTAGGGCTTTTGGGTTAAGTGAGTTTTTGTGATTTTGGATGTTTAGGTTCACTCTAATCCTTGCTTAGCATTGGGTTTTGGCTTTCAAAGCTATTGGAAAAGGTAAGAGATATTAAACCCTTGTGAGATTATGTTTATGTGGAACCCTAAGTTAATTTGTGGTGATTTATATGTATATAGCTCGATTATTGTGAGTTTGGGAGCTATTGGAACATATTGGTGCTTGTTGAAGTGGAATTGAAAGCTTGGTTTGGAGTTGAGAGCTTGCTTGTGCTCATTTTAGGTTTTAGTGCATACAGGGAATCGGCCAAGGTATGGTTTCGGTTTCCTCTATGTAGTATATAATATTCATGGACACTTAGGCTAGTGACCCATAGGATATGTTTGAATTAAAAGTGGTTGATGAGTGTTGAATGTTGTTGTACTTTGATTTATGATGAATTGATGGTTGTTGAGTTTGATTATGATGATTGATAATGATATGATGAGGATGAATGAGTTGTGAAGTTGAGAGGTGAATTGTGTTGATATATATGATATTGATGTTGATGAATTGGTAATGTAGTTGGAAATTGTTAATGAGGTTTGATGTATGTGATATATTGATGTTGAGGTTGTGGATGAGGAAAGGTGAAGGAAAATGTGGTAAGTTTAGTGTAATGTGACATAAAGGGTGATATTTGATAAAAATTAGAGTTTGGGATGGTTTGGTATTGTTTTGGTTGGTTTGAGATATGAAAGTTGAAAAAATTAGTCATTTGGGAACTTTTGGTAAAACTAGATTTTTGGTGAACTTTGTTTGATCATAACTTTTGCCTTGGTTTTCAAAATCGATGAAACTTATCTAGAATTAAAGACCTTTGAAAATCCTTTTAATCGATATAAAGTTTGTGAAATTTGGAATTATGTAGAGGAAGTTATGATCATTCAAAGTTGGTGTTGAAAATCTGAAATTCTGTAGAGTTACAGAATTCTGTGTTTTCTGGTATGTGTGCACGCACAGCCGTGTGCGGACGCATATCTCTGCAAAAATTTCAACTTGTGCGCACGCACAGACCTATGCGAACGCACACGCAGAGGCAGGCAGTCTGCTTGCAGCGTTAGCACAGCTTGTGCGCACACACACCAATCAGAAATTACAACCTGTGGGTACGCACACCCATGTGCGCACGCACACGTTGGGGAGGTCAGTCTGTTGGGGACGCTGGCACAGGTTGTGCGAGTGAATAGATGATGAACGGATAATTTATACCCTTTTTGGCATTGTTTTTACATAGTTTTTAGTATGTTTTAGTTACTTTTTATTATATTTTTATTAGATTTTATTCAAAAATCACATTTCAGGACTTTAATACGAGTTTGTGTGTTTCTCTATGATTTCAGGTATTTTCTGGCTGAAATTGAGAGACTTGAGCAAAAATCTGATTTATAGGCTGAAAAAGGACTGCAGACGCTGTTGGATTCTGACCTCTCTGCACTCGAAGTGAATTTTCTGGAGCTACAGAAGCCCAATTTGTGAGCTCTCAATTGCTTTGGAAAGTAGACATTCTGGGCTTTCCAGCAATATATAATAGTCCATACTTTTCCCGAGATTTGATGGCCCAAACTGGCGTTCAAATTCAGCCAAAAATATCTTGGCGTAAAACGCCCAAACTGGCACCAGAATTGGAGTTAAACGCCCAAACTGGCACCAAAGCTGGCGTTTAACTCCAGGAAAAGCCTAAGCACGAAAAAGCTTCAATGCTCAGCCAAAGCACACATCAAGTGGGCCCCGGAAGTGGATTTCTGTACTATTTGCACTTAGTTACTCATTTTCTATAAACCCAGGTTACTAGTTTAGTATAAAAACTACTTTTAGAGATTTATTCTAGAGACTTTTACCATCTTATGCTATTGTACACGTTTGGAGGCTGGCCTCACGGCCATGCCTATACCTTTTTCATTTATGTATTTTCTATGGTGGAGTTTCTACACCCCATAGATTAAGGTGTGGAGCTCTACTATTCTTCATGATGAATTAATGTAAGTACTATTATTTTTCTATTCAATTCATGCCTACTTCTTCTCCAAGATATACTCTCGTTCTTAATATAGTTAAGTTAGAATGAAGTGGTGACCCGTGACAATCACCCAATCTTTGTTACTCGCTTAGCCAAGATCGCGTGCCTGACAACCACAAAGCGGTCTACATGATGTTCAACGTAGTCATTGGACGAAAGCTGGAGTATACATTCTTGGATATCTAATACACGGACCGAGTCCGTGAGATTAGTATCTTCGTGGTATAGGCTAGAACCATTGGCAGCATTCTTGAGATCCGAAAAGTCTAAACCTTATCTGTGGTATTCCGAGTAGGATCTGGGAAGGGATGACTGTGACGAGCTTCAAACTTGCGAATGTTGGGCGCTGATGAACGGATAATTTATACGCTTTTTGGCATTATTTTTAGTATATTTTTAGTAGGATCTAGTTACTTTTAGGGATGTTTTCATTAGTTTTTATGTTAAATTCACATTTCTGGACTTTACTATGAGTTTGTGTATTTTTTTGTGATTTCAGGTATTTTCTGGCTGAAATTGAGGGACTTGAGCAAAAATCAGATTCAGAGGTAGAAGAAGGACTGCTGATGCTGTTGGATTCTGACCTCTCTGCACTTAAAGTGGATTCTCTGGAGCTACAAAACTCAAAATGGCACACTTCCAATTGCGTTGGAAAGTAGACATCCAGGGCTTTCCAGCAATATATAATAATTCATACTTTGGCCGAGTTTAGATGACGCAAAAGGGCGTTGAATGCCAGTTCTATGCTGTAGTCTGGAGTTAAACGCCAGAAACACGTTACAACTTGGCGTTCAACTCCAAAATAAGCCTCTGCATGTGTAAACTTCAAGCTCAGCCCAAGCACACACCAAGTGGGCACCGGAAGTGGATTTATGCATCAATTACTTACTTCTGTAAACCCTAGTAGCTAGTTTAGTATAAATAGGACTTTTTACTATTGTATTAGACATCTTATGATTTTTAGTTCTACTTTGGATCATATTGATCACGTTTGGGGGCTGGCCATTCGGCCATGCCTGAACCTTCATCACTTATGTATTTTCAACGGTAGAGTTTCTACACACCATAGATTAAGGTGTGGAGCTCTGCTGTTCCTCATGAATTAATACAAAGTACTACTGTTTTTCTATTCAATTCAACTTATTCCGCTTCTAAGATATCCATTCACACTTCAACATGAATGTGATGATCGTGACAGTCATCATCATTCCCTATGAACACGTGCCTGACAACCACTTCCGTTCTACCTTAGATTGAATGAGTATCTCTTGGATTCCTTAATCAGAATCTTCGTGGTATAAGTTAGAACCCATGGATGGCCATTCCCGAGATCTGGAAAGTCTAAACCTTGTCTGTGGTATTCCGAGTAGGATCTGGGAAGGGATGGCTGTGACGAGCTTCAAACTTGCGAGTGCTGGGCGTAGTGACAGACGCAAAAGGATCAATGGATCCTATTCCAGTATGATCGAGAACCGACAGATGATTAGCCATGCAGTGACAGCGCATTGGACCATTTTTACTGAGAGGGCAGGATGTAGCCATTGACAACGGTGATGCCTAACATACAGCTTGCCATGGAAAGGAGTAGGATTGATTGGATGAAGACAACAGGAAAGCAGAGGTTCAGAGAAATGAAAGCATCTCTATACGCTTATCTAAAATTCTCACCAATGAATTACATAAGTATTTCTATCTTTATTTTCTATTTATTTATTATTATTATTATTCGAAAACTCCATAACCATTTGATATCTGCCTGACTGAGATTTACAAGGTGACCATAGCTTGCTTCAAGCCGACAATCTCCGTGGGATCGACCCTTACTCACGTAAGGTTTTATTACTTGGACGACCCAGTGCACTTGCTGGTTAGTTGTATCGAAGTTGTGACAAATTTTGAATTAAGATTAGAGCACCAAGTTTTTGGAGCCATTACCAGGGATCACAATTTCGTGCACCAAGTTTTTGGCGCCGTTGCCGGGGATTGTTCGAGTTTGGACAACTGACGGTTCATCTTGTTGCTCAGATTAGGTAATTTTCTTTTTGTTTTATTTTCAAAAAAAAATTTTTTTTCTTCAAAAATCTTTCAAAAAATTTTTCCTTTTGTTTTCGAAAATTATTTCAGAATTTTTAAGAATGAATTCTAGAGTTTCATGAAACATGTAGAAGCTTGGCTGGCTGTAGAGCCACGTCTAAATTCATTTGGACTGAGGTTTCCAAGTCATAATTACAAGAGCAAGCTAGTTGTTGCTAATAAAATTTGTTATTGTATGGCTGATTTATATCCTAAAGCTGGCTGGCTATTAAGCCATGTCTAACCCTTGGATTGGAGCTTTAGGCTAATATTGAAAGATTCCTGGAATTCTTATTAAAAATTTTTGAATTTCTTATTTTCTTTTTCCTATATGTTTTTCGAAAAAATATACAAAAATCCAAAAAAATTAATAAAATAAAAAAATCAAAAATATTTTGTGTTTCTTGTTTGAGTGTTGAGTCAATTTTTAAGTTTGGTGTCAATTATATTTTTTCTAAAAATTTATGCATTTTTCGAAAATTCATGCATTCATAGTGTTCTTCATGATCTTCAAGTTGTTCTTGGTAAGTCTTCTTGTTTGATCTTGATCTTTTCTTATTTTGTGTCTTTTTTTTTATTTTTCATATGCATTCTTGCATTCATAGTGTCTATGCATGAAAAATTTCTAAGTTTGGTGTCTTGCATGTTTTCTTTTCTTGAAAATTTTTCAAAAATAAGTTCTTGATGTTCATCTTGACATTCAAAGTGTTCTTGGTATTCATCTTGACATTCATAGTGTTCTTGCATGCATTGTGTGTTTTGATTCATAATTTTTATGTTATGAGTCTTTTTCATGTTTTTCTCTTTCATCATTAAAAATTCAAAAATAAAAAATATCTTTCCCTTTTTCACTCATAAATTTCGAAAATTTGGATTCACTTTTTCAAAAATTTTTAAAATCTAGTTGTTTTTATGAGTCAAATCAAATTTTCAATTTAAAAATCTTATCTTTTTCAAAAATAAAATCTTTTTCATTTCTCTTATTTATTTTTGAAAATTTTGAAAATATTTTTCAAAAATCTTTTTTTAATTTTATTTCATAATTTTCGAAAATATCATCAAAAATTAATGTTTTGATTCAAAAATTTCAAGTTTGTTACTTGCTTGTTAAGAAAGATTCAAACTTTAAGTTCTAGAATCATATCTTGTGATTACTTGTGAGTCAAGTCATTAATTTTGATTTTTAAAATCAAATCTTTTTCAAAACTAATTTTAATCATATCTTTCTATCATATCTTTTTAAATCATATTTTTTTTCAAAAATTTGATTTTAAAATATCTTTTCTAACTTCTTATCTTCTTATCTTTTCAAAATTGATTTTCAAATCTTTTCTCAACTAACTAATTGATTTTTTGTTTGTTTCTTATCTTTTTCAAAACCACCTAACTAATTTTCCCTCTCTAATTTTCGAAAATTATCTCCCTCCTTTTTCAAAATTCTTTTAATTAGCTAATTGTTTTAAATTTTGATTCTAATTTTATTCCCCCTTTAATTTTTGAAAATCACTAACTCTTTTTCAAAAATTATTTTCGAAAACTTCTCTCTCTCATCTTCTTCTATTTATTTAATTACTTACTAACACTTCTCTTCATCTCATATCTCTGCTCTCCTCACCCTTGTGTTTGGATTCTCCTCCCTTCTCTTTCCTTACATTACATTCTTTTCTTCTTCTACTCACACAAAGGAATCTCTATATTGTGACATAGAGGATTTCATATTTTCTTTGTTATTCCCTTCTTTGTCATATGAGCAGGAGCAAGGACAAGAACATTTTTGTTGAAGCAGATCCTGAACCTGAAAGGACTCTGAAGAGGAAACTAAGAGAAGCTAAAATACAACAATCCAGAGACAATCTTACAGGAATTTTCAAACAGGAAGATGAGATGGCAGCCGAAAATAATAATAATGCAAGGAGGATGCTTGGTGACTTTACTGCACCTAATTCCAATTTACATGGAAGAAGCATCTCCATTCCTGCCATTGGAGCAAACAATTTTGAGCTTAAACCTCAATTAGTTTCTCTGATGCAATAAAACTGCAAGTTTCATGGACTTCCATCTGAAGATCCCTTTCAGTTTTTAACTGAATTCTTGCAGATATGTGACACTGTTAAGACTAATGGAGTAGATCCTGAAGTCTACAGGCTCATGCTTTTTCCGTTTGCTGTAAGAGACAGAGCTAGAATATGGTTGGATTCTCAACCTAAAGATAGCCTGAACTCTTGGGATAAGCTGGTCACGGCTTTCTTAGCCAAGTTTTTCCCTCCTCAAAAGCTTAGTAAGCTTAGAGTGGATGTTCAAACCTTCAGACAGAAGGAAGGTGAATCCCTCTATGAAGCTTGGGAGAGATACAAGCAACTGACCAAAAAGTGTCCTTCTGACATGCTTTCAGAATGGACCATCCTGGATATATTCTATGATGGTCTGTCTGAATTAGCTAAGATGTCATTGGATACTTCTGCAGGTGGATCCATTCACCTAAAGAAAATGCCTGCAGAAGCTCAAGAACTCATTGACATAGTTGCTAATAACCAGTTCATGTACACTTCTGAAAGGAATCCTGTGAATAATGGGACGCCTATGAAGAAGGGAGTTTTTGAAATTGATACTCTGAATGCTATATTGGCTCAGAATAAACTATTGACTCAGCAAGTCAATATGATTTCTCAGAGTCTGAATAGAATGCAAGCTGCATCCAACAATACTCAAGAGGCATCTTCTGAAGAAGAAGCTTATGATCCTAAGAACCCTGCAATAGCAGAGGTAAATTATATGGGTGAACCTTATGGAAACACCTATAATCTCTCATGGAGAAATCATCCAAATCTCTCATGGAAGGATCAACAAAAGCCTCAACAAGGCTTTAATAATGGTGGAAGAAACAAGTTTAACAATAGTAAACCTTTTCCATCATCCACTCAGCAACAGACAGAGAATTCTGAGCAGAATCCATCTAGCTTAGCAAATTTAGTCTCTGATTTATCTAAGGCCACTTTGAGTTTCATGAATGAAACAAGGTCCTCCATTATAAATTTGGAGGCACAAGTGGGCCAGCTGAGTAAAAGGATCACTGAAATCCCTCCTAGTACTCTCCCAAGCAATACAGAAGAAAATCCAAAAGGAGAGTGCAAGGCCATTGATATAACCATCATGGCCGAATCCAAGGAGGAAGGGGAGGACGTGAATCCCAAGGAGGAAGACCTCCTAGGACGTCCAGTGATCAATAAGGAGTTCCCCTCTGAGGAACCAAAGGAATCTGAGATTCATTTAGAGACCATGGAGATTCCATTGAACCTCCTTATGCCATTCATGAGCTCTGATGAGTATTCCTCCTCTGAAGAGAATGAGGATGTTACTGAAGAGCAAGTTACCAAGTTCTTTGGTGCAATCATGAAGCTAAATACCAATTTATTTGGTAAAGAGACTTGGAGAGATGAACCTCCCCTGTTCACCAATGAACTAAATGCATTGGATCAACTGAGATTGCTTCAGAAAAAATAGGATCCTGAAAAGTTCCTAATACCTTGTACCATAGGCACCATGACCTTTGAGAAGGCTCTATATGATCTTGGGTCAGGAATAAACCTCATGCCACTTTCTGTAATGGAGAAATTGGGAATCTTTGAGGTACAAGCTGCTAGAATCTCATTAGAGATGGTAGACAATTCAAGAAAAGAGGCTTATGGTAAGGTAGAGGACGTGTTAGTAAAGGTTGAAGGCCTTTACATCCCTGCTGATTTCATAATCCTAGACACTGGGAAGGAAGAGGATGAATCCATCATCCTTGGAAGACCCTTCCTAGCCACAGCAAGAGCTGTGATTGATGTAGACAGAAGAGAATTGATCCTTCAACTGAATGAGGACAACCTTGTGTTTAAAACTCAAGAATCTCCTTCTGTAACAATGGAGATGAAGCATGAAAAGCTTCTCTTAGTACAGAGTCAACCAAAGCCCCCACAGTCAAACTCTAAATTTGGTGTTGGGAGGACACAGCCAAACTCTAAGTTTGGTGTTGGGAGTCTATAAAATTGACCTGATCACCTGTGTGGCTCCATGAGAGCCCATTGTCAAGCTATTGACATTAAAGAAGTGCTTGTTGGGAGGCAACCCAATTTTTATTTATCTAATTTTATTTTATTGTTCTTTCATGTTTTATTAGGTTCATGATCATGTGGAGTCACAAAATAAATAGAAAAATTAAAAACAAAATCAAAAATAGCAGAAGAAAAATCACACCCTGGAGGAGGGACTTATTGGCGTTTAAACGCCAGTAAGGAGCATCTGGCTGGCGTTCAACGCCAGAACAGAGCATGAAGCTGGCGTTCAACGCCAGAAATATGCTGCATATGGGCGTTGAACGCCCAGAACAAGCACCACTTCGGCGTCTAAACACCAGAAATGCATGCAAAGGCATTTTACATGCCTAATTGGTGCAGGGATGTAAATCCTTGACACCTCAGGATCTGTGGACCCCACAGGATCACCTCAGGATCTGTGAACCCACAGGATCCCCACATACCTCCACTCACCTTCCCTCCTCATAATCCTATATCACCCTCTCTCTCTCCATTCACAGTCATCCCTTCTGTTTTCCATTCACCACTCACATCCATACACTTCACCTACCTTCAAAATTCAAAATCTCTTCCCCACCCAAGCCCACCCATATAGCCGAATACACACATCCCTTCATCTCCTCCATATCCTCTTCTTCTTCTACTATTCTTTCTTCTTTTGCTCGAGGGCGAGCAACATTCTAAGTTTGGTGTGGTAAAAGCATAGCTTTTTTGTTTTTCCATAACCACTGATGGCACCTAAGGCCAGAGAAACCTCTAGAAAGAGGAAAGGGAAGACAAAAGTATCCACCTCCGAGTCATAGGAGATGGAGAGATTCATCTCAAGGGTCTATAGCTCAGTGGTAGAACATTTGACTGCAAATCAAGAGATCCCTGAGATACCTCAGGGGATACATTTTCCTCCACACAACATGGGACAACTAAGGGTGGAACATCAAGAGCACTCAATCATCCTCCATGAAATTAGAGAAGATCAAAGAGCTATGAGGGAGGAGCAACAAAGACAAGGAAGAGACATAGAAGAGCTCAAGGACATCATTGGTTCCTCAAGAAGAAAACGCCACCATCACTAAGGTGGACTCATTCCTTGTTCTCAAATTTTCTGTTTTTCGTTTTCTTTATGTTAAGTGCTTATCTATGTTAGTGTCTTATTACATGATCATTAGTATTTAGCAACTTTGTCTTAAAGTTATGAATGTCCTATGAATCCATCACCTCTCTTAAATGAAAAATGTTTTTAATTCAAAAGAACAAGAAGTACATGAGTTTCGAATTTATCCTTGAACTTAGTTTAATTATTTTGATGTGGAGACAATACTTTTTGTTTTCTGAATGAATGCTTGAACAATGCATATGTCTTTTGAAGTTGGTGTTTTAGAATGTTAAATATGTTGGCTCTTGAAAGAATGATGAACAGGAGACATGTTATTTGATAATCTGAAAAATCATAAAAATGATTCTTGAAGTAAGAAAAAGCAGTGAATACAAAAGCTTGCAGAAAAAAAAAGAAAGAAAAAAAATGGCGAAAACAAAAGCAAGCAGAAAAAGCCAAAAGCTCTTAAAACCAAAAGGCAAGAGCAAAAAGCCAATAACCCTTAAAACCAAAAGGCAACGGTAAATAAAAAGGATCCCAAGGCTTTGAGCATCAGTGGATAGGAGGGCCTAAAGGAATAAAATCCCAGCCTAAGCGGCTAAACCAAGTTGTCCCTAACCATATGCTTGTGGCGTGAAGGTGTTAAGTGAAAACTTGAGACTGAGCGGTTAAAGTCAAGGTCCAAAGCAAAAGAAGAGTGTGCTTAAGAACCCTGGATACCTCTAATTGGGGACTTTAGCAAAGCTGAGTCACAATCTGAAAAGGTTCACCCAGTTATGTATCTGTGGCATTTATGTATCCGGTGGTAATACTGGAAAACAAAGTGCTTAGGGCCACGGCCAAGACTCATAAAGTAGCTGTGTTCAAGAATCAACATACTGAACTAGGAGAATCAATAACACTATCTGAACTCTGAGTTCCTATAGATGCCAATCATTCTGAACCTCAATAGATAAAGTGAGATGCCAAAACTATTCAAGAGGCAAAAAGCTACAAGTCCCGCTCATCTGATTGGAGCTATGTTTCATTGATATTTTGGAATTTATAGCATATTCTCTTCTTTTTATCCTATTTGATTTTCAGTTGCTTGGGGACAAGCAACAATTTAAGTTTGGTGTTGTGATGAGCGGATAATTTATACGCTTTTTGGCATTGTTTTTAGTATGTTTTTAGTAGGATCTAGTTACTTTTAGGGATGTTTTCATTAGTTTTTATGTTAAATTCATATTTCTGGACTTTACTATGAGTTTGTGTGTTTTTCTGTGATTTCAGGTATTTTCTGGCTGAAATTGAGGGACTTGAGCAAAAATCAGATTCAGAGGTAGAAGAAGGACTGCTGATGCTGTTGGATTCTGACCTCCCTGCACTCAAAGTGGATTTTCTGGAGCTACAGAACTCAAAATGGTGCGCTTCCAATTGCGTTGGAAAGTACACATCCAGGGCTTTCCAGAAATATATAATAGTCCATACTTTGGCCGAGTTTAGATGACGCAAAAGGGCGTTGAACGCCAGTTCTACGCTGCAGTCTGGAGTTAAACGCCAGAAACACGTCACGAACCAGAGTCGAACGCCAAAAACACGTTACAACTTGGCGTTCAACTCCAAAAGAAGCCTCTGCACGTGTAAACTTCAAGCTCAGCCCAAGCACACACCAAGTGGGCCTCGGAAGTGGATTTATGCATCAATTACTTACTTCTGTAAACCCTAGTAGCTAGTTTAGTATAAATAGGACTTTATACTATTGTATTAGACATCTTATGATTTTTAGTTCTACTTTGGATCATATTGATCACGTTTGGGGGCTGGCCATTCGGCCATGCCTGAACCTTCATCACTTATGTATTTTCAACGGTAGAGTTTCTACACACCATAGATTAAGGTGTGGAGCTCTGCTGTTCCTCATGAATTAATACAAAGTACTACTGTTTTTCTATTCAATTCAACTTATTCCGCTTCTAAGATATCCATTCACACTTCAACATGAATGTGATGATCGTGACAGTCATCATCATTCCCTATGAACATGTGCCTGACAACCACTTCCGTTCTACCTTAGATTGAATGAGTATCTCTTGGATTCCTTAATCAGAATCTTCGTGGTATAAGTTAGAACCCATGGATGGCCATTCCCGAGATCCGAAAAGTCTAAACCTTGTCTGTGGTATTCCGAGTAGGATCTGGGAAGGGATGGCTGTGACGAGCTTCAAACTCGCGAGTGCTGGGCGTAGTGACAGACGCAAAAGGATCAATGGATCCTATTCCAGTATGATCGAGAACCGACAGATGATTAGCCATGCAGTGACAGCGCATTGGACCATTTTTACTGAGAGGACAGAATGTAGCCATTGACAACGGTGATGCCTAACATACAGCTTGCCATGGAAAGGAGTAGGATTGATTGGATGAAGACAGTAGGAAAGCAGAGGTTCAGAGGAACGAAAGCATCTCTATACGCTTATCTGAAATTCTCACCAATGAATTACATAAGTATTTCTATCTTTATTTTCTGTTTATTTATTATTATTATTATTCGAAAACTCCATAACCATTTGATATCCGCCTGACTGAGATTTACAAGGTGACCATAGCTTGCTTCAAGCCGACAATCTCCGTGGGATCGACCCTTACTCACGTAAGGTTTTATTACTTGGACGACCCAGTGCACTTGCTGGTTAGTTGTATCGAAGTTGTGACAAATTATGAATTAAGATTAGAGCACCAAGTTTTTGGAGCCATTACCAGGGATCACAATTTCGTGCACCAGGCGCAGTGACAGTGTGCAAAAGGACAATGGTCCTATTCCGACGCTAGCAGGAACCGACAGATGATTAGCCGTGCGGTGACAGCGCATATGGATTTGTTTTCATCCGAGAGGATTATACAGCTTGCCATGGAAGGAAGTAACGCATGGTTGGAAGAAGGCAGTAGGAAAGCAGAAGTTCAGAAGCAACAAAGTATTTCCAGACGCTTATCTGAAATTCCCACCAATGAATTACATAAGTATCTCTATTTTATTTATATTTTATTTATATTTTAATTATCAAAACCTCATAACCATTTGAATCCGCCTGAATGAGATTTACAAGGATGACCATAGCTTGCTTCAAGCCGACAATCTCCGTGGGATCAACCCTTACTCACGTAAGGTTTATTACTTGGACAACCCAGTGCACTTGCTGGTCAGTTACGCTGAGTTGTGAAGAAGTCTTGAGATCACGTTCTCCCACACCAAGTTTTTGGCGCTATAGCTAGGGAACGAATAATCACGATTTTGCGTACCAAGTTTTTGGCGCCGTTTCCGGGGATTGTTCGTGTATGGACAACTGACGGTTCATCTTGTTGCTTAGATTAGGTAATTTTATTGTATTTTATTTTTATTTTCGAAAAAAAATATACAAAAAAATTTTATTTTGTTCTTTAGAATTTTTAAGAATGAATTCTAGAGTTTCATCATGATCTGTTGAAGCCTGGCTGGCTGTTAAGCCATGTCTAAATTCTTTTGGACCGAGGCTTCCACTTATCATTGCAAGAGCCCTTGGATTTCCATCTAATTGGCTGTTGTATGTCTGATTTGTATGCTGATGCTTGGCTGGCCATTTGGCCATGTCTAATCTTTTGGACCGAAGCTTTCACGTAAAGCTTGGCTGGCTATTAAGCCATGTCTAAATTTTTGGACCGAAGCTTTAGACTAACATTGCATGATTCTTGGAATTCTTATTAAAATTTTGAATTTCTTTATTTTCCTTTCCTGATTAATTTTTGAAAAATCCAAAAACAATTTAATAAAACCATAAAAACAAAAAAAATTTTATGTTTCTTGTTTGAGTCTTGTGTCAAATTTTAAGTTTGGTGTCAATTGCATCTTTTTAATTTTTCTTTAATTTTCGAAAACTCATGCATTATGTTCTTCATTAATCTTCAAGTTGTTCTTGATGATTTTCCTTGTTTGATCTTTGAATTTTCTTGTTTTGTGTCTTTTCTTGTTTTTCATATGCATTTTTGAATTCTTGTTGTCTAAAGTTTAAAAATTTTTAAGTTTGGTATCTTGCATGTGTTTCTTTTCTGAAAAATTTTTCAAAAATAAGTTCTTGGTATTCATCTTGACATTTAAAGTGTTCTTGGTGTTTATTTTGACATTCAAAGTGTTCTTGCATGCATTTTTGTTTTGATCTTAAATTTTTGTGTTTTGTTTCATTTTTGTGTTTTTCTCTCTCCTCATAAAAAAATCAAAAAAATAAAAAATATCTTTTCCTTACTTTGCTCATAAATTTCGAAATTTTGAATTGATTTAGATTTAAAATTTGGTTGTTTCTTGTTAGTCAAGTCAAAATTTCAAATTAAAAATTCTATATTTTTCAAATCTTTTTTCAAAAATCAAATATTTTTCATTTTTCTTCTTAATATTTTTGAAAACTTTTAAAATTGATTTTCAAAATCTTCTTCTTAATTTTACTTCATATTTTCAAATTTATTACTAACATTTAGTATTTTGATTCAAAAATTTCAAGTTGTTACTTGCCTATTAAGAAAGGTTCAATCTTTAAATTCTAGAATCATATCTTTTAGTCTCTTGTTAGTCAAGTAATCAACTTTATTTTCAAAATCAAATCTTTTTAATTTCCTTTTCAAATCTTTTTTAAAATGACTTTCAATCATATGATATCTTTTTCAAAATCAATTTCAAAATCTTTTCTAACTTCTTATCTTTTCAAAATTGATTTTCAAATCTTTTTCAATTAACTACTTGACTTTTTGTTTGATTTTAAAAGTTTACTATTTCAATCATATCTTTTTCAAAACCACCTAACTACTTTTCTTCCTTTAATTTTTGAGAACTCCTCACCACCTTTTCAAAATTCTTTTTAAATTAACCAATTGTTTTAAATTTTAATTTTATTTTATTTCTCTTTTTAAATTTCGAATACTAACCAACAATTAAAATAAAAACAAAAATATTTTCCTTTTATTTTAATTTAAAATTCGAATTCTCTCTCTCGCATCTCTTTCCATTTATTTATTTATTTACTAACACTTCTCTTCTTCTTATAATTCGAACCCTCTCTCCCTCTCTGTGTTTGAATTCTTCATCTTCTCTCTTCTTCATTCTACTCTTCTATTCTTCTACTCACATAAAGGAATCTCTATACTGTGACATAGAGGATTCCTCTTCTTTTCCGTTCTTTTCTTTTTCATATGAGCAGGAGTAAGGATAAGAACAATCTTGTTGAAGCTGATCCGGAACCTGAAAGGACTCTAAAGAGGAAGCTAAGAGAAGTTAAAGCACAATACTCTGGAGAGGACCTGACAGAATTTTTTCGAAAAAGAAGAAGAGATGGCCGAACCCAACAACAATGGTGGAGATGCAAGGAAGATGCTTGGTGACTTTATTGCACCTTCTTCTGACTTCTGTGGAAGGAGCATCTCAATTCCTACAATTGGAGCAAACAACTTTGAGCTTAAGCCTCAATTTGTTTCTCTGATACAGCAGAATTGCAAGTTTCATGGACTTCCATTGGAAGATCCTCATCAGTTCTTAGCTGAATTCTTGCAAATATGTGACACTGTTAAGAGTGGGGTTAATTCTGAGGTCTACAGACTTATGCTTTTCCCCTTTGCTGTAAGAGACAGAGGTCGGACATGGTTGGATTCACAACCTAAAGACAGCCTGAACTCTTGGAAAAAGTTGGTCAATGCTTTCTTGGCCAAATTCTTTCCACCTCAAAAGTTGAGCAAGCTTAGAGTGGAAGTCCAAACCTTCAGACAGAAAGAAGGTGAATCCCTCTATGAAGCTTGGGAAAGATACAAACAATTGATCAGAAGGTGTCCTTCTGACATGTTTTCAGAATGGAGCATCATATGTATATTCTATGATGGTCTGTCTGAATTGTCCAAGATGTCATTGGACCACTCTGCTGGTGGATCTCTTCATCTGAAGAAGATGCCTGCAGAAGTCCAGGAACTCATTGAAATGGTTGTAAATAACCAGTTCATGTACACTTCTGAAAGAAATCCTGTGAATAATGGGACAACTCAGAAGAAAGGAGTTCTTGAGATTGATACTCTGAATGCAATATTGGCTCAGAACAAAATATTGACTCAGCAAGTCAATATGATTTCTCAGAGTCTTTCTGGAATGCAAGCTGCAACAGGCAGTACTAAGGAAGCTTCCTCTGAAGAAGAAGCCTATGACCCTGAGAATCCTACAATGGAAGAGGTGGATTACATGGGAGAATCCTATGGAAATACCTATAATTTTTCATGGAGGAATCATCCAAATTTCTCATGGAAGGATCAACAGAATCCTAATCAAGGCTTCAGTAACAATAATGGTGGGAGAAATAGGTTTGGCAACAGCAAACCTTTTCCATCATCTTCTCATCAATAGACAGAGAATTCTAAGCAGAGCCACTCTGACTTAGCAACTGTAGTCTCTGATCTATCTAAGACCACTCTCAGTTTTATGACTGAAGCAAGGTCCTCCATTAGAAATTTGGAGGCACAAGTGGGTCAGCTGAGTAAAAGAATTACTGAACTCCCTCCTAGTACTCTCCCAAGCAATACAGAAGAGAATCCAAAGAGAGAGTGCAAGGCCATCAATATGTCCAAAATGGCCGAACCTGTAGAGGAGGAAGAGGCAGTGATTTCCAGTGAGGAAGAACTCAATGGACGTCCACTGGCCACTAAGGAGTTCCCTAATGAAGAACCAAAGGAATCTGAGGCTCATACAGAGACCATAGAGATTCCACTGAACTTACTGTTGCCATTCATGAGCTCTGATGAGTATTTCTCCTCTGAAGAGGATGAAGATATTGTTGAAGAGCAAGTGGCTCAATATTTAGGAGCAATCATAAAGCTAAATGCCAAGCTATTTGGTAATGAGACTTGGGAGGATGAACCTCCATTGCTCATCAATGAAATAAATGATCTGGTTCAACTGAAATTACCTCAGAAGAAACAGGATCCTGGAAAGTTCTTAATACCTTATACCATAGGCACCATGACCTTTAAAAAGGCTCTGTGTGACCTTGGTTCAAGTATAAACCTCATGCCACTCTCTGTAATGGAGAAACTAGGGATCTTTGAGGTGTAAGCTGCAAGAATCTCACTAAAGATGACAGACAATTCAAGGAAACAGGCTTATGGACTTGTAGAGGATGTCTTGGTGAAGGTTGAAGGCCTGCTACATCCCTGCTGATTTCATAATCCTAGATACTGGGAAGGAAGAGGATGAATCCATCATCCTTGGAAGACCCTTCCTAGCCACAGCAAGAGCTGTGATTGATGTGGACAGAGGAGAGTTAGTCCTTCAATTGAATGAGGACTACCTTGTGTTTAAGGCTCAAGGATCTTCTTCTGTAACCATGGAGAGGAAGCATGAAAAGCTTCTCTCAACACAGAGTCAAATAGAGCTCCCACACTCAACTTCTAAGTTTGGTGTTGGGAGGCCAACATCAAGCTCTGAGTCTTTGTGAAGCTCTCTAAGAGCTCACTATCAAGATATTGACATTAAAGAAGCGCCTGTTGGGAGGCAACCCAATGTTATTTAATTATATTTAATTATTTTCCATTGCTATTTTATGTTTTCTTTAGGTTGATAATCATGTGAAGTTACAAAAAAAAAAAAAAAAAAATCAAAAACAGAATGAAAAATAGCACACCCTGGAGGACAGACTTACTGGCATTTAAACGCCAGTAAGGATAGCAGAATGGGCGTTTAACGCCCAGCCTGGCAGCATTCTGGGTGTTAAACGCCAGAATGGGCAGCACTCTGGGCGTTTAACGCCAGAAAGGGATGTCTGGCATCTGGCTGGCGTTAAACGCCAGATTTGGCACACAATGGGCGTTTAAACGCCAGAATGGTGCAGGGACTCGAATTCCTTGACACCTCAGGATCTGTGGACCCCACAGGATCCCCACCTATCCCACCTCTTCTTCTCTCCTCTTCACACCTTTCCATAATACTCTTCCCCAAACACCCATCACCAATCAAATCTTACCCTCTTCCCCATATCCTCTTCACCACTCACATCCATCCATCATTAAACCCCACCTACCTCACTATTCAAATTCAAACCATTTCCCTCCCAAACCCAACCCCTCATACACGGCTACCCTCTCTCCCTTACCCTATAAATACCCCTCCTTACCACCTTCATCTTCACACATCATACACAATACACCCCCCTTGGCCAAACCCTCTCCTCACCTCCATCTCCTTCATTTCTTCTTCTTCTACTCCTTTTCTTTTTTTTTTGCTCTAGAACAAGCAACCATTCTAAGTTTGGTGTGGGAAAAGCTAAAGCTTTTTGTTTTTCCATAACCACTAATGGCACCTAAGACCGGAGAAACCTCTAGAAAGAGGAAAGGGAAGGCAATTGCTTCCACCTCCGAGTCATGGGAGATGGAGAGATTCATCTCAAAGGTCCATCAAGACCACTTCTATGAAGTTGTGGCCAAGAAAAAGGTGATTCCCGAGGTCCCCTTCAAGCTCAAAAAGAGTGAATATCCGGAGATCCGACATGAGATTTGAAGAAGAGGTTGGAAAACCCTCACCAACCCCATTCAACAAGTCAGGATCTTAATAGTTCAAGAGTTCTATGCCAATGCATGGATCACTAAAAACCATGACCAAAGTATGAACCCGAACCCAAAAAATTGGCTCACAATGGTTCGGGGGAATTACTTGGATTTCAGTCCAGAAAATGTGAGGTTGGCATTCAACTTGCCTATGATGCAAGGAGATCCTCATCCTTTCACTAGAAAGGTCAACTTTGATCAAATGTTGGACTAAGTCCTTAGGGACATTTGTGTGGAAGGCGCTCAATGGAAAAGAGATTCAAGAGGCAAGCCGGTTCAACTAAGAAGGCTTGACCTCAAACCCGTGGCTAGGGGATGGTTGGAGTTCATTCAACGCTCTATAATTCCTACTAGCAACCAGTCTGAAGTCACAAAGACCGGGCTATTATGATCCATAGTATCATGAATGGAGAGGAAATAGAAGTTCATGAGATCATATCTTTGGAACTCTACAAGGTGGCGGACAAGCCCTCCACTTTGGCAAGGTTAGCCTTCCCTCATTACATCTGTATCCTATGCAATTCAGCTGGAATTGTCATAGAGGGGGACATCCTCATTGAAGGAGACAAGCCCATCACTAAGAAGAAGATGGAGCAAACAAGAGAGCCCACTCATGGACCTCAACAAGAGCTTGAGGAAATTTCTCATCATGAAATCACTGAGATGCCTCAAGAGATGCATTTTCCTCCACAAAACTTTTGGGAGCAAATCAACACCTCCCTAGGAGAATTGAGTTCCAACATGGGACAACTAAGGATGGAGCACCAAGAACACTCCATCCTCCTCCATGAAATTAAAGAAGACCAAAGAGCCATGAAGGAGGAGCAACAAAGGCAAGGAAGAGACATAGAGGAGCTCAAGCACTCCATAAGATCTTCAAGAGGGCGAACTAGCCGCCATCACTAAGGTGGATCCGTTCTTTAATTTTCTTGTTCTTATTCTTCTGTTTTTCATTCCCTATGCTTTATGTTTTATTTATGTTTGTGCCTTATTACATTATCATTAGTGTCTAGTGTTTATGTCTTAAAGCTATGAATGTCCTATGAATCCATCACCTTTCTTAAATGAAAAATGTTTTTAAATTGCAAAAGAACAAGAAGTGCATGATTTCGAATTCTATCTTGAAATTAGTTTAATTATTTTGATGTGGTGGCAATACTTTTTGTTTTCTGAATGAATGCTTGAACATTGCATATTTTTGAATTTGTTGTTTATGAATGTTAAAATTGTTGGCTCTTGAAAGAATAATGAAAAAGGAGAAATATTATTAATAATCTGAAAAATCACAAAATTGATTCTTGAAGCAAGAAAAAACAGTGAACACAAAAGCTTGCAAAAAAAAAAAAGAGAAAAAAAAGAGAAAAAAATAAAGAAAAAAAGAAATAAAAAGAAAAAGCAAGCAGAAAATCCAATAGCCCTTTAAACCAAAAGGCAAGGGTAAAAAGGATCCAAGACTTTGAGCATTAATGGATAGGAGGGCCCAAAGAAATAAAATCCTGGTCTAAGCGGCTAAACCAAGCTGTCTCTAACCATGTGCTTGTGGCGTGAAGGTGTCAAGTGAAAAGCTTGAGACTGAGCGGTTAAAGTCGTGGTCAAATAAAAAAGAGTGTGCTTAAGAGCTCTGGGCACCTCTAACTGGGGACTTTAGCAAAGCTGAGTCACAATCTGAAAAGATTCACCCAGTTATGTGTATGTGACATTTATGTATCCGGTGGTAATACTGGAAAACAAAATGCTTAGGGTTACGGCCAAGACTCATAAAGTAGCTGTGTTCAAGAATCAACATACTGAACTAAGAGAATCAATAACACTATCTAAATTCTGAGTTCCTATAGATGCCAATCATTCTGAACTTCAAAGGATAAAGTGAGATGCCAAAACTGTTCAGAAGCAAAAAGGCTACAAGTTCCGCTCATCTAATTGAAGCTAATCTTCATTGATAAGTTTAGAATTCATTGTATATTCTCTTCTTTTTATCCTATTTTGTTTTTAGTTGCTTGGGGATAAGCAACAATTTAAGTTTGGTGTTGTGATGAGCGGATAATTTATACCCTTTTTGGCATTATTTTTACATAGTTTTTAGTATGTTATAGTTAATTTTTATTATATTTTTATTAGTTTTTATTCAAAAATCATATTTCCGGACTTTACTATGAGTTTGTGTGTTTCTCTGTGATTTCAGGTATTTTCTGGCTGAAATTGAGGGACCTGAGCAAAAATTTGATTTAGAGGCTGAAAAAGGACTGCAGATGCTGTTGGATTCTGACCTCCCTGCACTCGAAGTGGATTTTCTGGAGCTACAAAAGCCCAATTGGTGCGCTCTCAATTGCGTTGGAAATTAGATATCTTGGGCTTTCCAGAAATATATAATAGTATATACTTTTCCCGAGATTTGATGGCCCAAACTGGCGTTCAAAGTCAGACTAAAACATTTTGGCGTAAAACGCCCAAACTGGCACTAGAATTGGAGTTAAACGCCCAAACTGGTACCAAAGCTAACGTTTAACTCCAAGAAAAGCCTAAGTACGAAAAAGCTTCAATGCTCAGCCCAAGCACACACCAAGTGGGCCCCGGAAGTAGATTTATGCACTATATGCACTTAGTTACTCATTTTCTGTAAAGCTAGGTTACTAGTTTAGTATAAAAACTACTTTTAGAGATTTATTCTAGAGACTTTTACCATCTTATGCTATTGTACACATTTGGAGGCTGGCCTCATGGCCATTCCTAGACCTTTTTCATTTATGTATTTTCTACGGTGGAGTTTCTACACCCCATAGATTAAGGTGTGGAGCTCTGCTGTTCTTCATGAATTAATGCAAGTACTATTATTTTTCTATTCAATTCACGCCTACTTCTTCTCCAAGATATACTCTCGTTTTTAATTCAGTTAAGTCAGAAAGAAGGGGTGACCCGTGATAATCACCCAATCTTCGTTACTCGCTTAGCCAAGATCGCGTGCCTGACAACCACAAAGCGTCTACATGATGTTCAACGTAGTCATTGGACGACAGCTGGAGTATGCTCTCTTGGATATCTAATACACGGACCGAGTCCGTGAGATTAGTATCTTCGTGGTATAGGCTAGAATCATTGGTAGCATTCCTGAGATCCAGAAAGTCTAAACCTTGTTTGTGGTATTCCGAGTAGGCTCTGGGAAGGGATGACTGTGACGAGCTTCAAACTTGCGAATGTTGGGTGCAGTGACAGTGTGCAAAAGGACAATGGTCCTATTCCGATGCTAGCGGAAATCGACAGATGATTAGCCGTGCGGTGACAGTGCATATGAATTTTGGGCCTAGTTTTGGGATATTTAAAACATGGGAAAGGACTTAAGGGTTTTAGAGGTTGTTAATTGGAAAACTTAGAAAATGGAGGCCTAGGTTTTTGGTGTACTGAGGATGGTTTGAAGGTATGTGAAGGATGATTGATATATGATATGAGAAATGATGAACTGTAATGTTCGAAAACTAAAATGTAGATTGATAATGGTTGAGATGAGTCGAGGACTCGGAAAGAGATGATGGATCCATGTACATTGAAAATGTTTTCTGAAAACCACTGAAGTACTAATTTGTATTTAGATTTTGAGACGCTATGCGTCCGGCAGGGACGGTGGTTAATCCCGCCTGTCGAGGTGGCGGCGGCGGCGTAAGGACGGTGGTTAATCCCGCTTACGTTGAGATGTGAGGTCTGAGGCAAGAGTATCCCGCTTGCATCCCTTTAGATCTTTAGAGTGTACATGCGCAAAATCCTGGATAGTGATCCGAGCACTATATCTCGGGGGTTCCCAATGATGATTCCGAAGGGCGACATCTCCATGGAGATGTGTCGGGTTGGCAGTTGAACCGACAATGTGATATCATAGCTAATAGGGCAGGCATTCATCATATGTATTTTCTATCTGTTTGTTTGCTTTGCCGACTTGCAATTATTGTATACCTATTTGTATAACATGTCTAATTGCTACTTTAGTTACTTGCCTTATATGCTTCTACTTGTGATTTACTTGCATTGTATATAATTGTGATTTCTACTGGGATTGAGGAGGTTCGGAAGGCGGTGGCGATGGGATCGCATGGAGGATAGGTTGGTGAAGGCTGTGGGACAGCGGTGTTTGGTTAGAGTAGAAATCCTTTAAGATAGATTACCCTCTTGATATACTAAGGTCTTAAGTTTTGTTAAGGTTTTATATGTTTATGCCTTAATGTTCTAGTATGCCTAAGATGAATCTTGTGATGGATATGAAGTCTAGGATTGCCTTTGGCGTCCCGGGGTCTTATATCCTACATCACTGGACACTGTTACCATACTGAGAACCTCCGGTTCTCATACCATATTTCTGTTGTGTTTTTCAGATGCAGGTCGCGACCCACCTCAGTGAATTTCTTGGATGGTGACAGAAGCGGAGGATCCAGATACCTTTTGGGGGTCTTTTGTCTATTTTGATTATACTTCTCTCATCTTTTGTATTTTGTTTTGCCTAGAGGCTTGTATTTGAGAGAACAAACTTGTATAAGCTATTTTAAAACTGTCTGGTTCCTGTATGTCTGCATATAGCTAGCCGGCTTAAACTCCACGAGCTGTGGCTAGATTATTATGATATTATAGTTATCTTTTGATATATCACATCTGTTTCTTGCACTTTAAGTTAGTAGCATCGTTAGTACCCTTTTGCACTTTTAAATCCTGTTTTGAGCTATATCCTTCATCGGGCTTATAGATTATACGATTCTTTCTATATATATTGTATGTATAAGCCTTAGAACTGTCGTAACCTCTGATTAACCTTTGCCTTACAGCTAAAGGTAAGGCTTAGGGTAATTAGGGTGTTACATTTAGTGGTATCAGAGCGGTTCGTCCTCGTGAGCCTGAGGGATGGACCGATTGTGCTTCATTGTATACTCTGGGTCATTTTTCTTTCATGCTATTTAGGTTATCTACTTGATATTTCATAACATGCTTGTTTGTGAGTGCCTGTTTAGGGATAATTAAATCACTTGGCTTTTGATATTGAGACTGATCACCTTGATATCAACTGTTTGGTGTAGACAGGAAACCCAATGGCCACTCGCGGACGAGGTCAAGCACGTTCACGAGAGAGTAGGAATGAGCAACCAGCTAATAACCATGCCGAGTTCATGGCGACGATGGTGAATCTGGCGAACACGATGGAAGCAAATGCTACTGTGACTCTGCAAGCTATGCAAAGGTTAGCCCAACCGGCCGGAAGCGGGAACGGAAATGGAGAGGGTGCTCAAGACAACTTGAGTGGTATCCTGAGAACTCTAGCTACTTTTCTGAAAGCTAACCTACCTGCTTTTAGTGGATCGACAGCTCCTACTGAAGTAGACAACTGGTTCCAAGCTGTGGAACGGGTCTTGCAGACTCAACATGTACCATATGACAAGTTCGTGGAATATGCGACATATCAACTATTGGGAGAAGCTCAGCAATGGTGGCAAAGAGAGCGCCGACTACTACACCAATAGAATGGGAATGTGGAGATTACATGGGCATTATTTCAGGAAGCTTTCTACAAAAAGTACTTGCATGAGTCAATAAGAGAGGCCAGAGAATTGGAGCTCTTACAGCTGAAACAAGGGTCCATGACTATAGCTGAATACACCAGCAAGTTCGAAGAACTCTGTAAATTCTCAAGGATAAGGCAGGGTACTCCTGAGTCTTATGAGGGATGGAAATGCATCAAATACGAAGTAGGGATCAGAGGGGATATCAGCCGTGCTGTGGCTCCATTGGAGATTAGG
This sequence comes from Arachis hypogaea, assembly GCF_003086295.3. NCBI lineage: Eukaryota > Viridiplantae > Streptophyta > Magnoliopsida > Fabales > Fabaceae > Arachis > Arachis hypogaea. Next base: position 24,147,969 of record NC_092048.1, on the reverse strand, counting down.
AGATTCTCTGAATTGGTGGACAATGCGAGGGTTGTTGAAGAATATGCAATTACGGTAGCCTCGTCAAGGGGCACTCATGGAGGAAACACTAGTAGGGAACGCGATGATTACCTCGGACCAAGGGGACAGAACTTCAAGAAAGATGGACATACTCCTCAGTATCTGCAAGGTCAAGGAACCTTCAGAAAGGACAACAAAGCCCAGTTTCATCAGGCGAAAGGAAATGGTCGATGCTATGCTTGTGAAAAACCTGGACATATATCTAAGTATTATCACCGCCGGAGGAACCGAGATGAGGGTCAGAATCAACAGTCAGACCGTGTGTGTACCTGATGTGGTAGGCGGCGTTATTGGCGAGAATCCCGCACCGAATTTGCAAGAGGATTTGGCACCTAATAAGTTGCATGGAAATAACATTGAGGAGGCTTGTATGCATGATGAACCGCGCTGGGAGCAAGTTGTTAGGAAAGGTAAAACCAAGCTGGGCCAGAAGCAATCTAACAAGTCCCAAAGAGGCACTCAATCTAGAACTGGTTCGGGTAGGGTAACTAGGACCACCATCCACTTCCCTCACACGGATGGTTCTAGCTCCAATCGTGCCAGGGTCGGGTCACGAGTCAAGGTCGGGTGCTTTCCGTACCCTTGTGCCTTATGGCTCCTCTCTCCGGAAATGACCAAGGCCGACGTCCCTACAGAGCTCACCGATTGAGAAGAGTGGAGGCCTAGCAGTGGAAGCATCATGTCCTCTTGCAGTCGTGAAGGAGAGTGTTACTGTAGTGGTTCCATTAGAGATGGAAGGCGTGTTGCCAGTTGTTGCTACACCGGTAGGCGGGAATGAGGAGATATTCCATGGAGATCCAGTAAACATGAAGGTCACGAGAGTCACTCCTGCTGGGCAAGCCTCGGTTTGAGGTTGGTGAAGCACTTTGTTTCCCTTGTTTTATATTTTTATCTTTTATATTATAGATAGTTTAAATATAATAGTTTAGAATATTAGGGTGCTTCTAATAAGTTAGCCCGGGTGAATTGTAAAGAGCTGGTTAGAAAATTTAAACATGTATTTTTTTATTATGGTTGAAACTCACTGTCTTTTTCAACACTTGAAATTGTTCTGGGAAAGACTTGGTTATCACTCTTTTGGTATAGTGGAGGCATCATGACATAAGGGGGGTATTTGGTTCCTTTCTGCAATGTAGGGTGTTCACTGCAAATGGGTTGATGCTTTCGATCAGTGTGTTACAGTTGAGGTTCAGGTAAATAATGTGATTTGGAGGTGCATTGGTATCTATGGTAGTCCTCAATTTAATACCAGAGTTCTGCTATGGGATTATCTTGTTACTCAGTCCTTGTCTTTCTGCGGGCCATGGATTGTTCTTGGTGATTTTAATGATGTACTATTCTCTCATGAATCTGAGGGTTGCCTTTTCTCGAGTCGCATGCAGATCGGTTTGCTGCCTCTCTAGGGGATAGTGATCTGTTTTACTTAAAGACTATTGGGAGACAGTTTTCTTGGTATAGAAGGGTTAAAAATGGTGTTGAGGTAGCGAAAAAATTTGACCGGGTTTGTATTAACAGTGGATGGTTATTTCTGTTTCCAAAGACTTATGTAAAAATTTTAAATAGGCTTCAGTCTGATCATTGTCCTATCCTAGTGCGCTGTACAGGTCGTCCCCAATCGAAAAAGAATAGACCTTTTCAGTTTATTGCGGCTTGGGTAACTCATCTGGGATACAGAGATATTGTGAACCAGTCATGGCGGGCTGGCTACAGAGAGGTGCATGGCAAGCTTTCAAAAGTGCAAAGAACTCTTTAGAGTTTAATTCTAAAGTGTTTGGCAACATTTTCATTAGGAAATGTGAATTAGAGAGGCAGATTAATTTCCTTCAGAAGACTAGAAGTCATGGAGGATTTGTCTATGCGGCAAAAGAACAACAGTTGATTGAGGAATTTAGTAACACGCTTGTGCGGGAGGAACTTCTATGGCTTCAGAAATTCATAGAGCAGTGGATAAAATTCAGGGATAGAAATACCAAGTTCTTTCATATCCAGACGCTTATACGGAGAAAGCATAATATAATTCATGGTTGACGATTAGGAATTCTGCCAGTAAAGAAATTTTTATAAAAATAATCGCGTTGTAAGTATAGTTTCTAAACCAACAGAGAATCCTTTCGTACAAAAATTTGGTTGTTACAAGTAACAAAACCCAATAAAATTTATAACCGAATTATTTAAACCTCGGGTCGCCTTCTCAAGGAATTGCAGGAAAGTATGATTTATTATTGGTTATGGAAAAAGATATAATTTTTGGGTTTTTAAAATAAGAAACAAGTAATTTAAATGAAAGAAAAATAAATTAATAATTAGAAAATCTCTTGGCAAGGTATGAGAACTGGAAATCCTATCATAGTTATCCATATCAGGTGTGATGAGAATTGGATTTTGCTCCCACTTAGTTAACCCTTACTAAATAAATGAAAGTCAAGTGGACTAATTAACTTGATTCCTCAAGTCCTAGTCAACTCCTATGGAAAGACTAGCTTTAAAGGGATCCAAATCAATCAGCAATCCCAATTTCCAATCAACTGCTGAGTTTGATAACTCAAGTGTCACCAATTACTCAACCAAAGCCAAAAGAAAATAAAATCTACTCGAATGAAAATAATTTGGATTAATTAGAACCATCAATAACATAAATTAAAGAAAGCAATCATAAATCTAAAATACCTCAATATGTATTAATTAAGAAAATCAATCCTAACATGGAGTTCATAAACCAAATTGAAAAGATAAATAACAATTAAAGTAATAGAATAAATAAAAGTAGAAAATAAATTAAAGGAACATTGAACCTGGAATGAAGAGAAGTAGCCTAATCATAATAGAAATCCTAAATCCTAATCCTAATCCTAAATCCTAAGAGAGAGGAGAGAGTCTCTCTCTCTAAAAACTACATCTAATCCTAAAATTGTGAATATGAATGTTGTCTCTGTTGTTCGAATGAATGGATGGATTCCCCCACTTTATAGCGTCTAATCTGTATTTTCTGGGCCAAAAATTGGGTCAAAAATAGCCCAAAAATCGCCCCCACCAATTTTTGGTACGTACAGGTCGCTGCAAAGTCACGCGGAAGCGTCGTCCACGCATTAGCGTGGATTGGGTTTTTGCCAGGTCACGCGTTCACGTGATCCACGCGTTTGCGTCGCCTGGATTCGGAGTAGATATGGAAAATTATATATCATTGTGAAGCATCAGACTTTAGCTTTCCAACACAACTGGAACCGTGTCATTTGGACCTCTGTAGCTCAAGTTATCGTCGATTTAGTACCAGGAGGTCAAGCTGGACAGCTTTAGCAGTTCCTTTAGTTTCTTGTATTCCTTCCACTTTTGCATGCTTCCTTTACATCTTCTAAGTCATTCCTGCCCTGTAATCTCTGAAAACACTTAACACACATATCAAGGCATCAAATGGTAATAAGAGAGGATTAAAATTATCAATTTAAAGGCCAAAGAAGCATGTTTTCAATCATAGCACAAAATTAGGAAGAAAATTGTAAAGCCATGCATTTTTTATGAATAAGTGTGAGAATAATGGATAAAATCCACTAGATTAAGCACAGGATAAACCATAAAATAGTAGTTTATCAACCTCCCCACACTTAAACATTAGCATGTCCTCATGCTAAGCTCAAAAGAAGCTATAAAGGAGTGAAGAGGAATGGGAGAATGTAAGAAATGCAGCTACATGCTATGATGTTTCTACCTACTTGGTTAAAAGTAAATAAGCTCTTCAAGACAAACATAAAATGGATTTCACTAATTCAAATCATAAAATAAAGTACAAGTAAACTTGCAGAAGAAAATAGCTCATGAAAGTCTGGAACAAAGAATCGAGCATCGAACCCTCACTGGAAGTGTATGCACTCTAATCGCTCAGGTGTTTAAGGTTCGATCTCTCAGTTCTCTACTAATCTTGCTTTCTAAGGCTTGCTCTTCATCTAACAATTAACATAAATTTAATGCATAAATACACATATCAAGAGGTCTTTTAAGGGTTGTAGTGGGGTTAGGGTCAAGGTAGGATTGTATTTGGCCAAGTGGACTAAAATTTGAATCCTTAATTAACTTAAACTTTCCACCTAACTTAGGACAATCCATGTAATTATAGTATAAAACCTAACTATCCATTAACCATGTTTTCCACATATTCATGCATCCCAACTTTAGTACAATTCATATGCATTGCTACCAACATTTACTTTGGGACATTTTGTCCCCTTTTTGTTATTTGCTCTTTTTCTTTTCTTTTTCTCTCTTTTTTTCTTTTTTCTTTTTTTTTATTTTTTATATATTTTTTTCTTTTTCTTTTGTTTTTCTCGATGCATATGATTAAATTATTGGATGCATGAACATGTCCTAAACATTTCTTTCACATTTTCATAAAGATATATAACACCCAATTCTTAAACCAAACATTTCCAAACTCACTTTTCCCACATTTAATTCATGAGCACTCTCACTAGTCTAAGCTAACCAAGGATTCAAATTAAGGACATTATTATTTTTCGCTTAGAGTTAGTGATGAGCTAAAGTAAAGAACAAAGGGGTATAATAGGCTCAAATTAGTTTGTAAAGGATAATGAAAGGGTAAGGCCATATGGGTATGTGAGCTCAGTGAAACAAAGGCCTCAATCATATAAGTGCATGCATACATCAAACCATGAAAATATAGAATTAAGCGAGACAAAGATCACAATTTTAGAGAGAAAAACACACACCAAAAATAAAATATTGGTTGATAGAATGCAACCAATTCAAATAGGCTCAAAATCTCACTGGTTTTGTGTGTTCGAGCTCTAAACAATGTTCCAGTATAATATTCCTTCAAAAAAGTTTAATAAAAAGTTTTAATTTAAATTAGTGAAATACTCTAAAAAGTTTCTTGAAAAAGTAAATATTACTTTAACCAAGTGGTGGTAAAATATGCACAAAATCAAACAAATATGCAATCAAATATGCAAATGCAACAATGAACAAACAAAGAAAATAAAACATTGGTGTTGAGTCAGGAAGTACTAACCCACGGAAGTCGGTATCGATCTCCCCACACTTAAAGATTGCATCGTCCTTGGTGCATGCTAAGATGTGCAAGTGGACGGGTTGTTTCAACTAATGCTTTTCTCTAAAGTTTGTGCAGATGGACTTGTCTGTTGCCCCATGTAAAAGTTTTCCGTATCCCTTCCTCAGTGGCCATCATGAAAGAAGAGGAAAAAGAAGAAAAGTAACCCAGAAATAAAGATAAGAGAAAAAACAAAATATGGTTGGGTTAATGCCAAATAACGAGGGTCTCAATTACATGGTAGCTACAACATGCAAGTGAGAAAACAGTAGAAGCGAATGGCATATCAATAGTGCAAAAATTGCAACAATGGGGGAAAGAGTGTGGGTAATGCAAGATAGTGTAAGTGCATATCAATGCAAATGGAATGCAGGTATCATAAAAGTTAGCATTGACTAATGAATAATAATACCCAATCAGAATAAAAAAGTCATGAAGCACCAGAATAATTCAAGAAAAGATACAACAGTTGAATAAGAAAATTTAACACCAATGGAAAAATAATAAATTTAGAAAAGGAAATAAAAATATGCACAAAATTAAAATGCAATGAATGAAAGTATGCAAATGCAATAGAAAAAATAGAATGAAAGAGAATAATGATGAGAAGGTAAATAAACGAAGAAAAAGAAAGTAAGAAAGGAGGAAGAAAGAATAAGAAAAGATAGAAGAAAGAAGAAAGAATGATAGTAGAAAGATAAGTAGGATTGGAGAAGAAAAGATAGGAATTCTGGCGCTGATCTGGGTAAACTGTGCGTTGCATGTGACGCGGACGCGTGGGGCACGCGTTCGCGTAGGTTGGGCTATTTTCAAGTGACGCGGACGCGTCAGGGACGCGTTCGCATGGAATGATTTGTGCCACTGGCGCGAGTGTAGCCTCGTGTACGCACAACTCTCTGTTTGAAATGCAATTTGCCAAAAGCCTGGGTAACGCATTCGCGTGGTTGACGCGATCGCGTGAATGGCCATATTTTGAAAACGACGTGGCCGCGTGGAGCGTGTGGTCGCGTGGTAGGGCTAGTGCTTCTAGCATCATTCTAGCCCAGCTCCATCATGATTCTCTGCCACATACCCATTTACGTCGATTTTGCAGAGTCACGCAGTCGCGTGGGTGACGCGGACGCATGGGAGACTATTTTTCAAAATGACGCAGACGCATCAGCAACGCATTCGCGTGGGCATGGTTGTGCTTAAGGCACACGTCCAGCCACGATCTCGCGTGACTCTCTGTTTCTTTTCTTCTTGTTGCGAAAGCACTTATGATGCGAATGCGTCAACGATGCTTGCGCGTCGCATGCTTTTTTTTATGCAGAATGCAGATGCAAATGCAGACTATATGCATGAACACTAAGAAAAATAGAATAAAATAAAACTAAGAATAAAACAAAATAAAATAAAACCAAGACTGAAAAAGAACGATCATACCATGGTGGGTTGTCTCCCACCTAGCACTTTTAGTTAAAGTCCTTAAGTTGGACATTTGGTGAGCTCCTTGTCATGGAGGCTTGTGCTTGAACTCATCCAGGAATCTCCACCAATGTTTGCAATTCCAATAGCCTCCGGGGTCCCAAACTAGGCGTATAAAGCCTTCAAGCAAGTCAAAGGAAGTGACAAGGCCCCAAGAGTGTTGATTGCTAGAATGAATTTCGGGGTCCCAAACCTTGCTTTTGCACCCGTCTTCTTGTTGATCATCATGATTCCATCCGGGTGGCATGCAATTTAAATTTTCACTGAGACATCCAAACAGCTTCCTAGACCCATTCAATTGAGAATTATACCAACCTTTGTACTTCAATTTGGAGCATGCAACCATGTTGAACCTTGCATGACATTTCCTACCACTAACCATCTCCCTCTTACTCTTAAAGCCATAAAGAGCTCTAAGTTGCCCATCCGTCTCAAGCAAAGCATATTCAAGTGGGCTAACTAAGCTTAGAGATGAAAGATTTACCCACTTGAATGAAGAAATGGATGGTGATGGCTTTGGGGGAAAGGTCTCCAACAGCTTTGGCAAGGTGATTTCCAGCTCCATTCCCTTGAGTTCTTCCTTGACAACTTCCACCTCTTTGCAAGCTTCTTCAATATCAACCTCTTCCTCTTGGTAGCTTTCTTCTAATTCGATCTCTTCTTCATTGTTCACCAAGGGCATGGGAGGTTGTGCTTCTTCTTCTTTAATCTCCATGTCAAGTCCAATGGAAGAGGATTTAAATGTAGATAAGAATTCATCAATGATTGAATCCATCTCTTGATCATCCCTTTCAAAGTCTTCAACCATGATATGCCTTGGAGGTTGTACACCCTCCTCAACAACAAATTTAAACTCCTTAGAAGGGGGCTCTATGACTGGGCTTTCCCATGGACGTTCCGCATCTCCTAAGTCTTCGACCAATTCTTCTTCTTCGATAATTCCGGCTTCCTCCACTTGTTCCAATACAAAGTCATGCTCCTTACTGTCCACCAGAGTTTCTAGTGTCTCTTTCATGCTACGTTCTTCATTAAATTCTCCACATGAAGCCATGGGAGTTTCTTGAGTGCCCAAACTTTGGGAAGGTAATCGATTTATTGCTTGCTCCAGTTGATGAAGGGTTGCATGAAATTGATCTACTATTTCCTTGAGGTGAGCCTGTGATTCTTGGGTCGATAGATATGGACATGGTGCATATGGAAGTGGTAGTTCTTGGGGGTAATTGGATTGGAATTGGGGTGGGTAAGGGTTAGGGTCATATGGAGGTGAATGGTGTAAAGGGAGATTGTGAGTATGGTGGTTCAAAGGTGTGTTGGGGAGGTGGTTCATAAGCATATGATGGGGCTTGTTGGTAACTACAAGGGGGTCCACCATATCTATCATCTTGGTATGCACCTCGGAATGGCTCTTGACCATAGTAATTTGGTGGATATTGGTTGTCACGAAGGGGTCCACCTATCTAATGTCTGGGCATGCATTGTAGGATGGTCGTTGTCCATGGTATCTTGGAAGGTGTTGTTGCCGAAAGGGTTGATCAGATCCTCGTGGCTCCTTCCAACTTTGATTGTTTTGATCTTGATGTATGTTCCTGTTATAACTTCCATTCCTTCCAACAATATTAGAACCAAACTTGAAACCAGAGGTGTGAGAATTCATAGTAGCAAAAGAAAATAAAAATAAAAACTAATAAAAAAATTAATAAAAATAAACTCCTAAAACTAGAAACACTACAACAATATATGATAAAGATTTGAACAAGGTTTAAATTTTGAAAAGGTTTGATTTTTAAAATTTTAAATTTGAATTTTGAAATTTGAATTTTGAATTTTGGAATTTAAATATTGAAATTTGAAATTTGATTTTGAAATAAGATAAGATAAGATTTTGAAAAAGATATGATTTTTGAAAAAGATTTGAATTTTGAAATTTAAAACTAAGATAAGATAAGATAAAAATTTTAAAATAAAAATCTGAATTTTTTTTTAATTTTCGAAAAAATCAATTAAAATAAAGAGAAAAGATATTTTTGAATTTAATGAGGAAAGAGAAAAACAATAAAATGACACCAAACTTAAAATTTTTAGATCAAAACAAAGAAAACAACCAAGAACAACTTGAAGGTCAAGATGAACACGAAGAACAACTTGAAAATCAAGAAAGAACAAGGAACATTATTTTCGAAAATTTTAATAACTAAATAAAAACCAATAACCTCTTAATTTACAAAAAAGCAAAAATAAAAACAAAAATAAAAATAAATAAACAAGCAAAAAGTAAATATTTAAAATAACCAATAATAAAGCACACGTTTGCAATTCCCCGGCAACGGCGCCATTTTTGATGATTAGGAATTCTGCCAGTAAAGAAATTTTTATAAAAATAATCGCATTGTAAGTATAGTTTCTAAACCAACAGAGAATCATTTCGTACAAAAATTTGGTTGTCACAAGTAACAAAACCCAATAAAATTTATAACCGAAGTATTTAAACCTTGGGTCGTCTTCTCAAGGAATTGCAGGGAAGTATGATTTATTATTGGTTATGGAAAAAGATATAATTTTTGGGTTTTTAAAATAAGGAACAAGTAATTTAAATGACAAGAAAAATAAATTAATAATTAGAAAATCTCTTGGCAAGGTATGAGAACTGGAAATCATATCCTAGTTATCCATATCAGGTGTGATGAGAATTGGATTTTGCTCCCACTTAGTTAACACTTACTAAATAAAGGAAAGTCAAGTGGACTAATTAATTTGATTCCTCAAGTCCTAGTCAATTCCTATGGAAAGACTAGCTTTAGAGGGATCCAAATCAATCAGCAATCCCAATTTCCAATCAATTGCTGAGTTTGATAACTCAAGTGTCACCAATTACTCAACCAAAGCCAAAAGGGAAGAAAATCTACTCGAATGAAAATAATTTGGATTAATTAGAACCATCAATAACATAAATTAAAGAAAGAATCATAAATCTGAAATACCTCAATATGTATTAATTAAGAAAATCAATCCTAACATGGAGTTCATAAACCAAATTGAAAAGATAAATAACAATTAAAGTAATAGAATAAATAAAAGTAGAAAATAAATTAAAGGAACATTGAACCTGGAATGAAGAGAAGTAGCCTAATCATAATAGAAATCCTAAATCCTAATCCTAATCCTAAATCCTAAGAGAGAGGAGAGAGCCTCTCTCTCTAAAAACTACATCTAATCCTAAAATTGTGAATATGAATGTTGTCTCTGTTGTCCGAATGAATGGATGGATTTCCCCACTTTATAGCCTCTAATCCGTGTTTTTGGGCTGAAAACTGGGTCAAAAACAGCCCAGAAATTGCCCCCAGCGATTTCTGGTACGTACAGGTCGCTGCAAAGTCACGCGGAAGCGTCGTCCACGCGTTAGCGTGGATTGGGTTTTTGCCAGGTCACGCGTCCGCGTGATCCATGCATTTGAGTCGCATGGCTTTGAAGCAGCTATGGAAAATTATATATCGTTGTGAAGCCCCGGACGTTAGCTTTCCAACGCAACTAGAACCGTGTCATTTGGACCTCTGTAGCCCAAGTTATGGTCGATTTAGTACCAGGAGGTCAGGCTAGACAGCTTTAGCAGTTCCTTCAGTTTCTTGTATTTCTTCCACTTTTGCATGCTTCCTTTCCATCTTCGAATGGTAATAAGAGAGGATTAAAATTATCAATTTAAAGGGCAAAGAAGTATGTTTTCAATCATAGCACAAAATCAGGAATGAAATTATAAAGCCATGCATTTTGTTTGAATAAGTGTGAGAATAATGGATAAAATCTACTAGATTAAGCACAGGATAAACTATAAAATAGTGGTTTATCAATGGTCTCTTTCTTCAAGATGGGGTGTGGGAAATGGATCCAGAGGTTCTTCAAAGGGAAGCTGAATCCTTTTATAAACGCCTATTCTGCCAGTCGGAGGATGTGGATTTAGGTTATCTTGGTGATGTGTTGCTGCCTTCCCTGAACGATGAAGCCTATTGTAGCCTCACAACACCAGTTACTTTGGAAGAAGTTAAGTCAGATGTTTTCAGAATGCATTCTTTTAAGGCGTCGAGCCCTGACGGGTTTCAGACTTTCTTCTTTAAAGAATATTGGGAGATTGTTGGTTTCGATATTTGAATTATGGTTCGTTGATGAGCGGATAATTTATACGCTTTTTGGCATTGTTTTTACATAGTTTTCAGTATGATTTATTTAGTTTTTAATATATTTTTATTAGTTTTTAAATAAAAATCACATTTCTGGACTTTACTATGAGTTTGTGTGTTTTTCTGTGATTTCAGGTAATTTCTGGCTGAAATTGAGGGACTTGAGCAAAAATCAGATTCAGAGGTTGAAGAAGGACTGCAGATGTTGTTGGATTTTGACCTCCCTGCACTCAAAGTGGATTTTCTGGAGCTACAGAACTCCAAATGGCGTGCTCTCAATTGCGTTGGAAATTAGACATCCAGGGCTTTCTATAAATATATAATAGTCCATACTTTGCCCAAGTTTAGATGACACAAACTGGCGTTCAACGCCAGTTCCATGTTGCATTCTGGAGTTAAACGCCAAAAACAGGTTATAAACTGGCGTTCAACTCCAAGAAAGACCTTTCCACGTGAAAGCTTCAATGCTCAGCCCAAGCACACACCTAGTGGGCCCCAGAAGTGGATTTCTGCATCATTTACTTATCTCTGTAAACCCTAGTAACTAGTTTAGCATAAATAGGACTTTTTACTATTGTATTAGACATCTTGGGACGTTTAGTTCTTAGATCCTGGGGGCTGGCCTCTCGGCCATGCCCGGACCTTGCTCTTATGTATTTTCAATGGTAGAGTTTCTACACACCATAGATTAAGGTGTGGAGCTCTGCTGTTCCTCATGAATTAATGCAAATTACTATTGTTTATCTATTCAATTCAAGCTTATTCCTATTCTAAGATATTCATTCGCACCCAAGAACATGATGAATGTGATGATTATGTGACGCTCATCACCATTCTCACCTATGAATGCGTGCCTGACAACCACTTCCGTTCTACATGAAGATGAGATAAAATGAGTATCTCTTAGATATCTAATACAGGGGACTGAGTCCGAGATATTAGAGTCTTCGTGGTATAAGTTAGAACCCATGGATGGCCATTCCCGAGATTCGGAAAGTCTAAACCTTGTCTGTGGTATTCCGAGTAGGATCTGGGAAGGGATGGCTGTAACGAGCTTCAAACTCGCGAGTGCTGGGCGTAGTGACAGACGCAAAAGGATTACTGAATCCTATTCCAGTATGATCGAGAACCGACAGATGAATAGCCGTGCGGTGACAGTGCATCTTGGATCATTCTCACTGAGAGGATGGGAAGTAGCCATTGACAACGGTGATGCCCTACACAAAGCTTGCCATAGAAAGGAGTGGGAATGATTGGATAAAGACAGCAGGAAAGCAGAGGTTCAGGAGGAACGAAAGCATCTCTATACGCTTATCTGAAATTCTCACCAATGAATTACATAAGTACCTCTATCTTTATTTTATATTTTAATTATATTTTAATTACTAAAACTCTATAACCATTTGAATCCGCCTGACTAAGATTTACAAGGTGACCATAGCTTGCTTCAAGCCGACAATCTCCGTGGGATCGACCCTTACTCACGTAAGGTTTATTACTTGGACGACCCAGTGCACTTGCTGGTTAGTTGTGCGAAGTTGTGACAAAGTGTGTGAATTACATTCCGAGCACCAAGTTTTTGGCGCCGTTGTTAAGGATCACAATTTCGTACACCAAGTTTTTGGCGCTGTTGCCGGGGATTGTTCGAGTTTGGACAATTGACGGTTCATCTTGTTGCTCAGATTAGGAATTTTATTTTAATTTTAAGATTTTTGTTTTTATTTTTTTTTTATTTTCGAAAAAAAATTTCAAATTTTTTTTTAAAAATAAATTATTCTAGTGTTATTCAGAACTTTTAAGAAGGAATTCTAGAGTTTCCTGAAACATGTTGAAGCTTGGCTGGCTGTAAAGCCATGTCTAATTCTTTTGGACCGAGGCTTCCACTCATCAGCACAAAAGCAAGTTGAATGAAGTATCAGCTGTTGAATGCCTGATTTGTATGCTAAAGCTTGGCTGGCCATTGGCCATGTCTAGTGTTTTGGACCGGAGCTTTCACTGAAAGCTTGGCTGTCTAGTAAGCCATGTCTAATTCCTGGACCGGAGTTTTAGACTAACATTGCAAGTTTCCTGGAATTCCTATTAAAAATTTTGAAATCCTTATTTTTCTTTTCAAAATAATTTTCGAAAAATTCAAAAATTTTTTTAATAAAATCATAAAAACCAAAAATATTGTGTTTCTTGTTTAAGTCTTTTGTCAATTTATAAGTTTGGTGTCAATTGCATGTTTATCTCTTTCTTGCATTTTTCGAAAATTCATGCAGTGCATTCTTCATGATCTTCAAGTTGTTCTTGATGAATCCTCTTGTTTGATCTTCATATTTTCTTGTTATGTGTTGCATCTTGTTTTTCATATGCATTCTTGAATTATTAGTGTCTAGAGAATAAAAATTTTTAAGTTTGGTGTCTTGCATGTTTTTCTTTTCTTAAAAATTTTCAAAAATATGTTCTTGATGTTCATCTTGACATTCAAAGTGTTCTTGGTGTTTATCTTGACATTCATAGTGTTCTTGCATGCATCATTTGTTTTGATCCAAAATTTTCATGCATTGAGTCTTTTTGATGTTTTTCTCTTTCTTCATTAAAAATTTAAAAATCAAAAAAATATCTTTCCCTTATTTTCTCATAAATTTTCGAAAATTTGAGTTGACTTTTTCAAAAATTTTTAAAATTTAGTTGTTTCTTATGAGTCAAATCAAATTTTCAATTTAAAAATCCTATCTTTTTCAAAAATCAAATCTTTTTCATTTTTCTTTTATGATTTTTGAAAATTTCAAATTGATTTTCAAAAATCTTTTTCTTATCTTGTTCATAATTTCAAAATCTTTACTAACAATTAATGTGATTGATTCAAAAATTTTGTTAGTTTGTTACTTGCTTATTAAGAAAGGTTCAATCTTTAAAATTTAAAATCATATCTTTTAGTTTCTTGTTAGTCAAGTAATCAACTTTGATTTCAAAAATAAAATCTTTTTAAATTTCTTTTTCAAATCTTTTTCAAAATAAATGTCAATCACATCTTTTTCAAAATCAATTTCAAAATCTTTTCTAACCTCTTATCTTTTCAAAATTTGATTTTCAAATATTTTTTTATTAACTAATTAACTTTTTGTTTGATTTTAAAATTTTACTATTTCAATCATATTTTTTTTTCAAAACTACCTAACTATTTCTCTATTTAAATTTTCGAAAATCACCTTCCTCTTTTTCAAAATTCCTTTTTAATTAAATATTTGTTTTAAATTTTAATTTGATTTAATTTTATTTTCCTTTCTTAATTTTCGAATTTTAACTTTAATTTTAAATTAAAAACAAAAACATTTTTTTTCTTTTCAATTATTTTCGAAAATTCTTCTCTCTCATCTCCTTCTAATTATTTATTCATCTACTAACACTTCTCTTCCACCCAAGAATTCAAACCCACTCTTTCCCTCTGTGTTTGGATTCCTATCTTTTCCTTCCTCTATTCTTCTCTTCTTATACTTACATAAGGAATCTTTATACTGTGACATAGAGGATTCCATATTTTGTTTTCTATTTTCTTCTTTTTCATATGAGCAGGAACAAGGATAAGAACATTCTTGTTAAAGCTGATCCTGAACCTGAAAGGACTCTGAAGAGGAAGCTAAGGGAAGCTAAAGCACAACTCTCTGGAGAAAATCTGATAGAAATTTTTGAAAAAGAAGGAGACATGGCCGAAAATAATAACAATGCAAAGAAGATGCTTGGTGACTTTACTGCACCAAATTCCAATTTACATGGAAGAAGCATCTCAATCCCTGCCATTGGAGCAAACAATTTTGAGCTAAAGCCTCAATTAGTTTCTCTGATGCAACAGAACTGCAAGTTTCATGGACTTCCATCAGAAGATCCTTTTCAGTTCTTAACTGAATTCTTGCAGATCTGTGATACTGTTAAGACCAATGGGGTTGACTACGAGGTCTACAGACTTATGCTTTTCCCGTTTGCTGTAAGAGACAGAGCTAGAATAGGTTAGACTCTCAACCTAAAGATAGCCTGAACTCTTGGGATAAGCTGGTCACGGCTTTCTTAGCCAAGTTCTTTCCTCCTCAAAAGCTTAGCAAGCTTAGAGTGGATGTTCAAACCTTCAAACAGAAAGAAGGTGAATCCCTCTATGAAGCTTGGGAGAGATATAAGAAACTGACCAAAAAGTGTCATCTGACATGCTTTCAGAATGGACCATCCTGGATATATTCTATGATGGTCTGTCTGAATTATCAAAGATGTCATTGGACCATTCTGCAGGTGGATCCATTCACCTAAAGAAAATGCCTGCAGAAGCTCAGGAACTCATTGACATGGTTGCAAATAACCAGTTCATGTACACTTCTGAAAGGAATCCTGTGAGTAGTGGGATGCCTCAGAGGAAGGGGGTTCTTGAAATTGATGCTCTGAATGCCATATTGGCTCAGAATAAAATATTAACTCAGCAAGTCAATATGATTTCTCAGAGCCTGAATGGATTGCAAGCTGCATCAAACAGTACTAAAGAGGCATCTTCTAAAGAAGAAGCTTATGATCCTGAGAACCCTGCAAAAGCAGAGGTGAATTACATGGGGGAACCCTATGGGAATACCTATAATCCCTCATGGAGAAATCATCCAAATTTCTCATGGAAGGATCAACAAAAGCCTCAACAAGGCTTTAATAATGGTAGAAGAAACAGGTTTAGCAATAGCAAGCCTTTTCCATCATCCACTCAGCAATAGACAGAGAATTCTGAGCAGAGTCCATCTAGCTTAGCAAATATAGTCTCTGATCTATCTAAGGCCACTTTAAGTTTCATGAATGAAACAAGGTCCTCCATTAGAAATTTGAAGGCACAAGTGGGCCAGCTGAGTAAAAGGGTCACTGAAACTCCTCCTAATACTCTCCCAAGCAATACAGAAGAGAATCCAAAAAGAGAGTGCAAGGCCATTACCTTACTTGGTGTGGCCGAACCCAAAGAGGAGGGGGAGGACGTGAATCCTAGTGAGGAAGACCTCCTGTGACGCTCAGTGACCAATAAGGAGTTTCCCTTTGAGGAACCAAAGGAATCTGAGGCTCATCTAGAGACCAAAGAGATTCTATTGAACCTCCTTCTGCCCTTCATGAGCTCTGATGAGTATTCATCCTCTGAAGAGGATGAAGACATTACTGAAGAGTAAGTTGCTAAGTACCTTGGTGCAATCATGAAGCTGAATGCCAAAATATTTGGTAATGAGACTTGGGAAGATGAACCCCCCTTACTCACCAATGAACTAAATGCATTGGATAGGCAGAAATTACCTCAAAAGAAATAGGATCCTGGTAAATTCCTAATTCCCTGTAACATTGGCACCATGACCTTTGAGAAGGCTCTGTGTGACCTGTGGTCAGGAATAAACTTAATGCCACTCTCTGTAATGGAGAAACTTGGGATCTTTGAGGTGTAAGCTGCCAGAATCTCTTTAGAGATGGCAGACAACTCAAGAAAACAGGCTTATGGACAAGTAGAGGACGTGTTAGTAAAGATTGAAGGCTTTACATCCCTGCTGATTTCATAATCCTAGACACTAGGAAGGATGAGGATGAATCCATCATCCTTGGAAGACCCTTCCTAGCCACAGCAAGAGCTGTGATTGATGTGGACAGAGGAGAGTTGGTCTTCCAACTGAATGAGGACAACCTTGTGTTTAAAACTCAAGGATCTCCTTCTGTAACCATACAGAGTAAGAATGAAAAGCTTCTCTCACTGCAGAGTCAACCAAAGCCCCCATAGTCAAACTCTAAGTTTGGTGTTGGGAGGCCACAACCAAACTCTAAGTTTGGTGTTGGGAGGTTCCAACAATGCTCTGAATATCTGTGAGGCTCCATGAGAGCTCACTGTCCACCTATTGACATTAAAGAAGCGCTTGTTGGGAGGCAACCCAATGTTATTTAATTATATTTATTTATTTTCTATTGTTATCTTATGTTTTTTTAGGTTGATGATCATGTGGAGTCACAAAAACTACTGAAAAATCAAAAACAGAATGAAAAATAGCTTTAAAAATAGCTCACCCTGGAGGAAGAACTTACTAGCGTTTAAACGCCAGTAAGAAGCATCAAACTGGCGTT
The DNA here is from genome assembly GCF_003086295.3 of Arachis hypogaea. NCBI lineage: Eukaryota > Viridiplantae > Streptophyta > Magnoliopsida > Fabales > Fabaceae > Arachis > Arachis hypogaea. The sequence goes on along the minus strand of NC_092048.1, from coordinate 24,131,118 downwards.
TAACGCCAGAAAGAAGCATCAAGCTGGTGTTAAACGCCAGAAACAAGCATAAGACTGGCGTTTAACGCCAGAACAGAGCATGGAAGTGGCGTTAAACGCCAGAAATAGGCTACATTTGGGCGTTTAACGCCAAAAACAAGCAGCAAGCTGGCGTTTAACACCAAACATGCATGCTAAGGGCGTTTTACACACCTAATTGGAGCAGGCATGTTAAGTCCTTGACCTCTCAGGATCTGTGGACCCCACAGGATCCCCACCTACCACACCTCTTCTCCTCTCCTCCTCACACCTTTCCATAACATTCTTCCCCAAAATAACCTCCGCCAATCACCTCCATTACTCATCCAAAACCGTCATACAGCCCACCCACACCCACCCACTCAAATTCAAACCATCACTCCTTCCTTTTCACACATCATAACCACCTAAAACCCCTTGGCCGAACCATTCACACACCTCCATCTTCTTCTTCTTCTACTACTTTCTTTCTTCTTTTACTCGAGGACGAGCAAACCTTCTAAGTTTGGTGTGGTAAAAGCGTTGCTTTTATTTTTTCATAACCATTTATGGCATCTAAGGCCGGAGAAACCTCTAGAAAGAGGAAAGGGAAGGCAATTGCTTCCACCTCCGAGTCATGGGAGATGGAGAGTCAACAAGATCATGAGGAAATTCCTCATCATGAAATTCCTGAGATGCCTCAAGAGATGCACTTTTCTCCACAAAACTATTGGGAGCAAATCAACACCTCCCTAGGATAATTAAGTTCCAACATGGGACAACTAATGGTGGAGCACCAAGAGCACTCCATCATCCTCCATGAGATTAGAGAAGATCAAAGAGATATGACGGAGGAGCAACAAAGACAAGAAAGAGACATAGAGGAGCTCAAGAGCACCATTGGTTCTTCAAGAAGAGGAAGACGCCACCCTCACTAAGGTGGACCTGTTCCTTAATTTCTTTGTTCTTATTTTCCTGTTTTTCGTTTACTATACTTTATGTTTATGTTTATGTCTGATTACATGATCATTAGTATTTAAGTGTCTATGCCTTAAAGTTATGAATGTCCTATGAATCCATCACCTCTCTTAAATGAAAAATATTTTAATTACAAAAGAACAAGAAGTACATGATTTCGAATTCATCCTTGAAAATAGTTTAATTATTTTGATGTGGTGACAATACTTTTTGTTTCCTGAATGAATGCTTGAACAGTGCATATGTCTTTTGAAATTGTTGTTTATGAATGTTAAATATGTTGGCTCTTGAAAGAATGATGAAAAGGAGAAATGTTATTGATAATCTGAAAAATTATAAATTTGATTCTTGAAGCAAGAAAAAGCAGTGAATACAAAAGCTTGCAAAAAAAAAAAAGAAAGAAAAGAAAAATGGCAAAAAAAAAGAGAAAGAAAAAGAAAAAGCAAGCAGAAAAAGCCAAAAGCTCTTTAAACCAAAAGGCAAGAGCAAAAAGCCAATAACCCTTAAAACCAAAAGGCAAGGGTAATAAAAAGGATCCAAGGCTTTGAGCATCAGTGGATAGGAGGGCCTAAAGGAATAAAATCCTGGCCTAAGCGGCTAAACCAAGCTGTCCCTAACCATGTGCTTGTGGCGTGAAAGTGTCAAGCCAAAAGCTTGAGACTGAGGGGTTAAAGTCGAGGTCCAAAGAAAAAAAAGAAGAGTGTGCTTAAGAACCCTGGACACCTCTAATTGGGGACTTTAGCAAAGCTGAGTCACAATCTGAAAAGGTTCACCCAGTTATGTGTCTGTGGCATTTATGTATCCGGTGGTAATACTGGAAAACAAAGTGCTTAGGGCCACGGCCAAGACTAAAAAAGTAGCTGTGTTCAAGAATCAACATACTGAACTAGGAGAATCAATAACACTATCTGAATTCTAAGTTCCTATAGATGCCAATCATTCTGAACTTCAAAGGATAAAGTGAGATGCCAAAACTGTTCAGAGGCAAAAAGCTACTAGTCCCGCTCATCTAATTGGAGCTAAGTTTCATTGATATTTTGGAATTTGTAGTATATTCTCTTCTTTTTATCCTATTTGATTTTCAGTTGCTTGGGGACAAGCAACAATTTAAGTTTGGTGTTGTGATGAGCAGATAATTTATACGCTTTTTGGCACTATTTTTACATAGTTTTCAGTATGATTTAGTTAGTTTTTAATATATTTTTATTAGTTTTTAAATAAAAATCACATTTCTGGACTTTACTATGAGTTTGTGTGTTTTTCTGTGGTTTCAGGTAATTTCTGGCTGAAATTGAGGGACTTGAGCAAAAATCAGATTCAGAGGTTGAAGAAGGACTGTAGATGCTGTTGGATTCTGACCTCCCTGCATTCAAAGTGGATTTTCTGGAGCTACAGAACTCCAAATGGCGCGCTCTTAATTGCGTTGGAAATTAAACATCCAGGGCTTTCCAGAAATATATAATAGTCCATACTTTGTCTGAGTTTAGATGACGCAAACTGGCGTTCAACGCCAGTTCCATGTTGCATTCTGGAGTTAAACACCAGAAACAGGTTGCAAGGTGGAGTTAAACGCCAGAAACAGGTTATAAATTGGCGTTCAACTCCAAGAAAGAACTCTCCACGTGAAATCTTCAATGCTCAGCCCAAGCACACACCTAGTGGGCCCCAGAAGTGGATTTCTGCATCATTTACTTATCTCTGTAAACCCTAGTAACTAGTTTAGCATAAATAGGACTTTTTACTATTGTATTAGACATCTTGGGACGTTTAGTTCTTAGATCATGGGGGCTGGCCTCTCAGCCATGCCTGGACCTTGCTCTTATGTATTTTCAACGGTAGAGTTTCTACACACCATAGATTAAGGTGTGGAGCTCTGCTGTTCCTCATGAATTAATGGAAAGTACTATTGTTTATCTATTCAATTCAAGCTTATTCCTATTCTAAGATATTCAATCGCACCCAAGAGCATGATGAATGTGATGATTATGTGACGCTCATCACCATTCTCACCTATGAACGCGTGCCTGACAACCACTTCCATTCTACATGAAGATGAGATAGAATGAGTATCTCTTAGATATCTAATACAGGGGACCGAGTCCGAGATATTAGAGTCTTCGTGGTATAAGTTAGAACCCATAGATGGCCATTCCCGAGATCCGAAAAGTCTAAACCTTGTCTGTGGTATTCCGAGTAGGATCTGGAAAGGGATGGCTGTGACGAGCTTCAAACTCGCGAGTGCTGGGCGTAGTGACAGACGCAAAAGGATTACTGAATCCTATTCTAGTATGATCGAGAACCGACAGATGAATAGCCGTGCAGTGACAGCGCATCTTGGACCATTTTCACTGAGAGGATGGGAAGTAGCCATTGACAACGGTGATGCCCTACACAAAGCTTGCCATAGAAAGGAGTAGGAATAATTGGATGAAGACAGCAGAAAAGCAGAGGTTCAGGAGGAACGAAAGCATCTCTATACGCTTATCTAAAATTCTCACCAATGAATTACATAAGTACCTCTATCTTTATTTTATATTTTAATTATATTTTAATTACTAAAACTCTATAACCATTTGAATCCGCCTGACTGAGATTTACAAGGTGACCATAGCTTGCTTCAAGCCGACAATCTCCGTGGGATCGACCCTTACTCACGTAAGGTTTATTACTTGGACGACCCAGTGCACTTGCTGATTAGTTGTGCGAAGTTGTGACAAAGTGTGTGAATTACGTTCCAAGCACAAGTTTTTGGCGCCGTTGTTAAGGATCACAATTTCGTGCACCATTCGTCATGAGTTTTCTGGTTTCGATATGGATCCAAGGATGATGGAAACTCTTATGGTTCTTATTTTGAAGGTAGAAAATCTGGTTTCCATGAAAGATTTTCAACCTATTAGTCTCTATAATGTGGTTTACAAAGTTATAATGAAGGTCTTGGTCAATAGACTTCGTCCCCATCTCAAAGAGATTGTTGGGCCCCTTCAAGGAGGATTTATCCCAAGGAGAGAAACCCCGAACAACATCATTATAGCACAAGAGATTTTCTATTTCATGAAGAAGACAAAGTTAAAGAAAGGCACCCTGACCTTTAAGATTGATCTGGAGAAAGCATACGATAGAGTGGATTGGGGGTTTCTGAAATAAACCCTTGTGAGTTTTGGCTTTTTTTCTCTGAGAGTCAATCTGATTATGCATTGTGTCACTGCTTTCTCGCTGTTTATCCTCTGGAATGGGGATAGATTAAATAGCTTCACTCTGAGCAGGGGTCTTAGGCAAGGAGACCTTATGTCACCGTATCTGTTTGTGTTGTATATGGAGAGATTGTCATGTTCTATTAATTAACAAGTTGATAGGGGCTTGTGGAAACCAATTGCGGTTTCTAGAGGGTGTCTAAGAATTTGTCATTTGATATTTACCGATGATTTGCTTCTTTTTTGTGACTTTGGAACAAGTGTCCAAACATGATTCTTTTCAAATTGAAGAAGCTCTTCCTCCATGGCCTTTATCCAAGAGGGGTCATCAAGCGCTTCTTTGATATTTTGTGGCTCAATTTGAGATAGAAAGGCCATGTTTTCTTCTTCATATATTTTTCTAGTGGAGGACCGAATTTTGATACCTTGAGAAACATCCCCAATAACAAATTTTTGTGGATAGTTTTTCAAAAATCTCCACTCACAGGGTCTAATGGACTTAGGAACAGCTTCTGTTAAGGTGGGATCAATGGAACTGGTATTCCTAGGAATTTTGCCAGTTTCAGAAGATAAAACAAAATTATCTCTTGCAGAATCTTCTGTAATAGCAGGTTCAGAATCAGGTTGCCCAGAGTTTTCTTTTTCTTGACTTTGGTATTCATTGGCATTATTCTTCACCTGATTTCCTGCATCACAGTCTTCTAAAACACTTTGAACCATGTTAGTATCACAAAAAATAACATGTATGGATTCCTCAATAATTCTAGCATCCTGATGGTAAACTCTATAAGCTTTGCTAGTTGTGGAATAGCCTACAAATAAACACTCATATGCTTTTGGATTAAATGTTTTCAAATTGTCTTTGTTATTTAAAACAAAACACTTGCATCCAAAGATATGAAGATCATTCAAATTTGGTGGGTGTCCTTTCCAAAGCTCATATGGAGTTTTCTTTAAAAAATTTCTAATGATTGTTCTGTTTAAAATGTAGCAAGCGGTATTAACAGCTTCAACCCAAAGGAATTTTGGAACATCACTTTCACATAACATAGCTCTTGCCATTTCTTATATGCTTCTATTTCTTCTTTCCACAATACCATTTTGTTGTGGTATTCTTGGGCAAGAGAAATTTTGTGATATTCCAAATTTCTCACAAAATGATTCAAAAGATTGATTTTCAAATTCTTTATCATGATCACTTCTAATAGAAACAATCTTTAAATTTTTTTTATTTTGAATCCTTTTGCTAAGAACTTCAAATGCCGTAGAGGCATAATTTTTATGAACAATGAACAAAATCCAACCAAATCTTGTATAGTCATCCATAATCACCAAACCATAATGCTTACCACCTAAGTTTTGAGTTTTTGTCGGACCAAATAGATCAATTTAGCATTTCAAGTGGTCTTTTAATAGAAATATCTTCCTTTGATTTAAATGAACTTTTTGTTTGTTTTTCTATTTGATATGCATCACAAGTGATATCTTTGTCAAATTTTATCAAAGGAAGACTTCTTACTAAACCCTTTTTAACAAGCTTGTTGATTTGAAACATGCTTGCATGGCCCAATCTTTTATGCCATAGCCACTTTTCATATTCTTTAGAATGGAAACAAGCTACATTTTGATTATTTAGTTAATCAAGAGTGAGGCCATACACATTATCACAACGATTTACAACAAATAATACCTCATTAGACTTTTCACTCACGACACGGTATTCCAATCTTTTGAATATCACCAAGTAATCCAAATCACATAGTTGACTAATACTCAAAAGATTGTGCCTTAATCCATCAACCAAAAAGACATCATCAATAAAGGTAGAGTAATTTTTACCTACTTTTTCAACAACTATGATTTTACCTTTACCATCATCTCCAAAGGTCACAAATCCTGCATCATACTTGTTGAGTTTGATGAAGAATGTTGACCTTTCCGTCATGTGCTTAGAGCATCCGCTATCCAAGTATCACATGTCTTTCTTCTTCTTGGATGCTAGGCAAATCTGTGAACACTCTTAAGTGATTTTAGGTATCCAAACCAATTTGAATCCTTTGAAGTTAACCCATCTTGGTTGCCCAAGAGCATTAAAATCCAAACGACATTGTAAGTTTGGTTTTTTACTTTTCTTTTGTCAATAAAGTACTGGGAGTAAGAGTGACCAGATTTCTTACAATTAAAACAATTATTATTGTATGCATATTGCTGAAATTTATTGAAGCTTTGATGTTGATAATGATTAAGAGGGTAAAATTTTCAGGTTTTTGAAAAATGTGTATTTCTTTTGATAAATTCATTTTTAGTGTTCACACCCCTTTTTTCAAAAGATCTCAAACCAAAATTATTGAAAACATATGGGATTCTTGAATAAGAGGCTCTTTTGTAAAAGTGTGGTTGTTTGAAAGCAACCTCATTATTTGAGAAGTGCCCCTGACCATAATTGTTTGGAACCAGTTTGGTTTTAAAGGATGATGCGGTTTCACCAAAATATGGCTGTTCAAAAGAGACATCATTGTTGGAAAAATATCCAAGACCAGATTTATCAAAAGAGGTTTTTGTTTTTGAAGAAGAGGCCATGAATTTTGTAATTGGTTTTTCAAAAATTGCATCCTCTTTTGTCACATAGTCCAAACCTGATTTTTCAAACAATGATTTTTTATTTGCAAGTAATTTGTCCAAGTTACTAGAACTATGAGTAAATTTTGCTAAATCACTGTTCAACATTTTAATCATTTCATTTAATCTCTCATTTTCAGTAACAAGTTCTTGAGAAGGATCAATGATGAGCGGATAATTTATACCATTTTTGACATTATTTTTACATAGTTTTTAGTATGTTTTAGTTACTTTTTATTATATTTTTATTAGTTTTTATGCAAAAATCACATTTCTGGACTTTACTATGAGTTTGTGTGTTTTTCTGTAATTTTAGGTATTTTCTGGCTGAAATTGAGGGACCTGGGCAAAAGTTTGATTCAGAGGTTGAGAAAGGACTGCAGACGTTGTTGGATTCTGATCCTCCTGCAATCGAAGTGGATTTTCTGGAGCTACAGAAACCCAACTGGCTCGCTCTCAATTGCGTTGGAAAGTAGACATCTTGGGCTTTCCAGCAATATATAATAGTCTATAATTTTCCCGAGATTTGATGGCCCAAATTGGCGTTCAAACGCCCACCAAAGACCCTTTTCTAGCGTAAAACGCTAGAACTGGCACCAAAACTGGAGTTAAACGCCTAAACTGGCATCCAAGCTGGCGTTTAACTCTAGAAATGGCCTATGCATGTGTAAAGCTTAATGCTCAGCCCAAGAACACACCAAGTGGGACCCGGAAGTGGATTTCTGCACTATCTGCACTTAGTTACTTATTTTCTGTAATCCCTAATAACTAGTTTAGTATAAATAGCACTTTTTACTATTGTATTCGTCTTTAGGAGTTTTGGAACACATCTTATGTTACATTTGAAGGCTGGCCATTTGGCCATGCCTAGACCTTTTTCTCTTATATATTTTCTACGGTGGAGTTTCTACACCTCATAGATTAAGGTGCGGAGCTCTGCTGTTCTTCATGAATTAATGTGAGTACTATTGTTTTTCTTTCAATTCATGCCTACTTCTTCTCCAAGATATACTCTCATACTTTATTCAGTTATGTCAGAATGAAGGGGTAACCCGTGACAATCACCCACTATCTTCGTTACTCGCTTAACCAAGATCCGCGTGCCTGACAACCACAAGCGGTCTACATGATGTTCAACATAGTCATTGGACGACAGCCGGAGTATATTCTCTTGTGTCTCTAATACACGGACCGAGTCCATGAGATTAGAACCTTCGTGGTATAGGCTAGAACCAATTGTCAGCATTTCTGAGATCCGGAAAGTCTAAACCTTGTCTGTGGTATTCCGAGTAGGAACTGGGAAGGGATGACTGTGACGAGCTTCAAACTTGCGAATGTTGGGCGTAGTGACAGTGTGTAAAAGGATAGAGAGATCCTATTCCGATGCTAGTGAGAACCGACAGATGATTAGCCGTGCGGTAGCTGTACCTGGTATTTTTCATCCGAGACGAGAAATCCGACAGTTGATTAGCTATGCAGAAACCATACCTGGAATTTTTCATCCGAGAGGATCATACAGCTTGCCATGGAAGGGAGCACGCTTGGTTGGAAGAAGACAATAGGAAAGCAGAGGTTCAGAAGCAACAAAGCATCTCCAAACGCTTATCTGAAATTCCCACCAATGAATTACATAAGTATCTTTATTTTATTTTATGTTTTATTTATCTTTTAAAGTATCAAAACCTCATAACCATTTGAATCCGCCTGACTAAGATTTACAAGATAACCATAGCTTGCTTCAAGCCAACAATCTCCGTGGGATCGACCCTTACTCACGTAAGGTATTACTTGGACGACCCAGTGCACTTGCTGGTTAGTTGTGCGGAGTTGTGAAAAGTGTGATCACAATTTCGTGCACCAAGTTTTTGGCGCCGTTTCCGGGGATTGTTCGAGTTTGGACAACTGACGGTTCATCTTGTTGCTTAGATTGGGTAATTTTATTTTATGTTTAAACTTTTTATTTTTATTTTCGAAAAAAAAACAAAAAAAAATTTAGTTTTCGAAAAATTCAAAAAAAAAGTTTTCAAAAAATTGTTCTTCAAAGTTTTTAAGAATGAATTCTAGAGCTTCTTGAGATGTGTTGAAGCCTGGCTGGCTGTTAAGCCATGTCTAATCTTTTGGACTGAGGTTTCCACTTTCTATTGTAGAAAGGACATATCTGTATTTGTTATGCTAAAGCTTGGCTGATCATTTGGCCATGTCTAATTCTTTTGGACCGAAACTTTAGACTAACATTGCACGAATCCTGGAATTCTTATTAAAAATTTTGAATTTGTTTATTTTCTTTTTCCAAAATAATTTTGAAAAATATATAAAAAATTTAATAAAATCATAAAAACTAAAAAAATTTTGTGTTTCTTGTTTAAGTCTTGTGTCAAATTTTAAGTTTGGTGTCAACTGCATGTTTTTAATTTTTCTTGGATTTTCGAAAATTCATCATGTGTTCTTTCTTGAACTTCAAGTTGTTCTTGATGATTTTATTTGTTTAATCTTGTGATTTTCTTGTTTTGTGTTTTTTCTTGTTTTTCATATGCAATTTCGAATTCATATTGTCTAAACATTAAAAATTTTTAATTTGGTGTCTTGCATGTGTTTCTTTTCTTAAAAATTTTCAAAAATATGTTCTTGATGTTCATCATGATCTTCAAAGTGTTCTTGGTAGACATTCAAAGTGTTCTTGCATGCATTATTTGTTTTGATCTTAATTTCTTATGTCTTGTGTCATTTTGTTGTTTTTCTCTTTCTTCATTAATTCAAAAAATAAAAAATAATATCTTTTTCTTATTTTACTCATAAATTTTGAAATTTTGGGTTGATTTAGTCAAAATTTTTTAAATTTAGTTTCTTGGTAGTCAAGTCAAAATTTCAAATTTAAAAATTTTATCTTTTCAAATCTTTTTCAAAAAATCAAATCTTTTTCATTTTTCTTCTTAATATTTTCGAATTTCTTAAATAAATTTTCAAAATCTTTTTTTTTTATTTCATATTTTCAAAAACTTTACTAACAATTAATGTTTTGATTCAAAAAATTTCAAGTTTGTTACTTTCTTGTTAAGAAAGATTCAATCTTTAAATTCTAGAATCATATCTTGTAGTTTCTTGTTAGTCAAGTCATCAACTTTAATTTTCAAAATCAAATCTTTTTAAATTTCTTCTTCAAATATGTTTCAAAATAAATTTCAATCATATCTTTTTCAAAACTTAATTTCAAAATCTTTTTCTAACTTCTTATCCTTTCAAAATTTATTTTCAAATCTTTTTCAATTAGCCACTTGACTTGTTTGTTTTAAATTTAAAGAAGTTTACTATTTCAAAACCACCTAACTACTTTTCCACTTCTAATTTTCAAAAATCACTAACCACTTTTTTTAAATTCTTTTTAATTAACTAATTGTTTTAAATTTTAATTTGTTTTATTTCTTTTCTTAAATTTCGAATTCTAACTTAATTAATTAAATAAAAATAAAAATATTTTTCTTTTCCCTCTTCTTAAAATTCGAATACTCTCTCTCTTATCTCTTTCTATTTATTTTATTTATTTACTAACACTTCTCTTCTACTCATAATTCGAACCCCCTCTCTCTCTCTCTGTGTTCGAATTTCTCTTATTCTCTCTCTACCTCATTCTTCTATTTTTCTATTCTTATACTCACATAAAAGAATCTCTATACTGTGACATAGAATATTCATCTTCTTTTCTATTCTCTTCTTTTTCATATGAGCAGGAACAGGAATAAAGACATTCTTGTTGAAGCTGATCCTGAACCTGAAAGGACTCTAAAGAGGAAGCTAAGAGAAGTTAAAGCACAACACTCTAGAGAGGACCTTACAAAAATTTTCGAAAAAGAAGTAGACATGGCAGCCGAACCCAATAACAATGGTGGAGATGCAAGGAAGATGCTTGGTGACTTTATTGCACCAACTTCTGACTTTTATGGAAGAAGCATCTCAATTCCTGCAATTGGAGCAAACAACTTTGAGCTTAAGCCTCAATTAGTTTCTCTAATACAGCAGAATTGCAAGTTTCATGGACTTCCATTGGAAGATCCTCATCAGTTCTTAGCTGAATTCTTGCAAATCTGTGACACTGTCAAGACCAATGGGGTTAATCCCGAAGTCTACAGACTTATGCTTTTCCCCTTTGCTGTAAGAGATAGAGCTAGGATATGGTTGAACTCACAACCTAAAGAAAGGCTGAACTCTTGGGAAAAGTTGGTCAATGCTTTCTTGGCCAAATTCTTTCCACCTCAAAAGTTGAGCAAGCTTAGAGTGGAAGTCCAAACCTTCAGACAGAAGGAAGGTGAATCCCTCTATGAAGCTTGGGAAAGATACAAGCAATTGATCAGAAGGTGTCCTTCTGACATGCTTTCAGAATGGAGCATCTTATATATATTCTATGATGGTCTGTCTAAATTGTCCAAAATGTCATTGGACCACTCTGCTGGTGGATCTCTTCATCTGAAGAAAACCCCTGCAGAAGCCGAGGAACTCATTGAGATGGTTGTAAATAACCAGTTCATGTATACTTCTGAAAGAAATCCTGTGAATAATGGATGAATCAGAAGAAAGGAGTTCTTGATATTGATACTCTAAATGCAATATTAGCTCAGAATAAAATATTAACTCAGCAAGTCAATATGATTTCTCAGAATCTGACTGGAATGCAAGTTGCATCCGGCAGTACTAAAGAATCTTCCTCTGAAGAAGAAGCTTATGACCCTGAGAATCCTGCAATGGAAGAGGTGAATTACATGGGAGAATCCTATGGAAACACCTATAATCCTTCATGGAGGAATCATCCTAATTTTTCATGGAAGGATCAACAGAAGCCTCAACAAGGCTTCAATAATAATAATGGTGGAAAATAGGTTTGGCAATAGCAAGCCTTTTCCATCATCTTCTGAGCAACAGACACAGAATTCTAAGCAGAGCCTCTCTGACTTAGCAACCATAGTCTCTGATCTATCTAAGACCACTCTCAGTTTCATGACTGAAACAAGGTCCTCCATCAGAAATTTGGAGGCACAAGTAGGTCAGCTGAGTAAAAGAGTTACTGAAACTCCTCCTAGTACTCTCCCAACACTACAACAAATAAGGCTTTTCGCAACGGTCAAAAACCGTTGCCGTAGATTGAAAAACCGTTCACAAAACTTTAGGCAACGCTTTGGCAACGGTTTTTGACCTGTGGTATATGCGGCCGTTACCAATGCTCAAAGGTAATGGTTTTTTACCTAAGGCAAGGGTAACCGAAAAACCGTTGCCACAGTTAGTGGCATAGACAACGGTTTTGACGGAAAATTTTAGACAACGATTTTAACGGAAAATTTTAAACAATGGTTTTGATCTGTTACTCAATAAGCAACGGTTTCGAACCGTTCCTATTAACATGACAACGGTTTAAAATCGTAACTGGATAGGCAACGGTTTTAAACTGTTGTGGTTTTATTATTCACATAGCCAACGGATTTAAACCGTTACCGTTGGTGCCAAGTTTCGGCAACGGTTTTAAAACCGTTGCCAGTTTATAGCCATCTAGGACAACGGTTTTAAAGCGTTACTGTTGATGTCGTTTTCGGCAACGGTTTTAATACCATTGCCATTTTATAGTCATCTAAAATAACGGTTTTAAAGCATTACCTTTGGAGTCGTGTTTTGGCAATGATTTTATTATGTAGTCATCTTTGACAACGGTTTTAACACCATTGTCTTTTGTAACTATTGACAACGATTTTTTTTATATATATAATTTTTTATTTACAATAGTTTTCTCGTGAATGAAATTAATTTCAGTTTTTTTAATTATTTAGTGTCAATAAATAATCTAAACTATTTGAATTAAGTCACTAAAGAAAAATAATTGAACATTTCCCATCAAATTTAACTTATAAAAATTGTTGTAAGATCACAATATCATCTAAGTTTGCAAAAAATATAATAACAAAAGAGAGTTGAAATAGCTAAGTAGAAAATAGTCATCATGTCCACAAGTTCATGACTTTTACTCTGTAACATTTGCTTTTAAAAAGTTGACCTTAATCAAGTTCGATTTCCCCTTCAACATAGTTTTCCTGTAAACATAAAAAAAAATCAAATATAAAACTACACATCTTTAATACTAATAATGTTAAATAAAAATGTTTGAGAGAGAGAGGACAAACATATATATCATAACATTCTTCTATTTAGATACACAAAACAATTGAATCAAGATCATTATAATCAACAATTATTTAAGATATGATAGCATATAGAAACTTTAACAACAAATAATACCTCTTCATGTGCATCATTGTTCGGATTCCCTAAAGTGCTTCCTAATTGAGCAGCTAACATGTCAAGGTCCACTCCTGAGCTTTTTTGTTGCAGCATCATCTTAATAAGCGGTTTTAGTTCATCTACTTCTTTTTGCATCACATCAACCTTATTCTCTAATGTTGCTTTCTCAGTTGCATGTTGCTGCTTAAGGGTGGCAATTTCCTCATTTTTCTTCAACAAAGTTGGTGTGGTGACTCTTCCGTGACATCGCACTCTCCCTGCCTTCTCTTTCCCAAATATGGATTGGAAAGCTCTAATTGTTGATTCTTTAGACTTTTTATTCTCAACTTGTAAATGTGCCTATATTAATGTGAAGAAAAATAATAGTAATAAAATAAGAGTAAATACACAATTGGACTAAAGGCATATATCATTTGACAACATTGAAACAAATAATAGAGATTAAAAATAATGTCAAGATTCTTTAACTCAACGCAAGCATAAAAGTAACCACAAGTGATGGACAAATTGCCAAGACACAAGAAATCTATAACCTATTTTAACCAAATTAACTCCTAATTAATACTTACAATAACATCCAGAGTGTCTTCATCCAATGATTTTCCCTTTGTGCTTTGGCGAGTCTCAACAAACATTTCTGCTTGAGTAGGTGGTTCATTATTTTCCTTAGAAGCAGCCTATAAGTCCAATTCAAATAGCATTTATATAGAGTTAAAAGGCACACCACACATACACATACAAATTCACAAAGAATTAAAAATTGTACCAATCTTGCATGTATTCTTGCAAAATTTATTGGTCCCTTTCGATGCCTAAATTTCTGTTGTGCCCTATTTTTCTTATTCTGCGTAGACATTTTCTACATAACAAGAGACAAGTATTATCAACAAATCATCAAACTTCACTCATATGTGTATATAATATAATTGCATAAACAATTACACTAAGTTTCACATCTCTTACCTTAACTTTCTCAGTTCTCCAATAAGCAATTAACTTGCGAAAATGAATCTTCAAGCATTGTGTAGGTCCTCGTGTTTTCTTCACTGTTGTCTCTATACAAAGATACTAATTATATATGACATTTTTAGAAATTACCAAATTCGATTCACAAATTGGAATTCAATTAACACAAATTTTTAGAAATTTTGGCAGCATTCTGGCATTAAATATGACATTTCTGAATTTAAACAAATAGCAAAATCAGCCCATATAAACTCACTAAAACCAAATCAGCACTAAATCAAATGGCAGCAAGCGAAAATGGCAATCAGCAGCAATATAAAAATTAGCATAATAAGGCCATCATCATCATTGCTCAATCAAAACAAGGCATGAAATCAGCCATTAACAAGGATAAAATAGCACTCTATAATTTGAAACCGTTCATTCCAGGCATCAGCAACAACCAAAAAGTTCAACCTAAGTCCACTATAAATCAGATATAACTTCCTAACCACCTATAATCCACTAAGCATGCATAACTAAACTGACTAATTTAACAAAAACTAAACAAACTAATTAAACTAAGAAAATGTAACCAGGGAAAAAAATTGAGAACCTGCAGAAGAAGCAGAAACAGAAAATGGCAAGGGGAGGGAGAATGGAGGCAGAGCAGTGTCGACCCAGAGGCGGCTACTGGTGGCACACGGTGGAGGATGAGCGCAAAAACAGGGGAACAGTGGCGTTTTTGTTCTGGTTGCGAAGACAGGGGAGGGCAAAAATGGAAGAAGAAGAAAAGAGGAGAAAGGGAAAGAAGGTGTTTTCTTCACTGTTGTCTCTATACAAAAATACTAATTATATACCATCCCTCTTATTGACTTAATTTATAAGATATTTAATTGAAAAATAAAGAACAAATTAAAGTAACCTATTGAGTTGAATTTGGTCATGAAACAAAACTAAAGTAACAAATTACCAAATTCGATTCACAAATTGGAATTCAATTAACACAAATTTTTAGAAATTTCGGCAGCATTCTGCCAATAAATAGGACGTTTCTGAATTTAAACAAACAGCAAAATCAACCCATATGAACTCACTAAAATCAAATCAGCACTAATCAAGATCAATTTATATGAATTAAATGGTAGCAAGCGAAAATGGAAATCAGCAGCAATATAAAAATTAGCATAATAAGCCATTAACAAGGATAAAACAGTACGCACTATACAATTTGAAACCGTTCATTCCAGGCATCAGCAGCAACCAAAAAGTTCAACCTAAATCCACTACAAATCAGATATAACTTCCTAACCACCTATAATCCACTAAGCATGCATAACTAAATCGACTAATTTAACAAAAAATGAACAAACTAATTAAACTAAGAAAATGTAAACAGGGAAAAAAATTGAGAAATTTTGACAGCACTCTGGCAGTAAATATGACGTTTCTGAATTTAAACAAATAGCAAAATCAACCCATATGAACTTACTAAAATCAAATCAGCACTAATCAAGATCAATTTATATAAATTAAATGGCAGCAAGCGAAAATGGCAATCAGCAGCAATATAAAAATTAGCATAATAAGCCATTAACAAGGATAAAACAGCACGCACTATACAATTTGAAATTGTTCATTCCAGGCATCAGCAGCAACCAAAAAGTTCAACCTAAATCCACTACAAATCAGATATAACTTCCTAACCACCTATAATCCACTAAGCATGCATAACTAAATCGACTAATTTAACAAAAAATGAACAAACTAATTAAACTGAACAAAAAGTTTACCTTTCAAAGTATTGTCTAAGTTCTCAGCCTTAGTTGGATTAATATAATCCTTGTCCTGCTCCGCTATCATATCTCCTTCATTCTCATCCAATTGCTCTTCACCATCAGGTTCATTGTTAAGTTTAAGAAATGTATCAATCAGTATTGAAGCAAATTGACGTATTTTTCCCTTCTTAGTTGGCCTTTCTTGCAAGCTGCCACAATCTTTAATATCATCTTCAATTGTGGTCTCTTTTCTCTTCAAATATTGACTCATTCTAGAATCTACTTCTGTAGTATTCTTGTGAGCCATAGCAGTAGATTTAGAAGGAAGTTCTTTTTCTTGTCTACATGTTGATCCTTGTGAGTGAGTCATACTTGCTTCCATCAGTACTTTACTTTTATTCAAATTCTTACCTTTTTCTTTTGCAACTTTTGACTTTTCTACAAAATTCTGCTTATCATTTGCATGGACACCATTTTTTCTTAACTTCTGCTCCCTTTCTCTATTACTAAGGGTTTTTATCCTTTTAAGTGGTGGTGGTGGTTGATGTTGCTGCTGACCAGAAGACATCTTTTCTCGCTTAACTTCCATATTTTTGAAGAACTTTGCACGCAGCACTTGACTTTGAATCTATCTCATTTTCAATGAATTTTTTGAACATTTTCTGAAAAAGAAAATAAAATAATGAGATTAGTATACATCATAAAAAATCTATTAACATAACAGTAAAAAATTAGATCACATATTAAAAGAACCAAGAATCTATAAGAAATGCACCTGTTCATAAACAATTACACCAAAAATAAAAGTCAAAAAAATTATTCTACGTTGAGAAGAGAAATCTCTTTAAAGATCAGAATCATCATCATATTCAGTTTGTTGTAGAACAAGTGAAGGTTTCTCAATGATTGTATTTGGCATGTCTTTTCTAGTCCATTGAACTTCACAATTATCCTTTGGCACAAATAAATTATTCGCTTGATCAAAGGGGTCCTTCTGATTAGACTCTTCGGCTTCAACATTATACCCATCATACATATTGAATAAATCCCTTGGCACTGTGTCCATGACATAATACTTGTCTTTGCTAAAAGGGTCTTGAATATAAAAGCATTGGTGGACTTGTGAAGCTAATACAAAAGGATCATTCCGAGAACATCTTTTATTAAAGTGAACTGAAGTTAGACCAAAATTCTCTTCCTCAACTTCAAACCAATCACAATTAAAGAGAACAAATTTGAAACATGCATAATAGTCTAACTCAATTATGTCATTTATTGCACCAAAATATGTTACGGCTTTTGTCATTGGGTTGTTGTCCTTGGCACTAGCAAAGCTTGGTGTTTCGCACACCAAAGTTACACCACTGTTTTGAGTTGTGTGGCTTGCATCATGTTCTCTAGTTTGAAATTTGTAGCCATTGATTACATAACTAGAAAATAATTTTGCAACTGTGTTTGGGCCTCTAGACAAATCTTTAAGTTGTTTCGGAACATCTTAATGAGAAGCACGCTCTTTGAACCATTCACTAAAATCATGGCTTAGAGTTTTTGCCTTCTTCCATTTTCTACCTTTAGTTTGATTGTTGACATGTTCCTCATACTCTCTAAAGTAAGTAAAAAGCGAGTAAGTTAAATTTGCTAATAGAGAATTGATAATTGAAAAATATATAAGAAAAATACCTAATGTAGTCTTTAACTTTATCACAATTGAATAAGATGTACCGATGAGCTTGTATTTTTTAGTTGGTATCTAGAGAAAAAGGTTGCCCTTTCCTCTTTCCACCAATTGGTCGCCCCAAGCATGCAAAATAGCTATCATGACATACGTCAGCTTCACTGTAATTATCATAATTTTGTGTCCTCCTACTCAGCCTTGTATCCACATCAGGACTTAAATACCTTGAGCAAAATGTCAAGCATTCCTCGGCTAAATATCCTTCAGCAATTGAACCTTCGGGGTGGCTCTTATTGCGAACGTAGGACTTTAACCTACATAGATATCTCTCGATGGGATACATCCACCTAAATTGAACTGGGCCACCCAACCTCAACTCGTTTACCAGATGAATAGGAAAATGGACCATTATATCAAAGAAACTAGGAGGAAATATTCTTTCCAATTGGCACAAAATCTCTCTAATATCTACTTACAAATGATCTATTGTATCATTTTTAACTACTTTTTGGCACAAGGAACGAAAGAATGAACCTAGATAAATTAAAGGGCCAGCTACTTGATTCTGCATTGTGCATTTTATAGCTACTTGCAACAAATAATGCAACATAAAATGAGCATCATGACTTTTGTAGCCTGATATCTTTTTCTCAGAAACATGAACACACCGAGAAATATTTGAGGCACTACCAAATGACAATTTTACTGACTTCAAAATATCACAAAAAATAGTTTTTTCTTGATTAGTAAGGTTAAAACAGGCCTTGGCAATTTTTGCTTTCTTGCCACCATATATCTCCTTTGGTTGAAGTTTTTTTCTTATCCCCATATCTTTGAGATCGTAACGAGCATTTGCATGATCTTTGGACTTTTCTGGAATGTCTAATAAAGTTCCAATTATGTTATCACATATGTTTTTCTCGATGTGCATAACATCAAGACAATGGCGCAATGTATTTTGCTTCCAATATGGAAACTCAAAGAAAATGGACCTTTTCTTCCATGGACCATCAATTTTATTTTTTTGCTTCTTTCCAAATACATTGTCAAAATCTTTCAAATCTTCAAAAATTTGTTCCCCATCTAATAAAGCTGGTGAAGACCTCAATTCAACATCGCCATTGAAAGATCTTTTGTCCATCCTATATGGATGATCCATAGCCAAAAATTTACGGTGATCCATGTAGCACATCTTTCGGCTATGTTTTAAATAACAAGAGGAGGTATACATTTTTTTGCTAACTTTCCCTTTGTGCTCCAACCGGATAACATAGCATAAGCTGGAAAGTCACTTTTGGTCCATAAAAGTGCTGCATGTAGTTGAAAAGTTTGATTCTTTGAAGCATCATATGTTTCCACTCCAACTTCCTATAAAACCTTCAACTCTTCAATTAATGGCTGAAGATACACATCAATGATTTTTCCAGGCGAACATGGTCCAGGGATGAGCAAGGACATCATGACATACTCTGGTTTCATGCAACACCATGGAGGAAGATTGTATGCGACCAAAACTACCGGCCATGTACTATGGGAGATGCTCATGGTTCTAAATGGATTAAATTCATCGCTAGCTAGCCCTAATCTTATGTTACGAGATTCTTTAGCAAAATCGGGATGAAGCCTGTCAAAGTCTTTCCATGATTGGCCATCAGCTGGGTGTCTTAACTTTCCATCCTTTGAACGATGTTCATCGTGCCACCTTAATGATTCAGCTATTTTGGAACACAGGAACAGCTTCTTAAGCCTTGGAATCAAGGGAAAATGCCTCAAAACCTTCGCAGGCACAGGTTTTTTCTTCAACTTATCAACTTCTATATCTACCTCAACATTTTCTATGTACCTGGAAGCTCCACAAATTGGACAAAATTCATCATCTTCATATGTATCCCAGAACAGAACACAATCGTTGGGACAAGCATGAATTTTATTATAACCAAGTCCTAAATCTTTTACCATGGCCTTGATTTTATTGAAAGAATCAGGAATATTCAAATGAGGAATCGCTTTTTTCAGTAATTCAAGTAGATCAGTAAAGGATGCGTTGCTCCAACCATTAAGAGTCTTCAACAAATACAATCGGATAACGAATGATAATGTCAAAAATTTTTTACAGCCAGGATATAACTCTTGTTTTCCTTCTTCAAGCAAGTTATAAAACTTTTTTGCATCTTCGTTTGGCCTATCACCATCTTTATCTCCTTCAAGCACATGCCGAAACGTCTCATTTAACAGCCCATGAATGTCGTCGACAAATCCTTCATGGACTTCACTCTCATCGGATTCACTATCTATGTGACTTATCCTTTCGCCATGATGAACCCACATAGTGTAACCTTTTTGAAATCCCTTACTTATTAAATGATCATAAACTTCATCCCTTCGCCCCCAACTAAAGTTATTACATATAGAACAAGGACAAAGAATTTCTTGTCCTTGTGGTCTACCTTTAGAAAAGACAAAATCCAAAAATGAATTAACACCATGTTGGTAACCCTCAGTATGTCTTGGTAAACTAGTCCACCCTTTGTCCATTACTTTGTCAACTAAAATAAAAGAACACGGACATATGTTTTAGACTAACTATATGTGATTTTTTCTAATCAAGAGCTTATTGCTTCTAAAAAATTTCTAGAAGTCAACCACACATGTTCGAAAGAGAACATTTCAACCAATCATGAGACTAACAATTTGTATCTAACAAACTATGCAAAGAAGCTTAAGCAATCAATTAATCAGTAAATATTCTTAACAATTAAATGTTTAAACAAATTTAAAAAGATAATATATTAAATGATTTACCTGTAGTGTAGCTCAATGTCTAAGGTAGTCGCAGCTACAGAAAGACCCGCTATTTGATTCCCTTTTTCTGGTTTTAAAGAGATAAACTAAAACAGCAACAAAGAATAAAAATATAAGTAATTCATAACCAGATTTTTTAACAAAAAATTCACTTTTAAAACCAGTTTTTAGAAATATTTTCAAAAGTGATATATAACTGATAAACCAAACAGTACCCAACTAGCCAAAATTGGGTTAAAAAATTAAAACAAAAACTATAGCTAAGCTCCTAACACAACAATAGTGGACTTGTACCAAAGGCCAAACTGCTTTAAATGTGGGACTAGTAATCTAGTTGTGTTCTGAAAAAATATCCTCTTATATTAAAAATTTGCTATTGACTGAATTAATTGATTAACACATGTGGTAAAAGCTTTAAAATTTATCTCATAAAATGTATGTGAATTTAGGCAGTTTGTTTAATAGATTCCTCTACTGATTTTTGAGACAAGAGGAAGAACTAAAAAGTGATGAGTAAGTTAAAGGAAGAAATAAAATATTTTACAAAAGCGGGCAAAAAGATAATTACCAAATCAAGAGAAGACAATTCTAAGTAAAGACTCAATAGAGGAAAACGACTCAGCAATAGCATATTTAGCTTTATACATTGCTATGTTGCAAATCCTGTTTTATTGCTCAATTATGCAAAGCAACACATTCATCACCCATTGTATTTTCTTCTTCGCTTCCTTCACATTTATATTTATAATTCCTCTTATAAGAACCCATTGTTTCCAGAAACTTATGCCCCATTGTTCAATCTTTGTTTACATTTCCCCAACAAAGAAAAGGACTTTATTTTCATACTATATTCTTCACTTATAAATTATTAATGAATTATTATTATTATATCATACATGTGTATAAGACAAATTTAGAATATTCCAAAGAGAATGGGAGATTGCTAGTTTCATTGAATTAGCTTATTAACTTATTTGAATTATTATGAAAATCATCAAGTGCGATAAAAAAATAGGTCTGCTATTTGTGTACCTTTTTTTAAATGAGCGTTATCCCCACACCTGCATATGAATTTTTAAAAGCTAATGTAAAATAAGTGCTTACACAGTGCTAGCTTGTTGAGTTTTAACTAAACTATGCACAAGGAATAGCTACAACTTTAATAAATGGGATATACCAGAACATTATGCAGTCCAAATTATGTAGTTCATAGTTCACAAACATTACCAATTTCCTTTCTTCTTCTTAAATCTAACAAAAATACCCAAGTCCCAACAGCCAATCAAGCCCTAACTAAGCAACAGTAAATCAGATAAGAAAAACACTTACCACATATGACAACCCGTAACCGCCGATGCAGTGAAGCAGCAGCAACAAAGCAGAAGCGGTGAAGCACAACCCAGTAAAGCAGAAGCAGCGAAGCAGAACAGCGGAGACGCAACGAAGCAGAAGACGCAAGGACGCCAGGGAGAACGGAGAAGCACTGAAACCGCAGAGAGGAGAGACTCAGCGACGCCGGGATGGAGGAGGTCGCGACGATTTGGGAAAGACGCAGCGACGATGATGTGCGACGATGGTGAGTTGCAATTTAGGGCTTCCTGCTCCTGCTGACTTGCGATGATGGTGCGATTTCGGGTTCCTGGTGAGCTGCGGTTCGATCTCGGAATCTGAAGGCGTGGGTTAGGGTTGATGGTACGGTGGAGGGAGGAAGAGCGCTGTTCTTTGTGGTTTCGAAGAAAAGAATGAAAGCGCGCGTCTCTGATTCTACTGAAGGCCTTCTTAGTGACAAATTGTTTTAATATATTTATTTATTTATTTTAAAATTGTTTTAATTTTATTTTTTATATTAATATTTGTTATATATTTATAATAAAAATAAATAATATTTATTATAAATTTATTTTAACTTTATGTTTTCAAAATATAATATTTTTTATATATTTATAATAATAATATATAATATTTATTATAAATTTATTTTAATTTTATTTTTTTAAAAATAATGTGTTATTTATTTATAACAATAGGTTTTGAGTATTTTATAAATTCAGTATTTATAGAGAAAATGCTTTAAATTTATATAATTAACTAAAATTACTTTTATTGGTATTATTTAATTTGTATAATTATTTAAATAATATTAGATAATGGTTGTTTCATAAACAACTGTTGTAATGGTTGTAAAATCGTTCTTTAAAATAGTCAAAGAGAACGGTTTTATTTTGTTACTATAGCGTAATGAAAAAATGAACTTCAACAGCAAAACTGTAAAAACCGTTGTCTGAGACCATCTAATGGAACGGTTTTAAAGTGTAGCATTTCGGTAACGGTTTTAATGCGTTTCTTTTGTACAATACTTTAAACAACGAAAAAAACTGTTGGCTAAAAATAAATCATTGTAACGGTTATAAAATCGTTCTTTAAAATAGTCAAAGAGAACGGTTTTAATTTGTTGCTATAAAATAATGAAAAATTGAATTCAACAGTAACACTACAAAAAACCGTTGTCTAAAACTATAAGAGAACGGTTTTAAGGCGTTGCAAAATTTGGCGTTGCTAAAGGCCATATTTGTTGTAGTACAAGCAATACAGAAGAGAATCTCAAAAGAGAGTGCAAGGCCATAACCATAGCCAAAGTGGCCGAACCTATAGAGGAGGAAGAGGCAGTGATTTCCAGTGAGGAAGACCTCAATGGACGTCCACTGACCACTAAGGAGTTCCCTCTTGAGGAACCAAAAGAATCTGAGGCTCATACAGAGACCATAGAGATTCCACTGAACTTATTGTTGCCATTCATGAGCTCTGATGAGTATTCTTCCTCTGAAGAAGATGAAGATATTATTGAAGAGCAAGTAGCTCAGTATCTAGGAGCAATCATGAAGCTGAATGCCAAGTTATTTGGTAATGAGACTTGGGAGGATGAACCTCCATTGCTCATAAATAAACTGAATGCCTTGGTTCAACTGAATTTACCTCAGAAGAAACTGGATCCCGAAAAGTTCTTAATACCCTGTACCATAGGCACCATGACCTTTAAGAAGGCTCTGTGTGACCTGGGGTCAGGAATAAACTTCATGTCACTCTCTGTAATGGAGAAACTATGGATCTTTGAGGTACAAGCTGCAAGAATCTCATTAGAGATGGCAGACAAATCAATGAAACAGGCTTATGTACTTGTAGAGGATGTCTTAGTGAAGGTTGAAGGCCTATACATCCCTGCTGATTTCATAATCCTAGACACTAGGAAGGATGAAGATGAATCCATTATCCTTGGAAGACCCTTCCTAGCCACAGCAAGAGCTGTGATTGATGTGGACAGATGAGAGTTAGTCCTTCAATTGAATGAGGACTACCTTGTGTTTAAGGCTCAAGGATCTTCTTCTGTAACCATGGAGAGGAAGCATGAAAAACTTCTCTCAATACAGAGTCAAACAGATCCCCCACACTCAACTTCTAAGTTTGGTATTGGGAGGCCACCGTTAAGCTCTGAGTCTCTGTGAAGCTCTCTAAGAGCTCATTGTAAAGCTATTGACATTAAATAAGCGCTTATTGGGAGGCAACCCAATGTTATTTAATTATATTTATTTGTTTTCCATTGTCATGTTATGTTTTCTTTAGGTTGATGATCATGTGAAGTCATAAAAATAGCTGCAGAACTAAAGCAGAATAAAAAATAGCATCAAAAATAGCACACCCTGGAGGACAGGCTTACTGGCGTTTAAACGCTAGTAAGGATAGCAGAATAGGTGTTTAACGCCCAGTCTGGCAGCATTCTGGGCGTTAAACACCAGAATTGGCAGCCAGACTGGCGTTAAACGCTAGAAAAGGGTGTCTGGTGTCTGGCTGGCGTTAAACGCCAGAATTGGCAGACAGGCTGGTGTTTAACGCCAGAAAAGGGTGTCTGGTTGGCGTTAAACGCCAGAAAGGGGCATGAGCCTGGCGTTTAATGCCAGAAAAGGTAGCAGAGATGGCGTTAAACGCCAGAAATGGCACACATAGGGCGTTTAAACGCCAAAATGGTGCAGGGAGTAGAATTCCTTGACACCTCAGGATCTGTGGACCCTACAGGATCCCCACCTACCCCAACTCACTCTCTCTCCTCTTCACACCTCTCCATAACACTCTTCCCCAAATACCATTCACCTATCAAATCCTACCCTCTTCACCACTCACATCCATCCATCATAAAACCCCACCTACCTCACCATTCAAATTCAAAACATTTCCCTCCTAAACCTAACCCCCTCTTACACGAATTCCCCCTCTCTCTTACCCTATAAATACCCCTCCTTACCACCTTCAATTTCACACATCATACACACTTAAACCCCCTTGGCCGAAACCAACACTCCCCTCTATCTTCTTCATTTCTTCTTCTTCTACTCCTTTCTTTCTTCTTTTGCTCGAGGACGAGCAAACTTTTTAAGTTTGGTGTGGAAAAAAGCTATGTTTTTTGTTTTTCCATAACCATTAATGGCACCTAAGGCCGGAGAAACCTCTAAAAAGAGGAAAGGGAAGGAAATTGCTTTCACCTCCGAGTCATGGGAGATACAGAGATTCATCTCAAAAGTCCATCAAGACTATTTCTATGAAGTTGTGGCCAAGAAAAAGGTGATCTCCGAAGTCTCCTTCATGCTCAAAAAGAGTGAATATTCAAAGATCCGAAGTGAGGTTCGGAGAAGAGGTTGGGAAGCTCTCACCAACCCCATCCAACAAGTCGGAATCTTAATGGTTCAAGAGTTCTATGCTAATGCATGGATCACTAAGAACCATGATCAAAGTATGAACCCGAACCTAAAGAATTGGCTCACAATGGTTCGGGGGAAATACTTGGATTTCAGTCCGGGCACCGTGAGGTTGGCATTCAATTTGCCAATGATGCAAGGAGATCCTCATCCTTTCACTAGAAGGGTCAACTTTGATCAAAGGTTGGACCAAGTCCTCATGAACATCTGTGTGGAAGGAGCTCAATGGAAGAGAGACTCCAAAGGCAAGCCAGTTCAACTGAGAAGGCTTGACCTCAAGCCTGTGGCTAGAGGATGGTTGGAGTTCATTCAACGCTCTATCATTCCTACTAGCAACCGGTCTGAAGTTACTGTGGACCGGGCTATCATGATCCATAGTATCATGATTGGAGAGGAAGTAGAAGTTCATGAGATCATACCTCTAGAACTATACAAGGTGGCAGACAAGCCCTCCACTTTGGCAAGGTTAGCCTTCCCTCATCTCCTCTGTAACCTATGCAATTTAGCTGAAATTGTCATAGAGGAAGACATCCTCATTGAAGAGGACAAACCCATCACTAGAAAGAGGATAGATCAAACAAGAGAGCCCACTCATGGACCTCAACAAAAGCACTCCATTATCCTCCATGAAATCAGAGAGGACCAAAGAGTCATGAAAGAGGAGCAACAAAGGCAAGGAAGAGATATTGAGGAGCTAAAGCACTCTATAGGATCTTCAAGAGGAAGAACTAGCCGCCGTCACTAAGGTGGACCCGTTCTTTAATTTTCTTGTTCTTATTTTTCTATTTTTCGGTTTCTATGCTTTATGTTTTGTCTATGTTTGTGTCTTTATTACATGATCATTAGTGTCTAGTGTCTATGTCTTAAAGCTATGAATGTCCTATGAATCCTTCACCTTTCTTAAATGAAAAATTTTTTCTGAAAAAGAAAAAGAAATACATGAGTTTCGAATTCTATCTTGAAAATAGTTTAATTATTTTGATGTGGTGGCAATACTTTTTGTTTTCTGAATGAATGCTTGAACAGTGCATATTTTTTATAGTGAAGTTTATGAATGTTAAAATTGTTGGCTCTTGAAAGAATAATGAAAAAAGAGAAATGTTATTTATAATCTAAAAAATTATAAAATTGATTCTTGAAGCAAGAAAAAGCAGTGAAAAGCAAAAGCTTGCGAATATATAAATAAATATATATATATATATATATATATATATATATATATGCGAAAAATAAAGAAAAAAAGAAAGAAAAAGAAAAAGCAAGCAGAAAAAGCCAATAACCCTTTAAGCTAAAAGGCAAGGGTAAAAAGGATCCAAGGCTTTAGCATTAATGGATAGGAGGGCCCAAAGGAATAAAATCCTGGCCTAAGTGGCTAAATCAAGTTGTCCCTAACCATGTGCTTGTGGCGTGAAGGTGTCAAGTGAAAAGCTTGAGACTGAGCGGTTAAAGTCGTGGTCCAAAGCAAAAAGAGTATGCTTAAGAGCTTTGGGCACCTCTAACTGGGGACTCTAGCAAAGCTGAGTCACAATTTGAAAAGGTTCACCCAGTTATGTGTCTGTGGCATTTATGTATCCGGTGGTAATACTGGAAAACAAAATGCTTAGGGTCATGAAAGAGCGAAACTCTCGTGCGATCTAGAATTTTCTAAAAATAAATTCCCGTTGTAAGTATAGCTTCTAGACCGACAAGAATTCCTTCCTTACAAAAGTTTTGTTTGTCACTTAAGCAAACCCAATAAAATTGATAACTGAGTATTTAAACCTCGGGTCGTCTTCTCAAGGAACTGCAGGGAGGTGTTCTTATTATTAGTTATGGAAAACAGTGTTTTTGGGTTTTAAAAGGTTTGAACAAGGGAAATAAATTGCAGGAATTAATAAATTAATAACTAATAAAACTCTTGGCAAGGTATGAAAATTTGGAAGTCCTATCCTAGTTATCCTTATCGATGGTGATGAGAATTGAGTTTTAATCCCACTTAGTTAACCTTTACTAAAGCAAAGGAAAGTCAAGTGGACTAATTAGTTTGATCCTCAAGTCCTAGCCAACTCCTAAGAAAGGACTAGAGTTATCAGAATTCAATTCAATTAGAAAAAATAACAATTATCAATCACGATGAGTTTGATAACTCAAGAGTCTCCGATTAATCAATTAAAACCAAGAATATAAAAAAACTAAATAAGAATCATAAATCTGAAATACCTCAATTTATATTAAATAAAGAAAATCCTAACATGAATGGTTCATAAGCCAATTTGGCAACATAAGTAATTAATAAATAAAAGCATTAAAGTATCTGAAAGTAGAAGAGAAATATAAAGTAAAAGGAATATTGAACCTGTGACTGAAGATGAATTGAACTAAACTAATAGAAATCCTAAAATCCTAAATCCTAAGAGAGAGGAGAGAACCTCTCTCTCTAAAAACTACATCTAAATTATGAAAAGTGAATAATGGAAGACATCTTCATGAATGGATACATTTTCCCACTTTATAACCTCTAATCTGTGTTTTCTGGACTTGGATCTGGGCCAAAAGGGTTTCAGAAATCGCTGGGGGCATTTTCTGCAGTTTCTGCACGTGGCGTCTGTCACGCGTCCGCGTGGGTCAAGCGGTCGCATCATCTGGGAGTTTTTCTTGCCACGCGTTTGCTTCGGTCACGCATACGCGCCATTTGCGTTCTGCTCAAGGCACGCGTCCGCGTCAGTCACGCGTTCGCGTCGCTGCCTTTTTGCGCTAGGCACGCGGCCGCGTCGTCCATGCGTTCGCGTCGCTGCCCTTTTCTTCAAAACTCCATTTTTGTGCTTTCCTTCCATTTTTGTATATTTTCTTTCTGTCCTCTAAGCCATTCCTACCTTGGGAGATCTGAGAATACTTAACACACAAATCACGGCATCGAATGGTAATAAAGGTGATTAAAATTAATATTTTTAAAGCATAGGAAACATGTTTTTCACATATTTCACATAATAAGGAAGAGAAAGTAAAACCATGCAATTCACATGAATAAGTGGGTGAAGGATTGAATAAATCACTTAAATTGAGCACAAAATACATCATAAAATATGGGTTTATCAACCTCTCCACACTTAAACAATAGCATGTCCTCATGCTAAATCCAAGAGAAAGGGTAAAGTTAGAATGGCGAAATCTCATGCAACGCATTCTATTCTAAATGCAAACTACCTAAATGATTCATGCAATTCTAGTTATTATTCACTTGTATATAAAGCTTACATGTGGTTACATTAATTCATATCCTCAAGGAATCATATATGCATAGCCAAACCTTAGATAATGTTAAAGTACTTTTACAATTGAGATGGGTAAAAGTATTTCACAAACTTGCAAGACAATTAACAATTAAGCAGAGATATATGGTGATGAGCTATTGAATCCTCACTGAATTTTGTGTTTACTCTCTAGTCACTCAGTGTTTATTGGGTTAATCACTCTATTCTTTTTCTATCCTTGCTTTCTAAAACTTTGTTCTTCATATAACCAATCAACAACTATGGAATACAGACATACAAAAATCATGAGGTCTTTTTCAAGGTTGTAATGGGGCCAAGGTGAAGGTAAGGGTATATGTATAAGGCTAAGTGAGCTAACAAAGTGAATCCTTGATTAGTCTAAGATCTCACCTAACATACATACTTTATATAATTTAAAGTGCTTTACCTAGCTACCCAAACTTCTTCCCACTTTTGTGTTACATGATCATGTATCAAATTTACTTTTAAATTTTGTCCTATGTGCATTGATTCTTTTTATTTTGTATTTGGGGAATTTTTTGTGCTCCCTTATTTAAATACTGAATATATATATTTGATGCACATGGTAATTTAGTTATTTTGATGTCACATGAGCATACTTCCCAAATTTCTGAAATAACTTATTCATTTTAAATCCCTACTTTGTTTCTATCATCCCATGTTCCCATAAAATTTCCCACACTTAATTTGTACACAATATCTATCTCAAGCTAACCAAGGATTCAACTTGGAATTTTTATTTTGTTTTTCTTCTTAAGACTAGTAATGTGGTTATAGAACAAGAGGGGATTAAAAAGCTCAAGGGGGCTAACAAGGGTGATGTAAAAGGTAGGCTAAATTGGGATAAGTGAGGAAAAATTCAAATGATGGCCTCAATCATCTCTCGGTATGTATCTATATTCTATATTGGACATATAGATTAAAACAAAATAAAGAACACCAGAATGAAAAAGAAGGGCAAAACACACAGGAATAAAATTTATGATTTGAATGTAACCATACAATTAAGCTCAAAACTCACAGGCTGTGTGTTCTCCAGCTCAAAAATCATATATCAGTTATACATGTCATGCAAGTAGAAATCAAGAGTTCCCATTATTCTTAGTGTAAATCTTAGGGTGGCCCTTAAAATCTTAGTGTTCCCTCCTTGAAGAAATGTTGTTAACTAACTAACATGTAATGCTATATATACAAGGTGTGTGAATTGTTTTAATTTACTAAAGTTTCTAGTTTACTCCTTTTATTTTCAATTAAACCAAACTATTATATGCTAAAAGGGTAAACTATACTAATTAATCCACATATTCTATAACTAATAAGTTTGGAATTACAAACTAAACTAAATGTCTAAGATATAAACTAAAGTGCAAAATGCGGAAATAAAGTAAAAATACAGCAAAAGAACAATGTGCAAGTACTGAAAAATAAAAATAAAAATAAAAATACAGAAAAAATAAACAAAAATAAGATAGAACAGTCTGTAGTGGTTCACCAAAAAGATAAGCCAGGGATGGCGACCTCCCCACACTTATAATATAGCATCATCCTCGATGCTCACTCAAGTTGGGTGTGAAGAAGTGTCATCACAGGAAGGATGGGTTGCTGGAGTCTCTGTGGTGGCCTGAAGGTCTGCAGACTGGATAAGTGTAGGAGGATCTGTCTGCTGCAGTGGAGGTGCTGACTGTAGAGGAATCTCTGGGTCTGCAGCCTGGATCTGGTGTGGCTCCTCATGCTGTGGCACAGCCTGCTCTGGTCCCACCTGCTCAGCCTGGGCATGTGTCTCCTCCTCATGATCATCCGCCTCCACCTCAGATGTATCAGAAGGGGTGTCGGGCTCGAAGGGGATGTCACTGCCGGATCGGATCATCAACTTGAGGTGCTCATAGCGCCGCTTGTCGCGACGGTCCATAGGATCCAGGCGGGCGAAGAGGCGGTGCACCAGATGATAAATGGGCTCAGGAGCAGGTGGATGTGCAGTGGATGAGGCTAGTGCAGCAGTGGAGGCAGAAGGGGCAGCTGAAGATGTGGCTGCCCTCACCAGAAGCGGTGAGGAATGGGGGTCTGTAGCCTAAAGCCTGAAACTTCCTGCTGTGAGGAATGATCTTCTTACAGTCTGCAGCAGTCGGCTTCGCATCAGCCAGCTCCCAAGGCACGTCAGTTCGACGGCCTAGCTAGGTGATCAGATAAGGAAAAGGGAGAATGCCTCTGATATGGACCCTGGCCATATAATACCGGATGAAATGTGGAAGATACAGGTCCTTACCCTCCATCACACACCAAATGAGGGTGATCATAGCAGCGGGCAGCTCTGTCTCATGAGTGCTCGGCATCACATAGTTGCTCAGAATCTGGTGCCAGAGCCGAGCCTCATCATTCAGATATATCAGCTTGATTCCCTTAGGCATCATTGTGTTCTTCCCCATGACCCATGGGACAGTAGGATCAAGGGCTATTCTCTGCTTGACAGCATCCCAGTCAAATCTCATAAATCGCATATCCTCTTCAGCCTTTTGGTAACCGTCAGGCTGATCTGACTTAGGCTGAAGGTGGAGGATGTCCTCAATAGCTTCCTCAGTGACCAAAATCTGTTTCCCTCTGAGGTGCACTGCATCCAGGGAGGTCTTGAAATAGTTGCAGTAAAATTCTCTGACCCAGGAAGCATTGACCTCTGTCAAGTTTCTTTCCAAGAAGAACCAGCCTCTCTGTTTTATCTGTTCGGAGGTGTACTGCTGTACTTCTTCTGGAATTTTTAGAGTTCTCTCCAGGTACAGGTTCCTGAAAGTGGCAAACACTGGATACTTTAGCTCACATTATCTATTTGCAAATTTAATTGGATCTGTGGTAGTGAGGAGCTGGTCAGCCTTCTCCTGCGGGGTAAAGTACTTTTTCCGCCAGGAGTCGTCATGCAAAATGTCGAGGATGGACATAGAGGATTCGCCTCTTTTCCTTTTGCCAGTGGTTGCTTTGCCTTTTCCTTTGCACTGAGGGTCAGACATCTTGAAAAGCAGAAATTCCAGGATATAATTGAAGAACAAAAGCAGGAAAACAAGTAGGCAAATAGGATTTATAGCAATTTAAGCACAGAGTGGCAAAAGAGCAAGAGAAGCATGAAATGAGTCGAATAAATGTGCAATTTGGATTGTATACGAGTGAAAAAGTCTGAAAAGAAAAAAATTGCAATCCAAAATATAGGATAAGCGAAATTCAAGTTAAATAGGAAAAACAAAGATTATGCCCTGAGTTAGAAAGTTAAAGTG
The DNA here is from genome assembly GCF_003086295.3 of Arachis hypogaea. Classification (NCBI taxonomy): domain Eukaryota; kingdom Viridiplantae; phylum Streptophyta; class Magnoliopsida; order Fabales; family Fabaceae; genus Arachis; species Arachis hypogaea. The sequence continues at coordinate 24,099,583 of NC_092048.1, read as the reverse complement.
GTTAGTAGGTAAAAAGGAGGTTAGAAAGTGGAAAGCAATGAGTTAGTAAAAAGAAAGTTAAAGTAGGGGGCATGATAATGGTTTTCTAGTTAACAATAAATTTCACAAGTTTAAAGAATAATCAACTCATATTCAAGCAAGGATATCAGGTTATTGATGATAATTCATATAGATACAGGAGTAGCTAAAATTAAAATGAAATCATCAATAATGCAATTTATTAACCAGGGATCGAAAGCAATAAGAATGAGAGCCTGTGCATTCATGAATTGGTTTGGTTATAGCTAAGTAATGCAAAATTCAAAATTGCCAAAACCAATACATGAAAAAAATTGAAACAATTCGCAGAAAATTGGGCAGCATTCTGGCTAAAATTGGATGTTTTCAGGTAATAAACAGCAAGAAAAACAGTTCATATGAGATTAAAAAGCGCTGCAAAGAGTCACAAATAATAGGAGTAGTAAAGAATAGTCTAACAGCAGCATGAAACAGTAAAGAACAGCATATGAACAGTATTAACATCACAGCCAGATCAAAATTGCAGAATAGGTAAAACAAGTAACAAGAACGGCGCAATTATCAGGCCTAAATCCACTAACCACATCCTAACTACCTAACCACCTAGAATCCACTACTAACATGCATCTCTAACTATCCTAAATTGAACAGAATCTGAAAAATATGCAACGAACTACAGAAGATAGAGAAATCGGTGTTCCGCGAAACCTGGTATGTGTATGAACAGAGGTAAGGGCAGAGAGATGGTGGTGGTGACGCAGCGGTGATGGGAGGGTAGCGCGGTGGCATTGTGCAATGGCGGCAAGGGTGGTTCGGTGGGGCTGGGTGGATGAGGGTTAAGGTTGGAAAAGGGGATGAAGGGGTAAGAGGGTAGGGTTGGAGGGGGGTTGGCTGGCAGTTCTGTGTAGGTGGCGCGGTGGTGGCGGCTCGGTGATGGGGGAGGCGGTGGGTGAGATAGGTGGAAGAGAGTGGTGGAGGAAGAAGAGGAAGAAGAGAGGGGGGTTGTTGGTGGTGTGGTGCGGTGGTGGCTTGGCGCGGTGGTCGACGGTGGTGGGCAGCTGGTGCGGTGGTGGTTGCAGATGAGGGGAAGGGAAAAGGTGAGAGGAGGGTTGGGGATGAATGGGCGACGCGAAGAGTAGGGTTTCGCGTGAAGGGTGTTAGTATTTTTGAATCCACGCGAACGCGTGGAGCACGCGATCGCGTGACTAGGGTGAAATGGGTTTGACGCGGTCGCGTGATTGACGCAGTCGCATGGGTTGGGTAAAAGATGGGTGACGCGGATGCGTGAAGCACGCGACCGCGTCGCTGTAAATTGTGCTAGACGCACACTTCCAGCGTCGTTTTAGCGCAACTCTCTGTTTTCATTTAGGGGGCCAATATATCCATGCGATGCGGACGCGTCGCTCACGCTTTCGCGTGGGATGAGTGTTTTGCGAGTGACGCGTTCGCGTCAGGGACGCGAACCCGTGGGCCGTTTTGTGCTAAACACATACCAGCCGCACAATTCCAGCCCAACTTTCTGGGCGTTGGACCTTTACGCCGATTTTCTTTTCACGCCTACGCGTGGCCTGCGCGCTCGCGTGGGGTGATTTTATATATATATATAAAATAATTTGATGCAATTATGCAATGCTAATGTAAATGCTACGAATAATATCCAGGTTCAATGAAAATAAAACAATATAAAAACAAAAAAAACGAAATAAAATTGAAACAGGAACGATCATACCATGGTGGGTTGTCTCCCACCTAGCACTTTTAGTTAAAGTCCTTAAGTTGGACATTTGAGGAGCTTCCTGCTATGGTGGCTTATGCTTGAATTCATCCAAAAATCTCCACCAGTGTTTGGAATTCCAACAGCCTTCGGGGTCCCAAACAAGGCACGTAAAGCCTTTGAGCAGCCTCAAACAGATTCTTAGGCTCCTGGGGTGTTGAATGTCAGAATAGATCCAAGATCCCAAACTTTGCTTTTAAATCCACCCTTGTCTTAATCTATATTCTTCCATCCGGGCGGTTTAGAAATTGTATTATCACCAAGATGACCAAACGCCTTCCGAGACCCATTCAATTGAACTTGATACCAATCCGTGCACTTCGAATTGAAGCGTGGAACCTTATTGAATCTTGCACACCAGCTCTGAGTACAAGCTATTTCCCTCTTACTCTTAAAGCTGCAGAGAGCTCTAAGCTGGTCATCTGTTTCAAGCAAACCATATTCAAGTGGAAAAGTAAAGATAAAGGTTAAGGATTGTACCCCACTTGAAGCTTGTATTAGGTGGTAATGGCCTTGGGATAGATGTTTCCAGTGGTTCTGTGAGCTCTACTCTCTTGTATTCTTCTGTGAATTCCTCCACTTCCTTGCAAAATTCTTCAACTGCAACTGCGTCTTGATCAAAGTTTTCTATGTCTTCCTCGTCACTCAAGTCATAAGTTGGAGGTTGAGAGAAATCTACCTCAACATCATCTTCGTATTCACTTGGATAAGGTTCTTCAGACTCAAGGAGTTCAGTTGCAGATGTAAGTTCGTGACTAGGAGATCTTGATTCATGATCATCACTGCCTATGGAATCAACTTCTTGGTCTGTTTCGTCCAATTTTTCACAAGGTATATGCTTTGGAGGTTGTGCACTGTCCTCCTTGGCATCCAATTCAAACTTTTCGGCGGAATCCTTTACAGTTCTCGATTCCCATGGAGGTTCAGCATCTCCTAAATCTTCAACCACTTCTTCCTCTATAACTATTATGGCTTCCTCCACTTGTTCCAATACAAAGCCATGCTCCTCATTGTCCACCGATGTTTCTAGTGTCTCCTTCATGCTACGCTCTTCTTTTGATTCTCCACATGTAGCCATGGGAGTACTTTGAGTGCTCAGATGTTGGGAAGCTATTATATTTACTACCTCGGTTAAGGCAGTAGTGAGTTCCAGTACGTCCCTTTGCATCTTCGCTTGCCCTTGAAGAAAAACACGAAGGGTGTCATCCATTGGAGATTGGGATGGATATGAGGGTTCATTGGTTGGGAGAGAGGGCTCATAATACAGAGGTGGTTCTTCTTGATAAGGATATGGGGATGGTGAATGTTGCGGTGGTGGTTCTTGGGAGTAATTAGATTGGAATTGTGGTGGATAAGGGTCATACGGTGGTGAATGGTAAAAAGGAACTTGTGAGTGTAGTGGTTCAAAGCTATGTTGAGAGGGTGATTCATAAGCACAGGGTGGAACTTGTTGGTAACTACAGAGGGATCCACCGTATCTATTGCCTTGGCATGCATTGTAGAATGGTCGTCGTCTATGATACTGTGGAGGGTGTTATTGCCTAAAGGTTTGATCAAGCCCTCGTGGCTCCATCCATCTTTGGCTGTTCTAACCTTGATGCATGTTCCTGCTATAGCTTTCATTCCCTTCAACAATATTAGAACCAAACTCAAAGCGAGAGGGGTGAGAACTCATGGTAGCTAATAAGAATTAAGAATGAAAACAGAAACAAATAAACAAGCAAAAGAAAAATATTTACAATAACCAATAATAAGGCACACGTTTGCAATTCTCTGGCAACGGCGCCATTTTGAAAGAGCGAAACTCTCGCGCGATCTAGAATTTTCTAAAAATAAATTCCCGTTGTAAGTATAGCTTCTAGACCGACAAGAATTCCTTCCTTACAAAAGTTTTGTTTATCACTTAAGCAAACCCAATAAAATTGATAACCGAGTATTTAAACCTCGGGTCATCTTCTCAAGGAACTGCAGGGAGGTGTTCTTATTATTAGTTATGGAAAACAGTGTTTTTGGGTTTTAAAAGGTTTGAACAAGGGAAATAAATTGCAGGAATTAATAAATTAATAACTAATAAAACTCTTGGCAAGGTATGAAAATTTGGAAGTCCTATCCTAGTTATCCTTATCGATGGTGATGAGAATTGAGTTTTAATCCCACTTAGTTAACCTTTACTAAAGCAAAGAAAAGTCAAGTGGACTAATTAGTTTGATCCTCAAGTCCTAGCCAACTCCTAAGAAAGGACTAGAGTTATCGGAATTCAATTCAATTAGCAAAAATAACAATTATCAATCACGATGAGTTTGATAACTCAAGAGTCTCCGATTAATCAATTGAAACCAAGAATATAAAAAAAACTAAATAAGAATCATAAATCTGAAATACCTCAATTTATATTAAATAAAGAAAATCCTAACATGAATGGTTCATAGGCCAATTTGGCAACATAAGTAATTAATAAATAAAAGCATTAAAGTATCTGAAAGTAGAAGAAAAATATAAAGTAAAAGGAATATTGAACCTATGACTGAAGATGAATTGAACTAAACTAATAGAAATCCTAAAATCCTAAATCCTAAGAGAGAGGAGAGAACCTCTCTCTCTAAAAACTACATCTAAATTATGAAAAGTGAATAATGGAAGACATCTTCATGAATGGATGCATTTCCCCACTTTATAACCTCTAATCTGTGTTTTCTGGACTTGGATCTGGGCCAAAAGGGTTTCAGAAATCGCTGGGGGCATTTTCTGCAGTTTCTGCACGTGGCGTCTGTCACGCGTCCGCGTGGGTCACGCGGTCGCATCATTTGGGAGTTTTCCTTGTCACGCGTTCGCTTCGGTCACGCGTACGCGTCATTTGCGTTCTGCTCAAGGCATGCGTCCGCGTCAGTCACGCGTTCGCGTCGCTGCCTTTTCACGCTAGGCACGCGGCCGCGTCGTCCATGCGTTCGCGTCGCTGCCCTTTTCTTCAAAATTCCATTTTTGTGCTTTCCTTCCATTTTTGTATGTTTCCTTTCTGTCCTCTAAGCCATTCCTGCATTGGGGGATCTAAGAATACTTAACACACAAATCACGGCATCGAATGGTAATAAAGGTGATTAAAATTAGTATTTTTAAAGCATAGGAAACATGTTTTTCACATATTTCACATAATAAGGAAGGTAAAGTAAAACCATGTAATTCACATGAATAAGTGGGTGAAGGATTGAATAAATCACTTAAATTGAGCACAAAATACATCATAAAATATGGGTTTATCAGGTCACGGCCAAGACTCATAATGTAGCTGTGTTCAAGAATCAACATACTGAACTAGAAGAATCAATAACACTATCTGAATTCTAAGTTCCTATGGATGCCAACCATTCTGAACTTCAAAGGATAAAGTGAGATGCCAAAACTGTTCAGAGGCAAAAAGCTACTAGTCCCGCTCATCTAATTAAAACTAATCCTCATTGATAATTTTGAAATTTATTGTATTTTCTCTTCTTTTTATCCTATTTTATTTTTAGTTGCTTCGGGACAAGCAACAATTTAAGTTTGGTGTTGTGATGAGCAGATAATTTATACCCTTTTTAGCATTGTTTTCACATAGTTTTTAGTATGTTTTAGTTACTTTTTATTATATTTTTATTAGTTTTTATGCAAAAATCACATTTCTGTACTTTACTATAAGTTTGTGTATTTTTCTGTAATTTCAGGTATTTTCTGGCTAAAATTGAGGGACCTGAGCAAAAGTCTCATTAGACTTTTCACTCACGACACGTCATTCCAATCTTTTGAATATCACCAAGTAATCCAAATCACATAGTTGACTAATACTCAAAAGATTGTGCCTTAATCCATCAACCAAAAAGATATCATCAATAAAGGTAGAGTAATTTTTACCTACTTTTTCAACAACTATGATTTTACCTTTACCATTATCTCCAAAGGTCACAAATCCTGCATCATATTTGTTGAGTTTAATGAAGAATGTTGACCTTTCCGTCATGTGCTTAGAGCATCCGCTATCCAAGTATCACATGTCTTTCTTCTTCTTGGATGCTAGGCAAATCTGTGAACACTCTTAAGTGATTTTAGGTATCCAAACTAATTTGGATCCTTTGAAGTTAACCCATCTTGGTTGCCCAAGAGCATTAAAATCCAAACGACATTGTAAGTTTGGTTTTTTACTTTTCTTTTGTCAATAAAGTACTGGGAGTAAGAGTGACCAGATTTCTTACAATTAAAACAATGATTATTGTATGCATATTGCTAAAATTTATTGAAGCTTTGATGTTGATAATGATTATGAGGGTAAAATTTTCTGGTTTTTGAAAAATGTGTATTTCTTTTGATAAATTCATTTTTAGTGTTCACACCCTTTTTTTCAAAAGATCTCAAACCAAAATTATTGAAAACATATGGGATTCTTGAATAAGAGGCTCTTTTGTAAAAGTGTGGTTGTTTGAAAGCAACCTTATTATTTGAGAAGTGCCCCTGACCATAATTGTTTGGAACCAGTTTGGTTTTAAAGGATGATGCAGTTTCACCAAAATATGGCTGTTCAAAAGAGACATCATTGTTGGAAAAATATCCAAGACCAGATTTATCAAAAGAGGTTTTTGTTTTTGAAGAAGAGGCCATGAATTTTGTAATTGGTTATTCAAAAATTGCATCCCTTTTGTCACATAGTCCAAACCTGATTTTTCAAACAATGATTTTTTATTTGCAAGTAATTTGTCCAAGTTACTAGAACTATGAGTAAATTTTGCTAAATCACTGTTCAACATTTTAATCATTTTATTTAATCGCTCATTTTCAGTAACAAGTTCTTGAGAAGGATCAATGATGAGCGGATAATTTATACCCTTTTTGGCGTTGTTTTTACATAGTTTTTAGTATGTTTTAGTTACTTTTTATTATATTTTTATTATTTTTTATGCAAAAATCACATTTCTAGACTTTACAATGAGTTTGTGTATTTTTCTATAATTTCAGGTATTTTCTGGCTGAAATTGAGGGACCTGAGCAAAAGTCTGATTCAGAGGCTAAGAAAGGACTGCAGATGCTGTTGGATTCTGACCCTCTTACAATCGAAGTGGATTTTCTGGAGCTACAAAAACCCAATTGGTGCAATCTCAATTGCGTTGAAAAGTAGACATCTTGGGCTTTCCAGAAATATATAATAGTCTATACTTTGTCCGAGATTTGATGGCCCAAACTGGCGTTCAAACGCCCACTAGAGACCCTTTTCTGGCATAAAACGCCAGAACTGGCACCAGAACTGGAGTTAAACGCCCGAACTGGCATCCAAGCTGGCGTTTAACTCTAGAAATGGCTTATGCACGTGTAAAGCTCAATGCTCAGCCCAAACACATACGAAGTGGGCCCCGAAAGTGGATTTCTGCACTATCTGCACTTAGTTACTTATTTTCTGTAATCCCTAGTAACTAGTTTAGTATAAGTAGCACTTTTTACTATTGTATTTGTCTTTAGGAGTTTTGGAACACATCTTATGTTACATTTGAAGGCTGGCCATTTGGCCATGCCTAGACCTTTTTCTCTTATATATTTTCTACGGTGGAGTTTCTACACCTCATAGATTAAGATGCGGAGCTCTGCTGTTCTTCATGAATTAATGCAAGTACTATTGTTTTTCTTTCAATTCACGCCTACTTCTTCTCCAAGATATACTTTCGTACTTAATTCAGTTAAGTTAGAATGAAAGGGTGACCCGTGACAATCACCCACTATCTTCGTTACTCGCTTAGCCAAGATCCGCGTGCCTGACAACCACAAGCAGTCTACATGATGTTCAACGTAGTCATTGGACGACAGCCGGAGTATATTCTCTTGGGTCTCTAATACACGGACCGAGTCTGTGAGATTAGAACCTTCATGGTATAGGCTAGAACCAATTGGCAGCATTCCTGAGATTCGGAAAGTCTAAACCTTGTCTGTGGTATTCCGAGTAGGATTTGGGAAGGGATGACTGTGACGAGCTTCAAACTTGCGAATGTTGGGCGCAGTGACAGTGTGCAAAAGGATAGAGAGATCCTATTCCGACGCTAGTGAGAACCGACAGATGATTAGCCGTGCGGTAGCTGTACCTGGTATTTTTCATCCGAGAAGATCATACAGCTTGCCATGGAAGGGAGCACACATGATTGGAAGAAGACAATAGGAAAGTAGAGGTTCAGAAGCAACAAAGCATCTTCAAACGCTTATCTGAAATTCCCACCAATGAATTACATAAGTATCTTTATTTTATTTTATGTTTTATTTATCTTTTAAATTATCAAAACCTCATAACCATTTGAATCCGCCTGACTAAGATTTACAAGATGACCATAGCTTGCTTCAAGCCGACAATCTCCGTGGGATCGACCCTTACTCACGTAAGGTATTACTTGGACGACCCAGTGCACTTGCTGGTTAGTTGTGCGGAGTTGTGAAAAGTGTGATCACAATTTCGTGCACCAATCAACAATGTGCTTTCCTTTAAGCTTTTCAATTTCAGATTTCAAAAATCTATTTTCTTCAATAAGATCCATCGCACATTCCGTCTCCTTCACTTTTTTTTTCAAGAAATCATTTTCAGCTTTCAACATTTCATTTTTAATTTTGCATTTATTATATTTATTTAGCAATTTCTCAGAGTGGTGGGTGAGATCATCAACAATAACATGTAAATCATCTATGAATAGGTCATAGTAATTTACCTCATTCAGTTGATCTTTACCAGCCATGAAGCAGACTTGAGCTTCGTATTCGGAGTTTTCTTCCTCATCCAAATCGTTCTCAAGATCCTCCCAAGAGGCCATGAGCACTTTCTTCTTTTCTTTCTTCTTTTTTTCTTCCTTCTTGAGTTTTGGGCAATTGTACTTAAAATGTCTAGCTTCCTTACATTCATGGCATGTCACTTTGCTCAAGTCATTCTTGTATTCTTTTGAGCTCGAGCCCTTGTACCTGCCTTTGTTCCTCATTAGCTTCCTTAGCCTCCTAGCAAAAGACACAAGTTTGTCATCTGAAAAACTATCACTAGACTCGCTCTCATTTAGTTCTACTTTTGGTTTTAAGGCTTTTTCTTTAAGTATTGGCTTGTGCGTATGGTTTCATAAGCAAGAAGTTTTCCTCTTAACTCATCATAGGTTATAGGACTCACGTTGTTACTCTTAGCTAAGACAGTGGCTTTTGTTTTCCACTCTTTTGTGAGGCTTTTAAGGACTTTTTCACTAGAGTTTATTCAGTGTGTGTTAAGCCCATAGCATCAAGGTTGTTGATGATGATTGAGAATCTCTCAAAATCTCATCAATGCTTTCTCCATTCTTCATAGTAAACATCTCATACTCTTTTTACAGCATATCAATCCTTGTTTCTTTGACTTGTTTGGTGCCTTCGTGTGTCACCTGGAGTTTCTCCAAATTTCTTTGGCAGTCTTACATCTAGATACCTTTCGATACTCCTCGAAGCTGATAGCACAATGTAGCAAGTTTTCACCTTCTTTTTGTCATCATCGTTCCATTTGACTTCCTCCTTTTAAGTCACCACTCCATCAGCACTAGTCTTTGTTGAGATTTTGGGACCATTTATCACTATCTTCCATATGTTGTAGTCTATTGATTGAATAAAGATCCTCATCCTCTCTTTCCAGTAAGCATAGTTCTTCCTGTTGAAGAAAGGAGGCATGTTGTTTGATTGACCATCTGTTAGCGTGTAGGCCACAGTGGTTGTGCCCAAGTTGTTTGACATTTGGACCTTTACTCCAAGCTGTTAAGCTTGATTCTTGCGACCTTGGCTCTTGATACCAATTGAAGGTTCCAGAAAGCTTAGAGAAGGGGTGGTTGAATCTATGACCTACATTAACTTTGATTAATCAAGCCTTAAACCCAGAACTTTGAACTTGATTTCTGTTTGGTTGGTGCAGTGAACAATTCAGAAGACAATTTTGTTTTGTCTGATAAAAACTAAAAAACAAAACTAACGCAGAAAGGAAGAAGATAACACAGCTATATATCCTGGTTCAGTTGCCTTGTGCAATACAATTTACGTCCAGTCTCCACCACAACGTTGGTAGAATTTTCACTATAATCCAAATATTACATACACCAATTCCCTAGGACTCAACTTAATAATCCTATCTGGGCTTACAAGCTTCAACTTAAACTTGACTTGGTTATGCTAATACCTAGACTCACCACACTAAGTGCTTACCCAACTTAGCAAGGGATACCTCTCAAGTATATGACACAAGACAGAAAATACAACAAAAAAATATGAAATCACTCTTGGCTTTTCTCTCAAGTGTATCTCTCAACATTTTTTACTCTATGGCATTTTTTCAATGCCTCTCTTTCTTGTTGTTTACCTCTCAAAGAAAACTAAGAAAGATATACATTGAAACTAAAATACAAATAGTAAAACATGAAGAAGATGATGAATGATAGCCTTGATTCTATATGCAGAACCCAACATCTGAACTCAAAACATTGTTCTTCATCTTGGCAGAGTGCTCCCTTTAGTGTAGGTGCAATGCTTCCAAGACTTCAAACTTAATTTGTGAGGTTACACACTTTGCTCTCTCTCGGGTTCTCTCTCCTTGCTCCAATATAGATTGAAATTTTCTTTTTGTACCTTGTTCTGAGCCAATATTAGGGTTTCTTTCAAGTCAACTTCTTAGACCTTGAGCTTTCAGAATTTATCCCTTCTCTTTTTTTAATCAACCCCTAAATTAAAAATTTTAAATCTGATCCATTTGCTTGACCAAAGATAACAGAGCAGCTGAAATGAGCTTGCTCAGTGATAATCTCAAATTCATACCCTTGAGAGTGTACTTTGGCCCCAAGTAACAATCAGAGCCTTTGATTTACAGCAGTGAATATCAACCACCATCTTCTTCAACGTTTTCAAATATGGCATTGCAGAGAGTAGGAGAAAAAGTGAAGAAATCACTTTGCATGCAAATAGAAATAAATCACCTTTAACCTCTGACTTTGGTTAACATGTCTTTGTTTAATGTGATTGAACATTGCTTTTCTCGATTGACTTTCTCTTTTTTTCTTCTCTGGTGAGTGAACTCGAAAATGAAGCTTTCTCTTTCTCTTTCTCTTGTGTTTGTCTGAAGTAAACATCTGAAGCTTTGCTTAAGTTTGCTTCTCTATTGCTCGGTTAAAATTGGGCTTGGCTAGATGATCAATTTTCTTTTATCATATTTATTTCATTGGTTTGGTCTGCTGCACAATTATTTGGACCTGCATCACTAAGTAAAACAATCAAACCCAATTAGGCATTTAACCCAATAACTTAACGTCTGTCATCATCATTAAATTAATTTTGTTCTCAACTTAACAAAGTTCAATCTATTAAAGCAAAATTTGGCATATTTTTCTAATAATTTAATCATTAATTATTTTGATGAATAATTATACTTATATTATAGTTGTCGTGTAGACATAAAAAGTATATAAAATTAATAATATATATTTTTATTATTTTATATAAAAAAAAATTTATTTGGTAAGGTATAATAAATGAGATCAAAATTAGTAGTATTAAGAAATATTAAACATTTAAAATTATGAATAAAAATAGAAATTTATAGAAGGATTAACTTGACTCAATTTTTTAAATTTTAATTTAGAAATAAAAATAACTCACGATAATTTCACTCTAAATAAATTTAAGACATGTCAAGAAATTATTTTATGACATGGGACATTAATTTGCCATGTCATCATGTTATGTAATACATAAAGTTTAATTGATAAAAAGATTAATTTGACTTACAATTATATTTTTTAAAGATTAATATAATTAATTTAATCTTTAAAAAACTAAATTAAAAATGGATAATTTAAACTAAATTTAGTATTAACTCGATTAAAGTATTTTAAAAATACGAAAATGAAAAATGTTTTGGCATTAGATGCTCCTATATTTGAATGCTATTTATTTTGTGTATGTTCAATCCTATTGTAAGTTTCTCTGACTTTGCTGATGTAAATTATGCTGGTGATGTTGAGATTGTGGGGTTAGAAAGATACATACAATGGACCAATTGATTATCACCACATACAATTACATACTAGTTGATAAATTTGTTAATAGAGTTAACATTACAAAGAGGATGATTCTCCGAAGCAAACAAACTCCGTCCGCATTTTCTAGTAAATATCAAATAAAAAAAATGATTAAGAGATACAGACCTTTATTGAAAAAGTATAGGCGTCAGCAACTTTTGTATTTTGTGGGTAGTACTTAACCATCAAAAGAAAAGTGGGTAATCTCTCATCATTGGATGTAATCTCACACCATTAAAAAAATTATTAATGACTAATTAATGATTACAAAACACAAAAGTTGTTGACCCTAGCACTCCCCTTATGGAAAAGTATAGGTAACAAACAAGATTTTTGAACAATGTGCAAACAATGTGAATTAGTAGGGTTAAAAGAGTAAATTTAATTAGTAGCATTAAATTAGGATGTAGTATATTTTCATTTGATTGGTAGTTGTTCATGTTATTCAAAATTTTCATTGTCCCTAGCACTTCCCCACCTTTATTTATATCATTATATGTGCCAATTTATATTAATAAATTTGTTAATAGAGTTAACATCCACTTTTTACGTTAGAATGTTTTCATAACATAAAAACTCTTTTTTTTTTAACTTTCAAATAAAACACAAACAAACAAACAAACTAGAAACACTTGTTTAAAAAGATTTTAGAAATTTCTGGATAAATAAAAATATGTACAGAAATCACCAAAAAATAATTAATCACTTCTTAAAATTAAAAGACACCACTTCATTTACAACAAAAATAAAAATAAAAAAGATAATTAATTTGAAATGAAAAGAACATTTTTCTTCACTCAAAATGATTTATTATGAGATACAATCTGCACTTTAATTCAAAATGAAGTACCTAGAAAAGTAGAAATTATTTTTTTTTCCATTATAATATGATGAAGTTTCTTGCAGAAGTTGTCAATATAAGTGGACTCCAAATCTTTAAGAAGCAAAATGTGTCTTAATTTAGCATGGTTAGCTCTGAGTGTTTTACTTGTTTGATTCTCATCATCCATCAAAATAGTGATAGCTTTGCACACACTTTCCTTGGTGTAGAATCCATCTTGTTCCCCTTTTTCCACTTCCAAACCAACTTGCAAGTAGTTTGCCATCATTCTTGCATTAAGGAACTGGTCACTACTATTTGGCAGCAACACTATTTGACACGCATTCAGCAATGCCTCTGTACACGAGCTTGATCCACAATGCGTAATGAAGCAACCAACAGAAGGGTGTTCCAATATCAATGGCTGTTGGATCCACCCTCCATACACAATTCCTCTTCCTGCAACCCTCTCTTGGAACCCTTCTGGTAGCGCGTCTCCAACTGAATCGAACCCAACAGGGGCTTTCAATGCCGCTAGAAACGGCATGTTAGTGAGTTCAAGACCCAGCAGCAATTCTTTGAACAGATTTGGTTGTAACCAGCACTCACTTCCAAAACAACAATAAACCACTGAACCTCTTTTGAACCCTCGAAGCCATGAACCCCATTTTTCATCTAGACTAGCATTGGGTCGTTCCAGAACTGGTCCTGATAGAATCACAGGCTTCTTGAATTGTTCCTCTACTTAGTCAAGGTAAGGCCCTTCAATTTCCCTGCATGTTCTATATGCCAAAGCGTCAGATTCAATCATGGTAGTGAACATACGTTCACCGAGAAGAACATTGCTGCCGAAAGTTATGTTTCTCAAGTTATATAATTCTCGTGCCTCATGTGTATGAAGCGTTATAGACGACGAAGCCGGGTACCCCGGAGGAGGATGCGTTAGATCAACATGATTGTGTATCCCTTGATTGATCCTTGCAGGGGAGAGAAGATAGCCTACCATCACAGAACGCGCAGTGCAATAATGAATGGCTTTGATTCCTAGACTCCTTGCCAGTGGTGGCAACCAGTGAGTGAAATAGTCATAGAAAACGATATCAGGTTTAAGAGTAGAAAGATGGGTTTCCATTACTTGTTGAGTTTGATCCATGGCAGTCATGAGGACTGCACGCAAAGGCGGAGACACATCTGAGGTGGTTTCAGCATGTGGTGGAAGGCCTTCAACACGAGGAACAGTGATGGTGACAAAGGTGATAAGGTTGGGGTGGTGATTGAAGGAAGCTAATTTGGATTGTGTTGTTTTTGGGGCGAAGAATGTGATATTGTGGCCTTTTTCGGCTAACTTGTTGGCTAAGTGGAAGTGTGCAGTTTGGTGGCCAAGGGCTAGCCATGGATACATTGCTATCTTCAAAGAAGCTGCTGATGATTCCATTCTTGTTGATTTCGTTCAACCTTAGAAAGGATGAGTAAGATTCATGACGGATTTGGTTTATATAATACTTTTTGCCAGATACAAACCTGATGTTAGCTAGGTGGACTGATTAAAACAGAATTCGAAAAAATGACCGCACTTAAAAGATGTAATATATGTAATTTAACTTGATAATTACATCAATAATTATTTACAGTTTGGTGACCAAGGGCTAGCCATGGATACATTCCTATGTTCAGAAAACCTGGTTGATGATTCCATTGTCGGTAATTTGAATGAATCTTAGAAACGATTAGTAAGAGATATTAACAATGGATAAGGTTTACATAAGGGACAATGTTGTATACAGCATTTAAATATAGGGAGTCATTTAAAGACATTTAAAACATTTTTTTTAAATATTTTTTAATAATTAAAATTTAACACATATAATAAATTAAATCGTATTATATATTTTTGTTAAAATTAGGTCGGACAAATTAATTTGACAAAAAAATGATGAATCAAATTTTGAATTGATCTAAATTAATATTATTTTTTATAAAAAATGATTACAATACCCTTATTATAGAAAATGACTAAAATAATTTTATTATATATATTGATTTTGAGAATCCTAAATTCTAGCTCTTTTCTTCTCTGTCATCATAGGATTGGGATTTAGAGTTTTTAAAATTAATATATATATATATATATATGTATAATAGGGGTATTTTAGTTTTTTTTATAATAGGAATATTGTAATAATTTTTTATAAAAAATATTAATTTACATCGGTTCAAAATTTAATTTGTTAATTTTTTGGCTAAACTGATTTGTCCGGTCTAATTTCAATAAAAATAATACAATTTAATTGATTATATGTGTTAAATTTTAATTTTTAAAAAATATCTTTAAAAAAAGACGTTTTTAACATCTTTATCTAAGTGGCTCCCTTAAATATATATTATTTATACTAAAATAATTAATAAATTAAAAATAAAAAAAATTGTGTTTTTTGATCCAAAAATAAAGTATAAAAAAATACATAAAAATAATGTAAATATTATTTTTATTATTATAAATAATGTTATTTATACTATTTTTTAGTATATTTTTTATTCACTTCTCACTTTTAAATATAAAAATAAATATAATAAAAAGATTAAAAGCATATGAACTATTTTCATTAAAAAAATTGTACAATTTAAATATAAAAAAATAAATAAATCTCAAACTTTTTAATTTAAAAACATAAATTCTTAACTAATTAAACATATAAAAACGTTATCTACTTTATAAATTACGAAATATTTAAATTTTTTTAAATATTTATAAACAAATAAATAAAAAATTTAAATATTTCACATTTTAAAAAATAAAATATATTTATATATTTTTAATTAATAAAAAATTTATTTGTTTTTGAAATAAAAAATCGTAAACCTATTTATGGTTTTCTCTTAACGATATTATTATAGTATGAGTAATGGAAGTGTTAAATGTGTAATAAAGGATACCAGCCACTTGTCAGAGTCGTGGAGGCGGTGGTGGCTCTATTGACAGCCCCACCGCTTTCGCCATCCCACCATCACCACCCACAGCAATTGATGTGTCTTCTTCTACATTTAATGTTTTCTTTGGAGGCTATTGAAACTGACAAATCACTTGCTTGTATACTATTGTAAAACTTCCACATGCTCTATGTGTCACAAGGTTTCCGGCAATACATTTGTCCTCCAGTGAAGTTTGGGACTATCATATGGCCACCCATATCATTAGGGGTGTTTGCGGTGCGGTTTAGATTCGTTTTGGGTCAAAAATTCATTCGATTCGAACGCTAATTTTACTTGCGGTACAGTTTTGATTGGATTGAATTTGCAGTTTTATAAATTAAAAAAATTAAATACATATAACAAGTCTCAACATCAAATTTTAAATAATCAACAATGATATAACAAGTCTCAATAATATTTTAAAAAGTCAACAATAACATAACAATAGAAATAAATAAATTATAGGTTAATTAAAAAAAAAAAACATTTTGACCTAAAATATTTATTAAATAATAATAATATATGATAATATAAAAATATATAAAAAATTGAACATGTTATAAATATAATTGTAAATATAACAATAAAATAATAATATTATAGCACATCGTACGATTTAAATTAGATTGGATTGGTTATGAAAATTAGATCCGAAATCCGATCCGATCCAGTGATTTACAAAAATATAATCCAATCAAATCTGAATTAATATAATTTTAATCGATTTTCGATTTAAATTGAATTGAATGAATGGTTTAATTTAAACCGATTTAGATTTGAACACCCTACTTATCATCGTAGTCTTTGAAGTAGATATGAAATAATATAATTGATTAGTTGAGAAATAACTTTCAAGCAGAATGGTTTGTGGCTTCAATAGTTTATGGCTTAATTAGTGGCCTAGCTTTGTCTCATTAGAATAAAGTATCTCTTATGTGATTACGAATTTTTATATAATTAAATAATTTAATTTTAATGTATTGTTAGTATAAAATAATTTTATATGTACATTTAATTTGTATCGCCACATAATTAAAATAACAATTTTTTATATTTATTATTTGAATAGTTATCTAAAAAAATTGATGTAATTATATAATTATACAAAATATTTTATACTATCAATATATTAAAATTAAACTCATAACTAAAATATAAAAATTAGATTAAAATAGCTAGTTAAATTGATACATTAATCGAGTTTTTGTGAGTTTATTATCCAAGTTTATTCGAAATTCTCTTAATAGATTTAGATCCAATTTAATTAACAAATTAACTCATTTTAATAATCTAAACTCCTAAATTCTAAAGTTAAGTCAAAAGTTAACAAGCATGCAGTGACGGATTTAATAGATTTTAATAGTATGAATGAAAATACACTAAAATAAATTTTATTGAATATCATTATTTATAATATATAATGGGTATATAAAAATTAAAAATACTTGGTGCACATTTTTTTTCTAAAATATTATTTATTATATATAATTTATAAAAAAATATCTTTGTTTTTTCATTTGAAATACTTGAACTTAAAAGCTTTTAGATAAATTATAAATAATTTATCATCTTAACTAATTTTGTTTTTATAACTTTAATTACATATTAAATAATAGAAGAATAAATCAATAGGTCCATTAATGTATGTTGGTACACAATATTTAGAATTTAAACTAGAATTATATATAAATATAAAAAAATAAATTTATCTATAAAAATATATTAAAATAAAATAATAAAAATTTAACTTACAATGATTTCTTCTATTTTTTTAAAAATAATTTAATATTTTTACATATTTTTTAATTTAATTTAATATACTATTAGTTTAAAAATTTACATGCATCTATTTAATTATATATTATGACGTAAAAGAATTATTTTTTTACAATCAATTATTTTGCTATTCACTACGATTTTCAACTATTGATTACCTCACACGTAAATAAAAAAATTATCTGTTACAATATTTATTGCATAATTTTTTTTACTAAAACAGTTAGTTGCTACAAACAAGATTATATTTAAGAGTCAAAATAAAAAAATTATATAATTTTAAAATAAAAATATTAATTAGTTGATAATATTTTTTTGGGTAAAGTATTAATCCAAAAAAAGTTTATTTTAGTTGCTAAATATTAATCTTCTATGTTTGGGCGTATTTTAGTCTTTAAGATTTAAAATGTCCTATTAGAATCCAAAAAAGTTTCATTTAGCATCAATTTAGTCCTACAGTGAGGTCAAAGTTAAATAATTAACAGAATGTCCTACATAACAACAATACAAAAATAAAATGATAATCTGGAGAATAAGTACAATCAAGCTCCAGAGACACAAAATCAACCGTGAATATATCAATACATTTATTTATTAATTTTCTTATAATATAAATAAAATATTTTTTATAAAACTAAAGAGAATGATAAATAAATGTATTGATGCACCAACGGTTGATTTTGTGCCTTTGGAGCTTGTACTTGTTCTTCAAATTATTGATTTTGTTCTTATACTATTGTTATATAAGACATTCCGTTAATTATTTAACTTTGATCTCACTGTGAGACTAAATTGATGTTAAATAAAACTTTTTTGGATCAATTTAATATTTTACCCTATTTTTTTGTATCAACTAATTTTTTGTAAAAAATATACTAATGATTTTAGTTATGTTAGTTTAGAAAACTAAACTTTAGTTTGGTAATTAATTAACTCGTTAATTTCAAAAAGTACATTATCATTTATTAATTTTTATTGATTTATTTATTTATTTATTTTTAGTTTTGATACTAAACCAAATTTAACGAAATAAATATTATTACATGCTAAATTTAATAAAATAAAATTTTTTTTAACGTAAATATGAAAAAAAAAACTGTATCATATTCTAGACACAAAAATGTCATTACAATGGGGCAAATATATAATTTACATGTAATTAATTTTTTTTCTCAAAATCTATTGAGACAAGTGTCCCTTCTTAATACTTGGGTCCATCTTTACCCTTTTTTAATATTTGGGTTTGTCTTTAGCGGCGAGCTCCCCTCTTTATAAGGATAGTTATCAAAATCGATTGGTTCAATCGGTGAGTCACTGGTTGAATCGGTTGATTCGATACTATGTAAATAAAAAATAAAAATAATCAAAAATTTAAAATTATAATTTAAAATACATATTTTTACAAATATTTTAAAAATATCAAACTATTTTAAAATAATATAGACCAGAAATTTATTATTTTATTCTATCATAAATATTTTTATTTTGTTTTTATATTAAAATAACTATTATTTTTAAATTTCAATAATTTATTAATTAGTTTATATCTATTATATTATTATATACTATAAGTATTTATTAAAAAATAATACTAATAGATATTATATAATTATAAGAAAATAAATGACTTTATAATTATTTTTAAATAAAAATATAATTAATTTAAGAATAAGTAAATTTATAACTAAATTTAAAATAAATCAGATAGAAGTAAATTATTTGATAAAAGATATGTATATATATTATAATTTGCATGAGTATTAACGAAAATCATTATAGCCTGGTGGCTGTGAATAGGGTTACTTTTTCAAGAGGGGAGGGGTTCGAACCCCATTTCTAAGATTTTGTTAAAATTTAACTCATAACCGATTCGGTTGGACCGAACTTTACCGGGTTCGCACTGGATTTGACCGGTTCACATCGATTTTCTACTGGATTTGACCGGTTCACATCGATTTTCTACCTCATGCAGTCCAAAGATCGGACCAGACCGGTAAAAAATTCGATTCACCGATTTTCTGATTGAACTGGTCGGTCTAATCCGGTTTTAATAACACTGCTTATAGGTCTGGTTTTTTTTAAATAAATAAATAATCATATTTACATCTTTAATCGTGTTATATCGAAAAATAATATTTTCAACAAAGATATTATTGAACTCTTTGACAAGCCAATATTTGATAAATTTAGACTTTGACCATTGTCAAGTGCTTGTCGACTTCGACCGTTACCTAGTGTCAAAAATATTTTGATCAACGTCCAAATACATGTTAGAATTAACTTTGGATTGGAACCAATTATGTATTCTGTTAGATACTCACTATTAATCGATTAACACAAATATGAAAGTCGAAGAGGCACACTCGACAGAGGTAGCGGTGTCGAAGAAGAGATCAGCAATGTCAAGGTCAAATTTCGATAAACATTCTTTCGAAGAATATAATTTTTATTGAAAAAAGGATTCATCGAGGAAAAGAGGTAGAATTCAATGGAGGAGCATGATCGAAGAAGAATAACAGGTGGAGTTGATTAGTTGCAGTTACCCACGTTGTACAAAAGAGCGGGAACGGTTACTCAAAGATCAATGTACATGGGAGTTGCATTTGAAACAGATTGGTCGAAGATTTCTATAAATAGGTGAAAGATCGGAGAAGAAAGGGTTGGAATCCTTTCAGAGAAAACATTCAAACTCACTCACATCCCCAGCGACAGTGACTTTCTAAATTAGTCAAGAGTCTTTTTTTTTTCTTTGAAGGGTTCCTTCCATGTCTTTATTTTTCATTTAAATTTTCTGCAACTTTCTTTCCATGTAATTTATCTTCTTTGCAATGTCATTTCGTTTCCTTTGAATTCAGTAACTTTTACCCCTTTCAGTCTTTTATCTTTTAATTTTCCCTTTATTTTTTCAAACATTTTTCTTTTCTGTAATTTGATTTCCTTTTTATTCAAGTCATTTAAGTTTATTGTTCATTTCTAATTTCTGCAAAGCTTAGTTCCTTCTTCTTTGTCATTGTCAAAGGCATGGATTTTAATGCAAATAAAACTGGTACTCATAAAGAGGAGTAGGTTTCGCTCCTAGATCATTAGATATCGAACCATCTTCGATTTGTTAAAAATTGACAAAACAAATTGGCACGTCTAGTAGGACAGTTTTAAAATTTAATTGTGTCAAAATTTTTTGTTTTCCACTTTTGCATTGTGCATGCAGGGTTGATATTTGGTACATGCGATTAAGAAGTGGTAAAATTGTTACCAAGAAGTTTCAAATGGCAATACAGAAATAAGTAATAATGACCCAATAACTGATACACAAACTTCTACAAATTTGATTCCACGTGCAGAGTATAATTCTAGGGAGAATGTTGCAGTTATTGGTGCAAGTGCTGGTGGTAGTGAGCAAAATCCACGCCCTAGGATCACTCCAATGCAGAATCAACTGCAAGTAACTGTAGGTTGGCCTCCATTTGGCCTTCCTCCTAGCTATACACCTCCTATGGGCAGTTACACATTTTCAGTCAGATTTGAAAATGCGCCAATTACGGTTTCTAACCAATCTTCTTTTTCATATCCTAATGTTAGTCGAGATTACCAAGTGAGCTCCTCGTCGAATAATTCAGGATCGATGGATGAGTTTCGACAATATATTGACGAAAGCCATCGTGATTTAGTCAACCTGTTGACTCACCAGATGACTACTATGAGTTAAACAAGATTTAGTCAACCTGGCTGACAATAAGTTAAAATATGATCAATTGGTTAAACAAGTCGAGAGAATTGCTCGAATTGTCGATTATAATGAGGGGCAGCCTATTCTCCAAGATTTGGTAGTATATCAAGAGAACATAGGATATAATGTGAGGAGAACGTATTTAACAATCCTGAACTGAAAGGGAAGAAAATATCCCTCATCTCATTCGACGAGATCAAAATGCTGATGAAGTTTTGAATAGACTTCACACACAGCATGGATATCATTACCAAGCGATGAAGATTGTCGAGGATATTCTCAATTGAATGGGTATCAACGTGGGTCTCATGCATTGATCAAATTTTGTTTCTGCTTTTCCTGCTGCAGTGCAAATGATAGAAGTGTCAAGGGGTGTAAAAAATTTCAAAATAATTACAAAATTTGCAAGTGAAGCTGGACAGTTAACTGTCAAGCATATAGCTCGCTATATGGTCGAATTAGAAAATTTGGCAAATAATGAAAACCTAAGAATGAAGTTTTTTCCTTCTTCATTAAGAAAAAATGCTTTCATTTGATTTTTAAATCTGAGACCCAGTTCGATTTTGACGTGGGCACAATTGAAAAATACTTTTCATGCTCAATTCTATAGGACAAAATTGAATGTCTCATTGACAGATTTTTTTGCAATAAAATGAGATGATGGAGAATCAATAGATGACTATATAATTCGATTCAAACATGCTCACAATCGATGTTATGTGTCGATCCCTGAAAGTGAGAATATCAAAATAGCCATCAAAGGTCTTGACTTTTATATGTGTTGAAAATTACTCAATATGCATATTCCTGATTTAGTCTATTTGGCTGAGAGAGTTCGACAAGTTGAAAAAATAAAACAAGAAAAGTAGAAAGAAAGAGAAATAGTTGAATATGAGTTTGTCGAAAACAATATTTAATAATGATAAGTATTTTTGCTTTTGTCCTTCACTCATTCTAGTAAAAAAAATCAAAAAATAATATTTTTGACAAGTTATTGTTAAATTCTTCGACAAGCCAAAATTCGACAAATTTGAACTTTATCAAGTTACAGGTACATATTAGAACACTTTGGAAGGAGTTGCATGTAACACCCTAACTACCAAAGCTCACACTTCCGGCTGCGCGACTCTGATAGTTCGGACATTACGACGACTTTTATATTATTTAATACTAAAATATGAGCCTGTTTGAAACTTTAAACCACAACACCGCTCCCAAAAAGTACTTTCATCCGATATCATACATCTATAAATACCATACAACTTACAAAACTCATAAAGAGTACATCCATATATATATATATATATATATATATATATATATATATATATATATATATATACATATATATAAGTAATATTACAACCATAATCCAATACAATTCCTATCCCTCTTACAGATTATATCAAGATAAAGGCGAGGGTACAATAAACCATAGCTAAAACAATACGGAGCATCACAACAACAATTAAATAAGCTATTCGTAACTTCTGCGCCCATATCCTGAAAGGGGAAAAATGTAGGGGGGTGAGAACATCATCCTCGAAAGGGTTCTCAGTAGAGGGTTTTTGGAAATTACTGTAATAGGATACGTGAAGATAAACCGTACCAGTGATTAATAACCATCTTATACCTCCTTTTCAAAAACAACGGTTTACAACAAAAGTAAAGTCTGAAAATCTTTTCTGAAAGAGAAACCATTCAATTCTCAAAAACTCAAAAGCCTTTCAAAACGATTTATCTATGCTGAAACAAAATAGCCTTTCATATTTTATTCCAAACCAGAAACACAAAACCGAAATCAACCATCGGTTCATCTCATTCCAACCACGGCCTTAAGCCCAAACAATCGAACAACAACCAATCACCACAATCCAACAGAGTCCCAGATGCAAACACAGATAGGAAGTTCAAGCACAAACAAACAATTATTACAAGTAGAACAGTTAGCAATTAATCACATAGGCAAACCAAGTATAATATGCACACCCAACCAATGTCACACAAATGCATATGATGCATGCCTGTCCCTAGTGGCTGATGATATCATCTGTCGGTTACCAAGCCAACCCGACGTGTTGACAAACCCCAATTTGAGGATTTATCTTATGATGATTTCAGGGGTTTTATCAATGATTCCACACACTTTCCATATGAAAATACAAGATTTTGCATTCCTTCCCTAGTTTTGCCTCATGAATGAAAACATGCTTGTTTTGCACTAAAATAGATACATTTCTAATCGTCTCTTGATGCCATTCGATGCCGTGACTTGTGTGTTAAGTGGTTTCAGGATATAGAGTAGGAATGGACCGAAAGAGAGAAGAAAGACGGGTACAAAGGAAGGAAGCATGAGGATTAAGCTTTGAAGGTTTCCACATGGGCGCGTGCGCGCACATGGCGCGTCCGCGCGGAGAGGGCTACGTGGAGCCGAAGCCAAGAGCCGGCTTGAGAAGCGGCTAAGCCAGGGTCTTCATGGGCGCGTACGCGTACATCACGCCTCCGCGCACCTTACAAGACGTCTCAACGGCGCGCGCGCGTGCCTTGCGCGTACGCGCCGATTTGCGAATATGATTTTTTAAGAAGTCACGTGACTTAGGCGTGGAGGCAGTTAAGGATTCCACTCTTGGAGAAACACCTTGGCGGGAAAAGCTTAAGAAGACCAAAGGAACAAGGGTTAAGGACACTTTTAGTTCATTTCTTCTAGACCTAGATATTTTTCCTTTTTTGGAGAGAAGAGAGAGTTAGTTACACTTTTTTTTGGAGAGAAGAAGAGGGAAATTCCAAGCTTCACTAGGGTTCATCCTCATCTAATTTCTGAATTTTCAATGACTTTTTGGTGAGATCCACTACAATTCTCACTCCACTTTGTTCATGTCATAGATTTTCTTCTCCAATTTCAAATAGTAGATACAATTGATCAATTCTCATAGATCTAGAATTCAACTTTGTAATTTTGGATTTCATCTCTATTTTGGATTTTCATTGCTACTCTTTGAGACTTGTTGTTAGATCTTTGTGTTGCAATACTTTCAATTTGACTTTTCTTCTCATTTTACTATGACTTTCCTTCTTGCTCATTACATGTTTGATAAAATGACAACACTAGCTATGGAGTAGAATTCTCACACTTGGCATAGGGTTTGGTCTTTGGAAGAAGTTGAATAGTGTATCAATAGTTGATTTGGAATTAGGGATTGCTAGTTGGCTTGGAGTGCACTAAAGCTAGATTCCCATAAGGTGAAGCTAGGACTTGTGACTCAAGTTGACTACTTTCATTTGACCTTCCTCTATACCTAGGGGATAACTAAATGGAGCAAGGCCTAGTTGTTGTCAACATTGAATGGACTATAAGGATAGGATTTCTAATGCCAACCCTAAGCCAAATCTTTTGATAATTGATTGTTTGTTTCTCATTGCTTTGCTAAAACCTTCAAGGAATTCCAACAAAGCTTACTAAATCAATAAGATGCACACTTTGGCAATTCCAAGGGAGAACGACTCGGGAGACTAGTACTCTCGGATATAGATTGTAGATTTGTTTGATGAAGGATTTTGCGTCGGTTTAGACTATGCTACAATTGATCACTTGATAATTTCTATACCGGCAAAAATCTATTTGTCAAAATGGCGCCGTTGCCGGGGAATTTGCTTAGTGTGCCATGTTATTGTTTTGGATAAGTATGTATATATATACATAGTTGCACTTCATTGTAAATTGCTCAATTGATTAACTCCTCATCGTCACAATGAATTCCATTTCCCCTCCATTGCATGACGCGTTCACAACCGAATCCGAGCTTAGCCCCTTTTGATCCGGAAATAGAACGAACTTTGTTTCATATTAGGCAAGCTCGGAGGCGGCTAAGATTTGGAAAGGGTGAAGAGGTCTTCACCACCTCAACCACCTTACTACAAGTGAACATTGAACCGTCACTCAAAGAAGGCATTAATCATACTCCCACCAATCTCACTAACAACTCTTCTTTTGTTTTAGGTACTAATACCATGGACGCTCCAAGGAGAGTTACTATCAAGGAAGCGGGTGCACCGGATTATGTCCTTCAACCCCTTCATGTAACTCACCCCAATTTGAATGCGAATTTCGAATTGAAGACCGCTTTGATCAATCTCCTACCCAAGTTTCACAGACTTCCCGCACAAGACCCTATTCGACATCTCAAGGACTTCCACCGCATATGCTCGACCACTAGACGGGAAGGTTCCGATGAAGTTGCTATATGGTTGTTTGCCTTCCCTTTCTCTCTTGAGGACAAGGCCAAAGAATGGTTCTACACTCTCTCTAGTGAAGTTACCGCCGATTGGGACCTACTTAGAAGGGGATTCTTGGATAAATTCTTGCCCCCGGAAAAGATGGATAGGCTAAGGAAAGAAATGTCTTGTATTGTGCAAGGTGAGACGGAACCACTATATGAGTATTGGGAACGGTTTCGCAAACTACTAGATGCATGCCCTAATCACATGCTCGACACTCAAGTATTGCTTGGATACATATGTCAAGGGATGCGGGAGCAAGATAGAACCCTCTTGGACACTTCTAGCAATGGTTCTTTGTCCAAATATAAAACCGCGGAGGAGGCATGGCAACTTATTATTGACTTAGCCGAATCCAATCAACATATGAGGCGAAGAGTCAACCGTCCAAGGACCGTGAACGAGGTATCAACTAGTAGTGAAGCCACCGCTCTAACTCAATCCTTGAATGAGATGACATCCGTTTTGAGGCAACTCCAATTGAATCAACAACAACCGCAACAACCTCCACCACCTCAACAACACAACCAACAACAATTGGTCCCTCAAAGAGTATGTGGCATTTGCTCTTGCTACTCTCACTACACGGATGAGTGCCCAAACCTTCAAGAAGACAACACTTTGGCGGCCACCCATAATTTCTATGACCGCCCCAATCAAGGGTACTACCAAGGAGGTAATCCTAACCAAGGACACCCTTATCAAGGAGGAGGCTACAACCAAGGTAGTGGACACAATAATCAAAATTGGAAAGACAATCATCAACAAGGGAATAGGGATAACAACAACAATGGAGGAGGTCAAAGATGGAACAACAACTCGCAAAATTTTTCACAAAACCGACCATACAACCTACAAAATCAACCATACAATCAACAAAACCCACAAAGAAACTACCAAACATATCAACCACCACATCAAAGACCACCACCCAATCAATCACAAGCTCCTCAACTCACATATACAACCACCCCCTCCAACCAAGACGAAACACTCCGAACCATTATCCAAGGCCAAAAGGAATTACAAAACACACTTGCTTCCGGCCTCACCGGCCTCACCTCTACATTACAAGCTCTTCTTGCACGTATGGACACACCATCGACCCCCACTCCTCAACCCCCAATTCAAAGTGCCATTCCCTCTCAACCTCAACCAAATCCAAAAGGGGGCATCAATGCCATCACCCTTAGATCCGGTACACAACTAAAAGAGAAGGAAGCAAAGGACTCAAGTCCTATCACAACCGCCCAAGGGGAAGAGAGAATAGATATAGAAGAGGTAGTGGGAGAGGAGACACCACAAGCCATAGTTGAAGATGAAGCCCAACCAACAAGGGAGACAACCAAGGCCAAAAGAACCTTGGAAGAAGAAATTGCTCAACCACTTCCATTTCCAACATTTGCAAAGAAAGCTAAAAAGCGCATGGAACTCGACCCCAAAATGGTAGAAATGTTCAAGAAAGTTGAGGTAACCATCCCCCTCTTTGATGTCATCCATCAAGTTCCTAGATATGCTAAATTCCTCAAAGATTTATGCATAAATAAGGATAGAATTCTTGAATTGGAAACCATCCCATTGGGAAGTTCTATTTCCGCTTTGATGGGAACATTACCGGAGAAGTGTGATGACCCGGGCCCTTGTATGGTCACTTGCACCGTCAATGGAGTTCAATTTAGAGATTGCATGTGTGACCTCGGAGCATGTGTTAGCATCATGCCGCTCTCCGTTTATTGGGTATTGAACTTGCCCCCACTAAAAAGGTCGACGGCAAGATTTGTCCTAGCAGATAAAAGCATAATAACCGTAGCGGGTGTTGCGGAAGATGTATTGGTGAATATAAAGGGGTTGGTATTTCCGATTGACTTCTATGTCCTTGAAATGCCGTCAAGCGAAACCGAAAGAGCATCCTCTATCCTACTTGGAAGGCCCTTCTTGAGAACTTCTAGATTTAAGCTTGATGCTTATTCGGGGAACTACTCATTTGAAATTGATGGAAGAATTGTAAGCTTTAGCCTAGAGGAAGCAATGAAGCATCCACCGGAGAACCATTCTCTATTTCGGTGTGACCCAATCGATAACATAGTAGCCGAAGTGCATCTTGCAAGATTAGATGAGAAGTATATGGTCAAAGAGGCAAATGAAGAGTCAAGCGAACTAAATACCACACATCATACAAGCCATTCGGAAACTCAAACTTCAAGGAATGACAAGAAGATGGAATTGAAGCCACTACCACCTCACTTAAGGTATTCATACCTTGATGAAGCCCAAAAGCTACCCGTGATAATTGCACAAGAGTTAACTCCTCAACAAGAAGAAAAATTGCTGAATGTATTGAGGAAAAACAAAAGGGCAATTGGGTGGAGTTTGGCGGATCTAGTGGGAATAAGCCCCCAAGTATGCGAGCACCGCATATTTCTAGAAGAAGGAGCAAGACCGGTCCGACAACCTCAAAGGAGACTCAACCCAACTATTCTTGAGGTGGTAAAGAAAGAAGTCACTAAGCTCCTTGAGGCGGACATCATCTATCCTATCTCGGATAGTGAATGGGTAAGCCCGGTCCAAGTAGTGCCAAAGAAGTCCGGAGTGACAACAATCAAAAATGAGAGTGGTGAACTTATAGCAACAAGAGTGCAGAATTCTTGGAGAGTATGCATAGACTACCGAAGATTGAATGCGGCCACAAGAAAAGACCATTTTCCACTACCATTTATCGATCAAATGCTTGATCGGTTAGCCGGTAAATCATACTATTGTTTTCTTGATGGCTACTCCGGATACTTCCAAATTCATATTGCTCTAGAAGACCAAGAAAAAACCACATTTACTTGCCCCTTTGGAACGTATGCTTACAAGCGTATGCCATTTGGCCTATGCAATGCACCGGCTACGTTCCAAAGATGCATGATGAGCCTATTTGCGGACTTTCTAGAGCAATCAATGGAAGTTTTCATGGATGATTTTAGTGTGTATGGTGAGTCATTTGAGCATTGCTTAGGTAACCTTGAAAAAGTCTTAGAAAGATGCACCAAAACAAACCTTGTCTTAAATTTTGAAAAATGTCATTTCATGGTCAAACAAGGCATTGTTTTGGGACACATAGTATCAAAGAAAGGCATCTCCGTAGATCCGGCAAAAATAAATGTCATATCCAGTTTACCTTACCCCTCCTCCGAGAGGGAAGTCCGTTCTTTTCTTGGACATGCAGGATTCTACCGGAGATTCATCAAGGACTTTAGCAAGGTGGCCTTACCTCTTTCTCGATTACTACAAAAAGACACCGAATTTGAGATGAGCAAGGAATGTATGGAAGCATATGACAAACTCAAGGTAGCATTAACACAAGCCCCTATTGTACGAGGACCCAATTGGACTCAACCTTTTGAAATCATGTGTGATGCTTCGAATTATGCGATAGGAGCCGCGTTAGCACAACGCGAAGGTAAGATCCCCTATGTCATAGCTTATGCTTCCAAAACATTAGACGGAGCCCAATCCAACTACACCACTACCGAAAAGGAACTTCTAGCTATTGTTTTTGCTTTGGACAAGTTCCGAGCCTATCTTCTTGGTTCCAAGGTAGTAGTGTACTCGGATCACGCGGCACTAAAGTACTTGTTGGCAAAAAAGGAATCCAAACCGAGATTAATTCGTTGGGTGCTCTTATTACAAGAATTTGACTTGGAAATCAAAGATAGGAGCGGTGCCAAAACCTAGTGGCGGACCATTTAAGTCGCCTCGAACACACAAAAGGCGACACCACTCCTATCAATGATTCCTTTCCTTTAGATGCTTTGCATGCAATCTCGGAAGTGGTTCCTTGGTACGCCCCAATAGCAAACTATTTGGTTTCACGCACTTTCCCTCCCAATCTCAACAAACACCAAAAGGATAAGCTGAAAAGCGAATCCAAATACTATATTTGGGATAATCCCTATTTGTGGAGGTGTGGAGCGGACCAAATAGTGCGACGGTGCATACCTCAAACCGAATTCCAAGCAATCTTGGACGCTTGCCATGCTTCCGAAGGAGGTGGTCACTATGGGCCCCAAAGAACGGCAAGAAAAATCCTTGATTGCGGATTTTGGTGGCCAACTCTTCTCAAAGATGCTTCTCTCTATTGCAAATCTTGTCCCCAATGTATTAGGTTTGGAGATATTTCCAAGAAGGACGAAATTCCCCAACAAAATATGCTTTTT
The DNA here is from genome assembly GCF_003086295.3 of Arachis hypogaea. Lineage (NCBI taxonomy): Eukaryota > Viridiplantae > Streptophyta > Magnoliopsida > Fabales > Fabaceae > Arachis > Arachis hypogaea. The sequence continues at coordinate 24,069,960 of NC_092048.1, read as the reverse complement.
TGCGAAATCTTTGACGTATGGGGAATCGACTTCATGGGACCATTTCCAAACTCCAATGGTTTTCTCTACATCTTGTTAGCCGTCGATTATGTGTCAAAATGGGTTGAGGCAATCCCCACCCGAACGGATGACGCTAATGTTGTGTATTCTTTTGTGAGGAACAACATCATTTGTCGCTTTGGCACCCCAAGAGCAATCATAAGTGACCAAGGATCCCACTTTTGCAACAAAAGAATAGACGGCCTCATGAGAAAATATGGCATCATCCACAAAGTCGCCACGGCTTACCACCCTCAGACAAACAGCCAAGCCGAAGTCTCTAACCGGGAAATCAAGCATGTATTGGAAAGAATTGTAAGGCCGAATAGGAAAGATTGGAGCATTAAACTCTCCGATGCATTGTGGGCCTATCGAACGGCTTACAAGACACCCATTGGCATGAGCCCCTTCCGGCTTGTATATGGCAAAGCATGTCACCTACCGGTAGAGATCGAACATAAAGCTTATTGGGCCGTAAAGGAGTGTAATATGAGCTTGGGTGGGGCCGGAGTAGAGAGAAAGCTTCAATTGGCTGAATTAGAATGTATGAGATTGGAAGCTTATGACAACTCTCGACTCTATAAGGAAAAGTTGAAAGCCATCCATGACAAGAATATTAGGAGAAGAGAATTCCAACCCGGTGACCTAGTCCTTCTCTACAATTCAAGGTTGAGACTACTACCCGGAAAGCTTAGATCAAGGTGGGATGGGCCCTACCAAGTGGAGAAAGTAGAACCTTATGGAGTCTATCACTTGCGCCAACCATCAAGCCCGGACATCTTCAAGGTAAACGGGCACCGTCTCAAATTGTATCATGGTGAGCAAAGAAAGAACGCCAAGGAATTTGAAGTGTTCCTCTTGAGGGATGCAACTCTTGAATAAACACTATAAGCTGCTGAAAGTCCAACTTAAGGACATTAAACAAAAGTGCTAGGTGGGAGACACCCCACCATGGTAAGATCTTCCTTTGAGACTTGTACATAGACACTTGACTTGATGTTTGTTAGCTAGATTTTAATGACAACTCCCCTTCATTTGTTGACTTCATTTGCTATAGTGCTTAAGTGGCTGTATGGAAAGGGGGGGTTGGAAATGTTGAAAATGGTGTAACCACTTGCAAAATTAGAAAAAAAAACCCACCCCTCTGCGCGTGCGCGCACTTGGCGCGCCCGCGCACATGAGCGACATCCGCCAATCGATGCGCAAGCGCATGGTGCGCGTCCACGCCGATTGCTTTGCTGCCCCCCTAGTACATTCCACAGAGAGTTAAGCCTCTCTCAAGCCTACACTAAGCCACCAGCCCACCACCTTTGCCGCGTGCGCGCACCTGGCGCGCACGCGTCCATCCAAAGCAAACACGGCATGCGCGCGCGCGCCACAGCCGCGCACGCGCCCTTTCACTCTGCACTCCTCTCTGGGCCATTCCACAGAGAGTTGAGCCCCCTCCAGGCCCCTCTCATGCCTGGGGCACAACCACGAGGACGCGCGCGCGCACTGTGCGCGCGCGCGCCAAAACGCGCTGAAGCCATCTCTGGTACTTCTCCCAGAGAGTTAGGCCACCCCTATGCCTCTCCTGTGCCCCCAGCCCAAGCGTATGGGCGCGCACGCAACATGTGCGCGCGCGCGCACCCCTAGCCACCTTACTCCCTGCGCGCGCGCGCACCGCGCGCGCACGCGCCGGTGCTCGACGCCACCTTTAAGAGGGGCACACTTACCCCTTCATTCTCATTCCACTTCTCTTCTTCTTCCACATCCTTCTCCATCTCACAAGGTATTATGCTAAGCCCCCTCTTAGTCCATCTTGTGGCTCTTATTCATTTAGTTGTACCATTTTTTTAGTTAGTTTCTTTCTTCCTTTTTCTCTCTTCTTTCTTTCTCTAGCTACTCCCTTGGGATGTCTTTGCTCTCCCCTTTCTTTCAATCCCATTCTTCATGGGCATCTAGTCCCCAAACTCACTTACACGCGTAGATGAATGGTGTTGCTTACTTTTCTTGCAATCAATATGCACTATAACCATTAATAATGAATTGTGAAAAGTTACATTGCTCTCATTTTCACACAATCACATACTACTTGAAGGATGCACACCAAGTGTTCGATGAAAGGCATACTTGAATTTTGGACTCATTGTGACTACCTCGCCTCTCACCAATCACTTTTGAGTGCATCCCCACTTTCCACGAACCATTCTTTCCATTTTCTTGGCTTGCCTCCCATTTATGGTCCCTAAGGGTGTATGCTTCTCATGCTTCTTCCTTGCATGCTCAAACTACCCTTGCACCACATGGAAATTATTTGCCTTGCGCTTCCCACATTATCCTAGTTATATGTTGCAGCTGTCATGTAACTAAGATACCCATACTCTATGGCATAACTTTTCATTACATAGAACTCATGTATCTCCACTTCTTTGGGTTTGATATTTTCCTTTCTTGCTTCTACAGGATGGTCATCAAAAAGGACAACGGGAAAGGCCCCAGGAAGCCGGCTTCCAATAAAGCGCGCCAAGAACTAACGGCCAAGCCCCTCCTGAAGAAGACTAAGGGTCCCGTTGACGTTCTAGAGAAGGACAACCCTCCTAAGGATTCAAACAAGTTTCCCAACCGTTACTGCGAACTTGTTTACTCCAGAATAATTGAAAGGAATTACCACCCGGAACCCCTCCTAGTCTTACCGGCTCACCTCAGTCCGATTGTGATGCCACAAATTGACCGGAGGCATTGGAGGTTCCTCTTGAGGCAACCAACGGAGGCCAATCTCTCATGGGTGGTGGAATTCTACTCCAACTTCCACTCACCTCATCTCACATCCATATTTGTACGCCGAAAACAAGTGTCCGTCACAGTGGAAACCATCCGAGAGGTCCTTGGAATTGCACCGCCACAGGATGCATATGACGCCTACCAAGAGGTCTTAGCTGCATGCGTCGACCGCGCATTCGATTGGAGCGCAATCCTCCGCGTCATTGCTTTACCCGACGCATATTGGATTCGGGGAACCATAAAGCGAAGACCCAAGGGTTTAGATGTCCGTCACCTCACTCAAGAAGCTACGGCATGGGCCCAAATTCTAGCTCACTACGTGCTCCCGAGCACACATGGGTCATCCATCACCGCCGAGCTTGCCTTATTGATATGGTGCATCTTGACCGAGAAACCGGTCGACGTTCCGCGTACCATCCGCCAATCCATGGGGCGCATTCATGCCAAGGGAAATCTACCATTCCCCGCTTTAGTGACGGCATTAGTTGCGAAAGCCGGAGTCAACCGGGAGACTAGAGATAGGCGGACCTCAATACCGGTCGAGGGTGATATCATTCCGACCAAGAGATGCCTCAAGCCTCCGGAAGTCTCCATGGACATTGCACTGCCCACACCTAGTGGCCACGCCACCACTTCTTCTACATCACAAAAATCGGCCGCCCAACGCCTTGAAGACCTTCACAACAAATTAGACTGCTATGAGAGGCGTAACCAACGCCGCTATGCTCATGTGAAGAGGCTTCTAAGCGTAATCACCCCACCTATGGAAGAACCCGATATCTCCACCTCCACCGCAACTTCAAGCGGAGATAGCAATGGCATTGGGGATGTGGCACACTCGGCCGAGTGCGCCTAACCTCTAGCCCGGAGGACCGTGCTAAGTTTTAAGTGTGGGGAGGTCGGCCGACCGATCTCCATAGGTAACATCTGAATAAATCTGAATAAATTAGGATAGGTTGCATGATTAGATTTTAGTTAGCACCATTCGCATGATAAGTCCGCTTGGTTGGAACAATGAAATTCTCTCTTAGGAAACCAACACTTTGGGACAACCATGGCATTGCAAAATTTTAAATGCTTTGATGCCAAAGTTGCATGAAGAATTATATTTTGGAACATGGTTTTGAGCTAAGAACACAAGCTTGTGAGATTTGAGCCTAATGGTGTGGTTACATCTTATAACCACTTATTTTTCCTTCTTGTGAGCATTATTCTCCTTCTATGATTGTGATCTTTGAATTGTTTGACTCTTTATGTCCATTATTTGGTGTATTCATGCATTTATATGATTGAGGCCATCATTCTATTAGCTCACTCACCCAAACGGCCTTACCTTTTATCTTCCATTGTTAGCCAAATTTGAGCCTACGATTAACCCACTCTGTTCTTAATTTAGCACATTACAAGCCTTAAAGCGGAAAACAATAAAAGTCCTTATTTGGATCTTTGATTAGCTTAGGCTAGTGTGTGTGAGTATCATTCAAGTGTGGGAACCTTGGGACATTGGGTGAATAAAAGGGTATTTTGTATTATTATCGAGAATATTGGGAATTGGGTACATACTCATGAATTGATCAAATGTAAAACCTTATGCATTGACGCTTTTGTATATAGAAAAAAAAATGAATGAGAAAAAAAAAAACAAAAGAACAAAAGAAAAAGAAGAACAATATGGAAAGGAAAAGAAAAATAGAAAAATAAAAAAAAATATAAAAAGAAAAAAAAACATTAAATATAATAAAAAGGGGACAAAATGCCCCAAAGTGAAGCTCAAGAGGAATCAATGCATAAGTATTGTGAAACGAAAAGAAAATGCATGAGTATGTGGGAAAGTGAGGAATGGGTAGTTAGGATAGTACTTAATTGTATAGGTCGTTATAAAGGTTAGGTGGGAAAGTTTAAGTTAATCAAAGATTTAAATCCTAAGCCCACTAGCCACATATGATCCTACCTTGACCCTAACCCCATTACAACCTAGGAAAAGACCTCATGATAATTGTATACATGCACTGAATAATTGTTGATTGTTAGATGAAAAACAAATCTTAGAAAGCATGATTAGGGGAGAATTGAGAGAATAAACCCTAAACACCAAGTGATTAGAGTGCAAACACTTCCGATGAGGGTTCGATGCTCAATCCTTTGATTCCCGGCTCTCGCGAGCATTCCTCATGCAAGGTCGCACATATTGCATTTGATGCTTAGAAAGTGACAAGTCCTATGCTTTGACCACCATCATGTCCCATGTGCTCGCATATGTCCTAAGAAGGCTAATTTGTTCCCAACCAAGTGGATAGTAACACTAGTCATAGTTGCATGCATATAAGTAGGTTGCACTTCATGAGTCTTATGCTTTTGCGATCCCCCGGTCTTCTGTGTTTCTTTGTATTTCTCTAAGCATGAGGACATGCTAGAATCTAAGTGTGGGGAGGTTGACAAACCCCAATTTGAGGATTTATCTTATGATGATTTCAGGGGTTTTATCAATGATTCCACACACTTTCCATATGAAAATACAAGATTTTGCATTCCTTCCTTAGTTTTGCCTCATGAATGAAAACATGCTTGTTTTGTACTAAAATAGATACATTTCTAATCGTCTCTTGATGCCATTCGATGCCGTGACTTGTGTGTTAAGTGGTTTCAGGATATAGAGTAGGAATGGACCGAAAGAGAGAAGGAAGACGGGTACAAAGGAAGGAAGCATGAGGATTAAGCTTTGAAGGTTTCCACATGGGCGCGTGCGCGCACATGGCGCGTCCGCGCGGAGAGGGCTACGTGGAGCCGAAGCCAAGAGCCGGCTTGAGAAGCGGCTAAGCCAGGGTCTTCATGGGCGCGTACGCGTACATCACGCCTCCGCGCACCTTACAAGACGTCTCAACGGCGCGCGCGCGTGCCTTGCGCGTGCGCGCCGATTTGCGAATATGATTTTTTAAGAAGTCACGTGACTTAGGCGTGGAGGCAGTTAAGGATTCCACTCTTGGAGAAACACCTTGGCGGGAAAAGCTTAAGAAGACCAAAGGAACAAGGGTTAAGGACACTTTTAGTTCATTTCTTCTAGACCTAGATATTTTTCCTTTTTTGGAGAGAAGAGAGAGTTAGTTACACTTTTTTTTGGAGAGAAGAAGAGGGAAATTCCAAGCTTCACTAGGGTTCATCCTCATCTAATTTCTGAATTTTCAATGACTTTTTGGTGAGATCCACTACAATTCTCACTCCACTTTGTTCATGTCATAGATTTTCTTCTCCAATTTCAAATAGTAGATACAATTGATCAATTCTCATAGATCTAGAATTCAACTTTGTAATTTTGGATTTCATCTCTATTTTGGATTTTCATTGCTACTTTTTGAGACTTGTTGTTAGATCTTTGTGTTGCAATACTTTCAATTTGACTTTTCTTCTCATTTTACTATGACTTTCCTTCTTGCTCATTACATGTTTGATAAAATGACAACACTAGCTATGGAGTAGAATTCTCACACTTGGCATAGGGTTTGGTCTTTGGAAGAAGTTGAATAGTGTATCAATAGTTGATTTGGAATTAGGGATTGCTAGTTGGCTTGGAGTGCACTAAAGCTAGATTCCCATAAGGTGAAGCTAGGACTTGTGACTCAAGTTGACTACTTTTATTTGACCTTCCTCTATACCTAGGGGATAACTAAATGGAGCAAGGCCTAGTTGTTGTCAACATTGAATGGACTATAAGGATAGGATTTCTAATGCCAACCCTAAGCCAAATCTTTTGATAATTGATTGTTTGTTTCTCATTGCTTTGCTAAAACCTTCAAGGAATTCCAACAAAGCTTACTAAATCAATAAGATGCACACTTTGGCAATTCCAAGGGAGAACGACTCGGGAGACTAGTACTCTCGGATATAGATTGTAGATTTGTTTGATGAAGGATTTTGCGTCGGTTTAGACTATGCTACAATTGATCACTTGATAATTTCTATACCGGCAAAAATCTATTTGTCACGTGTCCGGTAGCTAACCCGGACACAGTCTCTCTGTTGCGCTTTATTATCATTAGAGGGTATCTGCGCCCTGTCGCCATTAGAGGGTATCTGCGCCCTGTCGCCATTAGAGGGTATCGGTGCCCTGTCACCCTTACAACCAGAGAGAAAACACAAGCATACTCGCATACAACATTCATCTCAGCCATCCGGCTTAAATTCACAATTCATTCGATTGCATACATGCATTTGTACTCAACCATGGATCACCATCCATCTCAGCCATCCGGCTCACGGTTCAATCCAGAACCAGCCAATTTATCAATAAATACAGCCCTTCGGCTTAAGTTCATAATTCATAATCAGCCATACGGCTCACAACTCATTCGGCAATCAGCCATAGTTCAATAGCATACATGGCCGTTCCGGCTCACAACAAAACAGCACTTCCACCATTCAACATCATCAAATTCATAAAACCGGCATTTAAGCCATAAATCACTTTTCTCAAGCCATTTCACTTTGAAATCAAATTTCAACTCTTTTTAGCCTTGGCTTTAAAGATCTCATTTCTCAAATCATCTCAGGCTCATAAGCCAAATTTACTCAAAGTGAGTTCCCTTTTTAAAACAAAGCCACTCTCGGCATTCTCTTTCCAAAACTTCCAAAACTATGGCAAGTTAAGGATTTATTTCAAAGTATTCAAAATCACCCATATAACAATGGGATTTCATAACAAGTTTCTCGGCAGAGTCCCAAGTCTTTAGGGGAGAATAACATAACTCATTTCGCCAAATTCATTTAAAATCACTAAAACATTGGCTTTCTGATTTGAGTAAGCAAATAGGATCTAAGCCAAACCGAGTCATATAATCATTTACTTCTTTCAAAGCCGTTTCCTTTACTTAGGCAAAACCAACTTCAACCCCCATGATAAATTCTAGAACGTTTCAACTGTTCAAAATTGTTTTAGTCTTACAAGAATTCAGAATTCAAAGAGTACTTAAAACATTTCTCAAAACATTTCAAAATGAAACTTGTTAACAGACATTCAGGTTCTTTCAAAGCCATTGAAACTTCTTTAATTGAAACCCCCAAGTCAAATTCAAAGGCATAAACCCCTTTCACATCCAAACAGCTTTAAAACACAAGTTTCATCTAAATAACCTTCTCCTGAAAGAGATACAATGCCTTTCTTAAGAAGCAAGACTAAATCACAATTTCCTCTTTATTAATTCATTTCGAAAGCATGAATCATCCTTTTCTCGATAATTCAAATAAAATAGTAGAAGTCTTTAACTCATCATTTTCCAGACAACATTTCAATAAAAACTCGGATTTTATAGAAATTTCGGCAGCACCTCCCTTAAAACTTGGACTTTTGCCACCCGGTTCGGGTCCCAACTAAACCGTTTCTCATTCCTTTTCAACAGCTCAAAACCAGAAATCAATTCAAAAGCAAGCTAAATCCAACAGTCGCCTCAATGGCATACCTCAAGGAAACCATTTCAAAAATCAACTCAATATCAACCGATTTAACTCATTTATAAAGCTTTAAAGAATCGGTTCAATAATAAATCATTTATCAAAACCAGAGCAATTAAAGCAACCCAGACTGAATTTCAAGAGCATTCTATCTTTCACATCATCAAAATAATTGACTCAATTCAAACCAATCATCAACGGATTAAACTCATTTCAAATCTTTAAAGAATCAACTTCCAAAGATTACATTTCACAAACCACACAACAATTCAGCCAAACCAACATCCATAGTCATTCGAGTCAATCCAATAATACATAAGGCAGATACAATCACCAAATACACAATATCTCACATCAATATGTAATAATTCCAATAATAAACTATAGTTTTTGGAAAGCGCCCCTACCTCAAAACGCAAATTCCATAACGCAAGCGTCTCACAGAGTCCTTTACGCCTCAACCCGAACTGACGGCAACCAAGACCTCAGGTCCCAGCCACTTTCGCAATAACCTCAACAACTCTAATCGTAACATACAACAACCGAAACTTAATCTCATAGCAATTAACGCCACAAACCTCAGCGTGAGGTAACAGAACAATAACGAAAGGGCTTTCAAATCGAAACGCTTACCGAACCGAAGAAGGAACGGCTAAACCGGAACAGCGGCGGTCTCTGAACCGGTTCGGCAGTAGCCCGGCAGCCACCTCAAGCAGTAGCGGTGACCAGACTCCGGCAATGGCGCCTGGAACCCACATACAGAGATGTTAAAGCTTCCAGAATCTTAAACGAATGAAGATCGAATTCAAAAACCCTTACTGGAAGAGTTTTCTGACGACGGCAGCGGGTTTTCCGGCGGCCAGGCACGGCGGCGCGACTCAACACAACCAGGCAGAGCGGCGGCAGCCTCCAACAACTCCGGTGAGCTTCCTCAACGACGGTGATGGCTAGAGCTTCGGCGGTGCTAACCGAGGCTTACCGGCGGCAGGAACGGCAGCGATAGCTTGGTGCAGCATGGCGGCGCCTGTCTTTTCCCCCACCACGAGCTCTCTGTCTCCCTCTCGCCCTCTGTTCCGATGACGGCGGCCATGGCTTCACCGACGAGACCAGGCGCGGCGGTTTCAGGCCCTCAGACCCTTCTCGCTCGCGTACCCTCTCTCTCCGTGTCTCAGCTTCGATGGCGACCCCTGGTGGACCAACGGCGACGACGATAGCGCGGGCAGCCGCGGCACCCAGGTGCGACGACGACGGCGCAAGACAGCGCCCTCTCCTCCTCTTCTCTCGCGCCAGCTTCGATGGATCAACAGTGGCGGAGGCGACGCGAGTTCTCCCTCTTCTCCATGGCACAGTGGCGGTGGCGACGTGGTGGCGCAACGGTGGTGGTTCCAGGCCGACAGAAATGCGTGATGGAGGTGGCGGCAAAGGCCCCCTCCCCTCCTGCTCCTCCAATCTCCTCTACTCCCCCTCAGATCTCTTTCTTTCTTTCTTTGTTTTCTGTTTCTTTCAGGGAACACAAAGGAAACTCAGCGTGTGTTGCCGCTGCTGAGAGAAAGGAAAGGTTGGGGGTGTGGCTAAAGGGAACCGGGTCATGGGTTAGGGTTTTATTTTGAAAATTAGGGTTAAGGGCATTATGGTAATTTCACATAAAATTGGGAATAATATAGTAATTGAAACTCAATGTAAATCCAACACTAATTATATATAGAAAATACTATTTGCTCACCAATTTCACAAATTATTTTTAATAAAATGCCCAAATCTAAAAATTAGAAATAGTATACTTAATTTCTTTATTTTCCAAAATAGCAGTAATAATATTTAAAGTATTATTTATCTAATCCAAATCATATAAAATCCTTATTATTTCATAACTATCAATCTTATACTTTAAATATAGAAAATAATCCAATAATTATAAAATTGGATAATAATCATAACTTATCTCAAATCCAATAAATCAAAACTTGCCTTAATTATCTTTAATAAAATAATTTCTGAAATTAAGGCTATAAATAACTATATGATTTGAGACTTGATCATAAAAGGACTTTTCAAAGATTCTGGGTCTTACATCCTACCCACCTTATAAAAATTTTCGCCCTCGAAAATTGATACAAAATGAAAGAAATTCCATAACAGTTCACCCTTGAACACATTTAAGGAATAAGCAAAAATATCTCAAAATATAATCATATATACAATTTTCAAATACTTTGATTGTCATAAGCATAAGGAGGCAAAGGTAGGAGCATGGTCGCAAAGCAAACATTACAAGATAGGCTCAATGCAAAAGATAACATGGGTCAATCATGTGATAGTAGGGCAAGGCATCAAAGGCTATAAAACAGGATGGAGTTAAAATGATGTGCTCAATATCCACACACTAATCTCATATCGACCTCAAGGTTTCAACTTTCCAACTCCATCAAGCACTTTACAATCCCATACTCGATCACAAGCCTTACAACCGCAAACCCGTCCGCAAGGAACAAAACACCCACAACTCATAACGTTGCATACCTACCGCTTCAACTTCCGTATACACATATCACGCCTTAAAGAACTAACGCATCCCGTTACTACGTCTACAAGTCGCACGTGATATCAAAATAATTCTCGAGTCTACTCAGAAGGATACAAGACTTTAGAAAGGAGAGGCAAATGTCAAAGATAATACTCGTAGATTTGAGAGAATGTATCCAATTCCAGATAAACAAGGATGCTCAAGCAAAGAAGTTTGCTAGAAATAAACCAATTGACCACTCCAAAGATAACCCTTGGATCCGAGAAACTCAATAGGACTAATAAGAAGAGAACCAGCACATCAGTTTGAAACAAACTCAAGCTGAGTCGAGGAAGCATGAGGTTTACAGAAGAGAATATTTCAAACCCAAGACAAAGCTCACAAAACTCAAGAGCATAATTAAAAGTACTTCTGAATACATTGTTCTTAAAAGAATCGAAAACTTGCAGGAAAATCACCTCGCAATCTAAAAGAAAAGTTAAGCAACAAATATCCTTCAAGAGAATAACAAAAGCATAAATGTGGCTTTACTTCAATACAATTTCATGTTGAAGTAGATTTTGTAGAGTTCCAAAAACAAATGCACACAACTTTGGCTAAGAGCTAAAATATTTCCTCAAATATTTTAGAAGGATAATTAGATGCACAACTTAACCAAAAGCAGTTCATAAAAACTCGGAAGTAATCAAATGCTTGTTCAAAATTCTCAAAATTTCATATTCAAACAAGCGTGTATAACATTTATAGCAAGGACAAAAAGAGGAAGTTAAACTCTTTTTGGAAAAGAAATTCTGAGGTAAAAATTTGCTTAAAATTTGGTAAAGGAAATAAGTGGTGCGTTACAATTGAACAAATTTCCACTAAACAAGGAAGCTCTTCAAAACTTTATTTAAAATAGTACATGCCCACTTCAAAGCAACTTTGCCAAAATTTGAACAATGGTTTCAATCATAACCAGGCAACAGAAAATAAATTCCGTTTAGTATTCCTTCAAAGAGAATTCAAAACTTCTTTAGAAAGGTTCAAGACAAGACTCCAAAGTGTTCTTGAAATCGCCATCTCAGAAGGATATTCAAGGAGATTAGAATGTACTTAAAAGGAGTCAAGCCATACAAGAAAGGATCTTAAATTAAAGTAATTCAAACAAGATCCACTAGACATGAAACATCAAACAAGTCTTAAATTGATCCAAAAGAATACAAAAGTCATAGAAAAAGAATACTCAATCATTTGTAATTTCTCAAGGATAAATTTCTGACTAAAAACTCTTGTGGAGATAATGAGAGAATAAACAATGCACTAACTTGAAACGAATCAAACTGACTCACGTAAGGATGAGATTCACAAGAGAGGACAAACCAAGATCAATGGTAATGTTCACAAGATGTAAAAGATTAGTTAAAAATAGGGTCACGTATGACATTCATAGAGGTGAAAAGCTTAAGAAGGAACGAGTCCGTTCATAAGAAGAAAGCTATGAGTCCAACATTTTCAAAAGAACAACAATGGCATAAACAATGTGGTATGCTAAATCAGACTCAAACCAAAAATAAATCAAGTGTAGTTCATCAAACGAAACTCAACCGAGACAAAAGTGGTAAATTCTTTCTCTTCAAAATTTTGAAAAATATCCAAATACAGAATCAAATGAAGATGTGCATTGGTACTATAGTAAAATTACTAGAAAGTCAAAATTGTAATTTAAAGTAAATGCAGTTTCGTAAACCAGTAAAAGTACAAGCGAGATATTAGGAATAAATAGTTATTAAACTGCATAAGAAATCTTCAAGGTTTCATATATAGATAAGTATGTATCTATTCAACAGCAATTTCTATAAAAATCTCAAAATTGGCTATGCTCACTGTCAAATAAGAGAAAAACTGAATCAACAATTTCTCTAATAATGGACTCGGAATCCCGGAGTCAAAATGCACAACGCATTAGGACAAGTTCAAAGCCATTTCAAAGAATACATGAATCAAGAAGAATTCAAACAGAGGAAGATAGATGCAACAAGGATTTTAAACAAGCATATGCACTTAAGATCAAACAAGAATGCATATGAATAGAGAAACAGAGTGGAAGCATCAAATTACTTTTCAAAAGGATTAGCAAACAAGAACTTCAGGTTAGGGTATAAAAGAACAGATCGACTCGAATAAAATTCAAGACACACAACTGAATAGCCTCGAGAAATGGTTTTTAACGTTCCCAAAGCCCGCGATTCGCTTTACTCAACTCGTATTTCATCTATGATAACCCATCAGTGCTTTCATATACATAATTCACTAGTATTAAGCCGGCCAAACTTAATATCAGGAATTATGCAATGCAAGACTAACAGCGTTAAATCAATAGATCGTCATGTGCATAAAGCTCTAATTCTCGTCATTCGACAAGACCTAATACATGACAAACACACAGAGTATGCAATTGAAGCATAGTCAGTCCATTCCTCAGGCTCTACAGGAAGAACTGCTCTGATACCATAATGTAACACCCTAACTACCAAAGCTCACACTTCCGGCTGCGCGACTCTGATAGTTCGGACATTACGACGACTTTTATATTATTTAATACTAAAATATGAGCCTGTTTGAAACTTTAAACCACAACACCGCTCCCAAAAAGTACTTTCATCCGATATCATACATCCATAAATACCATACAACTTACAAAACTCATAAAGAGTACATCCATATATATATATATATACATACATATATATAAGTAATATTACAACCATAATCCAATACAATTCCTATCCCTCTTACAGATTATATCAAGATAAAGGCGAGGGTACAATAAACCATAGCTAAAACAATACGGAGCATCACAACAACAATTAAATAAGCTCTTCGTAACTTCTGCGCCCATATCCTGAAAGGGGAAAAATGTAGGGGGGTGAGAACATCATCCTCGAAAGGGTTCTCAGTAGAGGGTTTTTGGGAATTACTGTAATAGGATACGTGAAGATAAACCATACCAGTGATTAATAACCGTCTTATACCTCCTTTTCAAAAACAACGGTTTACAACAAAAGTAAAGTCTGAAAATCTTTTCTGAAAGAGAAACCATTCAATTCTCAAAAACTCAAAAGCCTTTCAAAACGATTTATCTATGCTGAAACAAAATAGCCTTTCATATTTTATTCCAAACCAGAAACACAAAACCGAAATCAACCATCGGTTCATCTCATTCCAACCACGGCCTTAAGCCCAAACAATCGAACAACAACCAATCACCACAGTCCAACAGAGTCCCAGATGCAAACACAGATAGGAAGTTCAAGCACAAAAAAACAATTATTACAAGTAGAACAGTTAGCAATTAATCACATAGTCAAACCAAGTATAATATGCACACCCAACCAATGTCACACAAATGCATATGATGCATGCCTGTCCCTAGTGGCTGATGATATCATCTGTCAGTTACCAAGCCAACCCGACGTGTCCGGTAGCTAACCCGGACACAGTCTCTCTGTTGCGCTTTATTATCATTAGAGGGTATCTGCGCCCTGTCGCCATTAGAGGGTATCTGCGCCCTGTCGCCATTAGAGGGTATCTGCGCCCTGTCGCCATTAGAGGGTATCGGTGCCCTGTCACCTTTACAACCAGAGAGAAAACACAAGCATACTCGCATACAACATTCATCTCAGCCATCCGGCTTAAATTCACAATTCATTCGATTGCATACATGCATTTGTACTCAACCATGGATCACCATCCATCTCAGCCATCCGGCTCACGGTTCAATCCAGAACCAGCCAATTTATCAATAAATACAGCCCTTCGGCTTAAGTTCATAATTCATAATCAGCCATACAGCTCACAACTCATTCGGCAATCAGCCATAGTTCAATAGCATACATGGCCGTTCCGGCTCACAACAAAACAACACTTCCACCATTCAACATCATCAAATTCATAAAATCGACATTTAAGCCATAAATCACTTTTCTCAAGCCATTTCACTTTGAAATCAAATTTCAACTCTTTTTAGCCTTGGCTTTAAAGATCTCATTTCTCAAATCATCTCAGGCTCATAAGCCAAATTTACTCAAAGTGAGTTCCCTTTTTAAAACAAAGCCACTCTCGGCATTCTCTTTCCAAAACTTCCAAAACCATGGCAAGTTAAGGATTTATTTCAAAGTATTCAAAATCACCCATACAACAATGGGATTTCATAACAAAAGTTTCTCGGCAGATTCCCAAGTCTTTAGGGGAGAATAACATAACTCATTTCGCCAAATTCATTTAAAATCACTAAAACATTGGCTTTCTGATTTGAGTAAGCAAATAGGATCTAAGCCAAACCGAGTCATATAATCATTTACTTCTTTCAAAGCCGTTTCCTTTACTTAGGCAAAACCAACTTCAACCCCCATGATAAATTCTAGAACGTTTCAACTGTTCAAAATTGTTTTAGTCTTGCAAGAATTCAGAATTCAAAGAGTACTTAAAACATTTCTCAAAACATTTCAAAATGAAACTTGTCAATAGACATTCAGGTTCTTTCAAAGCCATTGAAACTTCTTTAATTGAAACCCCCAAGTCAAATTCAAAGGCATAAGCCCCTTTCACATCCAAACAGCTTTAAAACACAAGTTTCATCTAAATAACCTTCTCCTGAAAGAGATACAATGCCTTTCTTAAGAAGCAAGACTAAATCACAATTTCCTCTTTATTAATTCATTTCGAAAGCATGAATCATCCTTTTCTCGATAATTCAAATAAAATAGTAGAAGTCTTTAACTCATCATTTTCTAAACAACATTTCAATAAAAACTCGGATTTTATAGAAATTTCGGCAGCACCTCCCCTAAAACTTGGACTTTTGCCACCCGGTTCGGGTCCCAACTAAACCGTTTCTCATTCCTTTTCAACAGCTCAAAACCAGAAATCAATTCAAAAGCAAGCTAAATCCAACAGTCACCTCAATGGCATACCTCAAGGAAACCATTTCAAAAATCAACTCAATATCAACCGATTTAACTCATTTATAAAGCTTTAAAGAATCGGTTCAGCAATAAATCATTTATCAAAACCAGAGCAATTAAAGCAACCAAGGCTGAATTTCAAGAGCATTCTATCTTTCACATCATCAAAATAATTGACTCAATTCAAACCAATCCTCAACGGATTAAACTCATTTCAAATCTTTAAAAAATCAACTTCCAAAGATTACATTTCACAAACCACACAACAATTCAGCCAAACCAACATCCATAGTCATTCGAGTCAATCCAATAATACATAAGGCAGATACAATCACCAAATACACAATATCTCACATCAGTGCCCATATGTAATAATTCCAATAATAAACTATAGTTTTCGGAAAGCGCCCCTACCTCAAAACACAAATTCCATAACCCAAGCGTCTCACAGAGTCCTTTACGCCTCAACCCGAACTGACGGCAACCAAGACCTCAGGTCCCAGCCACTTTCGCAATAACCTCAACAACTCTAATCGTAACATACAACAACCGAAACTTAATCTCATAGCAATTAACGCCACAAACCTCAGCGTGAGGTAACAGAACAATAACGAAAGGACTTTCAAATCAAAACGCTTACCGAACCGAAGAAGGAACGGCTAAACCGGAACAGTGGCGGTCTCCGAACCGGTTCAATAGTAGTCCGGCAGCCACCTCAAGTAGTAGCGGTGACCAGACTCCGGCAATGGCGCCTGGAACCCACATACAGAGACGTTAAAGCTTCCAGAATCTTAAACGAATGAAGACCGAATTCAAAAACCCTTACCGGAAGAGTTTTCCGACGACAGCAGCGGGTTTTTCGGCGGCCAGGCACGGCGGCGCGACTCAACACAACCAGGCAGAGCGGCGGCAGCCTCCAGCAACTCCGGTGAGCTTCCTCAACGACGGTGATGGCCAGAGCTTCGGCGGTGCTAACCGAGGCTTACCGGCGGCAGGAACGGCAGCGATAGCTCCATGCAGCACAACGGCGCCTGTCTTTTCCCCCACCGCGAGCTCTCTGTCTCCCTCTCGCCCTCTGTTCCGATGACGGCGGCCATGGCTTCACCGACGAGACCAGGCGCGGCGGTTTCAGGCCCTCAGACCCTTCTCGCTCGCGTACCCTCTCTCTCCGTGTCTCAGCTTCGATGGCGATCCCTGGTGGACCAACGGCGACGATGATAGCGCGGGCAGCCGCGGCACCCAGGTGCGACGGCGACGGCACAAGACAGCGCCCTCTCCTCCTCTTCTCTCGCGCCAGCTTCGATGGATCAACAGTGGCGGAGGCGGCGCGAGTTCTCCCTCTTCTCCATGGCACAGTGCCGGTGGCGACGTGGTGGCGCAACGGTGGTGGTTCCAGGCCGACAGAAACGCGTGATGGAGGTGGCGGCAAAGGCCCCCTCCCCTCCTGCTCCTCCGATCTCCTCTACTCCCCCTCAGATCTCTTTCTTTCTTTCTTTGTTTTCTGTTTCTTTCAGGGAACACAAAGGAAACTCAGCATGTGTTGCCGCTGCTGAGAGAAAGGAAAGGTTGGGGGTGTGGCTAAAGGGAACCGGGTCATGGGTTAGGGTTTTATTTTGAAAATTAGGGTTAAGGGCATTATGGTAATTTCACATAAAATTGGGAATAATATAGTAATTGAAACTCAATGTAAATCCAACACTAATTATATATAGAAAATACTATTTGCTCACCAATTTCACAAATTATTTTCAATAAAATGCCCAAATCTAAAAATTAGAAATAGTATACTTAATTTCTTCATTTTCCAAAATAGCAGTAATAATATTTAAAGTATTATTTATCTAATCCAAATCATATAAAATCCTTATTATTTCATAACTATCAATCTTATACTTTAAATATAGAAAATAATCCAATAATTATAAAATTGGATAATAATCATAACTTATCTCAAATCCAATAAATCAAAACTTGCCTTAATTATCTTTAATAAAATAATTTCTGAAATTAAGGCTATAAATAACTATATGATTTGAGACTTGATCATAAAAGGACTTTTCAAAGATTTTGGGTCTTACATTGCATACTCTATTAAGGTATGTACAAGTATGTCTGTAAAAAGAAGTTCTTAAGAAGCGGTTATTGACAGTTGTTAGATATAATTGTAGAAAAGAGAAAAAAATCTTTATTCAACTTTGAAACTTTATAAAGTTAATGAAATTTCAAAAGGGAAAAAGCTTTTCTGTTCAATTTTGAAAGTGGGAAGGTGGAAATTAAAAAAAAAAATCATGGATCATATCACGATATTTTTGAATCATTAAATATGACAAACTCTCTGACCAAAATGATCTGAAAAGAAAAAAGAAAATTACTATGATTTGCGTAATATGTTGTCAATCAAAATTCAATAAGATATCGAAAATGAGTACAGTTGAAAATATTCAACAAAATGTCGAAAATCTAATAATTCGACAAAAAGCCACTTTGCCTCAAGATATCAAAAATAAATACTTTGAGGCATTTCTTATATCGAAGATATTTTTTCTTCGATAAACTGAAAAAAAAATATAGGAAAGTATAGTTGAAATGTGGGATTATATTTATCTATTTTATTATCTTTGCCTCTTCAAGAATAACATGATGCTTCACTAATATCTTGTCATGCACTATGTGACAATATTTGTAAAAATTTGTACAATATATGAAGTTGATCAAATAATTATTTGCGGTCAGTTTCGGATTGATCAAGCCATTGAAGACCAATTTTAATAAAGAAGAGTAATCTAGACACCTAGAGGCTCAATCTTTTTAGAGTCCACAGGATAATTATTCACCTTCGTTTCATCGATCTCAGGCTATTGGGATTAGATGGACCAAGAATTGGCAAGAGTTTGGTGATTGAGAAAATGAGAAAATATCAACAGCAACAGGCTCGATGTAGTTATTTTGATCGAGGCCGTGGTAGAAATACCATTTTTGAGATTGAATTAGTGATAACCAAGGTGGTCGACAATTGCGTCGAGTTAATACTGGTGTTCACCGATGAGAGGCAAAATTTTCTCCTTTAAATCGAATTGTCTTTCTAGCAGACGATGAAACAATTCTAAAAAGGAAAACTGATTGAAAGAAAAGGCAAGGAATATTTTGAGGAAGAAGACGAAGAAATGACTGGTACTATCGTCGAAAATATTGAATAATATTAAGTATTTATATTTTCTTCCTTCTAGTCGAAAAATAAATACTTAGGGGCATTTGTTATATCGAAAAATAATATTTTCGACAAAGATATTATTGAACTCTTTGATAAGGTAATGTTCGACAAGTTTAGACTTCGACCATTGCCAAGTTCTTGTCGACTTTGATCATTGTCTAGTGCCAAAAATATTTCGATCAACTTCCAAATACACGTTAGAATTAACTTTGGATTGGAACCAATTACGTACTTCGTTAGGTACTCTCTATTAATCGATTAACACAAATATTAAAGTCGACGGAGGTCAGTTGTGTCGAAGAAGAGGTCAGCAATGTCGATGTCAAGTTTCGATAAACATTCTTTTGAAGAATGTAATCTTTATCGAAAAAAGGATTTATTGAGGAAAAGAGGTAGAATTCAACCGAGGAGCATGATCGAAGAAGAATAACAAGTGGAGTTGATTAGTGGTAGTTACCCATGTACAAAAGAGAGGGAATGATTACTCAAAGATCAATGCACGTGGGAGTTATATTTGAAACGGATTGATCGAAGATTTCTATAAATAGGTGAAAGATCGAAGAAGAAAGGGTTGGAATCATTTCAAAGAAAACATTCACACTCACTCACATCCCCAGCGACTTTCTGAGTCAGTCAAGAGTCTCTTTTTTATTTAAAGACCTTTCATGTCTTTACTTTTTATTTAAATTTCGTGTAACTTTCTTTCCATGCAATTTATCTTCTTTGCAATGTCATTTTGTTTTCTTTGAATTCAGCAACTTTTACCCTTTTCAGTCTTTTACCTTTTAATTTGTCCTTTATTTTTCCAAACACTTTTCTTTTCTATAATTTGATTTCCTTTTTATTCAAATCATTTAAGTTTTATTGTTCATTTCGAATTTCTACAAAACTTAGTTCCTTCTTCTTTATCATTATCAAAGACATGAATTTTGATGCAAATAAAACTGGTACTCACAAAGAGGAGTAGATTTCGCTTCTAGACTATTAGATATCGAACTATTTTCGATTTGTTAAAAATTGACAAAACAAATCAATTTTTAAATTTTTTACTATTTTGAACATTCAGTTATTATGTCATAAGGAATAACCGAGAGATAAGCTAAAAAATTATAACACAGTTGTTGCGAGCGCAATAAAACTATAGTGTAATCTCTGACAGCGTTATAATGCAATAATGCTATACTGCACATGCTGCCTGTGATATTGTATCGAAACTTCTCACAAACAATTGTTATATATATTCTTCCTCCTTCTCAATAACCTTCACTTTTCATCTATTATTTCTTCTTTCTTTCAAACACTTTTCATTTATTATTTTTTCTTTTTCTTAAACACAAATTCTTCAAAATGACTAATGAGCGTATGGTAATTGTTGTTTATCCAAATGCAATAATATTATCCAAAGATGATGGTACATATTTTAAATATATAATTCTATTGTCATACATACATGGTGATTACATTCGTTGACAAAGCTTGAAAATTTAATTTTGGTTAAAATTGAAATACTTGAAATTAAGCATGTTCGAAAAATTAGATATTGGTGCATTTCACTAGACGCCACAAAAAATATTCGATATAAGGTATTGTGACTAAAGGATAATGATCATGTGCGAGTTATGTTCGATTACCATGGAAAGATTGGGACTGAACAAGAGATAGAGCTTTGCATTGAGTTGGTGGATACTGGCAGTAGTTCTTTTTCCTCACGTACGGTCCTAGCAGGTTGTGCATCAGGACCTAGTCAGGTGGAAAGAACCGAATCCTCCATAAGAATTCGGTCTTCTCTCCAAATGCCCAAACATGGAGCTGATTTGTTTTTCGAAGAGTTTGAGTCACACGAAGAGTGGGCAAATCTGGTTATGATAATGGTAACAATGACGATACAGAGTTTGTCTCAGAAACTCAATTTTTGTCTTTTACTTCCTCATGACATATATTGCCACCACAGTTACCACTTCATAGCTGAGCTCAATTTCCAAGCCATTATTCGACATTGGACCTGTATGCTATGTAAGTGGAGCATTCCTTTTGGTTCAGAGGCACTAACGACTATAACACAGATGAAAGCATGGAACTAAGGATTGACTATAGATTCTACAGCAGAGAATCCGTTCACCTTGTCATCAAAAACTACAACATTCGACGGAGTGTACAGTATCGAGTTGTTGAGTCTGATTATCTGAAGTATCTTTGTTAGTACAAATATTATGATGTAGGTTGTCGATGGAGCATTCGGGTTGTATATCAACAAAATTTTGGTTATTGAGAGGTTCGTCATGCACACGTGCTGAGCGTCAACTATGTCCCAAGATCATTCAAATCTTGACAGCAACCTGATATACAAAGTGATATTTTCCATAATAGAAGGTCATTTTTTTATTTTTGCATCTTTTCCAAAAAAAGTGGTTACATGTTTATCATGTTATTATTATAACAAATCTAAAATTGGTTGACATATTAATCAATTTAGGTAATCTTTTCGTTCTGGTTAGAGTATTACAAGAGGCAATAGAGCATAGTTATAGATTTAAACTATCATACAGGAAGGTTTAGTTGGCGAAACAAAACACAATTGCTCAAATTTATGGGAATTGAAAAGAATTGTACAACCAGCTTTTGAAGCTGCTAAATGCGATTGATAAGTGCCAGCTTTTGGTGGAGGTTTGATAATCTTTGCATGGAGGATTTTTTTTGATGATATCTTCTTTCTTGGTATTAAATCGAGTGTAGGAGTTGAATTGAGGTGTTGGTTTGAAAGGGTTCTTATTATTTCGGTTCTCATGGTGCTTACTACCTTTTCTTTTCTTGGGTTGTGACTTGCTTTTTGAAACTTACCAGGGCTCAGGCCATTCTTGGGTGCATGTAGATGAATATCTGGATTGCGGTTTGGAATCTCCACGATGACTTGTCATGTAATCCTTAATAAGACTCTCGTGTTGGCTCTGCAATGGTGCTGAAGTAGCTAAAGTCATGGACATATATCTTAAAAGCTGCAAAGTTGTTGACGAACAAGTTGGAAAGCTCATCAAAATTTGAGATGGAACCTGCAAGCAAAGAAGAGAACCAAAGTAAAGCAGCATCATCTAAAAAGGTAGGAAAAGAACGACAAAATATCATATCAGAAGTACCTTAAGTAACATCATAGATTGAAATTTTGTGACATATATATTGGATTTCCCAAGTCCATTGTAGGGTTTCAAATTTGCTAAAAGAGTGAAATTCTTGAGCATTTGAAAATTTATGATCTTTGTTGAAAAAGGATTAACTCTTTTTGTTACCCTTGCTGGAGTGACTTCCACTACCGTATTGACTTCTAAGACGTGGTTGTCTCTTTTGTTAGTATTGTTAACGTTCTTCCTCTCATTATTGCCCTCCTGGCCGTTCTATCACTGGGCTAAGAGTTCGGTTACTCACTGGACTTAGACTTGTAGTGTCGCATTTATTCCTAGCAACTCGAATTAAGTTGGTGGAGGAAGAGGTGGAGTGTGTTCCATCGTCTTATCCCAGCATAGAAAATATATATAACACAAATGGAAACAAAAAGTGTGGGGTTATGTTCATTCGGCTCTACAGTGGGCGTCAAAATATTTTTGTGTGATAAATTTTATGGATGATGTATAGCTCGTTCTACTAGGTATAAATTCGTTACCGTCAAGGATGGATGAGGTGTATTTCAGCTTTGAGAGAATCAACAATGGTAGATCTATACCAATATATAATGGGGATATAGGAGTTTGGTGTCCAATTCTTTCTTCCTCTTTTACCCCTATTTCTTTTTTATTAAAAAATGGGTTTACCAACGACAGAATTTAAAAACTGATTCACTTTAAATAAAAAAATTTGACACTACGTACTCAGGATACATGATATTTTGAGATTAAATTTATTAATTATATTTTTATCTTTAATTTTTCATGATATTTTTTAAAAATTATTAACATATAAATAATTAATATAAATAATGTTATATTATAATAATATAAATAAGATCACGTCAACAAAATATTAATTATTTATTTTTTTATTAGTATTTTCATATATAATAACCCATAATACAATAGTATATACATGATCAATATATAATTATAGTACAATAACTGAACTATATAATATAATTATTTTATTTATAGTTATTTTAATGGGCTGAGAATATAATAGTATTTAAATTATTAAGAAAAATAAATCGGTATTAACTAAAATTATTGGAATAATTAAATTTATAACACATGGTTTACATATTTCTGATGTCTATTATTATTTACATGTAAAAGTATACTCCTTAATTAAATCTATACCAATATATAATGGGTTATACTAATGTATAATGGGATAAAAAAATTTGGTATCCAATTTCTTTTTTCTATTTTACCCCTATTTCTTTTTTTTTTAAATACTGAATTCAATATAATAAATTGTTACTGCATCCTCCATTTTTTATTTTTTTTTTATAAAAACACAATTTATCCCACTACAGAATATCAAACTGATTCATTCACCTTCAACTCACGACATATTTTAAAACTGATTTATTTCTAATAAAAAAACTGCTACTACTACGTACTCAATCTACAAACCAACTCACTTCTAAAAAAAATTGTTCTACTTTTGATCGTATTCAATTTAAAAACCACCTTACTTCTCAAAAAAAACTGTTCCACCTTCAATCGTACTTAACCCTTAAGCGAATTAAATTACTCCTTTACTCTCAATTTTGCTCTCGCAAATGTTTTCCTTTTCTGCATATTACTATCTTTCTGAAAAATAGAAATGGAAACTTCACGAAATCAACAGTCACGCCAACGGACCGAAGAACAAAGACAACAATAAATACAGGGGTAGTCCGATTGACTACAATTAGACAAATAGCTAAAGCTACCACCCATAGTCAATTTGATACAGGTAACACGATAACTAATTTTCTTTATTATGAATTCAATTAGTTCTTAATAATTATATTTTAGTTTTGAAAAATATAGAAATGGAAGCGCATGACAATAGAAGTAGCACAAGTAACAGAAATCAAAATAATATAATTGGTTGATATTCTATTATTGATATTCTGTAACAAAATTAATCAAATTAATATTACTATAAATGGTTTATTCTATATATCTGAGCATTATTATTTAATTTAGAAAACAAAATTATACATACATTGTAGTGTATTTCTTAATCAAACAACACATCAAACAATATATGAAGTTATAAAGTTAACATTAAAAATTTGGTATCCAATCTTTTCAAGACATCATTCGTTCATGTAAATAATTAAAAAATAAACTTAATGATCAAAATAATAATAATAATATTTTTTAATATTTTATTTTCATCCTAAAATATAATATATAATATAATATATAATATTTATATATTTATATTTATATTTATATTTAAAAAGAATAAAAAATAATATCATGTAAAACTAACGACAAATAATACAAAATTAATATTAAAAAGAAATGATAAATAGTAACGATCACATCAAAATAATGTAATATATAATATTTATATGTTTATATTTATTTAAACATAAATATTTAAATAAATAAAAAATAAAAAATATTCTCATAAGACTAATAATAACAAATAGAATAAAGAGCACAAAACTTACATCTTTAATTTCTTTTTGTGTATATTTTTGAATTTGAGTGGATAGATATATCTTACAAAATAAAAATTGTAAAATAAAAATAAATTTATTACTATAACTTATAAAAAAAATAAACTAATGGATACTCTTCAACTCATGCTTCTATCTGTAACAATATATAATGTCAATATATGGTGTTTGGTGTCCAATTTTCTATTTTCTATTTTAATCCCACTAACATAACTCAAAAATATTTGACAGTTACTTATTTTTCTAACATATTTCACTAACAGTTACAAAAACTCACGCATAATTTCTATTCAATTCTAACAAGTGTTTAACCAGTGGTGATAAATATTTTTTTTATAGATCTTATTATATTATAAGGTATTCATTTAAATTATGGTTTGTTTAATTTTATGTTAGTTTTTGTTTGTATAGTATTGTTTTGAGTATATCCGTGAGTCATGTACTCTGATGGTCTATCCAACAGTTTAGCCCCATTCTAATTATTCTATTAAAATATCTTTTTTATTTTTTTATTTTTTAAAATTTCATTCATTCTCCTGCAGTCCTACTTCTTTTTTGACCTCTTAATACACTTCGTTATATTTCTCTTGCTACCATTATTTTTTTACCTTCAACACCATCGATTTCATTACCTCCATCGTTACAAATTTCATTTAGTTTTACTGCAATTATTACATTCACGTGTAACTTCCACCTATATTTTTTTTTCTCTTTAATACCGAATTAATATTTTCATCATTATTTTACTTTCTTAATTTGTCCCTAATATTTCACGTACAAATATAGTGCTCTATCTTTTTCTCTTATAAAAGAAAAACTATTTTTTTTCATCTCATATGTATTTTTTATTTTTTTAAATATGTTTGTACCTGTCAATTGTCAATGATGAATTGAAAAAGTCTAATATTTTGTTAAATTTATTTTTTTTAAATTACTTCAAATGGGATAATATTATTTTTTAATTTTTAAATTATTAATTATACAGAGTATTATATTTAAAATTTGAGTACATAAATATTTATTTTTAAATTAAACTAAAATAAATAAATTATATTACAAAAATATAATTTACTTTGACTTCTATAATATCATTTGTTTGGCATATGGCACTGGTTATTTGATTAATGTATAAAAGATGTAACATATAAATACTTGGTGATAATTAATTATGGTAGGGTGAAGAGAAGGTAGAAGGAGAAGAAAAAAACGAGAAAGAACAAAGTAAGATAATAATGGCGACTAGGCAAGACAATGATAGGTATGTGTATAGAGAATAATAATAATAATAATAAGAGAAAGAATAGTGTTTGATATAGTATGGGGATATAATAAAAATTATAAATTAATAAATTTGAAAAATAATGAAATTAAAAAAAACTAAAAAATTAAATATAAAATTAAAAACAAAAAATAAAATATTTTTTATCAATTGAAATTATACATGAAGATAAAGAGTCTTTTGAATATAAATTTTTATCTCGACTTCAAATTAAATACTATTAAAAATAAATAATTAAACTTAATAACATTTATAAATAGTTAATTTGTAAATAATGTTTCTAAATTTTTATTTTAATTGATAATAATACTTGGTGATAATTAATTACGGACAGTCGGGTGAAGAGAAGATGGAAAGAGAAGGAAAAAACGAGAAAGGAGAACAAAGTAATATAATAATAATAATGGCGATGAGACAATGACATGTATGTGTATAGAGAATAATAGCAATAGAAAGAATAGTGTTTGATATTGTAAGGGATATAATAAAAATATAAATTAATAATTTTGAAAATATAATAAAATTAAAGATAATTTAAAAAATTAAATATAAAATTAAAAAAATAAAATATTTTTTAACAATTGAAATTATGCATGAAGATAGAGAGTGTTTTGAATATAAATTTTTATCTCAACTTCAAATTAAATACTAATTAAAAATAAATAATTAAACTTGATAACGTTTATAAATAGTTAATTTGTAAATAATGTTTTTAAATTTTTATTTTGATTTTGTTACACATAATTTTTAATTGAATAATCTTGAAGCGCTTATATATTTATTTTTATGGTCAATAAATCTGACAGTTTTTCAAGACTAAAGAAATTATTGATAAGAAGATGTATGATGAATTACGAAAAAAATTTTTCAGATACACAATTTTTATACTCTCCTAATTTGTTTATCAATTATTCTTATATTTTGATATTTAAAAACGAAAAAAATAAGCATTCTCATTTATTCTATTTTTCACTATTTATAAAAAAAAATGAAGACCTCTTCGTATTTAGATTCATATTTTGGCCTACCACTTAAAAAAGATGAAGACAAATATGAATATCCATGACATTTAAGTAAAAATTATCTTTTTTGTAAATAACTAACATGTATTTTGGTTTATATATACTCTTTTTGAATCAGAATAATGTTATTATCATTATTTTTTGAATTATATTTTAGTTTTTAGTAATTTTAATTTTAATAAAATATGATATAAATAAAGTCATATCAACGTCAAATTAAAAACATACTTATCTAATAAATTTAAAAAGTGAATAATATATTAACAAAAAAATAAAATTAATTTTTTAAAAACAATAGAAAAGCGGCTGAACAGGCACTAAGTTATTACGAATAAAAAAAGTGTGATCGAAAAGAGTAACGAATATTTAGAGTGAATGATCTACCAATTTCTAATTAGAGTCTTTGCATATATAGAAAGTGAGAGTTGAAATGTACTTTTTATTCAGTTATTCTTTTAACATGATCTTTTGCTAACTTCCTTTAGACGTTATCTGAAAAGGGGCCACTACATTGTTTTCAATAACCAAATTATACACGTGCTTGTTAAAAATGTTGCTATCTGCTAAATCGTTTAGTCGACCGATTTATAGGGCATGCATATGTAAGGTATAACAGATAGATCAGCAAGTATATAAACTTTTTGAAATTTTAAATTTTATTTAAATATTACATATATAATTAGCTAGTTTAATGAAATTCGGAAGAACTTAATAATAGTTTAGTAAATGTTGTACTGTGCTAAAATATTGGGACTATATATTAGATTTTCATAGGACTATATATTATTTTATTTCATAATATATAACAATAACTAAAGAGCCAAATAAGATGAATTACAAAACAATTTTAAAAAAATTTTAAAAATTTTAAGATAATCTCTAAAAATTTTAAAAATTTTCAAATAATCCATTCAAATTATTTATATATAATTATTTATAAACTACTAAATTTTAATTTCTAAAATTTTCGATCTATTATCTCAAATTTTATTATTTATATAAACAAGTTCTCTACGTATTTTTAAATAAATTATAAATTAATTTTAAAAAGACACTATTTTTTAAAGAAAAAATTTTAAATAAATGAACCTATATGATTTTTGATTGTACAAAATATTAATTTAATTTATAGGTATCATATTTTATAAGAAGAGAATGATTTAATGTTGTTTGAAAAGATATTTTTATTTAACATAAAATTTTTTACATAAACAATTAAAAATAGTTGTGCAAATGCCTATAAAGGTAATACTTAAAACTTGTATGCAATACGAACTAAATCATTTATGAAGTCAAATTTGTAAGTTTTGATTAATTAACCATAAAGTCAATGTAAATTATTTACAAAATCCCAATATGAAATTTCTAATACTTTACAACACTCGAAAAAAAAAAGTCTTGATAAATACAAGTATTTTATTTATGTTTTTTAAAAAAAATTAGAATTTATTGGTTATAATGTTGCACAAAATAAGTTTTTTCACTTAAGAGTATTTTTTTTTTCTAAGTTTATTTAGTGTCAATATTTTAGAAATTTAAAGATATAAATAATAGTTTTCGTAATGCAATGACCTTTTAGATTTATTTATTATTATTATGGTTTCTATATTTATAACACTCCAAATTTTTAAAAAAAGTTAAATAATAATTTATTATTTTATTTAAAAAAAATTATTTTTAAAAGTAATTAAATTAAATTTTATGATATTTTGAGTTTAAAATTTGTTAAGATTTTTAAATTATTTTTATTATTATAATAAAATATTTCAAAAAAAATAAAATATAAAAGAATTATAATTATAATAATAATAATAATTATTATTATTAGTCCATTATATATATATAGAAACCAAAAGAAACGAAATAAGATGGCTTATGTATACATGTGTACATATATATAACCTAAGCATAATATCAAATCATTTTCATTACATTTATCATCATCATCATCAACGAGCTATTAAAGGAATAAAATATATATATATAATATGACTTATAAGCATATATGTATATAAAAGCATGACACATGTTCAATTAAAATTATTAACCAAAGACACCTAAACCCTCCATGTGTAAGATTTGGAGAAATATAAGGTACAGATCAAAGTTTAAAGATATGCTATGTGGTAAAATATAACCCATACATTCTAAAGCCACACTTTTCATTTAAAATCGTAACCCTTCACAAAGAAAAGCGTCACCTAATGGAAAAAATAAATTAGAAGATTTAAGAGAAGAAATAATTAAATTATCAAAATTAATAGATCAAAAATTAATGATTTTAACTAATGTTAATTGTAATGACACCGAATTCTTAAAATCAATACAAAACGATTTTTTTCAAAATCTTTATTTTACTATAAGTTTTATTGAAGGACTTCAAAAACCCGAAAAAACTTATTTTTCACACGGAACTTCTAAAAAATGCTACCATGGAAATGATTCCCCACATCTTTATCATACTTTTAACCCACAATTAAATTCTATAGTAGATATGCTTGAAGAAATATTAATATCCATAAAATTTCAAAGAAATAAGGAAAAAGAGAATCCCAAAGAAGAAAAAATCCAAAATATAATCAACATAACAGACTTAAAAGTAAAACCACCATTGAAATTATGAATATTGAAGAAAAATTAGAAGAAGTTACAATGCTTTTTAAACAATTAAAAATGGCTCAAGAAAATAATATTATGGAACATGGTTTTCAAATAGAAGAAGAATTAGTAAATTCTGAAAATATAGAAAATGAAGAACACATTCTAGATTATTCAAGTGACGAAGAACCAGCAATTCCAATACAAGTAAAAAATGAAGCTGGAACATCTAAGGATAATCAATCTCAATTTAAATGGGAAACAGGTTTTGATAACTATGCTTTTAAAAAAGGGTTTACAAATAAAGATTCAAAATATACAAAAATACCATCAAAATATGTTCCTAAAATCCAGGAAATGGAAGGAGAAAGAATGCTCGATTTAGACTGTAAAAAGAACGAAAAAGAAATTTTCGAAAATTGGTTGAATTCCTTTTTATTAGAAGCCTTTACTAATCCAAAACTTAGTGAATTGTCTGGAAAAGATATTTGGAATTACATAGGGTTTCATACTAAAGGAACTATAAGAGATTATATGACATCAATAGAAAACCAAATAATAGAAGAATTAGCAACAAAAACTACAGCTTATGATAAGATATTATATATAATGATGATTCTATATAAAGAATTTTTTGGAAAAAATATTATAGATCATAGACAAGAAGTTTATAATAAAGAATATCAAGAAGCAAAAAACCATTTAGCTAATATTCAGATATATGATCTATGTAATGTAGAGTCTTATATATGTGAATATAGAATACATTATTACAAATTAAAAGAAGAAGATAAAAATCATTATCTTAGTATGTATATAACAAAACTTCCATATCATGCTAATGAATTTATAATGGGAAGATTTATAAGAGAAATAAATAGAGGAACAATTGAAAATAACTTTGGTGGAGCAACCTCTGCAATAAGAGAGGAAATAAAAGAACGTTGTATGCAAGAAGCAACTCAAAAAAGATTTGCAAATATAATTAGAATTTGCTGTCAAGATAATGAAGAGATACCTCAAAAATATGGTCTTAATAAAAATTTTCAAAGAAAAAGAAAATATCAATTTAGAAAAAGAAAATATTATCCAAATTGGAGAAAAAAGAGATATTTTAGAAAGGAAAATAATAATAAAAACAAAAGACAAAGAAATAACTATTGCCCAAATAAAAAAAAAAATTGTAAATGTTGGTATTGCCAAGAAGAAGGACACTATGCAAATGAATGTCCGAAAAAGAAGGATAAAAAGGATCTTACTAAACAAATAGAAATTGCTAAGTCTTGTTTCATGGAACCTTTAGAGGAATCTGATGATAACTTAGACTATATTTTTTAGTATGTCTCGGAAACAGACTCAGAGACTGAGTAATAATGCTACATTTATTACTATAAAAATAACAGAAAAGTTTATAAATGCTTTCATAGATTCTGGAGCAACACAATGCTTTGCTAGTTCAAATATAAAACTTGATTGGAAAAAATTAAAGAAACCATTAAGAGTTAGAATAGCTGACAAATCAATACATAAAATTGACCAAAAAGCAGAGATGGTTGAAAATTTTATTCAAAATTATAGGTTCATTGTTCCATCTATATATATGTTAGATTCTGGAATGGATTTTATCATAGGAAATAATTTTTTAAAGCTATATCATCCATTCATTCAAGAATTAACATATATAGTTTTAAAAGCTCCACACGATTCTTCAATAAATCAAAAATCAAAACGTATAAAAATACCGACTACTACTATAGATAAGATCTTAAAATTTAAAATCTTTTCTATATTAAAGACATGTTATTTAAATTTATACTTTCAGATAAAAATTCCAAAAAATAATCTTGAAATAAAGATAGAAGAACTTTTGGATGAAATTTGTGCTGAAAATCCTTTAGATATTAAAAATACAAATAACGAATTAGTAAGTATTAAATTAAAAGATTCTACAAAAGAGATAAATGTTCCAAATAAAATTTCTTATTCCGCAAGAGATAGAGAAGAGTTTTCACTAGAATGTAGGGATCTTTTGGAAAAAGGAATTATAAGATTAAGTAAAAGTCCTCATGCGGCTCCAGCCTTTTATGTCGAAAATAATAATGAAATTAAAAGGGGAAAACGAAGAATGGTTATTAACTATAAGAAGATGAATGAAGCAACTATTGGTGATGCTCATAAACTTCCAAGAAAAGATTCTATTTTAGAAAAAATCAAAGGAGCAACTTGGTTTTCATCTCTTGATGCAAAATCAGGATATTGGCAACTTCGTTTAGACGAAGAAACAAAGAAATTAACTGCTTTTACTTGCCCAACAAAAGAATCAACAAGTGTGTTGCTCTATGAATGGAATGTATTACCATTCGGATTAAAACAAGCCCCAGGTATTTATCAAAGATTTATGGAAGAAAATCTAAAAGAGTTAAATGAATTTGTTCTAGTGTACATTGATGATATACTAATTTTTACAAAACAGGATAGAGAAGATCATCTTCAAAAATTATTAATAGTTTTAGAAAGATGTAAAGAAAAAGGAATAGTTCTTAGCAAAAAGAAAGCAAGAATAGCAAAACAAGAAATAGAGTTTCTTGGATTAATTCTATCCACTCAGGAAAAGCTAAAACTTCAGCCAAATGTCCTAGAAAAGGTAAATTTATTTCCTAATAAAATAGAAGATAGAAAACAATTACAAAGATTTTTAGGGTGTATAAATTATATTTCTGATCAAGAATTTTTAAAAAATATAACAGAATACACTAAAAGCTTATTTCCAAAAATAAGTACTAAAAAAGAATGGAAATGGGATGAAAAAGATAGTATGCAAATTCAAAAGATTAAAGAATTATGTGAAAAACTTCCAGAACTTTATATTCCAGAAGAAAATGACTACTTAATAGTAGAAACAGATGCTTCAGACATAACCTGGTCAGGAAGTCTAAAAGCTAAGAAAGCTATAAAAAGTTTGGAGCAAGAAAAAGAATCACTAGATTCTAAAGATTCCCTAAAGGAATTACTTTGCAGGTATATTTCAGGGACTTTTACTCCAACAGAACAGAGATATACCACTCATGAAAAGGAAACTCTAGCAGCAATTAAATCTCTTAAGAAATGGAAAATTGATTTACTACCCAGAGAATTTACATTAAGGACAGATTCAAGTTACCTAACAGGTTTCATACGATATAATTTAAAAGTTGATTATAACCATGGGCGATTGGTAAGATGGCAATTATTTTTGTTACAATATCCAATAAAAATTGAATATATTAAGGGTGACAAAAATGTTATTGCAGATACATTAACAAGAGAATGGAGTTCGTCTACAACACATTAGATCAAGAAATTCAAAAGTATGAGTAAGAACTCGAAAAATGCAAGCATTGTCAGCAAATAAGGACACAGATCCAATCTCTCAAGAAGGCCATCGAAGCAATGAAATCAACACAACAAGCAAAACCATCATAGTTCAGCCAGCTAAGCGTGGTGGACAAATCAGGTGAAGAAAAAATTTTAGAAAATAAAACAATTGCTGAAATCATTAAAAAATCCACCCAAGATAAAAAATATTATGTAATTTATAATGGCCCCATGAAAGGAGTATATGATGCCTGGGAAAAAGCAGCACCATTCACACATCAATCAAGGATAATTCATAAAGGAGGTTTTCTAACACTGGAAGAGGCAAAGGAATCCTTCAGGGAATATGAAGCTCTCCATCCAGAGCAAACCTTAAAAAGAGCAGATAAAGCTCCAGTTCAAACCCAGAGAACAGGGATAATAAGAAACATTCCTACAAGGGCTGAAATCAAGGAAAAGAAAAGGGTCTGTAAATCAAATCTCAGAGAAACCCTTAACATAGTCCTAAATTGGACTGAAAAAAAAGGGCAATTTTGGGATATTATCCTATTGCCAAAGAACAGCTAACAAAGCTGGTTATATTCCCAGATGCTTCCCCATCAGACACCTATCAGTTTTTCCAATATGGATTAATTGATACAATTTTAATTTTTAATGATCTAAAAATTATTAGTGAGTTTTCTGCAGGATTCGTTGATGCAGTAAAGAGATTTAAAAATATGATTGACAATGTAAATCCAAGGGATATATCCCTAAAATTTACAAACAGTCAACCTATTTTTAATGAAGAAGAAGAATGCTTGGTTCCAGCACACCAAGTAATATTCATGTCCGTCTTCCCAGGAAATTTTCAACCAATTGATCAAATTCAAGATTTAACGATTTACAGTCATGAAGGAAGGTTAGCCAGCACATTAGCAAGGGTCTTTGAAAGAACTCAAAAAATAACGAAGGAATCTCACACAAGGATTAATTATAAAAGTAGAAATACTCTGCTTGTGTCCAGCAAAAGAAATGAAAATGAAGAAAGAGAGATGAGACTCTTGGTGGAATTTGAATCAGCATTCTACAACTTATCTGGACTTTTAGAAAAGCTCCCTGAAGGGATAAAGAGGAATCTCTGCTATTTAATAAAAGACAGAGAAGACCACAAGTGCCAGCTATGTGCCTCAGAGATATCTGAAGAAAGCAATAATGAAACGGAATCAACTCACATGATGAAGGAAGGAGACAATGCATCTGAAGGTCACATGATAAAAGAAGAGGACAGTGTATCTGAAGCATCTCTCAACATTATTGCATAGTGACGTAAGCACTTAGGTCATAGAGCACCAACAATGTAGCTGGTGCAAAAGAACAAACAATGACGTAAGCAATGACGTCATAAGAAGGGTAAGGATGGGAATTGTCCATCAAACCCAACTATTATAAATAGGTTGCTTAGGCAATTGTAGAATCATCAGAAAATAGAAAGCAGGAGGCAAAGAGTACTCACATGCTAGGAGAGCAAGGAGGAAGCTGCCAAGGCGATTCTATGGTCTGAGGAAGAATTCCTTTAGGAAAAATAGTTCTAAACTCCCCTCTGGAGTTAGTATTTACAATCTCCCCTCTGGAGATAAAAACACCTTATGTAAAATATACTAAATAAAGGAAGTTTTTCTCCAGAAAGGTACATCTTCATCCTAGTCTTTCAATTATGAATTATTTAGAAAGTTTAGAATTAACAGAAGAATCTGATTATTATAAATTAACTGCTTTATTAGATAATGAAAAACAGACTGTTCTAAAAACAGAATTAAATCTCAAATCAAATGAAAATTTTAATAAACAGAACCTTTTAAAAGAAGTTTTTAATAGAAAAAATATAATATACTATGGAAAAATTCAACTTGAAGCCCCTATAAAGATAAAATCCGCCAATGGAGAACTTGAAATAGCTTTGATAAATGATGAAGAATTAAGTAAACAGATTGAGAAAATTAAGGATCAACAAAAAAGATCTAAAATTGGATGGATTCATATTAGTACTATACAAGTCTTAATCAAATCTACATATATGAAAGGAATTAATTCACCAATAAGCTTAGCAATCTGTGACAAAAGAATTACTGATGACCCAATAGATCAAATAATTGGAATTGTTCATGGAAACTTGGCAAACGTAAATGTTAAATTCAATGCCCATCTTGGATATGCTATACCTTTATCAACTGAAAATCTTGGAAGATCTATAAGTTTGGCTTATAAATTTCATAGAAAGAATCTAATGGAACAAGATGATGAACTATTTTCAATTACATATGCAATAAATTATGCTTTAACAAATAACCATCATAGTATAATATTTAAAAACAGAGAAAGAATTTATGTCGATGAATTATTTCAGAAATTGTAAAAACAGAGATACCAAAATATAAAGCTATTGAAAACCCAGTTCTATTATTAAAAGAACCATCAGGAAAATTATTTTCATCGAATTTTCAAATAAGAGAATCTAAAATTAATAGCCCTTTAAGTTTATCTAAGTTAAAGATTAAAGAAGAAAATTCTGAAATAAAAGAATTAACAAAAAAGGTCAAAAAATTAAATGAAACCCTAAACACTAAATTATGACAATAAATAAAGAAGAAATATATGTAACTTATCAAGACAAGAAACAAGAGCTCTTTGAAAGAGAAAATCGTTTGAATTATTTACAGTTTTCTGAAATAAATCAAAGAGCATTTGAAGCTCTAAAAATAATCTATGACAAGTTAAAAAGAGAAGTTGAAGAACTAGAAAAATTAATAGAATCTCTAGAAAATAGTGATGAATCGATGATAGAGTTTGCAGAAATTTTAAAATGAAGCATAAAAATATTGAAAAACCAGAAAATAAAATAAAAAGAAAAAGGGCGGAAAAATTAAAAAGTAAAATAAAAGAGTATAAAAGGGAATTAAATAACCTTCAGATCGAAATTGATGACCTTATAATAAAAAGGATAGAAATAAGAATAAATATAAACAAGTTGGAATTAAATTTAAAAAATTTATAAATGCCTGGAAAACCATATTATGACTTAAAAGAATTAAAACTGTTGAAAGAAAAAATGGAAAATGAAGTCGAAAAATTAAGAAGGTATTTAGAAACAACAGAAAGTGTAGAAATAAAAGAAGTTTTTGAGGATTTGAGAAATTATATTAAAGAAAAAGACAAACAGATAAAAGATTTTATATATAATAATCCATGCAAAAAGGAATATTATAAACTAAAACAAGATTGAAAAATGAAATCACAATATACATCAAGGACTAGTAAAAAATTGGTATCATATAGTAGAAATGGTAAAAATTGGTATCAGAGCCAAGTTAACGATTAAGGGTAACACTTTCTCTTTAAGCAACACTTTTTAATGACACGCTTTTTTGCCACAAAAAGACAAAAATCTGTAAAGATGCATCTTTACAATAGATGGCACCGTAAGATTTTCCTCTAAATCATGATCATTAGTATCTTTAGCCTTGCATGATTCATTTTTAGGTAAGGAAGGAAAGAAATAACCGAGGAAAAGAAGAGAGAAATCGTGAACTTCCCAAAAGCTTCCGAGTTTGATTTCTTGTGATTTGTAATTCCAATAAAAATTTTAATCCGATAAAAATATTTGTATTCTTTTTTTTTATATGTTGACGTTATTTTTGTTCGATAGAAGTTGACAGTGACGTAATTCCTTTTCTCCTTGAGTTCAGTTAATTGGAGTTCTAGGAGGCACAGACGACTTCTAACGTTTTCTTCTTCAACAGCTCGATCGAAAAGCTTCTCCGGAGTTTCGAGTATTTTGATTTCGTACGGAGGTAGAGGTTTTATTTTAAAATTAATTATTTTAATTTATGAATGCCATTAAAATTTAGTGAATAAGTGTGAATAATTTATAAATGTCTCGTGACTAGTTTTGTTGTTGCGAGTGATTAATTAAAGAAATTGAATTGCGACCGGTTGAATTGAGACTGTGACTGATGTTCGTTTTCTGATTTTGATGGAATTGTTTAAAATTCTGATTTACGAGATTATGTTGAATTGGTTGGTTGTGGCTGAAAATTCTGATTATTGAGTTGGAGAGCCAGTTTGATTGAATACTATGTAAATAATTTTCTTTTCTTGATTTGGGGTTACTTTGATATAGAAAATAAATCTGCATTTGAAACGATTTGAGATAGTGAGAATGAGTTCTATTGATTTATCAAAAATGATTCTTTTAGTCTTTTGAAAGAGGTTTAAATCTAAAATGGTTTTGAAGTTGGTTTGAGAAAATCATGGTTAAGTAAGAACTGGTTTTTGTATGAAAGAAGAACTTCTTGTAAATAAAGTAGTTTCGAATGTTTGAAAAAGGTTATAAAGAGTGATGTTAGTTTTAAATAAAAAATTATTTGAGTTCGGTTTATTAAGAAAAAGAATCTCTGCCACAGGAGAGCAGAGAACAAAGATCAAAAGAATGTATTAATTAAAGAGATTGTCTGCCACAGGAGAGCAGATGTGACATTGTTTGGGCCTTAGTGCCAAATGTAAAGTGGGGACGCCCACACACTGAGAACTGTTTTCCAGATGTACGCTTATTGATTTGGAAAGTCACACTGTATGGGCCTAGCCGTACGACTTATAAGCACACTGTATGCATCTAGAAAGTCATACCTGGGACTTGTGCCCGAGTAATGTCTGGAGCAGGTAGGCAACCGACACATGAGCTCATGGCCTGCATTAGAGATAGACATGCATCATGTTGTTTGCACATTTGTATTTGTTTGTGTTTGCTTGTATTACTTCTCTGTGATTGTGCTGTTTGACTTGTTTGTATGTTGGTTTGGACCTCTTACTTGTGCTATTAGTTTGCGAATGTATTGAGGTGTTTAAGAATTTATGTTGTGATTGTTGAGCATTAATTATGTGACTGAGAGATGGGTAATGTGACTAGTTTATATTTAGAATGTGATTTGAGTTTAGAGATTTCAAAAGAGGTAATTAGTTAGATAAAGTAAAACCAAAAGTATTTTCAACAAGGTTTGATAGAAATGTAGTTTTTTTTTAGTAAAGTTAATTATTTGTATTTTATTTCACTACTTTTACGGCATTTCCATTCCCTACTGAGAACGTGTGGTTTGTTCTCACCCCAAAGTCTCCCCCTTTTAGTGACACAGGTTCGAAGACTCAATTTGAAGTTGCGAGCGATTATTAGTCTTATTTGAGTTAAGTTTATGCGTTGAGTTGCTTTTATAGAATTCATTCGCCTTTGTTATTAAGCTTTTAGTTTATACAGAGGGATAAGAATTGTATCTGAGTTTCGTTTGAATTCTTTTGTATAATATTCATTAATATTAATAATTATGTGATTATTACTATTTGAAGATCTTGCAATGTAAAGGCTTAATATTAAATAGTAAACAAGGAAAACAGGTTAGTAACGCCTCACTTTTGGTACGATCATGACATGCTAAAAGTTAGGGTGTTACATTATGGTATCAGAGTAGTTCGTTCCCGTTAGAGCCTTGGGAATGGACTGACTATGCTTCATTGCATACTCTGAGTGTCTGTCATGCTTAGTGACTTGTTCTAATAACAAGAATTTAGATCTGATATGCATGACTGTCTGATGATTAACGCTGTTAGTCTACTATTGCATACCTCATGGTATTAGGTCTGGCTAACTTAATACTAATGATTCATGTATATGGAAATACTAATGGATTATGATAGACGAGATAGAAGTAATAGGTAACATGAATTGTGGGTTTTGGGAACATTAGGAGTTAATTTCTTGATTCTAATCGGTTACGTATCTATTCTTTCATGGTTTGCCGAGAGGTTCTTATTTGAGATTTCTTTCTTGAAAAGTTAACTAATTATTTTTCAACCCTGCTCCTTGTTCATATGCTATTTTCATTTGATCTTAACTGTATACATTTACTTAAATTTCCTGAGATATCTGCTTTTCTTAAGATGCGGTTTGGTTCTTTTGCTTCATGTCTTGCATCTTATGTATGTCTCATTGACGAACGAGATTTCTGCCAGTAAAGAATTTTTATAAGAATAATCGCGTTGTAAGTATAGTTTCTAAACCAGCAAAGAATCCTTTCGTACAAAAGTTTGGTTATCACTTAAGCAAACCCAATAAAATTTATAACCGAAGTATTTAAACTTCGGGTCGTCTCTCAAGGAATTGCAGGGAGGTGTATTTATTATTGGTTATGGGTTTTTCTGAGAAGATTTTGAGTTTGAGATTAGAAAAATAAATAATTGTAATTTAAAGCGGTGGAAGTTAAAAAGAGAATTTATATAATTAACTAAAAAGCCTTGACTGGGGGTGTGATTTATTGGAAGTTCTATCCTTGTTAGAATCTTTTCAAGTGTAGTGTAAAGAGGTTGTTGTTTCACTTAGTTAACCCTTACTGAGTAAAGGAAAGTCAAGTGATTGAACTGACTCTTATCCACAAATCCTAGTCCTTTCCCTTGAGAAGGTCTAGCGTTAGTAGATACAGAATTAGCCAACAATGTCCCTTTTAACTAAGCACTTGAGCATTTCAACTCAAGTGTCTCCTCTTAATCAATCCCCATGTCAAGTGAAAAATCTACTCCATTGACATGGATGCCAATTTCACATAATAAATGACTAAATAAGTACTTGAAGATAATCAAACAAATAATGAGGTAAATAGAAAAATACTCTTTGCATTAATAATGTCATAAAAGCTTTCCAATTGTAACTCTGAATAAGGATTAAAGATATAAAAGAGTAGAGATGATAATTGAAATAAAATTGGAAGCAATTAAATAAACAATAAAATTTAAATAGAAAAATACTATGAAATAAATGAAAATATAAGAATCCTAATTTAAAGGAACATTGAACTTGAGAAGAAGTTGAAATTCTAATCCTAAAACTTAAGAGAGAGGAGAGAGTCTCTCTCTAAAAACTACATCTAAAACCTAAAATTATGAATTATGAATGTTGTATCAATCGTTCTAATCATTTTTTTTATCTCCCCATTCTCTGGCTTATATCCTGTGTTTTTGGCTTGGATTTGGGTCGAAAAAGGGTCCAGAAATCGCTGAGGGCGTTTTCTGCAGATTTCTGCACGTGGCGTCGGTCACGCGTGCGCGTGGGTCACGCGTTCGCGTGGTCTGAAGTTTTTCCTTGTCACGCGTACGCGTCGGTCACGCGTACACGTGATTTACATTTTGCTCAAGGCACGCGTCCGCGTCGTCTATGCGTGCGCGTCGCTGCCCTTTCTTCAAAACTCCATTTTTGTATGTTTTCTTTCTGTCCTCTAAGCCATTCCTATCCTATGAAGCCTGAAAATACTCAACACACAGATCACGGCATCGAATGGTAATAAAGGACAATTAAAATTAGTATTTTTAAAGCATAGGAAACATGTTTTCACATATATTATAAAATAAGGAAGGGAAAGTAAAACCATGCAATTCATATGAATAAGTGGGTGAAGAATTGATAAAAACACTCAATTTTGAGCACAAGATGAATCATAAAATAGGGATTTATCACTCATTCCGATTGAATTTGGTTCTTTTGAAATTCTTGTTTCGAACCTTACATTATGAATTATTCCCTACCTGGTAGTGTTCTTCAACATTCTCTTGAATTCCTATGAACCCCATCCATAAATTTTGTTCTTCTTTTCCTAAGTTTGATATCCTTTTAGGTAACTCAATCTTGTTTTAGGGTAACGTGTGATTCCTCCTTGTGTTGTTTAAACTCCTTTTCTTGGCTCATGTATTCTCTAATGTAACTTAGGACTTGATGCATCAAAGTCAATCGTTGAAATCTTTGTGAACCTTGTCCAAGTTGCTTGTCCTTTCTCTGAGGTCTTGTATCTTTTGAGTGACTTGAGATTTATTTTAGTGTCTCGTGTGACCGTTACACATAGCAAGTGATGCGTTAGTTTTTTAGGATGCATTCCTGAACACGAAAGGTGGAGCTTGTAAGCGTGCGACGTCACAGGATATTTTAGGGTTTTGAGTCCCGTGAAGAAGTTTGTGGAAGTTAGATTTTTGACCAGTAATGGGTCGCGAAGTATATGATGAGGTTGAGAATTTCATGAATAATCTGTATTTTAAAGTATATTTTGGAGTGGCGAATATACCTCAGGTTGAAGTTTGGAATTGAAGCCCTATAGTTGGTGTGAGATTAAATTAGTGTGTGGACGTTAAGCACATCATTTTAA
Organism: Arachis hypogaea; assembly: GCF_003086295.3. Taxonomy (NCBI): domain Eukaryota; kingdom Viridiplantae; phylum Streptophyta; class Magnoliopsida; order Fabales; family Fabaceae; genus Arachis; species Arachis hypogaea. The sequence continues at coordinate 24,028,949 of NC_092048.1, read as the reverse complement.
CCCATGCATATTTTATAACATTTCGTTATCTTGCCTTACCATCACATGATCGAACCATGTTATCTTTTACATCGAACCTGCCTTGTTACTTTTGCTTTGCAACCACATTTCTACCCTTGTTATGCCATATGACCATCAAAGTATTTAAAAGTTGTATATATGTATATATGCTGAGACATATTTGCTTCTTCCTTAAATGTGTTTAAAAAGTGAAGTGGTATGAAATATCTTTCGTTTTGTATGAATTTTCGAGGACGGAAATTTTTGTAAGGTGGGTGGGATACAACACCCCGAATTTTAAAAAAAATAAATAATAATTTATTATTTTATTTAAAGAAAATTATTCTTCTAAAAGTAATTAAATTAAAATTTATGATACTTTGAGTTTAAAATTTATTAAAATTAATAAATTATTTTTATTATTATAATAAGATATTTTAAAAAAATAAAATATAAAATAATTATAATTATAATTATTATTATTATTAGTCCATTATTTATATATATATATATATGGAAAGGTTTTCAACGAGAATATTTAGAAACCAAAAGAAACGAAATAAGATGGCTTATGTATACATGTGTACATATATATAACCTAAGCATAATATCAAATCATTTTCATTACATTTATCATCATCATCAACGAGCTATTAAAGGAATAAAATATATATATATATATATATATATATATATATATATATATATATATATATATATATATATATATATATATATATATATATATATATATATATATATATATATATATATATATATATAATATGACTTATAAGCATATATGTATATAAAAGCATGACACATGTTCAATTAAAATTATTAACCAAAGACACCTAAACCCTCCATGTGTAAGATTTTCCTCTAAATCATGATCATTAGTATCTTTAGCCTTGCATGATTCATTTTTAGGTAAGGAAGGAAAGAAATAACCGAGGAAAAGAAGAGAGAAATCGTGAACTTCCCAAAAGTTTTCGAGTTTTCTTGTGATTCGTAACTCTAATAAAAAATTTAATTCGATAAAAGTGTTTGTATTCTCTTTCTTTACACGTTGATGTTACTTTTGTCCGGTAGAAATTGACGATGACGTAACTCCTCTTCCCCTTGAGTTCGGCTAATTAGAGTTCTAGGAGGCACAGACGATTTTTGACATTTTCTTCTTCCACAGCTCAGTCGAAAAGCTTATCCGGAGCTTCGAGTATTTTAATTTCGTAGGGAGGTAGGGGGTTTTATTTTAAAATTAATTGTTTTAATTTATGAATGCCATTAAAGTTTAGTGAATAAGTACGAATAATTTATAAATGTCTCGTGACTAGTTTTGTTGTTGCGAGTGGTTAATTGATGAAATTGAATTACGACCGGTTGAATTTAGGCTGTGACTGATGTTGGTTTTCTGATTTTGATGGAATTGTTTAAAATTCTGATTTATGAGATTATGCTGAATTGGTTGGTTGTGGCTGAAAATTCTGATTATTGAGTTGGAAAGTCGGTTCGATTGAATACTATGTAAAATAATTTTCTTTTCTTGATTTGGGATTACTTTGATATAGAAAATAAATCTGCATTTGAAATGATTTGAGATAGTGGGAATGAGTTTTATTGATTTATCAAAAATGATTCTTTTAGTCTTTTGAAAGAGGTTTAAATCTGAAATGATTTTGAAGTTGGTTTGAGAAAATTATGGTTAAGTAAGAACTGATTTTTGTATGAAAGAAGAACTTCTTGTAAATAAAGTAGTTTCGGAGGTTTGAAAAGGGTTATAAAGAGTGATGTTGGTTTTAAATAAAAAATTATTTGAGTTCGGTTTATTAAGAAAAGGAATCTCTGCCACAGGAGAGCAGAGAACAAAGATCAAAAGAATATATTAATTAAAGAGATTGTCTGCCACAGGAGAGCAGATGTGACATTGTTTGGGTCTTAGTGCCAAATGTAAAGTGGGGACACCCACACACTGAGAACTGTTTTTTAGATGTATGCTCATTGATTTGGAAAGTCACACTGTATGCGGCCTAGCCGTACGACTTATAAGCACACTGTATGCATCTGGAAAGCCATACCTGGGACTTGTGCCCAGGTAATGTCTGGAGCGGGTAGGCAACCGACACATGAGCTCATGGCCTGCATTAGGGATAGACATGCATCATGTTGTTTGCACATTTGTATTTAGTTGTGTTTGCTTGTATTACTTCTCTGTGATTGTGCTGTTTGACTTGTTTGTTTGTTGGTTTGGACCTCTTACTTGTGCTATTAGTTTGCGAATGTATTGAGGTGTTTAAGAATTTATGTTGTGATTGTTGAGGATTAATTATGTGACTGAGATATGGGTAATGTGACTAGTTTTATATTTAGAATTTGATTTGAGTTTAGAGATTTCAAAAGAGGTAATTAGTTAGCTAAAGTAAAACCAAAAGTATTTTCAACAAGGTTTGATAGAAATATAGTTTTTTTTAGTAAAGTTAATTATTTGTATTTTATTTCACTACTTTTACGGCATTTTCATTCCCTACTGAGAACGTGTGGTTTGTTCTCACCCCAAAGTCTCCCCCTTTCAGTGACACAGGTTCGAAGACTCAGTTTGAAGCTGCGAGCGATTATTAGTCTTATTTGAGTTAAGTTTATGCGTTGAGTTGCTTTCACAGAATTCTCTCGCCTTTGTTATTAAGCTTTTAGTTTATACAGAGGGATATGAATTGTACTGAGTTTCGTTTGAATCCTTTTGTATAATATTCATTAATATTAATAATTATGTGATTATTACTATTTGAAGATCTTGCAATGTAAAGGCAATTTTAGCACGTCATGATCGTACTAAAAGTGAGGCGTTACTATATTACCTCGACGTAGGTATCATAAGTTAATAATTAAATAATGTTATTTTTTATGACATATTAGCGTTAATAAATAAAATTATCTTTTAGTATATATTTTGTTATTTTTTGTATTATTTATTTATATATATTTTTCAATAGTATTTTATTATTTTGAATAATAAAAATGTTATAAGACATTAATTTTTTAAAAGATTAAAAACATTCAACTAGACTTTTTGAACTTTTAAAATTTTTTAGGGAATATTTTAAAATGTTTTAAATTCTTCAAAAATTATTTTGTACTTCACCCTAAAAACTAATCCATCTCGCACACGTGAAAATTCTACGGCCATATGTGCGAGTTAACCTTTTACGTCAGCAATCATAGTTAGTGACTAATAAAGAGAGATTGTATTGTCCAATAAAAGTAAACATTGAGGATTATTGTTTTATATATTTTAAAATCTAAGAGACTAAAATGTTCAATTCTCATATATTGATTTGGGTAATTACTCAATAAACAATTAAAGATTGAGAAATATTAAAAGAGAAAAGTTATTCATCCAAGCTTTTTATTGAACCAAGTCTAACCAAGTTGAAATAATACATCTTACATCTACCTGCCACTTTTATTTTAGCTGGAACAAATACATATGTAAGTGTTAGTATTAAAAGTGAATTTCCTCGATAGGAAGTCGTTTCAACTACAGATTGTATCAATCTAAATAACTTAGTTAAACTTAGCAACAGATGCAAATACGAGCAAATCGAAGTCGAAAGAAAGATTTTACAAGAGTGTCAAACTCAAAGCTTTTCAACACAAGAAAAATAGGTTGAAAAGCAGTTATTGTTTTTCCTTGAATATTAAGACTTTTGCTTGAGTCTCAAGCTAAGTTGAGAACATGGATGCAAATTTTGGGGAAGAAGCTGAAGAAAATGTGAGACTTGAAGACCAAGATAAGAGAAGACGTAGGATGTCAAAACTTGGGAGTCAAGATTCTTCATGGTCAAGGCAAGATCGTGGCTTTGAAAAAAGGAGAAAACTAGATCATGGTCAAAATTCTTCATGGTCAAGTCTATCCTCATGGTCAAAATAGGAGTAGTTCAAAAGAAATCAGTGACTTCAATAAAAAACACTTCATCATCAGACAAAAATTCTGCAAAAATTTTAAGTCCCAGCGATGTAACAGAAAAATCATGAAATGCAAGTGCATGTGAGTGTCAGGAGTCCATTTTTATTTTATTTTCCTTTCACTGCAACAAAATAGCATTTTTGCGACGCTTTTGTTTAATGCTTAATGACAGTTTTTATCGTCGCTAAATTTTTTTGCAATTGTTAAAAAAGTCATGAATTTGAGCGTCGCTAGGTGACATAGTGACGATTTTGGACCACCGTTGGTAAGAAGTGTCGCTAATATTTGTGACGGTTTTTGAAGTATAAAACCGTTACTAATTTATAACACTTATTAGTGTTTTTTATGATATATTTAGCGACGGTTTTAAAGTCGCTAAATTACTAAATTCTATGACATTTTTTTTGTATTTTGTGACTATTTTAAGTCGTCACAAAATTTTTAACAACGATTTTAAGTTTTTAATTCCTGTGATAATTTTTTTCTATATTTAATAACTATTTAATCCATCACAATATATTTAGTGACGGTTTGAACATTGGTACATACTCCAATTTACTAAAAAAAAATAATCAAAAACAACAATAGCCTTTATTTCTTTTTTTTTTTTTAAATAGTTTATATCAAAACTTGTAGAACAAACTAAACTAGCATGTCACAAGAAAAAAACTAAATAAAATAAAATAAAATATCTATAATTAATACATAGAAAACTTATTACAATTGTCATAGTAAATGAGTACAAAGAATTTGATTACAATGGTCATAGATCATAAACTTTCACTTTAACCAAATTCTTTCTATTCAACTTTGATGCATCACCAACTATTTTGCCCTCAACCTCATATACACTCCCTGCAAGGCATAAACCACTATAGATACTTAACAAAATTACTGTATTATTTTTCATAGAGGGAGTACTATTATTACTTACTATAGTTATCCAACTAAAAAGATAAAATCTGGTAAGTTATGTTTCAATTATTGCTTATGAAGCAAAGTCATGTGATTTTCTTTTCCTTACCTTAGAAACATAAATCTATAATCAAAACAAAAATAAAAGACAAATAACTGTAAAGATAAGGAAAACAATGATAAGATGAATAAAATCAGCAACAATATAGCTTTTGAAAAGGTTCTAGGCATATAGCCTTATTATTTATTATTGGTTTAATTATTCTGTTGTTTCTATAGTTTTGCAAAATTTTTAAATAGGTTCCTATACTTTTTTCTTTTTAATTGGGTCTCTGCACCAAATTTTTTTTCAACTAAAAAAAATTTGCAACTAAAAAAAATCCGTACAGGGACCCAAATAAAAAGAAAAAAAAGTGTAGGAATTCAATTAAAAAAAATTTGGTACAAGAACTCAATTAAAAGAAAAAAATATAGATAACTAATTAAAAATTTCACAAAACTAGTAATTAAACCCTTATTATTTTATGAATATGATTCTGTAATGTATGATTTAAAACATACTCCGTAGCATAGCCGCGCCATTTAGTTGAGAAAAATTTGGAAGTCGCCTATGAACCTAAAAAGGCATTAAGCAATTTGAGATTAACTTCAAATCAAGTAACATTTTTTACAGCTCCCTAACCATTTGAGATTAACTAAAGAAAGCATCATTTAAAGATATAAAAAGTAATTCTAGTCATAAACCAAAGAGAGTTTATAAAAACAGGAAATAAAAGAGCAATTCGATCCATGAAATCAATACTAAAAACACAAATAACCAATGAGTTACAAAATACAGAAATCAATGTGATAAAGTATAGATCAATTTTTTATATCAAAACAACGGCCTAGACAGTTAGATCATTTACAATATGTTAAAAAAAAAATTTTTTTTTGAAAACAGAGAGCTTGATAGATTAGAAAATGTGTAATAGGATTTGTAATGAATTTGTATAATGAGAAGAAAGTATATTGAATTGGTGTTGTATTACTAGTAAATAACATGAATGAAAAGGAGTACGAACACAAACGTTTTCCTACTTCGAGTGAGGGTTATACTCCAGAGCTAATTCTCTAATGGCCAAATGATATTTCTCTACTCTCTCCCGATGCTACTTTTACCCTATATCAATCATTTTCATACTCAAAACGTAACTAACTTTGCCACGTAGGCATTCTAGAAGCAATTTGTTACATCACATAATCTTGGTGCCAAGTTGGGCGTTTCTTTCTTCTAGGACCCAACATCTCTGGCCCATGACTATCTTCTTTTTCATCTTCAATTAGTTCCTTTTCAGTTGGACCTTGTTAATTTGGATTTGGGTTTGCATCAGAGATCAACACAATACAGTAGAACAATCAAACAAGAAACAAAATAACAACTTAAAGATAACACAACAGCCATTAAAAAATCTCCATGTCATCTCCGGCATAGCCATCAACAACTAAAAAGGTCCACACCTCTCCACTCGTTATAACTCATGACAATCATGTGAGTAATTTCTTCAACACCTTTACTTTTATTCTGAAATATCCTTCTATTCCTTTCGTTAGAACACCAAAATTAAAACTTCACAAATTAGAACACTAAAATTAAATAATTAAAAAGAGCCACTAATATAAGTTTGAAAAAGTGTGTAAACTACTCTTCCTTAAATTTCCTTATTCCTCTTACTCAAATTATCTATCATAAATCATCATTCACATAAACAAAGAACAAAAGATAGTACAAATAACACAAATTATTTCTCACATAGTTCAACTTAAACTTGATAAATCTAAATTAGAGGATCAACTTAGTCAAGTCACTAAACATTTTTCATAGCAAATAAAAAAAATCGAAACACAAACAATCTCTATGTTCAACACCGAAGATGCAGAACTACATTAAACAATAAACACTTATTTTCATTATTTATTGCTATATGTTTAATTTAGTGTAGTGTTTGTTTTCTTTTTCGTTTTAATTTTTTTTATTTTTTATTTTCAATATTTTATTGTTATTTTGCTTTCTTTCAATTTCAATTTTATATTCTTTCATTTATTTAAAGTTTTTATTTATTTTACGTATTTTCTTTTATTTGCTACAATTTGTCACCAGTATTTCGACGCAGTTTGTTTTGACACAAACGTTAAATAATTTTCAGGTCGAGTCCACTCTTTTCAGAAGAGTTGTATCTGCTCTCCGAATTGAGATCTTAATACAAGCTCAATTTTCTTTATTCTTCTTTTCTTTTTTTGTTTCTTTCTTTCACAAAAAAGAACAAGAACAAACATAAAAAAAAAAAAAAATACATAACAAAAAAAAAGTAAGAGCAACAAAAAAAAAGAAGAATAAAAAAAAAATTGTAACACCCTAACTACCAGAGCTCACACTTCCGGCTGCGCGACTCTGATAGCTCGGACATTACGACGACACTTATACTATTTAATACTAAAAATATGAGCCTGTTTAAAACTTTAAACCGCAATACCGCTCCCAAAAATACTTTCGTTCGATAACGTACATCCATAAATACCATACAACTTACAAAAACTCATAAAGAGTACATCCACATATATACATACATATATATATATATATATATATAAGTAATATTACAAACATAATCCAATACAATTCCTATCCCTCTTACAGGTTATATCAAGATCAAGGCGAGGGTACAATAAACCATAACTAAAACAATACAGAGCATCACAACAACAATTAAATAAGCTCTTCGTAACTTCTGCGCCCATATCCTGAAAGGGGAAAAATGTAGGGAGGTGAGAACATCATCCTCGAAAGGGTTCTCAGTAGAGGGTTTTTGGGAATTACTGTAATAGGATACGTGAAGATAAATCGTACTAGTGATTAATAACCATCTTATGCCTCTTTTCAAAAACAACCGTTTACAATAAAAGAGAAATCTGAAATCCTTTTTCTGAAAGAAGAAACTGTTCATTTAAACAATATTCAAAAGCATTTCAGAAGGTTTATCTATGCTGAACCAAATTAGCCTTTCACGCATTTCCAAACCATAACCACAATACCGAAACCAACCATCGGTCCATCTCAATTCAACCACGGCCCTAGGCCCAAACAATCCAACCAACAACCAATCACCACAATCCAACAGAGTCCCAGATGCAAACACAGGAAGAAAGTTCAAGCACAAACAAACAGTTATTACAAGTAGAACAGTTAGCAATTAATCACATAGGCAAACCAAGTATAATATGCACACCCAACCAATGTCACACAAATGCATATGATGCATGCCTGTCCCTAGTGGCTGATGATATCATCTGTCGGTTATAAAGCCAACCCGACAAGTCCTGGTAGCTAACCATTGGACTGTCCCTCTGTCGTGCATCCCCAACTCGAGTTATACTCATCATAAACTTGATCATAATCATGATCCATATCCGTCACCCTCACTGGTGAATATTTATCCATCACCATCACTGGTGAATATTTATGGGGGCGAGCTCATCCGGGCCTTTCACAGTGCCCGGCTACACTTACGACATAGGGTCAACAGAGTATCAAGTCTCGACCTGGAGCACGTGGTGGCTAGCCACTGCTACTACTCAGGGAAACTCGTATCTCAGATAGTGGAAGTGCAACATTCACATTTATCAATGATTCAGCATAAACATGCATTCAATCTCATCCATGGATCAACATCCATCTCAGCCATCCGGCTCACGGTTCAGTCCAGAACCAGCCAATATTCATATCATACACAGCCATTCCGGCTCACGGTTCAATCCAAAACCAACCAATATGTATAATCATACACAGCCATTCCGGCTCACAACAAAACAGCACTTCCACCATTCAACATCATTAAATTCATAAAGTCGGCATTTAAGCCATAAATCATTTCCTCAATTCATTTCACTTTGAAATCGAGTTTCAACTCTTTTCAGCCTTGGCTTTAAAGATCTCATTTCTCAAATCATTTTAGGCTCATAAGCCACTTTTACTCAAGGTAAATTCCCCTTTGAAAACAATGCCACTCTCGGCATCCTCTTTCCAAACTTCCATAACCATGGCAAGTTAAAGATTCTTTTTGGAAACACTCAAAATCATCCATTCAACAATGGGATTTTATAACAAAGTTTCTCGGCAGAGTCCCAAGTCTTTAGGGGAGAATAACATATCTCATTTCGCCAAAATCATTTAAAATTATTAAAACATTGGCTTTCTGATTTGAGTAAGAAAATAGGATCTAAGCCAAACCGAGTCACGTAACATTTACTTCTTTCAAAACCATTTCCTTTACTTAAACAAAACCGGCTTCAATTCCATAATTAAATCTGAAGCGTTTCAAACTGGTAAGAGAATCATTTTTGTTGTGTTAAACTAGAGTTCAAAAGATACTTTGAATCTTATTTAAAACGTCAAAATAATGAGGCTCATCAATCGAAATCCAATTCCTTTTAAAATCACGAAAACTCTCCCAAGGGACAATCTTTGTGTTTAATAGAGAAAAACATAAACCCGTTTTACCTTTTAAAACAGCCTCAAAGCAAAATTCTCTTTCAAATGACTTGTACCCAAAGACATACTGTTCTTCTTGGAAAATAAGGATAAATCATGATTCTCTTTTCAATAATTCTTTCAAAGCATAACTTCATTGCTTTCTTAATTGCTCTAAGTAAAGGTAATAAAGAAGCCATAATTTCACAATCCTCAAAATAGATAGGAAAGGCATTAAACTCAAAATTCCCCAATTAACATTTCAAATAAGGACTCGGATTCTATAGAAATTTCGGCAGCACCTCCCCTAAAACTTGGACTTTTGCCACCCGTTTCGGGTCCCAACTAAACCGTTTCTCATTCCTTTTCAACAGCTCAAAACCAGAAATCAATTCAAAAGCAAGCTAAATCCAACAGTCGCCTCAGTGGCATATCTCAAGGAAGCCATTTCAAAAATCAACTCAATATCAACCGATTTAACTCATTTCCAAAGCTTTAAAGAATCGGTTCAGCAATAAATCATTTATCAAAACCAAATCAATTAAAGCAACACAGGCTGAATTTCAAGAGTATTCTATCTTCCACATCATCAAAATAATTGACTCAATTCAAACCAATCCTCAACGGATTAAACTCATTTCAAATCTTTAAAGAATCAATTTCAAACATTACATTTCACAAGCCACACAACAATTCGGCCAAACCAACATCCATAATCATTCGAGTCAATCAAATAATACATAAGGCAGATACAATCACCAAATACACAATATCTCACATCAGTACCCATATGTAATAATTCCAATAATAAACTATAGTTTTTGGAAAGCGCCCCTACCTCAGCAAGCAAAACTTAACCCAAGCGTGTCAACTGAACTCTTTTCGCTCTGCCCGAAATCACCGACAATCAGAACCCGACTCGGCTTGCTCTCTCGAAAGCAGAAACCGCTACAAGTGGCATAAGCAAACCGGATTCTAACTCCTAGAACCATTAACATCGCAAATACTTTATTACACGGAACAGAGCACTAACGCAGGGCTTTCAAAAATCAAAATACTCACTGAAATCACAAAACGAAGCAGCCGCAGCTCCCTATCAACCCGGCAGTGGCTCCGTCAGTAACCCCAAGTGACAATCGCGAGCAAAAACACCGGTGACGGTAACTGTAACAACCACGCGGCGTTAACAACCTTTCCGGAATTCCAACAGAACAGAAACCAAACTCAAAGAACTTACCGGCAGTGGAACACGGTGGCAGTAGGGTCTCAAGTGGCAGAAACTCAGCCCGGAGCTCCGGCGGCCATGGCGGCAGATTTTGACGGCACAGCAGCAAGGGCTGGGAACCACCCACCATCATCGCGTCTCATCCTCTCCCGCTACTGACAAGGACAGCAACCACCATAGCATCCTGACCCAAGCAGCGGCTTCCAAGGGCAAAGGCGGCGCACTCACCCAAAACCCAAATGGAGCAACGGTAGGAGCGGCGGCCAAGGATTCCGGCGGTAGTGGCGGTGAACCAGAGCACCAGAAGCGGAGAGGATTCATCTTGCTTCCCTCTCTCACCTCCGTTCCACAGCAGTGATCTCCACTGGCGGTAGCGGCGGACTACACCCCAGGGCGACGGCGACTGTTCAGACGGCAGTGACGACACATGGCTGTGCGCGATGGCAGCGGCGAGTCCCTCTCCGCGCGACGCCGTCTCCACGCCTCACTCTCTCTCGATCTCGTGCTCCCCTCTGGTCGCGATCCACGGCGGCGATGGTGGCGCTATTGGAAGACATGGAGGCAGTGGCGGCGAGACGTGGGTCGACGGCAAGGCGCAGGTCCATCTCCCCCTGTCTCGCGAGCTCTCTCTTCTCGTTCAGAGCTCCCCTCCCCTCAGTCAGCGACGGCGGCGACGGTGGCAGTGGCACCCACCGCGCCGCCTCCCTCTTCTCCCCTCTATTTCGTTTTTCTTTTGCTTCTGCTCCTTTCTTTCATGAAGAAAGAACAAAAGGAAACTGTGCGTGCTATGGCTGCTGGGCTCAGGGGGGAAAGGGTAGCTAGGTTAGGGTTTAGGCAAAATTAGGTTTAGGGGTAATTTGGTAATTTCAAATAAAATTGGGTATAATATAATAATTGAAACTCAAATTAAATCCAACACTAGTTGTATATAGAAAATACTATTTGCTCATCAATTTCACAAATTATTTTCAATAAAATGCCCAAATCCAAAAATTAGAAATAATATACTTAATTTCTTTATTTTTCCAAAATAGCAGTAATAATATTTAAATATTACTTATCTAATCCAAATCTTATAAAATCCTTATTATTTCATAACTATCAACCTTATACTTTAAATATAGAAAATAATCCAATAATTATAAAATTGGATAATAATCATAACTTATCTCAAATCCAATAAATCAAAACTTGCCTTAATTATCTTTAATAAAATAATCTCTGAAATCAAGGCTATAAATAATTGTAGGATTTAAGACTTGATCATAATAAGACTTTTCAAAGATTCTGGGCCTTACATTCTACCCACCTTATAAAAATTTTCGCCCTCGAAAATTGATACAAAATGGAAGAAATTCCATAACAGTTCACCCTTGAACACATTTAAAGAAGAAGCAAAAATATCTCAAAATATAATCATATATACGATTTTCAAATACTTTGATTATCATAAGCATAAGGATGCAAAGGTAGGAGTGTAACTGCCAGGCAAACGTTACAAGATAGGTTCAATGCAAAAGATAACATGGGTCAATCATGTGATAGTAGGGCAAGGCATCAAAGGCTAGAAAACAGGATGGAGTTAAAACGATGTGCTCAATATCCGCACACTAATCTTATATCAACCTCAAGGTTTCAACTTTCCAATTCCATCAAGCACCTTACAAACCCCAAATTTGATCACAAGCCTGACAATCACAAACCCGTTCGCAAGGAACAAAATGCCCACAACTCATACGTTGCACACCTACCGCTTCAACTTCCGTATACACATCACATCTTAAAGAACTAACGTATCGCGTTACTACGTCTACAAGTCGCACGTGATACCAAAACAATTCTCGAGTCTACTCAGAAGAATATGAGATCTTAGAAAGGAGAGACGGATGTCAAAGACAATAGTCATAGATTTGAAAGAATATATCCAATCCCAGATAAACATGGATGTTCAAGCAATAAAGTTTGCTAGACATAATTCAATTGACAACTTCAAAGATAACCCTTAGATCAAAGAAGTTCAATAGGATCAACAAGAAGATAACCAGCGCATCAGCTTGAAACAAACTCAAACTGAGTCGATGAAGTATGAGGTTTACAAAAGAGAATATCTCAAACCCAAGGCAAAGCTCACAAAACTCAAGGGCATGATTAAAAATACTTCTGAATACATTGTTCTTAAAAGAATCGAAAACTTGCAGGAAAATCACCTCGCAGTCTAAAAGAAAAGTTAAGCAACAAATGTCCTTCAAAAGAGTAACAAAAGCATAAATGTGGCTTTACTTCAATACAATTCCATGTTGAAGTAGATTTTGTAGAGTTCCAAAAACAAATGCACACAACTTTGGCTAAGAGCTAAAATATTTCCTCAAATATTTTAGAAAGATAATTAAATGCACAACTTAACCAAAAGCAGTTCATAAAAACTCGGAAATAATCAGATGCTTGTTCGAAATTCTCAAAATTTCATATTCAAACAAGCCTGTATAACATTTATAGCAAGTACGAAAGAGGAAGTTAAACTCTTTTTAGAAAAGAAACTCCGAGATAAAAATTTGCTTACAATCTGGTAAGGAAATAAGTGGTGCGTTACAAACAAACCGGTTTCCACTAAACAAGGAAACTTTCCAAAACCTCATTTAAAATAGCGCATGCCGATTTTTAAATTAACTTCATCAATATTGAACAATGGTTTCAATCTAAATCAAGAAACAGAAAATAAATTCCGTTTAAAACTTCTTACAAGAGAATTCAAAACTTCTTTAAAAAGTCCAAAACAATACTCCAAAAGTGTTCTTGAAATCCCCATCTCAGAAGAACATTCAAGAAGTTTAAGATGTACTAAAAAGGAGTCAAGCCTTGCAAGAAAGGATCTTAAATTAGAGTAGTTCAAACAAGATCCACTAAGCATGAAATATCAAACAAGTTTTAAATTGATCCAAAAGAATACAAAAGTCATAGAAAAGACAACTCAATCATTTGTAATTCTTCAATGATAAATCTTTAACTAAAAACTCTTGTAGAGATAATGGGAGAATAAACAATGTACTATCCTGAAACGAATCAAACTGACCCACATAAGGATGAGATTCACAAGAGGGGACAAACCAAGATCAATGGTAATGTTCACAAGATGTAAAAGATTAGTTAAAAACAGAATCACGTATGACATTCATAGAGGTGAAAAGCTTAAGAAGGAACCAGTCCGTTCATAAGAAGAAGCTATGAATCCAACATTTTCAAAAGAACAACAATGGCATAAACTATGTAGTATGCTAAACCAAACTCAATTCAAAATAAGTTAAGTAAAGCTTATCAAACGAAACTCAACCGGAATGAAAGCGAAAAATTCTTTCTTTCCAGTATTTCAGAAAATATCCAAATACACAATCAAATAAAGATGTCCATTGGAACTATAGTAAAATTACTAGAAGGTAAAAATTTACTTTTAAAATAAGTACAATTGCATAAACCAGTAAAAGTACAGGCAAAGTATTAGAAAGAAATAGTTGTTAAACTGTATAAATAATTTCAAAGTCTCATATATAGAAAAGCATATATCTAATCAACAGCAATTTATAAAATCTCAAAATTGGCTGTGATCACTGTCAAGTAAGAGAAAAACTGAATCAACAATTTCTCAAAGAATGGACTCAGAATCCGGAGTTAAAAGTCACAGCACATTAAGACAGGTTCAAGGCTATATCAAAGAATACTTGAATCAAGAAGAACTCAAACAGAGGAAGATAGATGTAACAAAGATCTTAAACCAGCATATGCACTTAAGGTCAAACAAGAATACATATGGATAGAGGAATAGAGTGAAGACATCAAATTACTCTTCAAAAGGTCTAGCAAATAAGAACTTCAAGTTAGGATATGAAAGAACATGTCAACTCGAACAGAATTCAAGACACACAACTGAATAGCCTCGAGAAGTAGTTTCCAACTTTTCCAAAACCCGCGATTCGCTTTACTCAAAACTAGGATTTCATCTATGATAACCCATCAGTGCTTTCATATACATATTTCACTAGTATTAAGCCGGCCGAACTTAATATCAGGAATTATGCAATGCAAGACTAACAGCGTTAATCAATAGGCTGTCATGTGCATAAAGCTCTAATTCTCGTCATTCGACAAGACCTAATACATGACAAACGCTCAGAGTATGCAACTGAAGCATAGTCAGTCCATTCCTCAGGCTCTACAGGAAGAACTGCTCTGATACCATAATGTAACACCCTAACTACCAGAGCTCACACTTCCGGCTGCGCGACTCTGATAGCTCGGACATTACGACGACACTTATACTATTTAATACTAAAAATATGAGCCTGTTTAAAACTTTAAACCGCAATACCGCTCCCAAAAATACTTTCGTTCGATAACGTACATCCATAAATACCATACAACTTACAAAAACTCATAAAGAGTACATCCACATATATACATACATATATATATATATATAAGTAATATTACAAACATAATCCAATACAATTCCTATCCCTCTTACAGGTTATATCAAGATCAAGGCGAGGGTACAATAAACCATAACTAAAACAATACAGAGCATCACAACAACAATTAAATAAGCTCTTCGTAACTTCTGCGCCCATATCCTGAAAGGGGAAAAATGTAGGGAGGTGAGAACATCATCCTCGAAAGGGTTCTCAGTAGAGGGTTTTTGGGAATTACTGTAATAGGATACGTGAAGATAAACCGTACTAGTGATTAATAACCATCTTATGCCTCTTTTCAAAAACAACCGTTTACAATAAAAGAGAAATCTGAAATCCTTTTTCTGAAAGAAGAAACTGTTCATTTAAACAATATTCAAAAGCATTTCAGAAGGTTTATCTATGCTGAACCAAATTAGCCTTTCACGCATTTCCAAACCATAACCACAATACCGAAACCAACCATCGGTCCATCTCAATTCAACCACGGCCCTAGGCCCAAACAATCCAACCAACAACCAATCACCACAATCCAACAGAGTCCCAGATGCAAACACAGGAAGAAAGTTCAAGCACAAACAAACAGTTATTACAAGTAGAACAGTTAGCAATTAATCACATAGGCAAACCAAGTATAATATGCACACCCAACCAATGTCACACAAATGCATATGATGCATGCCTGTCCCTAGTGGCTGATGATATCATCTGTCGGTTATAAAGCCAACCCGACAAGTCCTGGTAGCTAACCATTGGACTGTCCCTCTGTCGTGCATCCCCAACTCGAGTTATACTCATCATAAACTTGATCATAATCATGATCCATATCCGTCACCCTCACTGGTGAATATTTATCCATCACCATCACTGGTGAATATTTATGGGGGCGAGCTCATCCGGGCCTTTCACAGTGCCCGGCCACACTTACGACATAGGGTCAACAGAGTATCAAGTCTCGACCTGGAGCACGTGGTGGCTAGCCACTGCTACTACCCAGGGAAACTCGTATCTCAGATAGTGGAAGTGCAACATTCACATTTATCAATGATTCAGCATAAACATGCATTCAATCTCATCCATGGATCAACATCCATCTCAGCCATCCGGCTCACGGTTCAGTCCAGAACCAGCCAATATTCATATCATACACAGCCATTCCGGCTCACGGTTCAATCCAAAACCAACCAATATGTATAATCATACACAGCCATTCCGGCTCACAACAAAACAGCACTTCCACCATTCAACATCATTAAATTCATAAAGTCGGCATTTAAGCCATAAATCATTTCCTCAATTCATTTCACTTTGAAATCGAGTTTCAACTCTTTTCAGCCTTGGCTTTAAAGATCTCATTTCTCAAATCATTTTAGGCTCATAAGCCACTTTTACTCAAGGTAAATTCCCCTTTGAAAACAATGCCACTCTCGGCATCCTCTTTCCAAACTTCCATAACCATGGCAAGTTAAAGATTCTTTTTGGAAACACTCAAAATCATCCATTCAACAATGGGATTTTATAACAAAGTTTCTCGGCAGAGTCCCAAGTCTTTAGGGGAGAATAACATATCTCATTTCGCCAAAATCATTTAAAATTATTAAAACATTGGCTTTCTGATTTGAGTAAGAAAATAGGATCTAAGCCAAACCGAGTCACGTAACATTTACTTCTTTCAAAACCATTTCCTTTACTTAAACAAAACCGGCTTCAATTCCATAATTAAATCTGAAGCGTTTCAAACTGGTAAGAGAATCATTTTTGTTGTGTTAAACTAGAGTTCAAAAGATACTTTGAATCTTATTTAAAACGTCAAAATAATGAGGCTCATCAATCGAAATCCAATTCCTTTTAAAATCACGAAAACTCTCCCAAGGGACAATCTTTGTGTTTAATAGAGAAAAACATAAACCCGTTTTACCTTTTAAAACAGCCTCAAAGCAAAATTCTCTTTCAAATGACTTGTACCCAAAGACATACTGTTCTTCTTGGAAAATAAGGATAAATCATGATTCTCTTTTCAATAATTCTTTCAAAGCATAACTTCATTGCTTTCTTAATTGCTCTAAGTAAAGGTAATAAAGAAGCCATAATTTCACAATCCTCAAAATAGATAGGAAAGGCATTAAACTCAAAATTCCCCAATTAACATTTCAAATAAGGACTCGGATTCTATAGAAATTTCGGCAGCACCTCCCCTAAAACTTGGACTTTTGCCACCCGTTTCGGGTCCCAACTAAACCGTTTCTCATTCCTTTTCAACAGCTCAAAACCAGAAATCAATTCAAAAGCAAGCTAAATCCAACAGTCGCCTCAGTGGCATATCTCAAGGAAGCCATTTCAAAAATCAACTCAATATCAACCGATTTAACTCATTTCCAAAGCTTTAAAGAATCGGTTCAGCAATAAATCATTTATCAAAACCAAATCAATTAAAGCAACACAGGCTGAATTTCAAGAGTATTCTATCTTCCACATCATCAAAATAATTGACTCAATTCAAACCAATCCTCAACGGATTAAACTCATTTCAAATCTTTAAAGAATCAATTTCAAACATTACATTTCACAAGCCACACAACAATTCGGCCAAACCAACATCCATAATCATTCGAGTCAATCAAATAATACATAAGGCAGATACAATCACCAAATACACAATATCTCACATCAGTACCCATATGTAATAATTCCAATAATAAACTATAGTTTTTGGAAAGCGCCCCTACCTCAGCAAGCAAAACTTAACCCAAGCGTGTCAACTGAACTCTTTTCGCTCTGCCCGAAATCACCGACAATCAGAACCCGACTCGGCTTGCTCTCTCGAAAGCAGAAACCGCTACAAGTGGCATAAGCAAACCGGATTCTAACTCCTAGAACCATTAACATCGCAAATACTTTATTACACGGAACAGAGCACTAACGCAGGGCTTTCAAAAATCAAAATACTCACTGAAATCACAAAACGAAGCAGCCGCAGCTCCCTATCAACCCGGCAGTGGCTCCGTCAGTAACCCCAAGTGACAATCGCGAGCAAAAACACCGGTGACGGTAACTGTAACAACCACGCGGCGTTAACAACCTTTCCGGAATTCCAACAGAACAGAAACCAAACTCAAAGAACTTACCGGCAGTGGAACACGGTGGCAGTAGGGTCTCAAGTGGCAGAAACTCAGCCCGGAGCTCCGGCGGCCATGGCGGCAGATTTTGACGGCACAGCAGCAAGGGCTGGGAACCACCCACCATCATCGCGTCTCATCCTCTCCCGCTACTGACAAGGACAGCAACCACCATAGCATCCTGACCCAAGCAGCGGCTTCCAAGGGCAAAGGCGGCGCACTCACCCAAAACCCAAATGGAGCAACGGTAGGAGCGGCGGCCAAGGATTCCGGCGGTAGTGGCGGTGAACCAGAGCACCAGAAGCGGAGAGGATTCATCTTGCTTCCCTCTCTCACCTCCGTTCCACAGCAGTGATCTCCACTGGCGGTAGCGGCGGACTACACCCCAGGGCGACGGCGACTGTTCAGACGGCAGTGACGACACATGGCTGTGCGCGACGGCAGCGGCGAGTCCCTCTCCGCGCGACGCCGTCTCCACGCCTCACTCTCTCTCGATCTCGTGCTCCCCTCTGGTCGCGATCCACGGCGGCGATGGTGGCGCTATTGGAAGACATGGAGGCAGTGGCGGCGAGACGTGGGTCGACGGCAAGGCGCAGGTCCATCTCCCCCTGTCTCGCGAGCTCTCTCTTCTCGTTCAGAGCTCCCCTCCCCTCAGTCAGCGACGGCGGCGACGATGGCAGTGGCACCCACCGCGCCGCCTCCCTCTTCTCCCCTCTATTTCGTTTTTCTTTTGCTTCTGCTCCTTTCTTTCATGAAGAAAGAACAAAAGGAAACTGTGCGTGCTATGGCTGCTGGGCTCAGGGGGGAAAGGGTAGCTAGGTTAGGGTTTAGGCAAAATTAGGTTTAGGGGTAATTTGGTAATTTCAAATAAAATTGGGTATAATATAATAATTGAAACTCAAATTAAATCCAACACTAGTTGTATATAGAAAATACTATTTGCTCATCAATTTCACAAATTATTTTCAATAAAATGCCCAAATCCAAAAATTAGAAATAATATACTTAATTTCTTTATTTTTCCAAAATAGCAGTAATAATATTTAAATATTACTTATCTAATCCAAATCTTATAAAATCCTTATTATTTCATAACTATCAACCTTATACTTTAAATATAGAAAATAATCCAATAATTATAAAATTGGATAATAATCATAACTTATCTCAAATCCAATAAATCAAAACTTGCCTTAATTATCTTTAATAAAATAATCTCTGAAATCAAGGCTATAAATAATTGTAGGATTTAAGACTTGATCATAATAAGACTTTTCAAATATTCTGGGCCTTACAAAAATCAAGTAAGTTCTTGTTAAGAAATTACTTTCGATTAAAAAATTTTTATGTCATGGTTAAAAAATTTTAATGTCAAAATTAAGAAATTTTTGTATTGTGATTAAAAATTTTGGTGCTATTTTTCTATTTTGTATTTTTTTTAAGCAGTTCTTCATTTTTCCTTGTTTTCATAGTTCCTCTTATTTCACACACACTTTTATAGTTCTTGTTTCATCCTTTTTTATTTCATCTTCTAAGAGAAACAAAAAAAAAAAGGAGATAAAAAATAAAACAGATAAAAAAAATAAAATGAAAAAATTATATAATTATTTATTTATTTATTTATTTTTTTATAATAAACACAAAAAATTTTAAAAGAAAAATATGTAATTTTATAAATAAAAATATATAAATTCTGCACGAAAAAGAAAAAAAATAAAGAATAAGAAGAAAAAAATTGCATTATCAAGTGTTCAAAGTCTTGAAAAATTTTGGTGTTAAACTAAAAAAAAATTTAGTGTGAAGAGTTACAAAATTTTGGTATTACTTTTCACGTAAAATAAATAATGTGATTTACGTGTATGTGTTGGAGTTTTTGTTGGATTTAATTAAATTAATTTAATTAACAAAAATGTTTGAATATGTAATGGGATTGATATTAAAAATAACACGGGGATAAAAGTGAATAATGATGAACTCCACTACTACAAAATTTCTCGTAACCGATGATCGACAGTAAATCATGTGATCCTCGGTAAATTCGAGAAATAAAAAGTCAGTTGAGAGTTTTGAAGTTAAATTTTTGTCTATAAACTACAGGAAACGTTTCACGTGCTCCACAGTACGGGACTAGAGTTTCAGAACTCCAACCTCTAAATGCGTTCAGATTTAACATAAAAAATTTCATTGACTAAGATGAGGCGAAGTTTTGATACTGTGGACTCAAGTTAGGTGGGATGCAGCATGGAAATTCGACTGGTGGTGAAAGTGAGCTGTTAACCCAATGTTAAAGGTCAAATTTGGCCAAAATTTGGTTGAGTGAACTGACGGGACTTGTAACCCACGCTAACAGCCGCATGGCTTAGGCTTCTGGGCATGGCATTGAGGTTCGATTAATCATGGGCCCTTTAATGACATATTGAGGTAAAACTCAAAAAATAAAAAGAAAAAAAATTAATTAAGTTGAATTGGTCTAGTAGTTATTTATTGATTTATGGGATAGAATTTATTTTTAAAAAATGGGATATTTTGATAACTCAATATGATTTTTTTTTAATCAAAAATAGAAAGATTCGGACCCACAACTTCTAAATGAGTATGGAAAGATTATACTATTTGAACTATAATTCATTCACAAATATTCTTTTTATATGGCTAAAAAAATAAATAAATTTATAAAATCAGAATTGAGACAGAAAAAATATTGCAAAAAATAATTAAAAAAAATAACACTTCAACGAAAAAAGATTAAACACAATTTTTTTTACTTAGTTTTTGTTATATATATCAAAATTAATGATTCCGAAAAATCAGTTTTGTTTTTGAAGGTTTAGGGATAGGAAGCAACTCAGATAAAGAAGTTTAAAACGTCTTTATTTAAAGTTGTTTTTTAATAATTAAAATTCAATACATATAATTAATTAAATCGTGTTATTTTTGTCAAAATGAGATAAGATAAATTGATTTGGCCAAAAAATTGGTGAATTATATCTTGAACAGATCTAAATTAATATTTTTTTTTATAAAAATGACTACAAAATCTCTATTATAAAAAATGACTAAAATACTTTTATTATTATTATTATTATTATTATTATTATTATTATTATTATTATTATTATTATTATTATTATTATTATTATTATTATTATTATTATTTTGAGAATCCTAAATTCTAACCATTTTCTTCTCTCTGTGTCGTCATAGAGTTAGGATTTAGGATTCTCAAAATTTCAAAAAATATATATAATAGCAGTATCTTAGTCATTTTCTATATAAAAAAATAATTTAGACTGGTTTAAGATTTATTTAGTTTATCGATTTTTAGATCAAATCAATTTATCTGATCTAATTTTGACAAAAATAACATAATTTAATCAATTATATACATTAAATTTTAATTATTAGAAAACATCTTTAAAAAAATATGTTTTAAACGTCTTTATTTAACTGGCTCCCTTAAGGATATTATAAATTTGTTATTAAATTATTTTTGCTATATAATTCAGTTTTGATACATAACAAGAATAAAATTAATGTAAGTAAATAAAAAGGATTGTTTTTAGTTTAATTTTTAATGTAATTAATTTATTGACATATCTTATTGTGATGTTTATAAATTGTATCACAAACTTTTTCTGGTTTAACTTATTTTTCATTTTATAAATTTAATGGAAGTAAAAGCTAAGTTAAATTAAAGTGGATAGGTTGTTATTTTTTATATTGGGAATGCTAGCAAAAGTACACTTCATCTCATATAGAAAAGCATATATGTTAAAAATAGACATGGACTAAATTAATTTGTTGTTGTTCTTACTAAGAAGAAAATGAGATTGAAACAAGGACAAACACTAGAGAATTCTATTCCAATAAGCATGGATAACAGTATTCTAAATGTAACAATACGCAATTTTTGTTAATTAGCGTTGAAAGCGTGATTCAACCACGGAGTACCTTCGAGACTCACCGTGCGCTGATCAGCTCCCCGCATTTTCTCTCAAAGCTACAAGCTGCCCAACGTAGTCTTTTTCATTTTAGATGTGGGGTGAATTGGTAATTCAATAAATTGCTAAAAAACAAAATTTTACATGCAACTTGATCGTACATGGAGTTTTGAAACTCTAGTACCGTACCATGGCACACGTGAAATACTTCCTAAACTACATATGAGCTTTTTACTGTATTGATTGGATAAAAAGTAAACAAATTTTTTTTATTGAAAATTTAACTAGCCAAGCTCATACAAAATAATGGTAAAGTAGTTTTTATAAGTCAAAAATTTAAAAAAATAATTTTTGAAATTTTTCAAAGACACTTAATTTGGTGTAGTGTTTGTTTTTTTTTTTAAATTCATTTCTTTTTATTTTTTTATTTTTAACATTTTATTGTTATTTTACTTTTTTTCAATTTAATTTTACTTTTTTATTTATTTAAAACTTTTATTTATTTTACGTACTTCCTTTTATTTGCTATAATTTACCACCAGTATTTCGACGCAGTTTGTTTTGACACAAATGTTAAATAATTTTTAGGTTGAACTTACTCTTTTTAGAAGAATCATATCTGCTCTTCGAACTGAGATCTTAATACAA
The DNA here is from genome assembly GCF_003086295.3 of Arachis hypogaea. NCBI lineage: Eukaryota > Viridiplantae > Streptophyta > Magnoliopsida > Fabales > Fabaceae > Arachis > Arachis hypogaea. The sequence continues at coordinate 24,006,176 of NC_092048.1, read as the reverse complement.
GTTTAATTCAACATCCTATCGAAGTTATCAAAAATCAAGTTGTTCTTGTATGGATACTTGGAGGGAGAGTTCGGTCTCTGGGAATCAACGCCGAATTGTTATCTTTGGTGCCGACCTTTGAGCTTTGTATTAATCCGAGCTTTACTCCAAGGGGATGTCCAATCGCGTAGAGCTTTGAGCAAGAAACAAGGGGGGAGTGTACCTGCAAAGGCACTTCGAAGCTTAAGTTAGTATTGAGAATTCAATCTATCTTTAGGATAGGAGATCATATCTTTTGTAGGTGAAAATGTATCAGTCCGTTATGCTTCTGCTTTATTGCAGGTGAAAATGTATCAGTCCGTTATGCTTCTGCTTTATTGCTTGTATTAAAGAGCAATAATAAGGGTGAAATGTTAGGTTGGACGTTTCACTTTTGTAAAGCAGTCCGTTAAGCTGATTTGTAACATAAGTTGCCGATTAATGACATTGATTGCTGATTAGTAACTGTAACACCGATTAATAATGTAGCGCAGATTAATAACGTAAATTGCCGAGTTATGGTTTGTAATGCCGATCTTGTAACGGTCCTGATCATAACCCCCAAGCTTAGCCTGAGAGTATGTTTTAATGAAGTAGGTTGAGCTTTAAATGAAGCATAAGTCGGCAGTTGCATTAGTATATTACGTCGGCAAATGTGTTGGACCTGGAGCCCCCAGCTCAAGATGTTTTATTAAAAAGGGTTAATAAAAGAAAAAATATATTAAAAAGTAAACAGTTTTTAAATGAAGAGAGAGAAGTAATGATGGCATTAAGTGTGCTGTCATTTTCAAGACTGCTCTTTGGGCGGTTGATGTGACTGAGAAGTAGGTTATTGTTACTGAAGGGGTTTCTGTAACTCATTGGTAACTATTACTGGAATACCAATAGTGTAGCATCTACATCATTTTTGAGTTTGTGAGATAAAGTTGGCTGTGAAATTTCCAAAGGAAAGAAAATGAGTAAAAGAGGTATGTGAAAAAATTTTTGTCTGCTTCTTCATTGATTTTCGTTTCTTCTTCCTCTGTTTCTGTTTGTTGCTGTTGATGGGGTTTGAGAAGGATAAGAAGGAGAGGATAGACTGGTCTTATGACTGGGTTAATGAGGATATTAGGAGTCGTGTGTCATTGTTCTTGGATTATGGAGCTGTAGATGAAGTGGATAAGAGTAAAGTTGTTAGGTCTGGTTCTGGAATTCGACTGGAGCTACTGCCCTGTTCTGAAAGTGATAGGATTTTTCATAGGGGTGAGGGTTTTGAACACTTTTTTATGTATAGTTGTGTTCTTGAAGAGTTGAAGGTTAAGCTTCCATTTAGCGATTTTGAATATCAGATTTTGAAGCAGATGAACTGTGCTCCATCTCAGCTACATCCGAATGGGTGGGCTTTTCTTCCTGCATTTGAGGTATTGATGGAATTTTTAGAAGAAGTGCCATCTGTAAAGTTATTTTTCTCACTTTTTCAAGCAAAAGGTGTGTGGAAAGGTGGGTGGGTGAACTTGAATAGTTCGCCAAGGTTTGCAATATTTAAGCTGTATAAGTCGTCATTTAAGGAATTTAAGGAGATGTATCTGAAGGTGAGAAGTTTTGAAAGGGATTTTCCTTTTTATGTGGACGAGCATTTAGGGGAGAGATTCCCAATTTTTTGGTGTTCTGAGCCCAATAATATACTCGGCCCGGAGTTTATCAAGCTTAGGGATGAGTTTATTATTGAGTATCTGGTCGAGGCTATTGATCGGAAGGAATTGATCTCAGTGTTCGATTTGTTGAAGTGGGAGGAAAGTAAGCAGGCTGTGGTAGATTACTTAGGTGAGCTTGTTGGGATTTTATTTTATATTCAGTATTTGACATATGTTGATGAAATGTGGTTTTTGTTTGTTTTCAGGTGGAAAGTATCCTGGTGTATCTGCGGTAAACTTTAGGGCACGTGTGAAAAGTAAGAACCTGGATAAGGAAGGTTCGACGTCCAAAGTTGAGAAAGTTGTTAGTGCTGGAGAGGTTGATCAACCGAAGCCGAGGAGGAGGAAAGTTATTGCTAAGAAAAGAAACGGTGACGTGGTGGATTTGTCCGATGTTTCTGATGATGAGAAGGATGATGTGCCAATTGAAGAAGTTCATAAGTTTTTTGACAATCAAAAAGGTTGCACGGGATTGCTGATCAGACTGATTCTTCGTCTTTATGGGGAAGGGATTACCTATATATGGTTATTGCTGATGAGTGTTGTCAATTGTCGGCAGATATAACTCTGACCGATGAGGTTGGTGATGTTGCCATTGATCAGTATATGCAGGTAATTCAAGTTTTGAGGCAAAAGGTTTGAATTTTTTTTGTGGAATATTAATGTCATAATGTATGATTTTCAGGTGGTGGGACTGCGACTGGCGAGTTTAGGGCGGAGCTGGGAAAAAATTCATCGGAAGTTTGTTGAGAAAAAGGAGGATCCGAGTTTGAGGGAAGAGTTGGCTATAAAGGCTGCTAAGATCTCAGAGCTAGAGGTGAAGTTAGTTGAGGTTGAGAAGCATTTAAAAGAGGTGAAGGATAGTTATGCCAAAGATGTTGAAGATTTAAAAAAGAAAGAATCTGACTTATCTGCTCTGAGTACTCGTATGATTGAGGTTACCGCTCAGTTAAAGGAGGTGGAGAAGAACAAGCAATGAGAAATTCTTTATTCCTTTCTTGAAGGATTTGAGAGGGCTTCCCTTCAGGCGAGATTTCTAGCTCACGGGGTGGATTTTTCATCGATGAATCCAGGTAAAATAGTGCAGGATGGCGTTATGGTCGAAGATGATGGTGCTGCTGAGCAAGGAGATGAAAATGCTTAGTAGGGTTTTGTTTTGCTGTTGTTGTACTTTTGCTTTTTGTTGGTAGACTTATTTTGCTCCTGAGTTGAGCTTAATGTTGTGATATTATCTTGCTACTGTTTTGTGAAAAACAACTCTTGGTGTTTCTGGTTACATGCTTTTTGTGCATGTTATGATTATGAGATAATATTATTATTTGTATGGGTGTTTATCTGGTTTGTAACTGTGGCTTTGAGCCAAACATGTTTATTAGGTAAAATTGTTTTAATGGTGAAATGCCATTATTTTGATGGAGAAGTATCATGGAAAGGCCGAGTTTATTGAGATGCCGATTAATAGGCATAGGTTTTGTTTGATAATAACTGGATTCTGTTGAATGATCGGCAGTAATTTGTGATAAATTTTGAAAAGTCAGTTTCCGAGTATTGCTCAGTAATCTGTTTGAGTGATTGATTCCGAGTGGTATGATTCGGTGTAAGATCGGCTATTTGTTTTGACTGATATGTGCCGAATGGTTGGTTTCAGATTATAATCGGTAATTTGATTAAATGATTGTATCCGAGTGGTCGGATTAAGATCAGTTATTTGATTGATTGAATGATGAATTCTGAATGAACGGATTCCGATTTAGATCGGTTATTTGTTTGATTGATTGATGAATTTCGACTTAGATCGGTTATTTGTTTGATTAATTGATGAATTATGAATGATCGGATTCCGAGTTAGATCGGATATTTGTAAAATTCTGAATGATTGGCTTCCGATTAATATCGGATATTTGTTTGATTGGTAGATTCCAAATGATCTGTTTTGGAATATGATCGGTTAATTGTTTATTTGATAGTATCTGAATGGTCGGATTGAGAGTGAGATCGGCCATTTGTTGATTATTTCTGAATGCTCGGACTAATAGTATAGGTCGGCATTATATGTATGAATGAATGAGAAGTATGGAATGGGAAAATAATGATTTGATAAAAAAAAAGAAATTTATTTATTGAAGAACCTTTGATTTCAAAGGCCCAGGTAGGCTAGCCTCGTTAAAACCTCTCCAAGCAAAACCCTTGTGGGAAAAATTTTGGTAGTAGGAAAAAGAGTGCTGGCCAGTCCCTGGTATTAACTGTAATATAACTTTAAAGAAGATACATTCCAAGTGTTAGGAAGATCTTTACCCTATAAGGTTTGTAATCGGTAAGCTCCATTGCCGATGACTTCTGTGACTCGGTAAGGACCTTCCCAATTAGCTGCTAGTTTGCCATGGGTTGATGGTCTTCTAGCTGCCTCTGTTTCCTGAGCACAAGGTCGTTTACATGAAAAGACCTTGGGTGAAGTCTTTAGTTATATCTTCGGGCTATGTGCTGTTGCATGGCCAAATGTTTGACTGCTGTGGACGATCTGAGTTCTTCTATGAGGTCAAGTTCGGATTGTCGAGCTATGTCTTTTGTAGTTTGGTCGGCCATTTCAGTGCGCAGTGAGGATTGGGAGATCTCCACTGGTATCATTGCGTCTGAACCGTAGACTAACCGGAAGGGTGTTTCCTTTGTGGTTGAGTGAATTGTTGTGTTGTATCCCCATATGATCTCTGGGATAAGCTCGGCTAAGAGGCCTTTTGCATCATCCAGTTTCTTTCTTAGAGCATGTAGTATTACTTTATTTGCAGCCTCTGCTAAGCCATTTGTTTGTGGGTGCTCGACTGAGAAGAAATGCTGTTTGATTTTTAGTTCCTGCAAAAAGGATGTAAACTTTTGATCGGCAAACTGGCGACCATTATCTGTGATAATGTGCCAAGGAATGCCGAATCGACAAATAATATATTTCCAGACAAAAGAAATCATTTGTTGTGATGTGATCTTGGCTAGGGGCTGTGCCTCGATCCATTTGGAAAAATAGTCAATTGCTACAACTAAGAATTTTACCTGCCCTGCTGCTGTGGGGAAAGGGTTGAGGATATCTATGCCCCATTGGTTGAACGGCCAACTTACCTCGGAACTGTGTAGGAGTTCGGCCGGGAGATGTGTGATCGGACTGTGTTTCTGGCAGTTGTTACAGCTTTTAACTTTTCCGTGATAATCCTGTCGTATTGTCGGCCAATATAATCCAGCTCTGAGAATTTTGGAAGACAGACTTCGGGCTCCGAGGTGTGTACCACAGATCCCTTCATGCGCCTCAGCAAGTGCAAGCTCGGCTTCTGTTCTGCAAAGACATATAAGTAATGGACGAGAGAATCCTCGTCTATATAGGCAGTTATTATAAATTGTAAAAAAGGAGGCTTGTCGGCGAAAGTGTCGAGCATTTTCGACGTCGCCTGGCAAGATCCCTGTCCGGAGATACTCTATGTATGGAGATCTCCAATCTGCTTCCTGTGTTACACTTAAGATTTGTGTTAGTTCAATGCTTGGCTTGAGCAGTGTTGACTGATAAAGTGATGACCTGTTTGGTTGAATGCTGGCGAGTTTAGACAGAATGTCAGCTCGGCCATTACTCTCTCTTGGTATGTGCTGTATTTCGTATTTAGAAAATTTTGAAAGTAAATTTTGTACGATATCCAGGTATTTAGAAAGCAAAGGGTTCTTTATTTGGTATAAGTTGTTTACCTGCTAGACGATAAGTAAGGAGTCGCAATATACCTTTAGTTCGGTGATGTTTAGGTCAGCAGCGAGTCTAAGGCCAGCAATTAGCACTTCATACTCACTTTGATTGTTGCTTGCTTTAAATGCAAAATTGAGAGAATTTTTTATGACGTTGCCGTGGCTAGAATGATACCTGCTCCACACCCTTGTGGGTTCGAGGACCCATTGACGTATAAAGACCATTTGATGTAGTCTTCAGTTGTACTTAGTACCGAGAATTCGGCGATAAAGTCGGCCAAGAACTGGGATTTGATGGATGCTCGGCCTTCGTACTTGATATCAAATTCCGATAGCTCCACCGACCATTTTACTAGTCGGCCAGCCAGCTCAGATTTCTGAAGGACTTGCCGCAAAGGATGATCTGTCCGAACATGGATTTCATGGCTCTGAAAATATTGTCGGAGTCTTCTGGCTGAGAAGATCAGGGCTAGGGCCAGTTTCTCAATGCTCGGATATCGAAGCTCGGCATTTTGTAATGTTTTGCTGGTAAAATAGATCGGGAACTGTTTGTTTTTCCTTTCTGCAACAAGAGCGGAGCTTATAGCCCAGTTAGTGATAGATAAATATAAGAATAATGGTTCCCTTTAGAGGGAGTTTGTAAAATTGGTGGTTTTGAAAGAGTTTATTTGATAGTTGTGAATGCTTGTTCACATTCATCAGTCCATTGGAAAGCTTTTTTCTTTTTTAAAGTTTGGAAAAAATATAAAGATTTAGGAGCTAGGCAAGGTAAGAATCTAGAGAGTGCAACAAGTCTCCCTGTTAACCGATGGGCTTCCTTGATGGTGTGTGGACTTGTCATGTCTAAAATAGCTCGGCATTTTTCTGAATTTTCCTCAATACCTCGGCTAGTGAGCATGAAGCCGAGGAATTTGCCGCTCTGAACCCCAAATGCGCACTTTTCGGGATTTAACCGCATGTTGTATTTTCTTAGCTGTTCAAAGATTTCTGCGAGATCATCAAGGTGATTGTTTCTGATCTTTGTCTTGGCGACCATATCTGTTTGGCGAAGACTTTGTCCATTAGACGTTGATATGTTGCACCTGCATTCTTAAGGCCAAATGGCATGACTTTATAACAATAGTTTCCATATTCAGTAATGAAGGCTGTCTTATTTTTTATCAGATGGATGCATTTGGATCTAGTTATAGCCAGAATATGCATTCATAAAGCTGAGTTTTTCATAACCAGAGGCATTATCAACTAGGCAATCAATAGAGGGCAAAGGATAGGAATCTTTGGGGCATGCTTTGTTGAGATCGGTGAAATCAACACACATGCACCATTTACCATTATGTTTTTTCACCATGACGATATTCGCCAGCCATGTTGTGAATCTGATTTCTCGGATGAAGCCCGCGTGGATGAGCTTCTTGGTTTCTTCCAGGGAAGCTTGTTTTCGGTCATGGCCGAGCTTTCTCTTTTTCTGTGCTATTGGTCAGACAGATGGATCTAATGCCAACTTGTGGGATATGATGGATGGATCGATGCCTGCCATATCAGCTGTAGTCCAAGCAAACAGGTCGGCATTGCGTTGTAAGAATGCTTGGAATGACGATTTCTCTTCCGAGGATAATGTTGAGCCGACGTATGTGAATTTGTCCGTGCTTCCTGTGAAGTAGATTTTATGCAGGTCCTCTGTTGGGTCGGTCTTTCAAGGCTTCCCGCTCTGGGATCTAGATCGGCCAGAGCTGGTAGGTCGTCCATGCTGCCGATGTTGTGAACATGGGCTTTTGTATTTGAGTTAGGTCTTTTGATACTGTTGTTGTAGCATTCCCTGGTTTCTCTGGCATCATTGTCAATGGTTGCAATTGTGTTATCCTGCACAGGGAACTTAACACAGAGATGAATTGTAGATACTATAGCGCCGAACCTATTTAAGAAAGGTCGGCCAAGTATTAAATTGTAGGGACTGAAGAAATCAACAACTAAGTATTGTATGTCTGAAGTTTTTGACGAGGGAAACTCACCGAGTGTGGTTTGTAACCACACAGAGCCCATAACCGGGACTCGCTCACCTGAGAAACCTACCAGGTTTCCAGTAGAAAGTTGGAGGATGTTGCTGCTCAATTTCATCTTCTGGAATGTGGAGTAGAATAGGACATCGGCACTGCTCCCAGGGTCCAGCAACACCTTTTTTACTAGGAGATCTCCGAATTGCAGGGAGATTATGACCGGGACATCGAGATTTGCTATATTGTTGTTATGATCGGCTGTCTGGAATGTTATCTACGGGGAGTGTGGTAGTGTTTGCTGTTGAGTTTGATCGGCGTTGATGGAAAGCATAGCTCGGTAAGATCTCTTTCTTGCAGAGCTTGTGGCTCCTCCACCTGCAAAACCTCCAGAAATACAATTAATTATACGTGTTGGTTGTTCGGGATGGTTGTTATTCGGTCGGTCTTTATCTCGGTCATGCTGTGTGGCCGAGCTTTGGTCTCCAGAAGGGGGTGCTCGCCGCTGTATGTGGCCGCCGATGTATTTGTCCAGGTGACCTTGCCGAGCTAGTTACTCCAGTAGGTCTTTGGCGATGACACAGTCGTCGGTAGTATGTCCGTGCTTCTGGTGGAAAGAGTAGTATTTTGATCGGTTCGTGCCTTTTGAATCTGGGTAACTACTGGCTTTTCTTGGTGGCTTGATTAATTTTGAATTCAAGATCTCCTTGATGATGTCGTCGCGCTTGGTGTTGAATTTAGTGTAGGACTCATATCGTGGAGTTGGTTTGAAATTCTTCGTGTTGTCTCGTGTTTTGTCGTCGTCTCTGTAGTGAGGCTGTTCTGTTTTTTGAGCTTGTCGGAGTTCCTCGATGTCGATCTGTCCTTTAGCATTTTTACAGAACTCGGCCATAGTCTTAGGTTTGGCTACAGTAATAGTTTCCTGGAATTTTCCTGGTCACAGTCTGCTTTTTATGGCGTGCAGTTTCACCTCGGGGTGGAGGTCGGGTATACTCATGGCTATCTTTGTGAAGCGCGTCATTACCCTGAGGCTTTCTTGCTGGCCTTGCCTGATTATATTCAGGTAATCAGAGTCAGGTAGGTAAATGGATGATCCAGCAAAGTGCTCCTCAAATGGCTTTGATAGGTCTCGAAAGCAAGAAATAGAACCTGCAGGCAAAGAACAAAACCAATCAAGTACAGGACCGTCTAAGTAAGATGGAAAGCAACGACATAAAACTTTATCAGATGCACTATTTACTATCATTATGGAGGTGAATTTTTTGACGTATTTCTTTGGATCACCCAACCCGTCATAGGGAGTCAGGGTGGTCGGCAAAGTGAATCTCCTAGGCAGCACGAAATTCATCACTTCGGCCGTAAAGAGACCAGGGGAGCTTTCTAGGTGGTCATTCTCATCTTCTGGCCGAGCTTCCTCATCATGCTCGGGTTGGTCTTCCTCATGTCGAGCAGTGTCAGAGACATGTGTTGGTCCTGACTGATGCTTGGTTTCTCCTGTCGGTTCTTGCCGATCGTTGTTGTTTTCGATCCGGGTGTTATTCAAGTTGGCAATTTGATTTGCCATTCTTTGGTTCTCTTCGGCCATGCGCTGGTTGGCTTGCTGCAACTCGGTCACCATCTGAAGGAGTTCGGATGGTGTGGGTGAAGTTGTTCAGCCATGACTCAGGCGAGAACCTTGAGGCCGATGATATATGGAAGGGATTATATTCTCGGCCCCACGGTAGGCGCCAATTGTTCTTGTATGGATACTTGGAGGGAGAGTTCGGTCTCTGGGATTCGATGCCGAGTTGTTATCTTCGGTGCCGACCTTTGAGCTTTGTATTAATCCAAGCTTTACTCCAAGGAGATATCCAATCACGTAGAGCTTTGAGCAAGAAACAAGGGGAGAGTGTACCTGCAAAGGCATTCCGAAGGTTAAGTCAGTATTGAGAATTCAATCTGTCTTTAGGGTAGGAGATCATACCTTTTATAGGTGAAAATGTATCATTCCATTATGCTTCTGCTTTATTGCCTGTATTAAAGAGCAATAATAAGGGTGAAATGTTAGGTTGGACATTTCACTTTTGTAAAGCAGTCCGTTAAGCTGATTTGTAACGTAAGTTGCCGATTAATGACGTTGATTGCTGATTAGTAACTGTAACGCCGATTAATAATGTAGCACAGATTAATAACGTAAATTGTCGAGTTATGGTCTGTAATGCCGATCTTGTAACGGTCCTGATCACAAGTGAAACAATAAATAATTGAATTTTATGTCCGGTCTGCATTTTTTTTTCTTTTTTTCCTCCTTTCTCTTCTCCATTGTCATCATCATCTTCTTTATTCGTCTTTTCTTTGTTTATTTCTTTCTTTCACTAAAAAGAATAGGAACACACAGAAAAAATAAAAAAAATGCATAATGAAAAAAAGTAAGAACAACAAATAAGAAGAAGAAAAAAGAAGAATAAAAAGATGAAGTGAAGTAAGTTCTTGTTAAAAAATTGTTTTCGATTAAGAAATTTGTATGTTATGGTTAAAAAAATTTTGTATCAAAATTAAAAAATTTATGTGTTCTAATTAAAAAATTTTGGTGTTATTTTTCTATTTTGTATTTTTCTCAAACGGCTCTTTCTTCTTTCTTATTTTTATAGTTCCTCTTATTTCACACACACTTTTATAGTTTTTTTTGTTTCATCCTTTTTTATTTTATTTTCTAAGAGAAACAAAAAAAAATAAAAAATCAAACAAATAAAAAAAGAATAAAATGAAGGAATTATTTATTTTTTATTTATTTTTTTATAATAAACACAAAATTTTAAAAGAAAAATACGTAAGTTTATGAATAAATATACATAAATTCTGCATGAAAAAAGAAAAAAGATGAAGAATAAGAAGTAAAAAAAATTGCATTATCAAGTGTTTAGAACTTTAAAAAATTTTAGTGTCAAAATAAGAAAAATTAATGTCAAGAATTACAAAATTCTGGTACTATTTTTTACGTAAAAAAAATAATGCAATTCACGTGTACATGTTGGAGCGATTTTGTTGAATTTGAATCAATTTAATTAAATTTAATTAATAAAAATGTTTAAATGTGTAATGAAATTATATTAAAAATACCAGGGGTATAAAGGTGAATAATGATGAACTCCACTACTACAAATTTCTCGTAACCAATGATCGACAGTAAATCATGTGATCCTCGGTAAATTCGAGAAATAAAAAGTCAGTTGAGAGTTTTGAAGTTAAATTTTTGTCTATAAACTACATATGAGCTTCTTAATGTATTGATTGGATAAAAAGTAAACATTTTTTTTTATTGAAAATTTAACTAGCCAAGCTCATACAAAAATCATCATAAGTACTTTATCTACATTGATTTGACAGAGAAACATCAAAGATGCAGATAGCTCGAGTTCTATGCTTAACAAGTGTCCTTAAGATGCATACAAGTATATGAGAGTTGTTCGTAGTCGTTTTGAAAAAGAGAAAACCGCATACTTCCGTTGTTTTGGTTCAATTTCAAAGATATAAATTAGCAATTTAAAGAGATAATACGGAAATATTTGGTAGACAAAGAAAATCAGCCATAAACAGTCCTAATTTATTTTATTTAGCATTCATTAATTGTCTAAATAAAGTAAATTCTGACTGTTTTTTTTTGTCTTCCTAACATTATCCGAGATAATAATGATAGATTCCCACAGTTAACTAATAGCATAAAGCTTATTATTCCATTAACAACCCCCCTTGGATTCATTTGAACAATTTAACATTATTCCCTAATTAATTATTGCAGCTTAGTGGAGACATCATGTGACACATGAAGGCACTTTGATAAAGAAAAGATTAACTACTGAATAGAAAAGAAAAAGATGGCCTTGCAAGTTGCAAAATTTTCATCCCTCTTTGGATGTGAAAGAACTTTTTAAACAGAATTATTACTAGTTTTTAAATTAGTTTACTTGAAGGGGAGTTTTGGAATAAGATTGAGCTATTTCTGTGTGACTTTAAGGTTCTGGCGAATTCAAAATGTATAAACAACTATTAATGTAATTACCAAGTTAGACGACTTTGGGTGTGTTTGGTAAATGCGTTGGTGAAGGAAGAAGTGCGTTTGAGCTTTTTGAATATTTTATTTTATGTTTGGTAATTTTTTTTCTAAACGCAGAAACGATTCTGCCTCTGAATCCACGTTAAGAAGAAGCTAAAATTTGTAGCTTCTGCTTTTTACGTTTATGATTGCTGATTATCTTTAGAAAATTAGGTGAGAGATTTATTTCTTTTTTACCAACTTTACCCTTCATTTTCTTCTATCAGAAGAATACCAATAACCATAAGTTTCAGAGTAATTCTCTGTAGTTCTTTTTACTTTTTCATAGTTCTTCCTTCTATTTTTTTTTATCAAAATTGTTCAGATTTGTTTCAATCACTAGTAAATTGAATATTTTAATTTTTTTTATTATTTTTAATACTTATTTTCATATTTTAATTTTTAGTGTTACGATTTTTGATGTTTTGTTTTTATGAGTTTTTTTTATCATTTTCTATATTATTTTTTATATGTATATTTTTTATGAATTTTTTTTAATTTTTGTTTGACTTTGTTTATATGTTTTTTTATTTATTTTATTGTATTTCTTTTATTCATATGACAAATATTGTTGATTTTTTTTGTAGTGTTATAATTTTTCAGGTATTTTATTAATTTTTATAATATTTTTATTATTTTTTGTTCATATGAATTCTTTTTTTTCTATCTTTTATTATATTGTATTTATGTTGTGTATGAAATTTTTTTATTTTTTTATTTTATTCATATAAATTTTATTTAGTTTTTATTGTATTTTTTGTTCATATGATATATGTTATTCGTTTTATGAAATTTTTATTATTTTTTATCTGTATGATTTTTTCTATTATTTGATGTACTTTATCTTTGTTTTATATCAATTTTTTTTATTTTTTTATTTTGACTTTGTAAAATTTCTAATTATAATTATTATATACTACGTTTATTATCAAAATTTTGTATAATATAAACTATGATCCTATAAAAAAAGGACAAAATAAATAAAAAATTTATTATAAGTAACAACAGAGTCATAAATAATGAAAATTTATAGTCCAAAATAATACTAAATTAAAGAGTACGGGTAATACTAGAAAAATTATAGAATTTTTTTGTTTAACATTATAAAATTTATAGTACTCTCTTTTATATTTTTATTGTATTTATTTATTTATATAATAAATATTTTTTATATTATTTTTGTTAGGTTCTGTTTTTGCATGTATATAAAAAAAATAATTTAAATTGATGTCTCTTTTAGTAATTTTTCATCTAAAAATAATTTTGAGTAGTATAATCCAAACAACATTTATTTTACTATAATCAATTTTAATACAAATATTACCAAACGTTAATCCAAATTTGCTTTTCATCAAAATTAATTTTATAAAATCTATTTTATGCAAACTGATGTTTACAAACTGAAATTGAAACACACACTCTATATGTTACACCTTTTGAAAGAGGTCTTTTTTCAAACCATGCGTCAACACTAGACATTTGTGCACCAGACTGTTTTTTATATTTGTGCACCAGACTGTTTTTTATTTTACTGAGTCCACCTAACATGAGGTTTGTATCTGGCAAAAAGTATTATATAAACCAAATCCGTCATGAATCTTACTCATCCTTTCTAAGGTTGAACGAAATCAACAAGAATGGAATCATCAGCAGCTTCTTTGAAGATAGCAATGTATCCATGGCTAGCCCTTGGCCACCAAACTGCACACTTCCACTTAGCCAACAAGTTAGCCGAAAAAGGCCACAATATCACATTCTTCGCCCCAAAAACAACACAATCCAAATTAGCTTCCTTCAATCACCACCCCAACCTTATCACCTTTGTCACCATCACTGTTCCTCGTGTTGAAGGCCTTCCACCACATGCTGAAACCACCTCAGATGTGTCTCCGCCTTTGCTTGCAGTCCTCATGACCGCCATGGATCAAACTCAACAAGTAATGGAAACCCATCTTTCTACTCTTAAACCTGATATTGTTTTCTATGACTATTTCACTCACTGGTTGCCACCATTGGCAAGGCGTCTAGGAATCAAGGCCATTCATTATTGCACTGCGCGTTCTGTGATGGTAGGCTATCTTCTCTCCCCTGCAAGGATCAATCAAGGGATACACAATCATGTTGATCTAACGCATCCTCCTCCGGGGTACCCTTCTTCGTCGTCCATAACGCTTCATACACATGAGGCACGAGAAATATATAACATGAGAAACATAACTTGCGGCAGCAATGTTCTTCTCGGTGAACGTATATTCACTACCATGATTGAATCTGACGCTTTGGCATATAGAACATGCAGGGAAATTGAAGGGCCTTACCTCGACTACGTAGAGGAACAATTCAAGAAGCCTGTGATTCTATCAGGATCAGTTCTGGAGCGACCCAATGCTAGTCTAGATGAAAAATGGGGTTCATGGCTTCAAGGGTTCAAAAGAGGTTCAGTGGTTTATTGTTGTTTTGGAAGTGAGTGCTGGTTACAACCAAATCTGTTCAAAGAATTGCTGCTGGGTCTTGAACTCACTAACATGCCGTTTCTAGCGGCATTAAAAGCCCCAGTTGGGTTCGATTCAGTTGGAGAGGCGCTACCAGAAGGGTTCGAAGAGAGGGTTGCAGGAAGAGGAATCGTGTATGGAGGGTGGATCCAACAGCCATTGATATTGGAACACCCTTCTGTTGGTTGCTTCATTACGCATTGTGGATCAAGCTCGTGTACAGAGGCATTGCTGAATGAGTGTCAAATAGTGTTGCTGCCAAATGGTGGTGACCAGTTCCTTAATGCAAGAATGATGGCAAACTACTTGCAAGTTGGTTTGGAAGTGGAAAAAGGGGAACAAGATGGATTCTACACCAAGGAAAGTGTGTGCAAAGCTATCACTATTTTGATGGATGATGAGAATCAAACAAGTAAAACACTCAGAGCTAACCATGCTAAATTAAGGCAGACTTTGCTTCTTAAAGATTTGGAGTCCACTTATATTGACAACTTCTGCAAGAACCTTCATCATATTATAAGGGAAAAAAATTAATTTCGACTTTTCTAGGTACTTCATTTTGAATTAAAGTGCAGATTAGTTCAAGAAAAATGTTCTTTTCATTTTAAAATTAATATATATAATAAGAGTATTTTAATTTAGATTAGTTCAAGATTTGATTCACCATTATTTCGGTCAAATTAATTTGTCTGACCTAATTTTAACAAAAATAATATGATTTAATCAATTATGTGTTAAAATTTAATATTAAAAACATCTTTAAAAAAAATATTTTAAACGTCATTTACTAAGTGGCTCCTAAAATAAAATTTATATTAACTTGATCTTTATAATGAGGAATGACACCTTGACTTAGGGGTGTTATCGGTTCGGTTTTGGATAAAAAACCAACCGAACACGATTCGATTTCTACAGACACACAATGCAACCATTCAGTTTGTTGCTTTTACAATAATAGAACCGAACTAAATCGAACCAACAGCAGTTTGATTCAGTCAGTTTTTTCGGTTTTTAATTTTTAATGAGCAAAAGAATTTCAAAAGAATTTAACAATTTGCTTAACAAATTGATCATTGCCTAATATTTAGATTATTTCGTCAAAGAAAAAATATTTTTTGAAGATCATTCTGTTCGCTTTTTATTTGTGTTATTTGGCTTTTAATAGTGTTTTCAAACAATATGAAGAGTATATGTATTTTTTTAGGCAACTATTCAAATAAAGATAACAAAAATATCTTTTTATAAAAATGTTTTGTTTAAAGTGTGACTAAATAAAGGAAAAGTCTAGGGGCCAGCAACTTTGTTAAATTTTGGCCAACATGTAACCAGCAAATAAAAGTGAGCCATTGGATGAAATCCCACACTAATCTCACATTATTAAAACCATCATTGATGGCTACTTGATGGCTACAAATCACAAAAGTTGCTGGTTCCTAACATTTCTCCTAAATAAATAAGTTACGCTTTTACAAATATAAAAAATCTAACCATATAATTCATCATCTAAAAGTCAAAAGAAAATATTTTCACATGAAGACAATTATAAAATTTTCATTATCTACCTTTTTTTATGTGAAGACAATTATAAAATTTTCAATGTAGTATCTACTTTTTTTTTATGTGAAGAGTACAATTCTGAGGATCATATTTGTGACTTTCAAAATTTTTTTTAAACACATAAATCTAAAAGTCAGATTTAAATTTTTTATTTTAAATTTTTTTAAACATATAATATTAAAAAAATTTAAATGCGCAAATCGGACCTTTCAATTTGCTTTATGATAGAGAAAAATATATATTTCAACAAAAATCAGATTCTTTGATTTATGCACTATAAAATCTAACCCTCAAATTTCTCTACTTCCATTTAAAAAAAAAATTTAAATCCATATAAAAAGTGAATTACACACGATCTTTTTTTATATCTATAAAAATTAGCCCATTTTGTCGTTACCAATTTTTTAGATTATTTTGTCAAAATATAAATTTTTTAGGTGTTAAAATAATTATTTACTAAAAGATTTATTAAAAATTGTTTTGGATATTATATTAAATTTTGTGGAATGGAAAGCGGTAGTCACCAAAAAAGGTAATGGAAAGCGGCACGCGGGGGCGATGAGATGGCGCAATGGTACCCTCCATTCTTTAATCTGCATCACTTACCATTCTTCACAAACTTTCATTATTAAACATTGATATCATCATGCACTTACAGTTGCACCCATTATATCTATCTCCATTATTATACAGAGTAAGTTATGTATAAATAGTCAGAAACTCTCGCTCCCATCGATCCACATCATAATCTCTTCCTCATTATTTATTTAATAATTATCTGCATGGATACAAGTTCCTTGAGCATTGCCATGTATCCATGGCTAGCCCTTGGTCATCAAACTCCATTCCTCCACCTATGTAACAAGTTAGCCAAAAGAGGCCACAGAATCACATTCTTTGCGCCCAAAACAGCACAATCCAAGTTACTCCATTTCAATCTTTATCCAGATCTCATCAAATTCGTCGCCGTCGCGGTTCCCCACGTGGACGGCCTTCCACCGAACGCAGAAACCACTTCAGACATTCCTTACCCTCTGCACCCTCTCATCATGACAGCAATGGACTTAACCCAAGCCCACATAGAAACTTATCTTTCCCAGCTTAAACCTGATCTTGTTTTCTATGATTTCACTCATTGGATGCCATCATTGGCAAGGCGTTTAGGAATCAAGGCCATTCACTTTTGTACTGTCAGTTCTGCCATGATAGGCTACACTGTTGTACCTTCAAGATTCCAAAAAGGGAACGACCAAACAATGAACGATCTCATGAAACCTCCTCCAGGGTACCCTCATTCATCTATCACATTTCACGTCCATGAGGCGCGAGCCTACGCTAACAAGCGGAAACAGGTCTTTGGGAGCAATGTTCTTTTCTATGATCGTATGTTCATTTCCATGAGTGAAGCCGATGCAATAGCGTTCAGAACTTGCAGGGAAATTGAAGGGCCTTACCTCGATTTCATACAGGAACAGTTCAAGAAGCCTGTGCTTCCTACAGGACCAGTGATACTAGAGAAACCAAACTTTGCATTGGATGAGAAATGGGCTTCTTGGCTTGGAGAATTCAAACAAGGCTCGGTGGTTTATTGTTGTCTTGGAAGTGAGTGCAGGTTGAGGCCAAACCTGTTTCAAGAATTGTTGTTGGGTCTTGAACTAGTTGGCATGCCTTTTCTTGCAGCTTTGAAACCCCCAATCGGGTTTGATTCAGTTGGAGACGCGCTACCAGAAGGGTTCGAAGAGAGGGTTAAAGGAAGAGGGATTGTGTATGGAGGGTGGATCCAACAGCCATTGATATTGGAACACCCTTCTGTTGGATGCTTCATTACACATTGCGGATCAGGTTCTTTGTCAGAGGCATTGCTCAATGAGTGCCAGTTGGTGTTGCTTCCAAATGTCGGTGACCAGATTCTGAATGCAAGAATGATGAGTAAGAATTTGCAAGTTGGTGTGGAAGTGGAGAAAGGGGAAGACGATGGATTGTACACTAAGGAAAGTGTGTGCAAAGCAGTTAGTATTGTAATGGATGATGAGAATGAGACAAGCAGAATAGTCAGAAGTAACCATGCTAAGATCAGAGAGATGTTGCTTAATAAAGATTTAGAGTCTACTTATATTGATGCTTTCTGTAAGAATCTTCAAGAGATACTTTGAAGGTTTTTTCATCTTTCTTATTTTAATATGTATTTTGAGGTTCTAATGTGTTGTATTGTGAATGTGTGCCATAATGTAGGTGTAATATTGAGAATTTGATGTACACCAGATTAGTATCTGATTATCGTTTTATCCTAAAATTCTTCTAGCTTCTAGTACTTTCTCTATGATAATTACAGTCCGGTTTTGACAAAGTTAGTATTTGATTTAAATTACTGCACTTTACTTTTTAATTTTTATCATTACTGATACTCATTTAAGGAAAAATCATAATTAACAGTGAAGATAACAAGAAAAGTTTATTCCAGTAGTACATGCTCATTTTTTCCTTTAGCAAGTCTTGGGTTCAAAATTATACTCTTGAACAAAATTGACTTTTGTAAATGATATCCTACTTTGCAGTGAAACCAATATTTTACAGTAAAGTTGAAGCTAGTAAAATATACAACAACTAATTTACAGCTAATACTTAAATCACTATAGAGAACAACCAGAATGGAGGAAATCAAACAGAATACAGGTGAATGGATCTAATTTTCAACTTGTTGTATGATCCAAGTAATGTTAGAAGTTAGTGAACTCAGTTTTTATCTTGTCTCAGAAGGTTGGTTCAGAATCGTAATTTGTAAAATTCTGAGACAGAACAGAACATAAACAATACTCATAAATTATAAAGAAATATAAAAAATAATTGTAGCTTCATTTGATGCCATTCCACAGTCACTCAAACTAAAATTTATATCCTACAAAGAGATTGGATTACAGATCAATAGGCCACAACAACAACAACAAAAATTGAAGAATTCAAGGAGGTTAGAACAGAGCATAACATAGTAAATTAAGAAAATAACATAGTTGAATGCCTGAATCATATGTAAATATTATGTGCTATAGGAGAGCAGATTCAAAACTTAACAAAGCAGATTAAAAGATAAGAAAGCAAATTCAAAGCAGATTCAAGCATGACAAACAAAGCAGTGAAAGCACAAGCACAAGAGAGCAGATAGTAGAGGGAGAAGAGAGGAGACTTAATTATCTTTGTTTAAATGCATGGGGTTAATATGTTTTGTTTTTAACCCTTTATCACTTTGTTTAAATCATCTGAGGATGGAACGGCAGCACTTAATTATCTTTCCAATCTTGTGTTTGTGAATCCGTGAGACTCATTAGTCACTTGTGCAAATTAATTAGCTCTCAAAGCAAGGAAATTCAAAGATCAATTAGTGAGTGAGTGAGTGACGGTAAGAATGAAACCAACAATTAATTTGCCCATGCATTATAATATAACATGATCTAGTACGATTTTTTCCCTCAGTTATACATAACAATACATTAAGAAGAACAATATCACTATAACAATGAGGTATATCTGTATTCTAACTTCAAATTAATCTATAAATTTCGCTAAAGAAAAATAATACAGTATGCTTTGTCTTTATAGTGCTTGTTTCATTAAGTTGATAATTTTTTTAGCATATTTGGTAAATTTCTATTAGTAAAAATAAAAACACTAAAAAAAAAAACTATCTTTTTTAAGAAACAATCATTTACATTTTTTTAAAAAAAAATCTTTTTTTCTTAAAAAAAATACTTTTTACATAATAAATAAACAAAAAATATTTTTATATTGTTATACACAAATATACTGTTATGCAGATTTTTAGCAAATCGTAGTTGGTTCGATATCTAGTATCTGGGGAGTAAAATCTATTCTTGTGTGAGTACCAATTTTTAAAAGTGCACCAAAAATTTTGTTTCTCGAACGAAAAGATAAAGAAAAACTTGAAAAGTAAAAGAAATTTAAACAACTTGAAATTAAAAACACAGGAAGTAAATTTAAAATTAAAGAAAAGCAATAAAATATCTTTAACATGGTTGAAAGACTTTGAATTCGAATACAATGCAAAAATATTAAAAAAAAAAAAGGTTTGCCAAAGGAAACTAAATTGCAGAAAAGGTAATAAATTGCAAGAAACTTAAAACAAATGTAAAGACATGGAAAGAATTTTACAAAAAAAATTCTTTGCAGACTCAAAAAGTCTCTAAGAATGTGACTGTATAAGAGTATTTTTTAAAACCAAATTTCAATATCTGTTCCTTCCAAATTTTATCTATTTATAGATCTTTTCAACCAATTAAATTTCATCACGTGCTTTATATGTGAGAAATCTGAGCCTAATCATTCCCGCCACTTAAATGATGGATAACCGTCTTCATCTTCAATTGCCTTGATTATTAGTCTTATCATTGCTTTGATTGTTTAATCCTATTTCGACAAGCTTCATCGATCAACCTATTCGCTTATCGATAAGACAATAACCTTCCTTTGATGAATCCTGAACCCACTCGACAGGACCCAAATAAGTAACGCCTTTGATTTTGACTAACTAATTAACTGAGTACACTACGTTCTTTGAAGTCAATTCTCTTTCTTTTTATCTATACACTTTACCAATCTACCAAAATATTCAACTAACATATACTTGATAGATAAATAAAAAGATATTTTTGTATGAAATATCTAAATATAAAATTATTTTTATTTTTTTATAAAATCTTTTAAAAAAATAATTTAAAATATATATATTTTTTTTAAAATTCACCCGAACAAATCTTATATCAGTACAAATTTCCTAATGACTTAGTTGTTAAGTAAATATATTGGGGATGAAGTTGCTTTCAAATTATAGGAAGTAAAATTCATATTGAATTAATTTGCTTGAATTTCAAATGTTTGAATTGCCATACGATACGTTTTTAGCCAATTTTATTGACTTGTCAAATTTTGAGAAACTTCTTCAAGATTTTGTAACTTTTAGTAGTGACTGTCTTTCATCAATTTGTACAAATAATTTTGTAATTTATTAAGATTTTACCAATTTCTAAAAATATTAATTCAACGTAAATTCTTAAACTTAATTATAGGATTAATAAAGTTAGTTTAATCGCCAAAGTCACTAAAATAAAAGAGAATCACATTGCAATCGTCAATTATGCATGGGAAAACACAAGTGAAAAGAATCGAGTCCTTGATAATTGATAGGTGGTTGAACAAGATTAGGCAGTATTTTAATTTTAAAAGGCTTTCCACTCTTGGCAAATGTATTAGCAAAGGAAAAGTATAAGTAATTAACAATATTTTTGAATAATGTGTGAACAATGTGAATTAATAAGGTTAAAAGAGTCAATTAATCTTAAATTTAATTAGTAGTATTAAATTAAGATGTAGTGTATTTTTATTTGATTGGTAATTATTCATGTTGTTTAAAATAATCATTATTTACCTAGCACTCCCCGCATGACAGAGCATCTCTCGTTGAGAATAAAAGTCTAGTTAAAATTTTACAAAATGAGTTTTATGTATAAATTTACACGTGGAACTTACATAGATAAACTTTACCTACCACTCGTGTGTTAAATTTTTTTCAGTTAATATAAGAATTTTAATGTGTAAATGATGACAAAATAAAACTATGCAAAATGAGATAAGCTTTAATATAGTATCTGAAGTTGCACTCGAGTCTCATAATAGTTCCTGAACTTAAAAGTTTCTCAGAGTCATCTCCGAACTTGCATTCCGGGACTCAAAGTTGTCCTTCCGACAATTTCTGGACACCTGGCGCAACTGAAAAGCTTAGCTGGCAGCGTCGTTGACATGTGGGACTCACAGAAACGACGCCGTTTTGGCTGTGGCACCAAAATGACATGAAACGACGTCGTTTCACGCTGAATACGTCCCTCCATCAACGTTTCAATAACGTATTATCTCCCTCCTCTCTAAACACGAAACAAACACAACACAGAGTGAGGTTTCTTCTTCTCCCTCCCTCAATCTCCAATGGCGCATGTGCGATTGCATTAACCGCACTGATTTCAGTGGAAGACTTTGGCTTTGGAGCATCGCTGTTTTCCTCTCTTTCATACACAAAGTTGGGAAGCCTGGTTTCTCTGAAAGAGGTAAGCCAAAAATGAAAAAAAAATGTGGTTCCTCTGTTTTTTGATATTGTTGTTAATCTAATATTCACAAAAGTTCAGGCCATTTTTTTCGATTGTAATTCGTGGGTATGAACGCCTCTGTTCTGTTCTCTGTGCTAGGGTTTGATCACTACTGGCTTTCGTAGTGGTTTGGCCAAGAAAATTGTAGAGTAGGAGTGTTTCTTGTGTTTTGATGATATGAAAACGTGTTCTTTATGTGTTAGGGTTTACTGCTCTTAGTGGAGGAGTTTCCAAATTGTTAATGTGTTTCAGGACAATGACTCTGATCAATGAATTTGTTAAACAGAGTTTGCATAATCACAGTAGAAGTAAAGATCTTTTGGGAGTTGAAATTTTTTGTAACTCTGATAATGGATTCTGAATTTGACTGATTTACCTAATTGCCTTTCTTTGTATTGGGTTGGTTTAGTTAAACTGAATGTAATATGTAATGCTGTTTAGTTAAACTAAATGTGTGATCATAATGGATTCTTGCATACATATGTTAGAATAATATAAAGTAAGTTTTGCAATTGCTAATGAAGTTAACTTAGCTATTGGAATAGTCAAGTTGTTTGATGAATTTGGTCTGGACTAGTGGATTAGTTGTGAGAAAGGGTATGTAAATTTGAATGGTTTGATCCATGAAGATTGAAGTTAGTGTCTAGAGAACTGCTATCCTTAGTTAAACCAAAATAATGTTCTTGATTTCACACTTTCTCTGCATAGTTGGATCTGATTTCTTGATGTGACATCAGTAATGTTTATTCATTTCTTATTAGTGGACAATAATTGATTATTCTATACTTTCATATTTCCAATCTATTACTAGCAGTGATGTCTGATTTCAAACAATGGGTGTGATTTTTTTTTAAATATTGGCAGATGGGTGATCCGTTAATTACCATTATATTTCACCATGGAGGGTCGTTTATCACAGAGGCTGATGGGAGTATGTGTTACAACGGTGGAGAGACTTGTGAGTTGCCGGACATTGATACAGACACGCTGGATGTATTCTTCGTCCGAGACTATCATAAAAAAATTGGGTATGACAAGGTTAGCCAAACTTGGTGGCTGGTGCCTAATCGGCCTATGCAAACTGGTTTAAGAGCAATAGCAGATGATAAGGAGCTGATGAAAATGTGTTATGATGAGCGGATAATTTTAACGCTTTTTGGCATTGTTTTACATAATTTTCAGTATAATTTAGTTAGTTTTTAAGTATATTTTTATTAGTTTTTAAATAAAAATCACATTTCTAGACTTTACTATGATTTTGTGTATTTTTCTCTGATTTCAGGTAATTTCTGGCTGAAATTGAGGGACTTGAGCAAAAATCAGATTCAGAGGTTGAAGAAAGACTGCAGATGCTGTTGGATTCTGACCTCCCTGCACTCAAAGTGGATTTTCTGGAGCTACAGAACTCCAAATGGCCCGATCTCAATTGCGTTAGAAAGTAGACATCCAGGGCTTTCCAGAAATATATAATAGTCCATACTTTGATTAAGGATAGATGATGTAAACTGGCGTTGAACGCCAGTTTCATGCTGCATTCTGGAGTCAAACGCCAGAAACAGGTTGCAAAGTAGAGTTAAACGCCAGAAACAAGTTACAAACTGGCGTTCAACTCCAAGAAAGACCTCTACACGTGTAAAGTTCAATGCTCAGCCCAAGCACACACCAAGTGGGTCCCGAAAGTGGATTTCTGCATCATTTACTCATTTCTGTAAACCCTAGTAACTAATTTAGTATAAATAGGACTTTTTACTATCTTTGTAAGGGATCTTTGATTAGTTTTTATGCTATCTTAGACTTTTATGGGAGCTGGCCATTCGGCCATGCCTGGACCATTATCACTTATGTATTTTCAAACGGTAGAGTTTTTACACACCATAGATTAAGGTGTGGAGCTCTGCTGTTCCTCATGAATTAATACAAAGTACTACTGTTTTTCTATTCAATTCAAGCTTATTCCTATTCTAAGATATCCATTCGCACCCAAGAACATGATGAATGTGATGATTATGTGACGCTCATCATCATTCTCACTCATGAATGCGTGCCTGACAAACACTTCCGTTCTACATGCAAACAAGCTAGAATGAATATCTCTTAGATATCTAATACAGAGGACCAAGTCCGAGATATTAGAATCTTCGTGGTATAAGTTAGAACCCATGGATGGCCATTCTTGAGATCCAGAAAGTCTAAACCTTGTCTGTGGTATTCCGAGTAGGATCTGGGAAGGGATGGCTGTGACGAGCTTCAAACTCGCGAGTGCTGGGCGTAGTGACAGACGCAAAAGGATAGTAAATCCTATTCTAGTATGATCGAGAACCGACAGATGATTAGCCATGCAGTGACAGCGCATTGGACCATTTTCACAGAGAGGATGGGATGTAGCCATTGACAACGGTGATGCCCTACATAAAGCTTGCCATGGAAAGGAGTAGGAATGGTTGGATGAAGACAGCAGGAAAGCAGAGGTTCAGAAGAACGAAAGCATCTCTATACGCTTATCTGAAATTCTCACCAATGAATTACATAAGTACCTCTATCATTATTTTACGTTTTATTTATCTTTTTATCTCCATAACCATTTGAATTCGCCTGACTGAGATTTACAAGGTGACCATAGCTTGCTTCAAGTCGACAATCTCCGTGGGATCGATCCTTA
Source organism: Arachis hypogaea (assembly GCF_003086295.3). NCBI lineage: Eukaryota > Viridiplantae > Streptophyta > Magnoliopsida > Fabales > Fabaceae > Arachis > Arachis hypogaea. The sequence continues at coordinate 23,981,854 of NC_092048.1, read as the reverse complement.
CTCACGTAAGGTTTATTACTTAGACGACCCAGTGCACTTGCTGGTCAGTTGTGCGAAGTTGTGACAAAGAATTAAGATTATGAACGTGCGTATAAAGTTTTCAGCGCCGTTACCAAGGAATGGAACCGTCACGATTTCTGCGCACCATGTTTTTGGCGCCGTTGCCGGGGATTGTTCGAGTTTGGACAACTGACAGTTCATCTTATTGCTCAGATTAGGTAATTTTATTTTAATTTTAAGCTTTTTATTTCTTATTTTCGAAAAAAATACAAAAAAATATTTTCTTCTTTTTCGTTTTTCTCAATTAATTTTCGAAAAATAAAAAAAAAATTAATAAAATCATAAAACCAAAAATAATTTGTGTTTCTTGTTTGAGTCTAGAGTCAAGTTTTAAGTTTGGTGTCAATTGCATCTTTTTAATTTTCTAAAAATTATTTTCGAAAATTTCATGCATTGCATTTTTCATGATCTTCAAGTCGTTCTTGGCCAGTCTTCTTGTTTGATCTTCATATTTTCTTGTTTTGTGTCTTTTCTTGTTTTTCATATGCATTTTCAATTTGTTAGTGTCTAAAAAATTAAAAATTTCTAAGTTTGGTGTCTTGCATGTTTTCTTTTCTTGAAAATTTTTCAAAAATAAGTCTTGATGTTCATCTTGATCTTCAAAGTGTTTGTTCATACCCTGGGTCGAGATATCCGACCTGGGGTGATCGACGATAAACCGACCGACCTCTTTAGGTCAAGCGGACCGACTTTTTTACGAAGAACTCGGCCAAATCGACAGGAAAGCCCAAAAAGGGCCCAATTCAAGGAATACGACCCAAATCCAAAGGTCATTCAGGCCTACAGAGAGAAGGGCGGTTCCATTGAAGATACGCTGACCTCAACCCAAAAGATAAAGATAAGATAAGATAACTAACTTATCTTATCCAAAGATCACATCTCACCATTATAAATACACTGGAACACCCAGGTATAACTCATACTCTAATTCTACATAACACCTGTTTAATACCCATGCTAACTTAAGCATCGGAGTCTCTTGCAGGTACCCCCACCCTCCGGTGACGAAGGATCAGCAGTACAACCAGTCCAACAAGTCGGACACGACAGCTCCGGTCGTCTCCTACCAGCCGGACACGTCGGTACCGATCCGTACAGAGGATCTCAACCGAGATCGACCTCCAGTTTCAGGTAACCCTCGGAACATTGGCGCCGTTGCCAGGGAACCTGGAAGTCATCCCATCACCATGGTGGACAACCGTGACAACGACCACGATTCAGATCTAGAAAATAGAACGCCGCACAAAAATGCGGACACCCCACTAAAAGACACCCCAGAATCCAATGGAGACAAAAATACATCTAAACCAGGAGCAATAGAAGCTCTTCAAGATCGCTTGAAACATCTTGAAGAAGAAACCCAACAACAATGAGAAATCGGAAAGGATCTACAAAGAGAGGTACGGCGACGTCAAGAATTGGAAGAAAAATTACAGCAATTAGAAGCCGATCTCAAATCGAAGGCCCCTCGGATCACTTCTGAGGAAAGCTCACACAAAGAACAAGATCCATTCACCAGGGAGATCATGAAAACCAAAATCCCAAAGGACTTCAAACTCCCAGATATGACTTTATATGACGGTACCACAGACCCCAACCACCATCTCAGTAATTTCAGAAGCAGAATGTACCTTACCAACGCCTCAGACGCCATTCGCTGCAAAGCTTTCCCAACAACTCTCACGAAGACAGCAATCCGATAGTTCGACAATTTACCTCCAAAGTCCATTTCAAACTTCGATGACCTGGCCAAAAAGTTCCTGGCCAGATTCTCCATCTAGAAAGATAAGGCCAAGCACGCCCCCAGTCTACTAAGGATCAAGCAAGGAGATCGGGAGAACCTCCGCAACTACATGGAAAGATTCAACAAAACATGTATGGACATACAAAGCTTACCAACAGAGGCTGCCATCATGGGACTCATCAATGGCCTACGAGAGGGACCATTTAGCCAATCTATATCAAAGAAGTACCCTACCTCATTAGACGAAGTACAGGAGCGAGCAGAAAAATACATCAACATGGAAGAAAACACTCGGTTAGGAGAAACCTCAAAATCTGGGAACCCCTACCGGGATAAAGACAAGGAATCTAAAAAGAAAGAAGATCGACAGGGGGAGAAAATAAAAAAGTACCATAATTACACCCCTCTCAGGGCATCCCTAGTCAACGTGTACAAAGAAGTCTGCCATACAGAGAAAATCCCCCCAGCGCGACCACTCAAAGGCAAAAGGGGAGGGGGAAACCGAAAGGAATATTGTGAATATCATCGAGTTCGAGGGCACTCCACCAACGAGTGCTTCGACTTAAAGAATATCATAGAAAAATTAGTGAGAAAAGGAAGATTAGATCGATTTCTGGCTACCCGAGATGATGACCAAAGAAAAAGACGAAGGGACGAGGATGACGGATGAACTGAACGATCACCTCAGACACCAGAAAGACATGTCCACATGATACATGGCGGATTCGCAGCAGGAGGGATCTCCAAATCCTCTCGCAAAAGATATCTCAAAGAAGTATATCATGTCGAAGGAGAGGAAGACGCGTCTGGCGTCATCACAGGACATGACGATCCCATGGTTATCACCATCATATTGGCAAACGCCAACCTACACTGCACCTTAATAGACCAAGGGAGTTCTGCCGACATCTTATTCAAAACAGCCTTTGATAAACTCGGCTTAGAAGCAAAAGAACATAAAGCATATCCAAACAGCCTGTTCGGGTTAGGAGATACCCCGGTTCGACCACTAGGATACATACCACTATATACAACCTTCGGAAAAGGGGACTAATCCAGGACCCTCAAAATAGATTACATCGTAGTCGATGTAAGTTCAGCTTATAATGCTCTCATAGGTCGGACAACACTCAACCAACTCGGTGCGATAGTCTCGACCCCACACCTATGTATGAAATTCCCAACTCCGAAAGGGATAGCTACGATAAAAGCTGACCAAAAGATGGCACGTCGCTGTTATAACGAAAGCCTAAACCTCAGAGGCAAAGGAGAAGAGTTTCATACAATTGAATTGGGCGGAGTCCAGCAACGGGAAGAACTCCGTCCGCAACCAGAAGGCGAGATAGAGAAGATTCAAATTGGAGACACCTCGGACAAAACGACCAATATTGGCACGATCCTAAGAGGAGACTCAAAAGAATTACTGATACAATTCTTACGAGATAATGTCGACCTCTTCGCATGGAAAGCCGCAGACATGCCAGGCATAGACCCTAAGCTAATGTGCCACAAGTTGGCGGTCTACCCAGGATCTCGGCCGATGCAGTAGAGACGAAGGAAACTCAGGCCAGAACGATCCAAAGCTGTGGAAGAACAAGTACAAGCACTACTGGAGGCAGGATTTATAAGAGAAGTCAAGTACCCACTATGGCTAGCTAACGTCGTCTTGGTGAAAAAATCAAATGGGAAGTGGCGAATGTGCACCGATTACACCGATCTCAACAAAGCCTGCCCAAAAGATCCATACCCACTCCCAAGCATCGACGCTCTGGTAGATGCTTCCTCCGGATACAGATACCTCTCGTTTATGGACGCATATTCGGGATACAACCAAATCCCCATGTATCCACCAGATCAGGAAAAGACCTCGTTCTTAACACCAAAGGCAAACTACTGCTACATCGTGATGCCTTTCGGTCTCAAGAACGAGGAGCTACTTATCAAAGGCTAATGAATAAAGTCTTCTCAGATCACATCGGAAAAATCATGGAAGTTTATGTGGACAACATGTTGATAAAGACACAAAGTGAAGATACATTATTATCCGACCTGGCTCAAGTGTTCGACACCATAAGGAAGCACAACATGCGACTCAATCCCCCAAAATGCACTTTCGCAGTAGAAGCAGGCAAATTCTTAGGTTTCATGCTCACACAAAGGGGAATTGAAGCAAATCCAGATAAATGTCAAGCCATACTCAACATGAAGAGCCTAACCTGTGTCAAAGAAGTACAACAACTCAACGGGAGACTGGCTGCCCTATCCCGATTCTTAGCAGGAGCTGCGATAAGATCCCTCCCCTTCTATGCTACTTTAAGAAAGGGAAAATAGTTCGAATGGACGACAGAATGTGAGCAAGCCTTCCAAGACTTCAAAGGGTTCTTAGGACGGCCACCTATCCTATCTCGACCACGAGAAGGAGAACCACTCATATTATATCTCGCAGTAGGGAGCCGGGCAATAGCCTCAACACTAGTCAGAGAAGACGAAGATGGGCAACAACCTGTCTACTTCATTAGCAAGGCACTACAAGGATTCGAGCTAAACTACCAGAAAATAGAAAAATTTGCCTATACCCTTATCCTAACATCTCGACGACTCCGCCCGTACTTCCAGGCTCACACCATTAAGGTTCGAACTAACCAGCCCATAAAAGGAATATTGCAGAAAACAGATCTAGCAGGCAGAATTCTACAATGGGCAGTCGAGTTTTCAGAGTTTGACCTCCAATATGAAGCTCGGACGGCCATCAAATCACAGTATCTGGCCGACTTTATCGCAGAATTCACAGATGCCCTAGAAACCCCCACAGAATGGAATCTTTACGTGGATGGTTCTTCAAATAAAACTGGAAGCGGCGTAGGCGTGATAATAGAAAGCAACCAAGGAACCCAAGTTGAGCTCTCCCTCAAGTTCGGGTTCCCGGCCTCAAACAACCAGGCGGAATATGAAGCATTATTAGCTGGTTTGAAGCTGGCTAAAGAGGTCGGAGCTCAAAAACTCAACATTTACAGCGATTCACAAGTGGTCATATCACAAATAACAGGGAGCTACCAAGCCAAAGATCCCACCATGAAAAAGTATTTGGATAAAACCAAGGAACAGCTCGGAAAAATCGGGGAGTATAAGATCTGCCACATACCCCGTGAACAAAATGCCCGAGCTGATGCACTCTCAAAACTAGCCAGCACCAAACCAGGGGGCAACAATAGAAGCCTCATCCAGAAAATGTTGCAGAACCCGTCAATCTCGAAAGAGGAAAAAGTCATGACTATAACAAGTCAGGACCAAGGATGGATGACCCCCATAACCAACTACCTCAAAACAGGAACGCTCCCCACAGAAGAAAAGGAGGCAAAGAGGTTAAAAAGGGAGGCACAGTACTACACCATCATAAACAACATCTTGTACAAAAGAGGAATCTCAATACCTTTACTAAAATGCGTGCCGACCTCCAACACAAAGGAAGTGCTAGAAGAAATACACGGCGGCATTTGTGGCAATCATCTCGGAGCACGAGCTCTCGCCAAAAAAGTACTCCGGGCGGGATTTTATTGGCCAATTCTACAGAAGGAAGCCACAGAATTTGTAAAGACATGTCCACCATGTCAGAAACATGCCAACTTTCACATCACCCTGCCAGAAGAGCTCATCAGCGTGACCTCGCCTTGGCCGTTTGCAAAATGGGGACTCGATCTTCTCGGCCCCTTCCCACAGGGATCAGGACAAGTCAAATTCCTCATAGTAGGGGTAGATTACTTTACAAAGTGGATCGAGGCAGAGCCCCTAGCCAATGCCACCGCTCAAAGAAGCCAGAAATTCTTATATAGAAATATTGTCACGAGGTTCGGGGTTCCATATTCAATAACCACAGACAATGGCACTCAATTCACAGATGCAGGCTTCAGGAAACTAGTAGCTGACTTGAATATAAAGCACCAGTACACCTCCGTTGAACACCCACAAGCCAACGGGCAGGCCAAAGCCGCTAACAAAGTCATACTGGCCGGATTAAAACGGAGATTACAAGATGCAAAAGGAGCCTGGGCAGAAGAGCTTCCACAGGTCCTATGGGCATATCAAACAACGCCACATTCCACCACGAAGGAATCTCCCTTCCGATTAGCATACGGAATAGAGGCAATGATCCCAGTAGAGATTGAGGAAGGGTCGCCTAGAGTAGTTCACTACAATGAGGAAGCAAACTCCCAACTTCAGAGAGAAGAACTCGACTTGTTACCCGAAATCCAGGAAAGAGCTCGGATCAGGGAAGAATCTCTAAAGCGCCGAATGGCTTCCAGATATAATCAAAAGGTAGTGCTGAGAATTTTTGCAGAAAATGATCTCATCCTAATCCAAATTGATATCGGAACAACTCGACCAGGAGAAGGAAAGCTGGCAGCAAACTGGAAAGGACCTTACCGAGTTGTAGAAGTACTTGGAAAGGGCTACTACAGACTGTCTGAACTCGATGGACGAGAGCTTCCCAGGTCATGGCACGCCTGCAACCTAAGAAGGTACTACAGTTAGAAGAGATAAAAGATATCATCATTGGATGCACTCTTTTTTCTGAAAAGGTTTTTTAATGAGGCACCAAGTTGAGACTCAGACAATCCCATATGTATATATTTGCACTTTTCCTTTAAATAAAATACATTTTAGATATTCTACAAAGATTTCAAGACACATTAATCTGAAGCATTCATCGTCCGATTATAAAGCAACAGATCGGCAGAAAGTGAAAAACAATTTCACTGCACGATCACGATAAAGACAAACCGTCCGATAAAGGTGAAAACGCGATTCACCCAAAGGACGATCTAGAGACGACAACCACTTTCTATAAATCGGCAAAGATGAACACAGAATAATGTAAGAAGTTATCGAAAGTGATCTAAAAAAGAACCTGACGAGGTCTTACGGATCGCTAAAATAATAACTTAAAGACTGGTCGAACGTTAAGATGTCGAACCAAGTCAACCCAAGTTATAAGTAAACCCTGGAAAGAGGTCTGGCCAACCCTATTAAAGAGAATTACTTTAACGTAGAAGGGCCCGACATAACAAAGTCAGCCCAAAATGAAAAGTTATCAAAGTAGTCCCTAAAAGAGATCTGACAAAGATCCAAGAAAGAGGACTACAAAAAAATAACTTAAAGGAGACCGATATAACCAAGTCAGACTCCTACTACTAAAAAGTTATCAAAGTAGTCCCTAAAAGAGATCTGACAAAGATCCAAGAAAGAGGACTACAAAAAATAACTTAAAGGAGACCGATATAACCAAGTCGGACTCCTACTATCGAAAAAGTTATCAAAGTAATCCCTGAAAGAGACCTAACAAAGGTCCAAAAAAGAGGATTACCAAAATAACTTAGAAGGGGACCAACGCAAAGGAATCGGTCACAAATACAGAAAACCGAGAAACAAGTTGGATTTATACAATCACAGCCTCAAAGGATCCAAGATACAAGCAAATAAAGCAAAGTAATCCAAGGAGATCGAGCAGCAAGATTTCGAACATCAATAGAAAAACAAAAAAGATGTCAAGTCAAACAACTACTTTTACTCTATAAAGTTATAAGGCCTGGAAGGCCACCAAAACCTACCACGAAGAGATAACAAGTTACTTTTTGTTCCTCATAAAAAGTTTCTAAGAAGCGTCAGCAAATAAATAAAAAAGTTCTAAAAGAGCCCACAAGCCGGGCCAACTACACAAATTTTCAAGAAGAGATCAGCAAGCGTCAGGAGCCTTCTTGGCAGCATCAGGACAAGGAGAAGGAGGGCGAGTCTGGATCGGCACAGCATCCACAGTTCTATCCTCCCGATTCAGGATCTGGCAATCCGAGTCGGGCACAGCAGGAGGAACCGAAGAGGTCGGCACTTTGGTAGAGGACACAGGGGGAGCAACAACATCATCATCATCACCCTCATCATCAGGGACAATCTTTCCATCCCTGACTATATTATCCAGGCTAAAAAGGGTGAGGTCGGCCTCGGGAGCAATGACCTGAACTTGCTCCCTCAAGTTCTCATAAGCAGCAGTCACGCTGCCAACGAGATGACTTTAGAGCTCAGCATAATCTTCCCGAACACTGTCAAGCTCTCCCCTCAGGCGCATCACCTCCCGATAAGATGAAAGGTAACTCTCCTTGTGCATCAGGACTGCGTCCTCAGCCAACCTCAAAGAAGCCACCAACGACTGAGAACTCGCCTCCTCATTCTTCAAGTCCTTCTCCAGCTTGGCTACCTTCGTCTCAAGCTCCTCCTTTAACTCCTTCATCCGATCAAACTCTTGTTTCGCCTCCTCCATAAACGCCTTAGTAGCGTGGAGAGGGAGATTCTGAGCAGTCCGATATATGGCAGCCGACATATACGCCATCTTCACATGATTTCGAGCCATAAACTCCAAGTGATGGAGGATGGACACATCGTCCATGGAGAGAGCGCCGTAGGGACCGATTTGTTGATCCACGAATTCAATAGCATTAAAATCAGGAGCATCGAGGTCAAAGGGCTCAGCAGTCTTTTGTTTTTTATTGGGAGGAGCAATAGAAGGAGCAGCAGAGGTGACGTGAGGATCTACCAAATGAACTTGGGGTGTAGGGATCACTTTCTTCACCCCGGCGGAACTCTGCACTGATGGCTTCTCGCGCACTTGGGAGGATCCCTCCCCAGCCGCCTTGGCAGCAACATTTCTGGCAGCAGTTGCCCTCTGCGCCCTCTTAAAAGCTTTCATGGATTCACTATTCTTCATTGCCTCTGCAAATAAAACAGAAAATCAGTTACAAGTCGGACAAGTCGGAAAGACAACTACAAGCAACATACACGGATAATAAAGAAAACACAAAGATACCCAGTTCAGTTTGGAGAAGAGAATGATTGGTTAGAAATTTCTTTGTGTCGAGATGGGGAGGTTGACCCCAGCGTTCTTCCAAGATAGTCACAAAGGCTCGCTCAGCATCATCCAACATCTCCCACGAATACCTGGAGACCCTCACGTCTTTTTGTCATTCCAAGGGAAAAGCAGGTTTGTTATTTTCATCCAGAAAAAAGGGCCGAGCTCTTTCAACAGCTCGGACCTTGAAAAAGTAGTTTTTAAAATCACGGAACGACTCGTCAAACATGGAAAAAACTTTCTTTCCCTGGGTAGAACGAAAGGAGACCCAAGCTGACTTCTTTTTTACCACACCGGGCTTAGTCAAGACAAAAAGATAGAAAAAGAGAGATTAGAAAGCAGGAATACCAAAACCATTGCACAACAATTGGAAAATTTTTAAATAAAACCCCAGGAATTGGGGTGAAGTTGAGAAGGGGCAACATTACAAGACCATAACAGGTCGGTTTCAAATTTGATAAAAGGAAGGGTGATACCCAGCTGACCAAAGAAAAAATCATAAGCATAAAAGAAAGGGCGACCATCAACAACCCGAGTTGGAAAGCAGACTCTCTCGTCAGAAGAGGGAGAGACAAGTTCATAGTTCTTCTCATCACCAGAATTACTACAGACACTATGAAACTGCCTAAGCTGAGCACAAAATTCAGAATCAACCAGCGAGACACACATGAGAACCATGGAGTCCACCCAATCGGCCATACCCGCGGGAACCTGGGAAGGCATCTCTACAACGTTATTTCGGGAAGACATAAGGTCAACTAAATCCTAAAAAAAGAAAAGAAGAATGGATTACTTAAAAACATCTCGGATAGAGGGCAAAACATCTCGACGGGCGGATAAACAAAAAGGGAAAACCCCAAGACTCAAGACAAAGGTCTTGGGGCATCCCTTGGAGGCAGTAAACAAAGCAAGGTCTTTAAGTTATTTCTAAAACCTACATCTCGGCACTCATCAAAATAAAATCCAGAAAGAAAACAAAGGAAGCAAAAAATGCAAAAGGTCCACCCTCCTACAGTTTATCAGCAGAAAAACAGCAAAGGCACAAACTTTTTCGAAATCAAGCAAAAAATCACCAGCAAAGAGCAAGCACTAACATCAAACACGCCAAGTAGAAATCATCAAAGGTGCAAACTTTGTCAGAATAAAAAAAAATCTCCAAACAAAGCGAGGAACAGATGCAGATTCTCTATCGATATCAGACAAGAAACAACCAGAAGCAACAACAAAACCCTAGAAAGCCTCGACAGAAATGCCAAGAGAATGCGTAAAAGAAAGTCAGGGAAAACACATTACAGTGACAAGCAAATACAAGACCTCAAAAAAGATTCAAACTTTCAAACATGCAAAATCAAAGCTTCACTAAAAAACTGAAGACGAAGCTATGAAAGAAGCAAGAAAGCCAATACCAACCTGGAAAAAGTAGCAAGCTTCAGGGAAATTGAGGATGGAAGACGAAATCTGGAATTGCCCTCTCACGAGCAAAAAAGCACGAACAAAAGCAGTATCACAGAGAGAAACGCGAAACCACAAAACTCCAGGCAAAAACAGAAGCTTCAGAAAAATCACCAAGCGACGTCGCAAGAAAAGTTGAAATGTGGGTGAAAGGCAGAAAATGAATAAGTGCGAAGAAGTTACAAAAAGGGCAAAGGAGAGAAACCGTTTCTTGAATGCAGAATTCAAAAATAGAGAAGTTAGGGGAAACGGGGCAATTAAATGCCAATTAAATGCGGATATTAAAAATAACTTGCATTCCCAAAAAAGCGCTAATACAAAAGCACGCGCTTGTAGAGGAAAAACGTTCTACATTCAAAAGCTGCTACAAAAAGGAGTCGACAAGATGCTTGAGTTCGGCTTCGCTACAAGAAAGACCGAAGTCAAGGACTCGACCTCAACAAAGAAGACCGAGCTCAAGCAGGGGCACTGTTCATACCCTGGGTCGAGATATCCGACCTGGGGTGATCGACGATAAAGCGACCGACCTCTTTAGGTCAAGCGGACCGACTTCTTTACGAAGAACTCGGCCAAATCGACAGGAAAGCCCAAAAAGGGCCCAATTCAAGGAATACGACCCAAATCCAAAGGTCGTTCAGGCCTACAGAGAGAAGGGCGGTTCCGTTGAAGATACGCTGACCTCAACCCAAAAGATAAAGATAAGATAAGATAACTAACTTATCTTATCCAAAGGTCACATCTCACCATTATAAATACACTAGAACACCCAAGTATAACTCATACTCTGATTCTACATAACACCTGTTTAATACCCATGCTAACTTAAGCATCGGAGTCTCTTGCAGGTACCCCCCACCCTCCGGTGACGAAGGATCAGCAGTACAACCAGTCCAACAAGTCGGACACGACAGCTCCGGTCGTCTCCTACCAGCCGGACACGTCGGTACCGATCCGTACAGAGGATCTCAACCGAGATCGACCTCCAGTTTCAGGTAACCCTCGGAACAGTGTTCTTGGTGTTCATCTTGACATTCATAGTGTTCTTGCATGCATCACATGTTTTGATCCAAAATTTTCATGCATTGAGTCTTTTTGATGTTTTTCTCGTTCATCATTAAAAATTCAAAAATAAAAAAAATATCTTTCCCTTTTTCACTCATAAAATTCGAAAATTTGAGTTGACTTTTTCAAAAAATTTTAAAATTAAGTTGTTTCTTATGAATCAAATCAAATTTTCAATTTAAAAATTCTATCTTTTTCAAATCTTTTTCAAAAAATCAAATCTTTTTCACTTTTTCTTTCATAATTTCGAAAATTTTAATTTGATTTTCAAAATCTTTTTCTTATTTCTATTTCATATTATCAAAGTTAATGCTAACAATTAATGTGATTGATTCAAAAATTTTAAAAGTTTGTTACTTGCCTCTTAAGAAAGGTTCAATCTTTAATTTTTAAATCATATCTTTTTAGTTTCTTGTTAGTCAAGTAATCAACTTTAATTTTTAAAATCAAATCTTTTTAAATTTCTTTTTCAAATCTTTTTTTTCAAAATAAGTTTCAATCACATCTTTTTCAAAATCTTTTCTAACTTCTTATCTTTTCAAAATTAATTTTCAAATCTTTTTCAAAACTACCTAACTAATTCTCTCTCTAATTTTCGAAAATCCCTTCCCTCTTTTTCAAAATTCCTTTTTTTTAACTAATTATTTTTAATTTTTAATTTAATTTGATTTCAATTTTAATTTTCAAAATTTAACTTTAAATTTTATTTTTAATTTAATTAATTTTCGAAATTCCCTCTCTCTCATCTCCTTCTAATTATTTATTTAATTACTAACAATTCTCTTCATCTCAAAATTCGAACCCTCTTTTCCTCTTGGTGTTCGAATTTCTCTTCTTTTATTCTTATCTTCTTCTACTCACATACAGGAATCTCTATACTGTAACATAGAGGATTCCATATTTTCTTTTCTGTTTTCTTCTTTTTCATATGAGCAGGAACAAGGATAAGAACATTCTTGTTGAAGCTAATCCTGAACCTGAAATGACTCTGAAGAGGAAGCTAAGCGAAGCCAAAGCACGACTCTCTGGAGAAAATCTGACAAATATTTTCGAAAAAGAATGAGACATGGCCAAAAATAATAACAATGCAAGGAAGATGCTTGGTGACTTCACTGCACCAAATTCCAATTTACATGGAAGAAGCATCTCAATTCCTGCCATTGGAGCAAACATTTTTAAGCTTAAACCTCAATTAGTTTCTCTGATGCAACAGAACTGCAAGTTTCATGGACTTCCATCCGAAGATCCTTTTCAGTTCTTAACTGAATTCTTGCAGATCTGTGATACTGTTAAGACCAATGGGGTTGATCCCGAGGTCTACAGGCTTATGCTTTTCCCATTTGCTGTAAGAGACAAAGCTAGAATATGGTTGGACTCTCAACCTAAGGATAGCCTGAACTCTTGGGATAAGCTGGTCACAGCTTTCTTAGCCAAGTTCTTTCCTCCTCAAAAGCTTAGTAAGCTTAGAGTGGATGTTCAAACCTTCAAACAGAAAGAAGGTGAATCCCTCTATGAAGCTTGGGAGAGATACAAGGAACTGACCAAAAAGTGTCCTTCTGACATGCTTTCAGAATGGACCATCCTGGATATATTCTATGATGGTCTGTCTGAGCTATCAAAGATGTCACTGGATCATTCTGCAGGTGGATCCATTCACCTAAAGAAGACGCCTGCAGAAGCTCAAGAACTCATTGACATGGTTGCAAATAACCAATTCATGTACATTTCTGAAAGGAATCCTGTGAATAATGGAACGCCTATGAGGAAGGGAGTTATTGAAATAGATACTCTGAATGCCATATTGGCTCAGAATAAAATATTGACTCAGCAAGTCAATATGATCTCTCAGAGTCTGAATGGATTGAAGGAATCAACCAACAGTACTAAAAAGGCATCTTCAGAAGAAGAAGCTTATGATCCTGAGAACCCTGCAATAGCAGAAGTGAATTACATGGGTGAACCCTATGGAAACACCTATAATCCCTCATGGAGAAATCATCCAAATTTCTCATGGAAGGATCAACAAAAGCCTCAACAAGGCTTTAACAATGGTGGAAAAAACAGGTTTAGCAATAGCAAGTCTTTTCCATCATCCACTCAGCAAAAGACAGAGAGTCCTGAGCAGGATCCATCTAGCTTAGCAAATATAGTCTCTGATCTATCTAAGGCCACTTTAAGTTTTATGAATGAAACAAGGTCCTCCATTAGAAATCTGGAGGCACAAGTGGGCCAGCTGAGTAAAAGGGTCACTGAAACCCTTCCTAGTACTCTCCCAAGCAATACAGAAGAGAATCCAAAAAGAGAATGCAAGGTCGTTGAATTAACCATCATGGCCGAACCTACAAGGGAGGGAGAGGACGTGAATCCCAGTGAGGAAGACCTCCTGGGACGTCCAGTGATCAACAAGGAGTTTCTCTCTGAGGAACTAAAGGAATCTGAGACTCATCTAGAGACCATAGAGATTCCATTGAACCTCCTTATACCATTCATGAGCTCTGATGAGTATTCTTCTTCTGAAGAGAATGAAGATGTTACTGAAGAGCAAGTTGCCAAGTACCTTGGTGCAATCATGAAGCTGAATGCCAAATTATTTGGTAATGAGACTTGGGAAGATGAACCTCCCTTGCTCACCAATGAACTGAGTGATCTGGATCAACTGACATTGCCTCAGAAGAAACAGGATCCTGGAAAGTTCTTAATACCTTGTACCATAGGCACCATGACCTTTGAGAAGGCTCTATGTGACCTTGGGTCAGGGATAAACCTCATGCCACTCTCTGTAATGGAGAAACTGGGAATCTTTGAGGTGCAAGCTGCCAGAATCTCATTAGAGATGGCAGACAACTCAAGAAAACAGGCTTATGGACAAGTAGAGGACGTGCTAGTAAAGGTTAAAGGCCTTTACATCCCTGCTGATTTCATAATCCTAGACACTGGGAAGGATGAGAATGAATCCATCATCCTTGGAAGACCCTTCCTAGCCACAGCAAGAGCTGTGATTGATGTGGACAGAGGAGAATTGATCCTTCAACTGAATGAGGACAACCTTGTGTTTAAAACTCAAGGATCTCCTTCTGTAACCATAGAGAGGAAGCATGAAAAGCTTCTCTCACTGCAGAGTCAACCAAAGTCCCCACAGTCAAACTCTAAGTTTGGTGTTGAACCCCCACATTCAAACTCTAAGTTTGGTGTTGGGAGGTTCCAACCTTGCTCTGAACATATGTGAGGCTCCATGAGAGCTCACTATCAAGCTATTGACAATAAAGAAGCGCTTGTTAGGAGGCAACCCAATGTTATCTAATTATATTTATTTATTTTCTATTGTTATTTTATGTTTTCTTTAGGTTGATGATCATGTGAAGTCACAAAAACTACTGAAAAATAAAAAATAGAGTGAAAAATAGAATGAAAAATAGCACACCCTGGAGGAGAACAGTTTGGCGTTTAAACGCCAGAAACAAGCATCTGTCTGGCGTTTAACGCCAGAAACAGGCACCAAGCTGGCGTTTAACGCCAGAAACAAGCATCTACCTGGCGTTAAACACCAGAACAGAGCATGGAAGTGGCATTTAACGCCAGAAACAGGCAGCAATCTGGCGTTAAACGCCAGGATTGCATGTATAGGGCGTTTTACATGTCTAAAGGGTACAGGGATAAAAAATCCTTGACACCTCAGGATCTGTGGACCCCACAGGATCCCCACCTAACCCTATTCTCTCCTCTTCACACCTTTTCATAACTCTCTTCCCCAAATGCCCTTCACCAATCACTTCAACTACTCTTTTCCATCACCCCCTCACCACTCACATCCATCTTCTCTTCTCCATAAACCCCACCTACCTTCAAATTCAAAATATTTTCCCTCCCAAACCCAACCCTAAATGGCCGAACCCTAAACCCCTCCCCACTTCTATATAAACCCCTCATTCCTTCTTCTATTTCATACAACACAACCCTCTCTTTTTCCACTTGGCCGAAACATACTCTCTCTCCCTCTCCTCCATTTCTCTTCTTCTTCTACTTCTTTCTTTCTTCTTTTGCTCGGGGACGAGCAAACATTTTAAGTTTCGTGTGGTAAAAGCATTGCTTTTTGTTTTTTCATAACCATTTATGGCACCTAAGGCCAGAGAAACCTCTAGAAAGAGGAAAGAGAAGGCAATTGCTTCCACCTCTGAGTCATGGGAGATGGAGAGATTCATCTCAAAGGTCCATCAAGACCACTTCTATGAAGTTGTGGCCAAGAAGAAAGTGATCCCTGAGGTTCCTTTCAAGCTCAAAAGGAATGAGTATCCGGAGATCCGACTTGAGATTCAAAGAAGAGGTTGGGAAGTTCTCACCAACCCCATTCAACAAGTCGGGATCCTAATAGTTCAAGAGTTCTATGCAAACGCATGGATCACAAGGAACCATGATCAACGTGTGAACCCAAATCCAAAGCATTGGCTTACTATGGTTCGGAGAAAATACTTAGATTTTAGTCCAGAAAATGTAAGGCTGGCGTTCAACTTGCCAATGATTGAAGAAAATGCACGTCCCTTCACAAGAAGGGTCAACTTTGATCAAAGGTTGGACCAAGTCCTCATAGACATATGTGAGGAAGGAGCTCAATGAAAAATTGACTCAAGAGGCAAGCCGGTTCAACTAAGAAGGCATGACCTCAAACCAGTGGCTAGGGGATGGCTAGAGTTCATTTAACGCTCAATCATTCCTACTAGTAACCGGTCTGAAGTTACTATAGACCGGGCCATCATGATCCATAGTATCATGATTGGAGAGGAGGTAGAAGTTCATGAGATTATACCTCAAGAACTTTACAAGGTGGCTGACAAGTCCTCCACTTGGGCAAGGTTAGCCTTTCCTCACCTCATATGCCACCTCTACAATTCAGTTGGAATTAACATAGAGGAAGATATCCTCATTGAAGAGGATAAGCCCATCA
This sequence comes from Arachis hypogaea, assembly GCF_003086295.3. Taxonomy (NCBI): domain Eukaryota; kingdom Viridiplantae; phylum Streptophyta; class Magnoliopsida; order Fabales; family Fabaceae; genus Arachis; species Arachis hypogaea. Next base: position 23,965,702 of record NC_092048.1, on the reverse strand, counting down.
CTAAGAAAAGGATGGAGCAAACAAGAGATCATGGACCTCCACATGAGCATGAGGAGATTTCTCACCATGAAATCCCTGAGATGCCTCAAGGGATGCACTTCCCTCCACAAAACTATTGGGAACAAATTAACACTTTCCTAGGAGAATTAAGTTCCAACATGGGACAACTAAGGGTGGAGCACCAAGAGCACTCCATCATCCTCCATGAAATTAGAGAAGATCAAAGAGCTATGAGGGAGGAGCAAGAAAGACAAGGAAGAGACATAGAGGAGCTCAAGAGCACCATTGGTTCTTCAAGAAGAGGAAGACGCCACCCTCACTAAGGTGGACTCATTTCTTAATCTCCTTGTTTATTTATTTTCTTGTTTTTCGATTTTTGAGCTTTATGTTTATTTATATTTGTGTCTTATTACATGATCATTAGTGTCTAAGTGTCTATGCCTTAAAGTTATGAATATGAATCCATCACCTCTCTTGAATGAAAAATATTTTAATTACAAAAGAACAAGAAGTACATGGTTTCGAATTCATCCTTGAAACTAGTTTAATTATTTTGATGTGGTGGCAACACTTTTTGTTTTCTGAATGTATGCTTGAACAGTGCATATGTGTTTTGAAGTTGTTGTTTATGAATGCTAAATATGTTGGCTCTTGAAAGAATGATGAAAAGGAGAAATGTTATTTGATAATCTGAAAAATCATAAAAATGATTCTTGAAGCAAGAAAAAGCAGTGAATACAAAAGCTTGCAGAAAAAAAAAAGAAAAAAAAATGGTAAAAAGAAATAGAAAAAGAAAAAGCCAAAAGCTCTTTAAACCAAAAGGCAAGAGCAAAAAGCCAATAGCCCTTAAAACCAAAAGGCAAGGGTAAATAAAAAGGATCCAAGGCTTTGAGCATCAGTGGATAGGAGGGCCTAAAGGAATAAAATCCTGGCCTAAGCGGCTAAACCAAGCTGTCCCTAACCATGTGCTTGTGGCGTGAAGGTGTCAAGTGAAAACTTGAGACTGAGCAGTTAAAGTCAAGGTCCAAAGCAAAAATAGAGTGTGCTTAAGAACCCTGGACACCTCTAATTGGACACTTTAGCAAAGCTGAGTCATAATCTGAAAAGGTTCACCCAGTTATGTGTCTGTGGCATTTATGTATCCGGTGGTAATACTGGAAAACAAAGTGCTTAGGGTCACGGCCAAGACTCATAAAGTAGCTGTGTTCAAGAATCAACATACTGAACTAGGAGAATCAATAACAATATCTGAATTCTAAGTTCCTATAGATGCCAATCATTCTGAACCTCAATGGATAAAGTGAGATGCCAAAACTATTCAAGAGGCAAAAAGCTACAAGTCCCGCTCATCTGATTGGAGCTAAGTTTCATTGATATTTTGGAATTTATAGTATATTCTCTTCTTTTTATCCTATTTTATTTTCAGTTGCTTGGGGACAAGCAACAATTTAAGTTTGGTGTTGTGATGAGCGGATAATTTATACGCTTTTTGGCATTGTTTTTACATAGTTTTCAGTATGATTTAGTTAGTTTTTAAGTATATTTTTATTATTTTTTAAATAAAAATCACATTTCTAGACTTTACTATGAGTTTGTGTATTTTTCTATGATTTCAGGTAATTTCTGGCTGAAATTGAGGGACTTGAGCAAAAATCAGATTCAGAGGTTGAAGAAGGACTGCAGATGCTATTGGATTCTGACCTCCCTGTACTCAAAGTAGATTTTCTGGAGCTACAGAACTTCAAATGGCGCGCTCTCAATTGTGTTGGAAAGTAGACATTCAGAGCTTTCCAGCAATATATAATAGTCCATACTTTGATTAAGGATAGATGACGTAAACTGGCGTTGAACTCCAGTTTCATGCTGCATTCTGGAGTCAAACGCCAGAAACAGGTAGCAAAGTGGAGTTAAACGCCAGAAACAGGTTACAAACTGGCGTTCAACTCCAGGAAAGACCTCTACACGTGTAAAGTTCAATGCTCAGCCCAAGCACACACCAAGTGGGCCCCGGAAGTAGATTTCTGCATCATTTACTCATTTCTGTAAACCCTAGTAACTAGTTTAATATAAATAGGACTTTTTACTATCTTTGTAAGGGATCTTTGATTAGTTTTTATGCTATCTTAGACTTTCATGGGGTCTGGCCATTCGGCCATGCCTGGACCATTATCACTTATGTATTTTCAAACGGTAGAGTTTCTACACACCATAGATTAAGGTGTGGAGCTCTGCTGTTCCTCATGAATTAATACAAAGTACTACTGTTTTTCTATTCAATTCAAGCTTATTCCTATTCTAAGATATCCATTCGCACCCAAGAACATGATGAATGTGATGATTATGTGACGCTCATCATCATTCTCACTCATGAACGCGTGCCTGACAAACACTTCCGTTCTACATGCAAACAAGCTAGAATGAATATCTCTTAGATATCTAATACAGAGGATCGAGTCCGAGATATTAGAATCTTCGTGGTATAAGTTAGAACCCATGGATGGCCATTCTTGAGATCCAGAAAGTCTAAACCTTGTCTGTGGTATTCCGAGTAGGATCTAGGAAGGGATGGCTGTGACGAGCTTCAAACTCGCGAGTGCTGGACGTAGTGACAGACGCAAAAGGATAGTAAATCCTATTCCAGTATGATCGAGAACCTACAGATGATTAGCCATGCAGTGACAGCGCATTGGACCATTTTCACAAAGAGGATGGGATGTAGCCATTGACAACGGTGATGCCCTACATAAAGCTTGCCATGGAAAGGAGTAGAAATGGTTGGATGAAGACAGCAGGAAAGCAGAGGTTCAGAGGAACGAAAGCATCTCTATACGCTTATCTGAAATTCTCACCAATGAATTACATAAGTACCTCTATCTTTATTTTACGTTTTATTTATCTTTTTATCTCCATAACCATTTGAATTCGCCTGACTGAGATTTACAAGGTGACTATAGCTTGCTTCAAGCCGACAATCTCCGTGGGATCGACCCTTACTCACGTAAGGTTTATTACTTGGACGGCCCAGTGCACTTGCTGGTCAGTTGTACGAAGTTGTGACAAAGAATTAAGATTATGAACGTGCGTATAAAGTTTTCAGCGCCGTTACCAAGGAATAGAACCGTCACGATTTCTGCGCATCGTGTTACCTGGCTCAGCAGAACAAGGGGGTTATTCATGTGTACTACGAACATGGAGTATCTGAGCCTGTGTATATTGAAGAAGCAGAACAAGTGGTTTCTGACAAGGAGCTGATGCTGATACCAACCATTATTCCCACCCCAAAACCCACCACCAATGCCACATCTGAACCAATTCCCAGCACAACACCATGCAATCCAACTTCTGAACCAAATAATACTACTGAATCCACAAAACCAAAGGAGCCACCTACCTCATTGGCTGCTGGTAACTGAAACAAAGCAGAAAAAACTTCCCCTCCAACCCACTGCAAGTCTTGGACCTAAGCCCAATCCACCACCAAAAACAATGGCCCAACCCAGTATAAGCAAGCCCAAAATCCCACAAAAAAAATGCTCCAACCCACTGCAATTCCAAAACCTTGGTCCAAAGGAAAAGAAATCAAGAAGGCTAAAATAAAGAGAGACTGTAAGAATGTAAAAATAGCAGCAGCATGTAGAAGGAGGCCACTGACAAGAGCTGCTGCTACTGGAAATATTGCAAGAACAACTGGTAAAGGAAAACAACCCAAGACAGCCTTTGTTACTTTGTCTAGTTCAGAGGGATCCTCAGACATCCATGACAGTGATGATAGTGCAGAGGATGAAGCATATAGGCCTGGTGGTGATGAAGTGTCCAGTGAAGAAGACTTGCCTCCGGATAGGTCAGCAGCAAAGAGTAATATGAAATTGAGAAGTAGGCCAGGAAAGAAACTTACAAAAGGAAAGAAGTCTGTTATGGTTGAAGATGCTGGTCCTGTTTGTGCAGACTCAGATTCTGAGGATGATGAAATCATTTTTGGACCGATTCCTAAGTTTGGATCATCAGTTGCTCCTTATCATGATGTGCAGGATGATGCTTATAATGATTCTGATGGTGGAGACTCATGGCACTCGGAAGAAATGAAGACTCCTCCAAACTCTGAGGATGAGTTGGAGGAAGTTGATTCAGATGACATATTCCCTGCATTTAGAGAAGGAGGGAGGTTTGGAGAGCTTAGGCTAGAGGTTGGAATGACTTTCACTACAAAAATGGAGTTCAAAGAGGCTGTGCGTGAGTATTGCATACAAGAGGGTAGAAGGATTTGGTTTAAGAAGAACGATAACGTGAGGATGAGAGCTGTGTGTAAGGATGAGAGCTGTGGCTGGCTTGTGTATACCTCTAATAATACTGAGAACAATTGCTGGTAGATAAAGATATTCATGGATGACCACACCTGTGCAAGAGAGACCAAAAATAGACTAGCTAATAGGAAGTGGCTAGCCTACAAATTGGTGAAGAAGCTAAGAAAATATCCAAATCTGAGACACTCCGAGGCTGCACAATATTTTAAGACCGAATGTGATCTGGAACTAAACAAGTCTTCACTGACCAGGGCCTTAGGAGATGCTAGATCTGTTGTGTACGGTGATGCAGCTGCCCAATATGGCATGATGAGGGATTATGGGCTGATACTGCTAAAGAGCAATCCAGGATCCACTGTCACAGTTAGGGTTATACCTCAGCCCAACCCTGATGATGATCCAATTTTCGAGAAGATGTATGTTTGTTTGGAGGGATGTAAAAAAGGATTTCTGGCTGGTTGCAAACCCCTCATAGTCTTGGATGGAGCTTTTCTGAAGACACGGCATGGTGGTTAGATATTGTCTGCAATTGGCCAAGATGCAAACAACCATATATATGTTATTGCCTATGCAATTGTCCCTGTTGAGAACACTGAAAACTGGAGATGGTTCTTGGAATTACTTCATCAAGACCTGGGGGATTATAAGAAGAACAAGCTGTGTTTTATCTCAAATATGCAGAAGGTATGCAATATTTATAGGTTGTCACTTAAAATGATGTTTATACACTGGGCTACTGATTATATATGTTGAATTAATCTATTGTGACTTAAAATGATGTTTATACACTGGTTGTGACTTAATAGTTCTTAGTTATAACAAGTCACTGGTTGTTACTTATTAGTTACATATTGGGTGTGTTTCAACATGATGATTATACACTGGGCTGCTTTCTATATATGCTGAATTAATCTATTGTGACTTATTTATACAGTGGTTGTGCCTTAAGAGTTCTAAGTTAATTAGTGTCAATCTATCTATTGTAGTTACCTATATGATGTTAATACACTGGGCTGCTGTCTATATATGCAAAATTAATCCTGGACTGATTATATGCTGTATAATATTCTGTCAATCTATTGTTACTCATTTATCCTGTTCTGCATAATGTTCTGTAACAGTTCTGTGTAGGGACTAGTTTGATGTCACTTACATAAGTGTAGGGACTAGTTTGATGTCACTTGAACAAGTCTAGGGACTATTTTGATGTCACTTATATAAGTGTAGGGACAATTTTGCTACCCGAAAACAACTATCTGACCCCTTCTTTGGTATCTGAAACAGGGCCTTATAAATGCAGTTAAGGAGGTTTTTCCAGATGTCCATCACAGATTCTGTGTTTGGCATCTGTGGAATAACTTCAATAAGCAATGGAAGGATCTCCAGCTTAGAGGGCTACTTTGGGATTGTGCAAGGTGTACTAGCCAAGATGGCTTCCTTGATATCATCAAAAAGATTGAAAGGGTTAATAAGGAAGCCTGGGAGTATTTGAACAAGTAGCCTAGAGACTCTTGGAGCCGGACATTCTTCAGTAATGCACCTAAAATAGATAACATCTGCAACAATACCTGTGAAGTCTTCAACTCCAGGATCAAAGATGCTAGAGCTAAGCCTATTATCACACTCTTGGAAGAAGTCAGAATGTATGCAATGAGGTCCATAGCTAGGAACAAGGTGAAGCTGAATTCGAACACTGGAGTTCTATCTCCTATACAGCACAGCAGGTTAGAAAAGATACGGAAGGAATAAAAAAATTGGGTCCCGATGTGGTCTGGTGACGCAGATTATGAGAAGTTCGAAGTACATGGCTGACCAACCAACATGGTTGTGGACTTGGGAAAGAGGCTTTGCACATGTGGTTTCTAGCAATTGAGTGGTAATATTTTTTAAATTCATTGTTTTAGTCTTATTATCATTATCAACCTTTGTTGTAGGCTTACTGTTGTTGTCTTCGTTGTTGTGTGAATGCTGTTTAGGGATGCCATGTGTGCATGCGTGTGCTGCACTGGCAAGGGCTGGTAAGAGACCGGAGGACTATTGTCATCAGTGGTTGACCATGGAAGCATATAATAACACATATGCCTTCCATATCAATCCAATTCCAGGTCAAGCACTATGAGAAAAGTCACCATATAACAGACCACAAGCACCAAAATTTAGAAACAAGCCCGGACCACTTAAGAAAAAAGAAGAAAATATGCAGATGAGGAGCCAAGTGGGAGTAAGAAGTTGAAGACAAAGATGAAAAGAATATATAAAAAAAGGTCGATGTCGTTGTTGTGGCAAAGCAGAACACACCAGAAGGAACTGTCCAAAGAGAACTGCTGCCGAAGAGGCTGCTGCCGCTGCACAACCCACTGCTGCTAATGGTGGTGAAGGTCAGGCCAACTTTGCTGCCCCTGTCCCAGAAGCCCCAACCTAAATCAATCTTGACCAAAGTCAACCACCCTTGGAAGCAACTGATGACTCTCAACAAGTTCACGAGCTTATATGATTTTAAATTTATCATACTAACATCCTAACCTAGTTTACTAACTATGTTACATTTTTTGGCTGATAGGTTCTACCCTTACCTGTTAGGCCGCCAAAGCTCCCTCTAAAAATAAAGTTAGCCAAGCATTGTGAAAAACCAGCTTCAGGAAGTAGCAATCCACCAGTAACCACCCCACCTGCTGCCATCCCACCAAGAAGTAGTCATACAGCAAGGAATCCTCCACCTAACCCTATGCAAGGTGCAACACAGGAAACTGCTACAAGACTTGCAAATTTCATGAAGTTTGTGCCCAACCCTGGATTCAAGGCACAAAAAATGAAGATTAGGATGATTATGTTTAGGGAAAGCAGGCTGTTTTTTTGTATCTATTTTGCTGATGTTGTTTACAATACCTAAAACATTGTCCCAATGTTGGGGATTTTAGTATTTGAATTTTATCAGGTCAATATGTCAACAACTTTGATATACTTGGTGTTTTGGCTCTATAATGCCTTTTTTGAATCAAACATTACCAATATGAATTATGAATTATGACTTTATTGAATTGAGTTTTCTCAACCTTTTGTTTATATATTATCCTCTATTACAGACTTAAGAGTAGTTCAAATCTTGTCCATTTCTATTTGATTGAAAAGAAGTCCAAAAACAGAAGTATGCATATAATCAAACACTTTAATTTCCATTTCTTTCAAACAAAAGGATAGGAACAAGTACATGAACAAGGAATGCATATAACATGCATGTCATTTGTTTTTTGCTAGATACAGTTGACCCTACTGTCTATCCAGCTTTAATACAAGAACACCAATTACAATCAGTAGCATGAACACAAACATCAAAATTTTTCCCATTTTTAGAACCCTAATTTCAGCTTCTAATTTACCAAATTTCCAAGCCATCTTCATCTTCCATTCTTCATCATCAACAGAATGTCTTGTTCTATCATCACATGGCATGGCATCTTCCAAAACTTTATCAACCCACAAAAACAATCCACACCATTTCTTACCCACAGTCTGCACATCAAAGAAAATTCAATCAGCAAAATTTATATCCATAAATACAGCAATTAACAACAATAATACTTACATTGTAGTTTGGGCAACTCAGGAACGGTCTCCTTGGATTAGAATCTGTCCCTGACCACCGCAGCACCGGTCTCAACCCGCAGGCACACCATTCTGGCAAACGAGCTTCTCTGTTTCTGTTCATTCTCCTCATGATGCTTCCAAATGATCGTGGGTTGTTCGAGCTCCCAGCTGCAATGCTCGTGCTAGCCATAACCGTCAGGCTTCAGAGAGGGAGAAGAGAAGAACACAGCACCGACGAGAAGAGAGCAGAGTGAACAAAGTGGCCTTCAAATTTGGGGATTAGGGTTTTAACTTCACCTGAGGGACCAAATTGAGTCGGAAGAGTTTACTCTGCCACATCAGCTAGCCGTTGTGAGTCCCACGTGTCACCAACGCTGCCAGCTAAGCTTTCCGGTTGCACCAGGTGTCCAGAAATTGCCGGAAGGACAACTTTGAGTTCCGGAGTGCAAGTTCGGGGATGACTTTGAGGAACTTTTAAGTTCAGGGACTACTATGAGGCTCGAGTGCAACTTCAGGGACTACATTGAGGCTTATCTCATGCAAAACAGTATACCAAAATTTGGAAATGTGTAATTGAACAATGAAAAGTCATATCAAATGAATGAAAGAAAGAAAGTTTGAAATAATACTCAATTTAGTTCGTGAAATTTGAGGTTGGAATTAAATTGACAATTAAAATTACAATTGACTTAATTCGGCCCTAAAATTTACAATAGTAATTCACGTTAGCTTCTAAGCTGATTTCTGTAAATGGCGTGTTGATTTTGCACGTTAATTTACTAAGATTTGAACTTCTCACCTAGATTCTATGTGACTAAGACTTAGGGTCCGTTTGGAAAGGTTCAAAAGTAACTTTTTTGATCTTTTGACTTATGTAAAGTAGTAGTATTAATGTCTAGTACAATTTTCAAAACTAAATTGCAGCTTTCTAAGAAGCTATTTAGGAATTTATAAAGAAATTAAAAAAAATAATTTCTCTCATAATACTATTATTTTTTATTACATTTCTATAAAATAAGTACTTTTAGAGCTAAAAATTCAAACACGAAATAACTTATTTATAAGTTACTTTTAATATAGTCATTTATTGTTTAAACTATTTTATCAAAAGGAGTTTAATTAAGCTGTTTACCTAAACGGGCCTTACTAGACTTCTAAAAGCTTGATTGACTCTCCAACATCCTCCGAGGATGACAATAAAAAGTTCAATTTGAAAATTTTGTTGCTCTGGGAGCAACAATCAAGCTACTAGAATTGAACTTTTGTTGCTTTGGGAGCAACAATCAAGCTACTGGAGCTCTAATAAATTTTGATCATATGAAACCTAGGTGAGAAATCTAAATCACAACAAGTTAATGTACCAAATCAACATGTCATTAACGGAAATTAGCCCAAGAGTTAATGTGAGTTACAATTATAAATTTCAAGGTCCAATTTGAATCCATTAAAATGTTAAGGGTCAAATTGAATCAAATTTTAAATTTTTTGGGTCAACTTGAGTAATAACTCAAGAGTTCATACAGAGGTGAGCTTCAACGTAGTATTTAATTTACAACTCAAATGGAAAAACGTTCCATTTTTAGATTATACAGTGTGAAGGAAATTTCCGCAATTTAAATTTGATCCTTTACAAAGAATGTAGTTTTTAGAGGAAGCTGCTTTTATGATGAGAAATATAAGAGTACGAGACCTAACAAGTGTTGACATGCAATGCCTTTCCCCTGATTGGAAATTGAATTATGGTATTTGAACTCCTTTTCTGTCGTCCATTTTGTCGATAAATTTTACCTCATTGAATAAAATGTTGGACAAACTAGCTTGAATCTCACATTTTATACATAAAAACTTTTTTCCTAATGTTGACACGATCTCAATGTCAATGAAAAATCAAGATATGGGAAGACATTTATTACAAAAATGTTTATATGCACCAATTGGCTCTACATAAGGAAGCGTGAAGTAACTTGTATCTGATTTGTTTCACAGAATGACACGCAATTATTACACAAATTACATGTAAATAAAACTAAAGAATTCGCCTGTAATTGTATGAAGAGTAAGCATGTCTTCAGAAAGTGTTGTGCTAAAAAAATTGCTTTATGTCCTTGTCTTTCTTCAGTGTTTGGAAGCTCCATATTTTCGAACTTTTCAAGATCAACTACACAATTTTCAAGAGCAATGGCTCTAATGAATTCAAGTAATACTTCATCAAGATCTATTGGCATTTTGCAAATTAGCAACAATCAATCGGATTTTGGTTTTTTGTCTGCACTGGCACCGGATTGAGTGTTCCTGAAGTGCAGAATGCCAGAAAGACCTCGTCCTCTAGCAAGATGTTCTAGCTCTTCAAGCTTGTGTCCAAGTTGTTCAACTTCTCTAGCCAACTCTTCATTCTTTGTTTTTATTGCCTGAAAGTAACAAAACCAGAGCACAACCTCTGAGATTAAAATATTTCTGGCCCCTACAACTGCATCTACCAAACTGGGTGAAGATGCATCCAGATTAATTCACAACATCGGTCATTGACCTCTCCTAAGTGTCAGTGTAATTATACTCACCCTTTTTACTCGTCAAATCTGAATCTTTTGAAGATTTTACTTTAGAATGTAAAAAAGTAAGGGATTTTACCACTGGGTTACTAAAATTAAAAATGGAAATCATTTTCATTTTATGGATCCATGGGTAAAACCCTTCACTTCTTCCTCTAAAGTGAAATCCTTACTTTAGACAATCACCAGGGAGATAAAAAAAATTAAAAAGAAGAGAAGGGATTGAATGTAATTACATTGAATCTCATAGCCCAGTGTAATTTACCCAAAAATAAATGGATTGCAAGAAACCAGCTTTTTATTGCTTCTTTGAATGGATAAATTACAAGTGAGAGGAAAGTTTAAAAGACAACCTCTATCTCCTGTCTACGTAATTCTTCCTTTCTGGCTTCTGATCTAGAGCTTCTTTGCACCTCAAAGATTACAGCAGCTCCAGCAACCTAAATAGAAGAGAATTAAAATGCATGATGTGCAATAACTCTACATGGAAAACCATTAAACTAGGCAGAAAACATGGGGTGCAAAGAAACAGAGAGAAGACCAAGCAATTCTAAAAATTATAGGAAGCACTTCTTCCCATTAATAAGAAGAAACTGTTTATAATAATAAAATCGTAGAATCGGATTAAGCACCCAATCAAGTTCAGATATGTCATCAAAACAGAGAGACATGCTAAGCATAATGTTACCCCAAGCAGATAACTCCAGGTTCATAAATTATAAAGCCTACACATAATTTCTTGAATCCCCACAACTTCGGTTGAAATAAAACTTCCTTTCAACCTGAACTTGTACAAAAGTCTTATGCTGTGCTTTACATTATTTTCTCTTCCTTTTTCCTAGACGGGAGGACCAGAGATGCTCCTTATAAGAGCAGAAGCAAACAATAGAAAAACTGTCAATAAAGTGTAGATTTCCAATCTCTTCACTTATTGGAGAGAGAAAATCCCTTTAAAAAGATCATTAGCTTTGGTGTAGATGCACCCATCTAACCCTATCTCATAAAACTCGCTTGTCAAAAATCTAAGTGTGGAAATCATGGTCCAACCAGATAGCACATTGCCACACAGGTTCAGCCTCCTTCCATCTCCCAAAACAACTAATCTAGTCAACAAGAACTAATCTAAGGCTGCAAGGCACACCCAACACTTGCCAAAAGATACCAAAGAAAGCATTCTATAGAGGTTAGCCACAAGACAATGTAAAAACAAATATGATACTAACTCCAAGTTTACCCCACACATAACACATACATCACAGGAAATAGCCTTATATGTCCCTCAAACTTGTAAATGTCATTGATATTACTTTCTATTAAGGATGTTGGTCCAAATAAAATATTTGAGTTTAAAGGGAGCTTTGGACTTTCCAGATATGGCCATATGTGTTTATCTAGGTGAAAAGATTTAGATTTGAGGAATAAGTTTGGAACTAAAAAAAGTAAGATTTGCAACTAAACATATCAAAGGAATAAGAGACTGCAACCTTTTATCAGGTTAAAGGACAAAAGAACATTATCAAAGAGATGTAGAAGAATCACTACTTCAGAGAATTCTACCAATTAGGTTACAAAAAGTGTCCCAAAAGTGGAATCCCACAGAACATAAAATCATGGATAGAAGAGTTATATAAGGAAGAGACATATTCCCAGTTATTGATAATGCTTAAATCTTCTTAAACCACATATATAGACAAGAGTACAAGACACTTTGAATCTAGATCCTTTTTAATAGTTTAGTCTATAATTTTTCATGATCTCTATTCACTTCTAACCACGTGTCCAAACGAATTAATAATTATTTGACCATCCTTTCCACAACTAATGCTACCCAAATTTCTTTGCTAATCCTATCTTATGTGTCCACTCATTAAAACATTCTCATCTCAGAATCATTAAGCTTACTCTCAGTACTGGTTCAGTCAACTAACCCCTCCCGGTTTTACACTTTTACTACTCTGTGTCCATGCGCAAAAGAACTTATCATTATGGTTCCCTCTGCAACAAGTGTTCAGATAAATGTTAACAAATTAACCATCCATACTTTGACAGGAACCTGGCTATAAATGGTCTATAATATAGCTAATGCCTCACAGTATCCCTCTTTCTAGTCCCTACAAAATCAATCAAAGCTAACGATCACAAAAAGGTGAATGTCAATTCTAAGAAAAGAAAAGAAAGAAAATAATAAGAGATTAATGAGTGGTGACTTTTCAGCAGAGTCAAACAAGACTTGAGAGGAGATAAGTGTGTCTTTTAAACAAACATCATAACCGAAAAATTCAGCTAGCATAGGGTTGACTTTTGTATCTGACAAAAAGAAAAAGACGGAAAACCCTCAAATCCTCAATCCCTCAACCCTCATTGATACATAGATAACATTCCTGGACCATGCAATGATTCTAAAAGGAACTGAACATGAACTACAACAATCACAACCATAAATCAAAACTTGCACCAAATAGCACAAAATCAACAGAGTAAAAAACACAAACAGGTAGTGGGCATTTCAATGAACAAAGAAAAAGTAAAGATCCAATTACAGAGAAGACGAAGATCTCGCCAAGAAGATCGGCTGCGGCTTGCACGGCTTTCTCCTCATCCAGTGGCCGGATCGCAACATCAGTTGAATGACCATAAATGCGCCTCTGCACTGTTGTCGTAAACCTATGATTCACCTGAAATAATACACAGAAAACACAATCATCAATAGTATATCATACTAATAATGCGTTCTAACGCCGAATTCACTGGAACACGGCCACATCAAAGTGAGTGATGCGAAAATGGGGAAAGGAAGAGAACGATGATGACCTGGGCAACGTTGATGATGAGGTTACGGAACCGAGGGTGGTAGCTAGCTTCTTTCTTGAGCCTGGTGGCAATGGGTTTGCACGCTGTTTTCAAAAGAAGAGTTCCGAGCTTCACCACTGGCAGCACCACCATGACTCTCTCTCTCTCACTCACTCACTCACCTTGATTCTTTCCTTTTTCGGAATACACTGAATTCAAAACTAACCCCAAAGTAATAGTAGTAATTATAATTAATGAAAATAACATTAATTAATTTCAACAACAGAAGCTGGGAATATGAAGAGTGAGTTATGGTAATGGGAAGATTGAAGCAATTGTGTGGGTAATGAGGGAAGCATCTTCGTATCTTTTCTTGCACAACAAGAACATGGAATGGACAACGGTGCGTTCCGCAAAAGACTTCTTTTTTTATGCGACTTTTTTCCTTCTTCTTTTTATTTTATTATTTTATTATTTTTTAGTTCTAGAATTTATTTTTCATTTGGAATAGCCATGGATGTTTTTTATCAATATTGGGAATCGTTACAGCCTGGCCTAAACATCACATGGGTCGACCGACCCACAAACCACCCGACTCGAACGGTCGGGTGCAAGGCGTTCAAGTACTGATCCGGACACGCGTCCTAGACAGCTCTCTACTATAGTTGTATGGGAAAGCTTTGAGGAAGGTGGGTTCTGTCTTTGTGGGACCCGCCTCTGACACGGTATATATGGGGAAGGGTAACTACCCCTCCCCCAAGGTATGTCACATACCATTCTCTCACTTTTCGCCTGCACACTTGACTGACTAGAGCGTCGGAGTATCTTTGCAGGTGACACCCCCCTCTCTACACGAAGAGCTCGGGAAGTCGGTTACCCCTCCTCCAATCCAGCACTCGGAACCAGGCGATTCCCCCTCTCATCAATTCAAGTACCAACTCGAACCGTCCGGTACCCGACCTACCGTACAGAAATGAAGGTGTTTTGCCGGTTTGTGGATGTAGGTTCAACATGTGGAAGACATGGTGATAGAGTGCATCAGCGGCGTGGCAGTTCCCGGCAACACGTAAGGAGCATGGTGATGTGGCGAGTTCAGATTAGGGCTGGCAATACATAACCTACCTGCGGGTACCCAACCCGCTGCAGGTAGGAAAGAAATCGGTCCGGATATGTCTGCGGATAGAGTAAGGTACGGATTTAGGGTGTACCCTACCCGACCCGCACCCCATATATAACACATATTTTATAAAAATTAGGTATATAATGAAGGAGGTGAGAGTTAAACTCACAACCTCCCTCATGTAATGACTTACAATAAGCGAGCAACCACTAAATTACTTAGTTAAACTCACAACCTCCCTCATGTAATGACTTGCATTAGTTTCTTTTTATTTTATTAATATGTATGAAATTTGGAATGATTTAATTTTATATTTGCTTAAAAAAATTGATGTTTCTGCGGGTAGCATAGTTATAAAAATCGAACCGGACCGGCCGGTTCGATCGAAAGATCGGTGAACCAAATCCTAAATCGGTTCGGTTTATTCTTTGAACTGTACAAGGAACAAACTGGTGTGAACTGATAAGAACTGGAGAAAACTGGTTAGGGTAGGATAGAGTAGGGTTTAAAACTTTAGGGTGCGGGTAGGGTAGAGTTTTAATGAAATTTTCAAACCGCGAGTAGGGTTAGGGCAGAGTCCAAACCCTACCCTACCCTACTCATTGTCAGCCCTAGCTCAGACGCGTGGCAGTGCCCTGCAAACACACGGTGGGCGTGTTGCCTCCGAATCCAGGAAGCATTGCAGGTTTCTGTGTGTTTTCGAAGAGCCTGCAGCAACACGGGGTGGGCATTTCGAATCACACATTGCCACATCAGCAACATGCCCTCCACGTGTTGTGTCAGCACATCCTCCACGTGTTGATATTGCACATCTGATACGTCCACTAACATACATATATATCAAAAACGTCCATTTTCATTCAAACACCAACATATTCTCTATAATAAAAAAAATGAGCCTTAGAGTAGTGTCTAATTTTTTTTCATGAAAGTGAGATAGGTGATATATCTCAATCTTGTAATTTTTTATATTTTTTTAAAATTGTAAGAGATATCAAAAAATAGAAGGATCTCGTATGTGTATCTCAAAATTTTTTAACTTTTTAAACAGAAATTGAAGGATTTAATTTTAAACATTAGAGAGTCTAATTTTTATATCACAGAAATTAAAAGATTTGATTTTTGTATTTTTAAAAAATCAGAGAATCTGATTTCTACATTTCAAATTAAACTGTTTCACATTTGAAATTAACATCTTAATAGTTCACAATTCAACAAAAAATTAATTCTATAATATCTATAAATAAGTGCAGGGGCGAAGCTACCTACTATGGAGGGGAGGCAGTGGCCCTCAAAAAAAAATTTACAAAAATAATAAAAAATAAAAGAGTGGCTCCCCCTTAAAAAATTTATGGCCTCCCCCTTTGAAACATGTATGGCTTTTTGTAATTCCCATTCAAAAAGTGGGTGCAGCCATTATTCTGAAAATCGAATCGGATCTGTCGGTTCGACCGAATTAACTGAAAATCGATCATCTGTTCGATTCGGTTGATGTGAAGAATCATCCAGCAAAAAATTGGCTTAAAAACCGGTCAAACCGCAGTTAACCGGTGAACCATTAGAACCGTTTGATTTTTTCCAGTTTAGTGGTGTATATATATATGTGTTAAAAAAATTCACCCCATCCTCTCTCTCTCTCTTTTAGAAGTTCAGAACCCCTTACCCATCCTCTCTCTCTTTTAGAAGTTCAGAACCCCTTACCCATCCTCTCTCTCTCTCTCTCTCTCTCTCTCTCTCTCTCTCTCTCTCTCTCTCTCTCTCTCTCTCTCTCTCAAAAACCCAAACCCTAACGATGGTAGGAACCCAGCCCCATCCCATCGCCGAGCTCTTCTCTTCCGATAGACGGTGTTGTCACGCCGGCAGAGAAGACTTAAGTGCCGTCATCGCTCTTGGAAAGTCTGCTCGCTTCTCGATCCTCTCCTCCTCAACGTCAAGTGCTTGCTCGGAACTGTTGGCGACGCCGCTGCGAAAGGCTTCTCCGTCGTCTCTACTTGATCTGTTGGTGCCCATCTCTCTCTCTCTCTCTCTCTCTCTCTCTCTATGTCTCTTATTGCGACGTCTCTCTCTGATCGGTTGTGGAGTATTCGCCGCGCAATCACCTTCCTTCCTCCCTCACTGCCAGTAAGCACTACTGCCTCAATTTATTTTTGGTTATTTTGTTAATTTTATTTATTTTGATTTTTGAGTTGCTGACCGTTAATTTTTCTGATTCTGAGTTGTTTATGTTGGTTTTTCTGATTTTGAGTTGTTAATTTTGGTTGCTGATTTTTTCTGATTTTGAATTGTTGATGGTGGTATGGTAAAATTATTTTTCATCCTTTCTCATCTTTCAGTAGCACAAATTATATTTCTTTTATATATATTTTTTATTCAAATTTATACACTTCTTTGAACTTTGAAGTATGCTGAAAAGGGTGTTTCAAATTTTTTTGCATTGAAAATTCCAAGCAAGTCCTTTTGTATTGGGTTTGTCAAAGTTTCTGGTTTCAAAGTTGGTGAAATTTTCAATGTAAGTGGATAATAATAATAACTCTTGGTTTATATCATTTATGATTATGAATATTTAGTTTATTTGTTGTTATTCTTTGTTTTTGTATTGATTTCTCCAATTGATGTGGTTTGAAAATTTGTAGGAGAATGAGAAGGAGAACAACACAAGTAATAGTATTTAACAATATGATATTGCTATTGTAGAACATTATAATTCTTATTGTAGACATTATAATAAAGGAATGAAAATTAAAAAACATAGTTGGGTTTGTGTTTAAGTGTCTCACCTTTTAAAGGATTAAGATAGAACACCAAAAATATGTAAGATTACTTCACTTTTAGAGATTTCAAAATAGAAATGGGATAATATATCATAGACTTTGTTATAGGATTACCTTAAACATCTTTAGGCTACAATGTTACATGGGTAATAAAAGATAGGTTGACCAAATCTACACATATTCTACTAATAAGGTGGACACCGTATAGATTGGTTCAATTTTATATCCAAGAGATTGTAAGGTTACATAGAGTACCAATGAATATTGTGTTTGACAAAGATCCTAGATTGACATTTAAGTTTTGGATTACAAGATGTCTTAGGTACTAAATTTCATTTTAATACAGCTTATTACCCATACACAAATGGTCAGACTGAGAGGACAATCTAAATTCTAGAAAACATGTTTAGTACTTGTATACTTTAGTTACAAAGAAGTTGAGATACTCATCTTCCTTTGATAGAGTTTGTCTACAACAAAGCTATCATTTTAGCATTGGAATAACTTCCTTTGAATCTCTATATAGTAAAAAGTGTCGATCACCTTTGTGTTGGTTGAGGTTGGTGAAAAAAATTTGTTAGAACCTAATATTGTACAACAAACTACAAAAGATTAGGTTAATAAAAAAGAAGATACTCGCAACTCAAAGTAGACAAAAAAGTTATACTAATAAAAGAAGAAGGCTTTTAAAGTTTAAAGAAAGAGATAATGTTTTTTTTTAAAAGTCACTCCTACTACTAGTATTGGTAGAATCCTAAAATCTAAAAAATTAAATCCCAAGTTCATTGGTCCATTTTAAATTCTTAAGAGGATTTGACTCGTTGCTTAGCAAATTGCACTTTCTCCAAATCTTTTAAACTTTCACAATGTCTTTCATATTTTCTAAGTCAGAAAGTATTGTTTTGATCAATCACATGTCATAAAATATGATACAATGCAAATAAAAAATGCTTTGACATGTGAAACTATACTGATAGAAATTATTGATAGATTTGTTAAAAATTTAAGAGAAAAAAATTCTGTTAAAAGTGGTATGAAAAGAGTTAATAAAAGAAGAAGAAACATAAAAATTAGAAGATGAGATAAAAAAATTTTATCAAACAAGTCAGTAAATTTTAAAGACAAAATTCATAAAAGATGGAGAGAAATGTAACCTCTTTTTTCAATAAATATTTAACATAATATATTTAATTTTATTCTCTTTTTATATAAAAATAAGATAATAATATAGATATTAATTTTTACTAATTATAATATACAGTTGTAATTATTTTTAGCAACTATACAATAGCAACAAAGCTTTGTCCATTAGGTGGAGTCGGATACATGGATCAAATAACGTTATTGAACTTTATCATGTATCATGTCTACAGAAAGACCTTTACATGTAGATCTCATTTGACTACTTCATGGATGATCTTTTTAGGTCTTCCTCTGTCTTTCACCCCTTATCCATCTTCCATTTCATCCACCCTTCTAACTGGGTGCTCTGTCGGTCTTCTTCTCATATGTCCAAACCACTTGAGACGCGATTCTACCATCTTTTTTACAATAGGTGCTACTCCAACTCTCTCTCTTATATCTTTGATCTTTATTCTATCCAATCGTGTATGACTACTCATCCATCTCAATATCTTCATCTCTGCCACACTTAACTTATGTTCGTGCTTCTCTTTGGCCGCCCAACACTCTGTACCATAAAACATAGCCAGTCTGAAAGCAGTGCGATAGAATTTACCTTTAAGTTTTAAAGACACTTTTTTGTCACATATAAAACCAGATGCACTCCGCCATTTTGACCAACCTGCTTCGATCCTATAATTTACATCCTGTTCATTCTCTCCATTATCTTGTATGATGCACCTAAGATACTTAAAATTTTTAACTTTTTGTATGATATTTTCTCTAATCTTCACCTCTATATTAGGGTTTTTTCTTTGGTGGCCGAACTTACATTTCATATATTCTATCTTGCTACAGCTTATGCGCAGACCATACACTTCTAGAGCTTCTCTCTATAAATCTAACTTCTTATTTAGGTCTTTCCTTGACTCTTCCAGAAGGACGATATCATTGGCAAAAAGCATGCATCATAGCGCAGGGTCTTGGATATGCTATATGAGTACTTTTAAAACTAATGTGAAAAGGTATGGACTTAAGGATGATCCCTGGTGTAATTCTATACCAATAGAAAATTCCTCTGTCACACCACCTTGAGTCTTTACACTAGTTGTAGCCCCATCATATATGTCTATAATTGCATGAATATATGTGATCTTTACTCTCTTTCTTTCCAAAACCTTCCATAAGACCTCCATTGACACCCTATCATACGCTTTTTCTAAATCAATAAACACCATATATAGATCCCTTTTATTACTATGATACCTCTCTATCATCCTTCCTAACAGGTATGTAGCTTCAGTGGTGGATCTTTTTGGAATAAAATCAAATTGGTTCTCTGTTACTTGTGTCTCTTGTCTTAACCTCCATTTTATCACCCTTTCTCATAACTTCATGGTATGGCTTATGAGTTTAATCTCTCTATAGTTTTCGCAATTCTATATATCCCTCTTATTCTTGTAGATAGGTACCAATGTGCTTTTTTTCCACTCATTCAGTATCTTATTTGACCTTAAAATCTCATTAAAAAGCTTGGTTAACTAACTGATGTCTTTCTCTCCAAGACTTTTCCAAACTTCAATCAGAATATTATCGGGTCCTACTGCCCTGCCATTTTTCATCCACTTTAGAGTCTCTTTTACCTCGAAGTCTCGAATCCTTTGATAGTAGTCGAAATTTTGATCTTTTTCCCTCGTGCATAACTAACCAAGACTCGGAAGAGTCTTCTATCCTTCAATAAATAACTCGTAGAAGTAGTGCTTCCACCTTTCATTAATCTTCTCATCTTGAGCCAAAACCTCTCCGTCTTTATCCTTTATGCACTTAACCTGATCCAAGTCTCTCGTTCTTCTTTCACGGCTCTTTGCAATTATATATATTTCTCCTTCCATTGTGTATAAAGACTGATAGAGACCCTCATATGCTCTTATTCTTGCTTCACTTACAGCCACTTTTGTCTCTCTTTTAGCCGTCTTATATTTTTCCAATTATCTGCATTGCGGCACAAAGACCACTTTTTAAAGCACTCTCTTTTTGCCTTTATCTTTTTTTATACACTAGCGTTCCACCATCAAAATTCCTTGTCTCTTGGTCCTATCCTTCTAGATTCACCAAAACTTTCTTTTGTTGTTCTTCTAATAACTTCTGACATCTCCCTCCACATCTTCTCCGCGCTTCCATCCCTTTCCCACTTGGCCTCTTCTCCTACCTGTTTTAGGAAACTTCCTTATTCCTCACCTTTCATCCGCCACCACCTCATCCTTGGATTCTTTGTATGATGTTTTTTTTCTCAACTTTTACTCAATGCGAAAATTCATAACGAGCATACTATGTTGTGTTGTTAAACTTTCTTCTAGAATAATTTTACAATTAATGTAAAATTTCTGGTCGACTCTCCTCAACAAGAAGAAGTCAATTTGAGAATTTGTTATGCCACTCCTATGGCTATAAGATGTTCGTCTCTCTTTTTAAAACATATATTTGCAATGAAAAGGTCAAAAGTTAAGGAAAAGTCCAAAATAATTTTATCCTTGGTATTGACCACCCTGAAACCATGGTCTCCGTGAATACTTTCACACCTTGTCACTTCTCTTCCAACATGGCCATTTAAATCTCCTCTTAAAAAAATCTTATCTCCCGAAGATATGTCTTAGATCAAACTCTCTAGATCCTCCCAAAATCTTATTTTATGTTGTTCGTCCGAACCCATTTGCGGTACACAAGCGGCGTTAATCATGTGAAGTACCTCCTTCCACCACAAATTTGATAAATATAATCCGATTTTTCACTCTCTTAACATCCATTATATCTTTCTTCCATTGCTTAAAAAATAATTCATGTAATGAGTTTTAATATAAATAAAGTTTCAAAAAATAGAAAAAAAAAACAATAAATCGATAATAACACAGTGTTGCTTATGTCTTTTTCTTCTTCATTTTATATATACGAATATATATGATGGGAGAGTAGAAAATGCGGAGAAATTAAGAGGGTGAGAAGAGAGAAAAAAATAAAAGAGGAAAAATAAGTGATGAAGAAAGACCAGAAAAGAGAGGGGAGAGAGAAAGAAGAAAGAGAGAAAAAAAAGAAAGAGGAACTAGTAATACTAAAATTTTAAAGTAGATATATTATATGGGATTTATTATTTGTTCTTTATTTTTTCAATCCAGTACAGATTATCACAATTCCATTTACTTGATGATAAATATTAATATTATTACTATTATTAATATTATCTCTTTTCGATCCAGTGGACATTACTACCATTTCAATGTCTTTATTTATTTATCTTTATGTTGTTTATCATTTATTTACTTTATTAATACTTTACAATTATTTATTAATATCAATATTGCTAAACTATTATATATTATTATTATTAATTACTTTTTGGTATTATGTTTTTTCATTAATTATTATTAATATCGTTACATTATTATTATTATTATTATTATTATTATTATTATTATTATTATTATTATTATGTAAAACGGGCTGCCAACTATTAAGAAGGTAAGATGCTTTTTGATTGGTACGCCGTAATTCCTGTTTTGTTGTCATGATATTACGAAACACACTAAAAAAGTAAAATTTTTTAAAATAATATTTTATGTGTGAGACAAATAAATGGAAAAAAATGAAAAAAAAATAAAGATATCATATAAAATATATTTGCATTGCATTAATACAATTATTTTTATATGACTATAATAGCCACGATATTTTTCATGACAAACGACACAATAGAAATGAAAAATTATTATATCTACTGAAAATTTTAAATTCTTACTATATCTATATACATGTGTGTAATTTTAGATCAAATTCAATAAAAACTTGTGAAAGATAAATTATTTTAAAAATATATTCTACAACATCGTGTATCAATAACTTATAAATTGTTATATAATTACTTTTACAAAAATATGTTATATTTATGGCCAAAAACTAAATATTTTGTATTTAATTTAATAATCAATTATAATCAAATATTATATCTCATTATAATCTTATACGATAAATTTCTATTCTAAAAAGGGGTGTTACAACTTACAACACTCACCCCTCAATACATTATCACCTTTGCCTTCACCTTTTCAGTCCCTCACCCTCATCAGCTTTAACACCATTACCTCTTGTCCCCTAGTCCACTGTGTACTGTTCACCCTCACCACTATGGATATTGCTCTTCACCATATCATTAGTACATCTTTCCTAATCTTAGCGGCAGGAGATTAGGCAGAGGCGTGAGAGAGGTGTCGCAACGTCCTACGCAGGGGAACACAACCCAGAGATAACCGAAAGGATGAAGGAAGATTATCCATTATTTTTTAAGAGAAATTTTATTATGAGATTTAGAGTTGTTACCAACTATTTTTTTCATAAAAAACGAAATATCTGATTGAATGCCAAAGATAAAAATATCTGTGATATTAAAATTTAAGTTTGAGAGTTAATTATATTAGTTTTTTATACCATTTATTTTTTTTAAGGTAAAAACTCGAAGTTGACTTTACGTAAAGTTGATAGTTGAGAGTCATTAGATGAAAATTTAGTCAAATCAGTCAAATTATCTAACGGCTCTTAGTTATCAACTTTACGTAAAGTCGATTATACTGAGTTTCCACCTTTTTTTAAACGGTTACTTTTTGTTCCATAGTTATTTGTAAATTTGATTTTATTGATTTTTTTGAGATATATATTTTTTATTTATTTTAGTATTTTAATAATTAAATTTTGTCAATGCAATTGATAAAAAATAATATATTATATTTTGATAGTCTTATGAAATAGACATTTATTTTATATTATTAATATTTTATTATAAAAATCAAATTTAAGCGCTCATATTAAACTTAGAATAAAATCCTAAAAAATCTTAAAAAGAATTAATTTAATTGGTACTCTAATCTTCTTCTAACTGCTCTCATAGACTAATTTAAAAAAAAATAATGATAATATATAATTATTTAATTAAAGAGTGATGATATTTATATTATCTTTAAAACTTAATTTTTATTTGATAAACATTTTTATTTATCTTCTAATGCAAAAAATAAATAAAAAAAATTAGTCACATATAATTCTTAAAAATATGTACTGGTTAACTTTTGACTATAACATAAAAACAAATAATTTTGTATCTTCTATTTAAAAAAAAATTCGGAAAAAAAAAGTACATCAAGATCAAAGCCCTTTTATTCGTTTACCTCAATTTTAATTATGAGTAAGTACATTTTTTGGTCTCTGTCTTTTTTTTTAAAATTGATAAGTCGCCTCCTAATATTTAAAAATGACAAATCGGTCTCGGTCTATTTCTTTCATTAGATACATCAACTTTTTCGTTAGACAAATTGACTTTTATCTATTTCTTTCGTTAGATATATCGATTCCTGTCTATTAGCCACAGAAGAATCGATGTGTCTAATAAAAGAAATAAACAGGAGCCAATTTATCATTTTTTAAAGATTAAGGAGCAGCTTGTCAATTTTCAAAAAGGACAGGAATCGAAAAGGATATCTACTCTTTAATTATTTTATACAAAATATAAAAAAAAAATTCATCGTTATAATAATATAAGCAACGGTTAATACTTCAGAACATTATAACTTAAATCAAACGATAAGAAACACTAAACAATTTTTTTTTAACAAAAAAACCCTTATGTATATAAAAAAATCGAAAAAACCAAGAGACGACACATGCACACAAGACCACCTGATGAGAACACCCACTCCGATCTACGACTTAATAAAAATCTACAGAATAAAACACCCACTATACACCCAAACTCATGCTCACACATTTCTAAGTTCATTTTTTCTTACTTTTCAGAGCTCAAGTTTCACCACTTTTTTATTATTTTGTTTAAAATATTATAAAGATAGGAATAAAAACAAGTGGAATGCATGCACTACCATTATGCACAGATAATTATTACTCAACTATCCAAATTGAATAATAACAATGCTTGCCACTTCTTTTCATATATATATTTCACTACATTTCCATAATACTGTTAGTGTTGCAAGTGTGAGGAGTGTTGAAGTTAGTCCCACATCAAAAAAAGCATGGAAGAATGAGGAGTTTATAAGATGAGAGACCCATTAACTTGACACCTTAAGGTTTTGAGTTGGATGTGGTGTCTTCTCATCTTATGTTCTCTCACTTTATTCCTCTCCGAATTCTCCCCAGTTGTCGAGAGCTCTCCACGGTTGGCCCAACAAATACCAATCTTATGACACACACTATTTATTGCCATCAAAGAGCACGACAACATTCAGTTCCATTCTTTCATATATTCCTTTTTTTTCAGTTCAAGTTCTAAATTTCACACATTCTTCTTCTTAATTATAAAATTATAGGCTCATAATAAATACAAACACAGACACATACATACAGTTCTATCTTTGGCATAGAGCACATATGAATTGGAAGATTTTTCTTTTCAATAGTTTAAGAAAAAGACCAAAAACTATAAATGAAATGTTAGTATTGTGATATACTGATATTAAGTATTAACAATGATGATAGACTGAGGAGAACAAAAAGCTAAGTAATCCATTAACATATGATAAAGAGAAAAGATTGAACATGGATTTTCATGGCTTGCAGGGGTAATTTCCATTCTCTTATATTTTTTTTCTTTTTAAGTTTTTTTAATTATACTTTATCTTTCTTTATCAACGAATTAATATATAAAAAATCAAACCATTTCATGTAAATTAGTGTTTATATATGAAGATATATTTATGTATGAGTAAACTGAGATTTTCTTATTAGAATTCATGAATATTACACCATAAAAAAGTTACATTTGACATAAAAAAGTGGCTAATGTGAAATATGTTCATTTTGTCTTTTAATTTGTATTTCAAAAAAATTTGTGATGATCCTCTCTCTAAAATTTTTACAGTATTTAATTTTGTTTTTCAGAATTCTCTTCTCAGTGTCACTTGCTTTTTATATTCTCTCCTATTTATTGAGGAACAAAAGAAAAAATGCATTACTGCATGTAAATATTATTCAGCTTAATTGTCATTTATTTTTTTTTTCTTTTGATAGAATTAGGTGGTACCTGCTCCATTGTATTTGACTATTTGTTATGCATTTTATCTTTTTGATCGATTGTTTTTGCTTTGTCCATCATTCTTTATCATGATATCTGTACTTTCTGTAATTTTATCATTTTTTATTATATTTTTGTGTATTAAACATATAAAAATATTTAGATGACTATTCTAATAAAGATTTTATTATTATCATCATGTGAAAATATTTACTTTAATCATTAGATGATAAGTTATAAAATTTGATTTTCATATGTTATAAAAATATCACTTTTATTTAAAATGTGGTCAAACAAATAAATTATATTTTTTAAATAAAGATTATTATAAAAAAATATTTTTGGCATTTTAATTAGAGTAGTTGCTAAATATTTAACTCGATTAATGATAAATGGATGAACAAGAGAAAAGGGAGACAGGCGGATGCAATCACACAAAAGGAGAAAGGCGAGAGTGATGAGGTAAAGAGCAGATGGCAAGTAAACACACACATAAAGAGAGTAAAAATGTCGAAAATTAAATCAAATCAAACTTTAATTAGATGTAATTGTTTATCTTTTTATTTTTGAAATATTGTAGCACCGTTAGAGATATATAAAAAAGGAGTCATTCATATAAAGACACTTAAAATATTTTTTTAAATATTTTTTAATAATTAAAATTTAATATATATAATTAATTAAACAATATTATTTCTGTTATAATTAGGTCAGACAAATTAATTTAACCAAAAAAATAATGAATTAAATTTTAAATTGGACTAGTCTAAATACTGAGTGACACCCATATAAAAAAATAATTAGGTCTTTATCTAAGTGACATTCATATAAAAAATACTTTATCTTTAAAAGAGATAAACTTACATCTAAATGTAAGACAATTTTTATTTTTTAAAATAAAAGGACTAATCCAAATAAGCCATGAAAATAATAGCATCATCAAACAAATTACATTATAACGACAGTTATTGCAACTAGAACTACCCAGAATTCTTATAGTATTTTAAACAATCAAACAAGATAAGATAAATGAGAATAAAATACAAAAAATAGAGTTATAAAAGTTAATATTTTTATATTTTAATTTGTGTGATAATAAATTAAATATAAAATAAAATAAATAATAAAAATTTAATTTATTTTTATTTTTTTTATAAAATTGTTAAAAAATAAAATAAAATTAAATAATAACAAATACAATTATTAAAATTATTAGTGATAATAAAAGAAAAAAATAAATTGTAATTTCGTTCAATATCTTTATACTTTTTCTAACAAAAAATATACAATATTTTTTCATATTTGTTTTGTGTTTGTTTGGACATCATTATCTTAATAAAAAAAAGATTTTTTTTAATGATTTTTTTTATTTTTTAATGTGTTTGGTAAATTTATAATTGTAAAAATAAAAACACTAAAAAATAAAAAAAATCTTTTTTGAGAAGTTATAATTTATATTTTTTTAAAAGATTTTTTTTCTTTAAAAAAAATATTTTTCATATAATAAATAAATAAATAATATTTTTATATTATTATATCCAAACATAATTAATAGATAAAAAATTTTTTTTATATAAAATACCCAAATATAAAATTATTTTTATTTTTTTATAAGATCTTTTAAAAAATATAACTCAAAAAAAAAAAAAACTTTTCTTCAACCAAACAAATCCTTTGTCAAATACAATTTTAAGCTTATATATATATATATCACTGTCTTTGCTTATAAATAAACGCAGTATAATTGTCATACAATAATTACAAGATAAACTAATAACCCATTATTGTTACATTGAAAACATGTTGCCAACAACCCTTGAATTACACATTTGCAACGTGTCTGACCCACCATTAGAACTTTTATTATTGGTACTAGTGCTCAATTATTACATTTAGAGCCTTATCATAGATCTTCTCCATCTATTTTTCATCAATAATTTAAAGACCATGTTATATATACACTAAAATTATTTTTGTAATATAAAATATATATTAGAATATAAATATATATTAAAAAATTAAATTATATATATATTTATACATAAATATATTAGTAATTATTTTAATAATTAATTTTAATGTATAAATAATATTTTTAATAATTTAAATTGATTGCATACCTGCTCACATTATAAATGAAACCAAGTATATTGCAGAGACTCCACACCAGAAAAAAGACTAGCAAATACATAGTTCATGCAACCAAAAAAATACTAAATGGAATCCAATGATGGTGAGGATCATTCTCAAAAATTGCTTTTAGCTCAAACCCACATATGGAATCACTTTTTTAGCTTCATAAATTCTATGTCCCTTAAATGTGCAATTGAACTGAACATACTTGATGTTGTTCACAATTATGGCCAACCCATGCCACTCTCAGAACTCATTGCTTCATTACCAATCCAACCGTCAAAAGCCGCCTTCGTCCCCCGCTTGATGCGAATCTTGACACTTTCCGGCTTCTTCTCGAATCAAAATGATGATGATCAACAAGAAGAGAGGTATGTTCTAACTAATTCATCTAGACTATTGCTAAAGGATCACCCCTTTTGCATGACACCATTCCTGGATGTACTTCTTGATCCAAATTTGGTAAAACCATGGTACCAACTCTCTAATTGGTTCAAGAAATGTGACACTAACAAGTCACCATTAGAAATGGAACATGGGAGGGCATTTTGGGAATTTGCTAGTCATGACCAAAAGCTTAGTAATAGTTTCCATGAGGCCATGACAAGCGACTCTAGATTGATTGCTAGTGTGGTGATTGAGAAGTGTAAGGATACTTTTGAAGGGTTGGAATCTTTGGTTGATGTTGGTGGGGGCAATGGAACTATGGCTAAGGCCATAGCTAAATCATTCCCAAATGTGGAGTGCATTGTGTTTGATCTTCCACATGTTGTTGCTGGCTTTCAAGGAAGTAGTGACAAGAACATCAAATATGTTGGAGGGGACATGTTTGAGGCAATTCCTTCTGCAGATTCTGTTTTGTTGAAGGTAAGTAGTATCATCATATAAATTCATGATATAATTAAGTGTACTTTTTATTTTACATAGTATACATACTGGATTACAAGTATTATTACTGTCATAATATCATCATATATATATATATGGAAATAGGTAGAGTATATTTTATTTCTAAAATACCTTTCTAAAATAGCTAGGTATTTCCATATATATCTTTTTAAAATTTTTGTTAAAGGATATTTTTATAAAAAATAATTTTTTTTTAAAATGAATAAGTTAACATTAGTTAACACAAAAAATTTAAAATGAATTAAAGAGGAGTTTTTTAAAAGTTATAAAGGAAGGAAGTATATATTTTACAAATATAGAGAAAAAAAGTATTATTTTAGCATCTCTCAAAGAACAGGAGTGAAATTTTTTCTATTAATAATAATTATCGTTAGGTTAAAAAATTTTAAATTAAGAGTTCCATTACAAAGTTTAGCAATTTTATTTTGAAAGAAAAAATGCAAATAAAATTCTACATTATAATTAGATTTGATTTGGTAAATCTTTTTGAAAATGTGCTTATATTTTTTAAGAGTAGAAGTTTCTTACTTTGTGTTTGGTAAATAAAAAAAATTATGTACTTATATTTACAGTTTTTAAAAAATAAAAATGTTTTTGTAAGCACATAAAATATACCTTTTTAAAATTGACTTATACTTATTAAAATAAAATATTTTAATATAATCTCGTATATTAATTAATTTTAAATTTAACTATTATATTTATATTTATTACAATATTTTTAAATTTTAAAAATTATTTTACTAAATATTTTTATTGCTGTTTGTGATTATTAAAAATAATTTTTAATTTGATTTACTAAATATAAATACTATTATTTTTAAAAATTATTTTTTTTAAATTAATCTTTATAAATTATTTTTGAAAAATAAAAATTTTATAAAACCAAGTCTATCCAACAGTAGTGGTATGGACAAATGATGTATTTCAAAAGTTCTCTACTTATAAAAAATATAAGTTAATTAATAAATATAAGTTAATTAATAATTAGTATTAGTTCGAATGAAAGATAAATGCGAAAAGAAAATGTTAGTCACCTAATATTTTTTATTATTAAAAATAATATGTATGGGATGTACGTGGCCACGTGGGCATGTGGCAATATTATTATGACCAAAATTATGACATTATAATATTATATGTAGCAAATTAACATCTAATCTTTTTCTATTACATTCTCATCATCATTATTATTATTATTAATTACGCTGAACAATATGCAGTGCATATTACACAACTGGAGTGATGAGGATTGTGTAAAACTCCTGAAGAAATGCAAGGAGGCAACAATGAAGAAGGGCAAAAAAGGAAAAGTGATAATAATAGACATGGTGGTAGGGAATGAGAATGGAGATAATGGATCACTGGAGACACAACTTTATTATGATATGGCGATGATGGCCTTTGTCACTGGAAAGGAGAGAACTGAGAAAGAATGGGCCAAGCTATTTTTCTCTTCTGGTTTCAGTAATTACAAGATAATTCCAATTTTGATGAGTTCAAGGTCTTTGATCGAGGTTTATCCATAGTGAAAAAATATATATATTATGAAAAAGTTTATCCATAGTGAAAAAATTTTTCAAATCTATGAGCTGAATGAACAAACATGCAACGCACTTGGGGAAATTAGGGTTCAATCTAAAGTTTGGCGATCAGTTGCGGGAGGTGGGGCGAAGGCATCTTCGACGCCTGCTTCTGGAAGTGGATTTATTGAGGAAGGTTTAGGAGAAAGATAGAGTTGTTGGTGAAGGCGACTTCACCTGACCGCAACATCAGAATCTACCTATTACCGGAGTCAAGCGATTCGGAAGAGCAGAATTAGCATATTCGCTGGCGATACGAAGAGAAGAGCGGAACCCTAGGCTTTGCTCTATTATCGCCTCTCCTCTGTCTCCTTCCCTCCCCCTCTGTGTATCTCTCTCAAGGCTGGAAACTCTGAATCCTAGCATCTGGTGCTGGCTCTCTGCCTCTCCTAGTGTTCCTTTTCGTCTCTCTTCTTATGTGTTGCTGTTGTTCTTATTTGTGAACTATTATTCCTATTCCTCCTTTTTGTATGTTCTAATTTTAGTGATTTTTTTTGTTCTAAATCAAATAAATATATGCAGTTGTTCTAAATTTGCTGAGATGATTTTGTATCAATCAGTTTTGTTAAGGCATATATATAATATATTAGTTTTGTTCCAAACAAATTGCACATACATAGTAAATTTCTAAAAAAAAATAAATACAACTAAAAATTTAAAACAGTTATAATGTTCAACATTAAAATAATCTCTATAATCAATCACCCTACAAATTTTTTTTTACCAACTCTTTTTGATTCTGTATCTTTCAAATAATTGATTGAAACAAAACTAGATCTTTTTTACTTTTTCAATAACAGTACACATAATAGATATAAGAGTACACACAAGAGTAATAGCAAAAAATCGATAACAGCGATTGTGTAGCACAAATGTAATGGAATAAGGAATACGGTGGATATGAGACATTCATTACTGGAAGCATTGTGGGTGAAAAGTGGGGTTTCAGGAAACTGAGACATTCATTTACTCTATTTTTTCAATGTAAAACTGTTTTATATGTGTATCCAATCGCATAATATTATATTAGTAAAAATAATTATT
The DNA here is from genome assembly GCF_003086295.3 of Arachis hypogaea. Lineage (NCBI taxonomy): Eukaryota > Viridiplantae > Streptophyta > Magnoliopsida > Fabales > Fabaceae > Arachis > Arachis hypogaea. The sequence goes on along the minus strand of NC_092048.1, from coordinate 23,934,726 downwards.
ATATTGACCGTGTGAATAGTCATCTAAAAATATAGATATAATTGTATGATTGTATAAAATGATTTACACCGTGCATCAAAATTAAATTTAAAATTTAAAATCAAATTTCATTATGTTGTCCAGTAATTTTATTTTCAAGAATACTAGGAAACCAAGAGGGTATCAGCTAAAAACCAGCCAAATGCCTCTGGGTGAATTTAAAATCTCTACGTGAATGGTGTTTATGCTATACATTAGGATGTTTCTTCTACTAAGTATCAGGATGTTTCTTTTTCATACTAAATAGATGTTCTTTTATATATTTTATAAGTTTTTTTATATACTAAAAATTGGGATTGTTGGAAGCAGAGTTCCGTGATCCCCGCCCCTAATTCTTCAATGTATTATTCAGAATTTTAATTTGAAGTGAGAAGCAATTAATATCAAATATTATAAATTAAAAACAAATAAAATTAATTAAATATAATTATAAATTAATTAAGTTGTTTACTTTTTTGCTGATCACCTCTTGGTTCCACATACCCTTTTTTTTTCAATCCAAAAGAGTTTCATCTTTTGTCCATGCACTTTTTTGACATCCAATCATTTTTGGATTACCGACACCCTGGCCCATATGAAATTCATATTTTTTATGTCGAAATCCCTCAAATGCCCCTCCGATAAACCACACATTGTTACGGCACCTACAATAACTCCTAGATTTGACTAAAATTTCATGGGCACAGATTCGGTATGCAGGAGACGTTTGTGTACCAAAACGCCAAAAATTTGTTTGGCACATCGGTCAGCCATAAAATGTCAAATAAAAATATTTGTTTTTTTTGAATTTTTTTGGCAATTCTTTATAAAATAAAGGGGTCAGTTTTTTAATTTTTTAAGTGAATATATTTAACTTAATTAATAAAGTTAGTTATACTCAGTATTTAATTAACTATTACTATCGCTTCTCTCTTCTTTCAAGTTCTCTTCCTCCCTTTTTTTGTCGTCGGAAGCACCGCCCCTTCCATTATTTCTCCGTTTGCCGACAACGACTGAAATCTTCCCACTGCCTTTCCTACTCGCTCTGTCGTCGCGCTGCCAACTCCTTTCCCCCACTCAATCATGGTGGCTTCGGCAACGTCTTATCTGGCACGTTCGATTCAGGCGGCGGCCGCTGTTGCCGGTCTTCTGGGCCGTGGGGAGGAAGAAACAGAAATAGCAGGACTCCTTCTACAATGAATCCACGGATTTTCGGGAGTAGGTATTCTCGAACGGCGACGTTTACCAGGGGGAGATAAGGAAGGGGAAGTGTTGGGGGGAGTGGGGTTTATTATTATAGTATGAGTGGAAGGTATGAAGGGAATTGGGTGGATGGGAAGTATGAGGGTTTTGGGGTGGAGACATGGGCAAGAGGGAGCAGGTATAAAGGGCAGTTTAAGATGGGATTGAGGCACGGTTTCGGAGTTTATAGATTCTACATTGGGGAGCAGGCCGCAAGAAATTGGGTTTTGAGTGTTATTTGTAATATATGTTGCAATAACTAAGAAATGTTGTAGTGGATGTTTATGCCGGGGAGTGGTTGAGTGGGCAGAGCCATGGTTGTGGAGTTCATACTTGTGATGATGGGAGCAAGTATGTTGGGGAGTTCAAATGGGGGATTAACCATGGTTTTGGACACTACCATTTCAGGTAATTTCTTGAAGGAGTTGAAGGTGACATTAACATCACAGAAGATATTTAATTCTAATTAATTTAAACTAACATATTTCTAATCTTTTGATATAAACTCACATATATTTTTGATATAACAACAATAACCATAAAAAATAATATTTTTAAAATAATTCCACTGACATAAAAGCTGCAAAAAGTTATAGCTAGCCAATCGCATCAAATTATATTTAGAATGATCTTGACCGTTGGATTAAAAAATATAAAAGATCTAATGACTTCTCAATAAAAAAACACACCAATAAACCAATTTTGGCATTTCGGTGCCCAAAAGAAGGCCAGCGTACCGAATTCGTGCCCAAGTTTCATGTACTCATTGGATACACTGACCACTTCATAGATGTCAAATTTTATTTTTTTAAAAATATAAAATTAATAATTATTAATTACAGTTATTTAAAGTTGACTGATTAAAAATTATTTATCTATATTTTTTTAAAGTTTTTTAAGAGCAAGTTTTATTGTCGATAAAGTTAGTGCATATTGGAGCCAATAATACTTAAGATTTGTTTGAGCGCTATTTTTAAAAAATATTTTTTTAAATAATATTTTTTAAAAGATTTTTTACAAAACTAAAAGTGATATTGTGTTTAGATATCTCATATAAAAATATTTTTTTCATTTTTCAATTATGTTTGAATAAAATAAGATAAAAATATTTTTTATATTCATTTATTAAGTGAAAAACATCTTTTTTTTTTTAAACAGAACTTTTAAAAAAATATATAAATTATAACTTCTCAAAAAGAATTTTATTTTTTTAATACTTTTACTATTTAAAATTTGTCAAACACACTAAAAAATATTAAAAAATTATTATTTTTTTATTAATTTAATAATATTCAAACAAATACTTAAGATGAAAAAGCAATTTTCGACCCATCTCATGTTAAGGGTCGCTTTAATATGGACCATAAATTATTTTTTTTTTTTTTCTGTACAATGTTATTTGGTCGGATGACATAATATCTTATCATGTGTGGGTCAAACATACGAAGATTTTCGATCTTAAACATGGTGGAAAAATGTTTTGTTTGATTGTCCTATAAGGTTTTTGATGTTATTCATGTCGAAAAGAACATATATATATATATATATATATATATATATATATATATATATATATCAGTTGTGTAGAAATCTATGAAGTACGGACACTTTGTTGAGTTATCGTGTTCGCGTGTCGGACACATTTCGGACACAACACTCACTGATACTCGTCCGACACGCGTGTCTGCTCTGTCCAACCGTGTCTTAATAAAAAATAAAAAATTCTTCTCCAAACACGTCTGCACACACCTAAATACCATCACGTGTCCACGTGTCCAGTCTTATTCTTAACATATATTCTTAAAATAAATTTAGATATAGTATATATTATTATTTATTAAAACAAAAAATATTTTAAATACTTGATATAATTAAAATAAGACATTAAAAATAATTAAAAATTTTAATTTATATTTTAATATCAATAAAATATCAAAATATAATTATAATTTATCTAAAAAATACTTTATATTTTATATATATGCGTGTCCCCGTGTCATGTAAGATTTTAAAATTCGCGTGTCGGCGTGTCCCGTATCGTATCATCTCCCGTGTCCGTGTCAGTATCGGTGCATCATAGGTAGAAACTAACCCAGATTCTATTTGTAAATTTAAAATGTGTTAAAACAAATAAGGCATAGATTATAAATAACTTAAATTTTATATCTAAGGTATAAAGAGAGTAAAACGAAAAAAAAAAAAAGAAATAAAGAGCATTTAGAAGTAAATGAACAATATTTTATTTCAATCCAACAATGTTTCCTTGACTTGAATGTATTGTTAACTTTAAGATATCTCAAATTGAATTTTGATGATTAAAAAAATAAAAATATATTTTAACAATTTTATATATGTGTTATTAATATTTGCAAAATGTGTCAATATGTTAAAAAAAAAATACCTTTTGAGTAATATAAGCAAAATAAGTATTATTTGAATTTAAGAAAGTTGAAATTCACATGAAAACAAATTCAGAAGATAAACTGAATAACTACCTTAAAAACGAGATTATATATACTTGACTACCTAAGAAATAAACTACCTACCTTAGAAAAGAGATTACATCTCAGAAGTATGTTGCCTGTGTTTAAACACAAAACTAATAAAGGCGTGAAAAAACTGTTCGTTGATGCGTCTGTATTTTTAGTGATTTTTCTTATATTATTTTCTTGCTTTTTTTGGATTAGTCACAATTTCTTCCTCTAATTTAATCACTTTTAAGTATCATCTGCTACTAAGGTGTTTTTTTAAGTGCTTTTAAAAAATCTAGGTAAAAAAGAGAAAAATCAAGTAGTAAAAGAAGCATATTCAAAGGGGCGATCATATGGAGTTGCATGTAGTAGAGCCAAGTACGTAGCGTCCAAAACCATGCAACCATGCAGCATTAATGGTTTTTAACACCATACACTGGGCGTGCAACGCCCTTCATTGCTTCAACAACGGCGTGTAACGCCACCAAGAAAACAAGGCAGGGCGTGTAACGCCCCAAGGACAGCATGGAGCTCGCGTGTAACGCCCAAGAAAGAAAGAGGAGTGGTGTGCAACGCCAATGCAGAATTTGCAAAAGCTGTTAATTCTGACCTCTTTATACTTAAGTGATCATAACTTGAAGTATAGAGGTTTAAATGAAGCAGTTCTAGTGGCTTTGAAAAGCTAACATCCAGAACTTCGAAACAATATGCATATGTCTATAGTGGACATTTAATTTGAGTCATGTAGGATCCTCACCTTTCAGCTCGTGAAAAATAGTAACTTAGACGCCCTTAAAATGCCCAAAAGTGGCGTTTAACACCAAGCTCTCAAGTTAAAATCCCAAGGGCTGGCTTCAATTTTAAATGCCAAGCACTCAAGTACCCTGGGAGCAAAGGGACTTGGCATTTAACGCCATTTAAGGGCATGTAACGTCCTGAGAGCAAATGGAAGTGGCGTTTAACGCCACTGAGGGCGTGTAATGCCTCTGAGGCTTCAACAAAGTGACATTTAATGCCACCACTTAGCGCTAAATATTACCATGGTACAAAGAGTTTAGGAAAGAAACGAAGAATTATTTAGAAAAGTATTATTTTGTTATTCATATTTCTTATTTTGTGATTACAAAGTTCTTACCAATATATAGATCAAGAGTACGCTAAGAGTACACTCGTTATGGAATAATATCCTAATAAATTACATTGATTTTTTTCTAATCCTCTTTGATATTTTCCTGATTTTGTTCCCTAATTATGATATTCTAATACTCCCCCTCAAGGTGAGTAGTGGGATCACCAATACTCAGCTTGGTTAGAACTTTAGCAAAGGCTTGTCTTGAAACTGCTTTAGTAAGAATATCAGCCAACTGGTCTTCTGATCTCACAAATGGAAGCTCAATAATTTCATTCTCAATTTTTTCTTTGATAAAGTGTCGATCCACCTCAACAACATGTTTTGTTCTATCATGTTGTACAGGATTCTCTGAAATGCTGATTGCGGCTTTGTTGTCACATTTCAACTGGCTTGGCGATTGTGGTGGAAACCCAATCTCAGTCATCAATTATCTTATCCACAATACTTCAGTTATGCCTTTAACGATCCCTCGAAATTCTGCCTCAGCACTTGAAAGAGCTACAACTTTCTGCTTCTTGCTTTTCCAAGTTACCAGGTTGCCTCCAACAAGTGTAAAGTAACCCGCTGTTGATCTTCTATCATTTGGGTTGCCCGCCCAATCTGCGTCAGTGTATGCCTCAACCTTCAAATGGTCATTCCTTTTGAAAATGATTCCACTTCCTGGAGCTCCCTTCAAATATCGAACTATCCGCATAACAGCTTCCATATGATCTTCTTGTGGCTTATGCATAAACTGACTTACTATTCCCACAGCATAAGCTATGTCAGGCCGAGTATGTGATAAGTAAATTAGTTTTCCAACCAGTCGCTGGTACCTTTCCTTATCTGCTAGGGTGGCACCTTCTACCATCTTCAACTTGTGATTAACTTGCATGGGCGTATCTATTGGTTTGCAATCTACCATTCCTGTTTCTGCCAGAAGGTCCAAAATGTACTTTCTTTGGGAGATAAAGATTCCTTTACTGGATCGTAGAACCTCTATTCCTAAGAAATATTTGAGTCCTCCCAAATCCTTCATTTCGAAGTCTGTAAATAGGTTCCTTCTCAATTTTGCAATTTCTTCAGCATCACTGCCCGTTAGGATCATATCATCCACATAGATTATTAGGCAAGTGATTAAATCTCCCCGTTTTTTCAAAAAAAGGGTATGATCAGAGTTGCTTTGCTTGTACCCATACCTTTTCATGGCAACTGTAAATCTTCCAAACCAGGCACGTGGAGATTGTTTAAGCCCATAAAGAGCCTTCTTTAATCGGCAAACTTCATGTTTTCCAAATCCCGTTGAGAAACCTGGAGGAACTTCCATGTACACTTCTTCTTTCAACTCTCCATGCAAGAAAGCATTCTTGACGTCAAATTGATGGAGTGGCCAGTCTTCATTTGCTGCTATTGAAAACAACACCCTGATAGTATTAATCTTTGCAACCGGTGAAAAAGCATCAGTGTAGTCGATACCATAGGTATGTGTATAACCTTTGGCCACCAACCTTGCCTTGTACCGTTCAATAGTGCCATCTGCCTTGTGTTTAATGGTGAAAACCCATTTGCACCCGACTGGCTTTTTTCCTGTCGGTAGGATACACTTTTTCCAAGTTCCATTCTTCTCTAGAGCTTCCATTTCTGTATTCATGGCTTTTCGCCATTCAGCTTTCGTATTGGCTTCTCGGACAGTTCTTGGAATGTCTTCTGTTAAGAGTCTGGCGGAAAAAGCCTTTGCAACATCTGCCATTCCTTCTCTATCCACTCTTATTGGGTATCTTGAGTTACGGGGAACATGTTCTGGTGAGTACCGATCAGGAGGAATCCCTCTGTTTCTTCTTGGAGGAAGAATAAAGGTATTGGGCTCTGGTTCTTCATGTTCCGGTGCTATACTGTTATTGTTAGTGGCCTCATTAAAAACAGGGAGTAAATTATCAGATTGACAATTACTTACCTCTTGTCTGACATTCTCAAAAGGACTCTCACTGGTTGTATGTACCGAGTTGTTTTCTACGTTGAGTGAAGTATGCTCGGTGGCTCCATCTACTTGCTCTGTTTGAACAGTTTCTGGGCAACAAAGGTTATTTAGCCAACTTAGTGATTCTTTATTGTTCTCCCCCTGAATGCCATGTTGGCGGCTAAAATAAAATTCGGATTCTAAAAAATCACAATCCATGGTCACATGAATACGACGAGTGATTGGATTGTAGCACCTATACCCCTTTTGGTGTGTAGCATACCCAACGAAAACACATTTTTCTGCACAAGGATCAAGTTTGGTTCTATTGGCTTTGGGAATATGGATAAAGACGGAACATCCAAATACTCGAGGTGGTAAGGTTAGAATAGGCGGGATTGCAGTTTGAGTAGCCAAGACTTGTAAGGGTGTTTTGTGGTGGAGAACTTGGGTAGGTAGGCGATTTAGTAAGTAGGCAGAGGTCGCTATAGCTTCAGGCCAAAAAAATTTTGGTACTTGTGCATCAAAAAGCATGGCTCGGGTAATCTCAAGTAACTTACAATTTCGCCGCTCAGCCACACCATTTTGTTGGGGTATATTTGGGCAGGAAGTTTGATGAATAAGACCATTTTTCATAAAAAAAATCGTGCATTGACTGATTTATAAATTCTCCACCATTATCTGAGCGAAGTACTTGGATTTTCTTGTTGAATTGAGTTTGAATCATTTGGTAGAAAGCAAAGAACTTATCAGGCACTTCAGATTTGTGTTTTAAAAAATATACCCAAGTCATGCGAGAGAAATCATCCACAAATAACACAAAATATTGAAAATTATTATGGAAAATAGGAGCTGGACCCCACACATCTGAGTGTATTAGAGAAAAAATAGAATTGACTCTAGTGTTGGTTGGAGGAAAAGAAACTCTGTGATTTTTTGCACGAATACAAGTTTCACATTTGAGGGGTTCAATACTACTTGTAAAAAGACTAGAAAATAGTAACTTGAGGTACCCAAATGAAGGATGTCCGAGACGCCTATGCCATAACCAAAGTTGCCTAGTAACCGTTCCGTGAGCAAGCATGGCATGACCCTGGTGTGCTACTTCATCAACGTAGTAAAGGCCTTCTCGCTCAGTACCACGCCCAATGATCTCCTTCGTAAGAATGTCTTGTAAAAGACAAAAGGTAGAGTACATGAGTACCACACAATTTAGTTCCTTTGTTACTTGGCTAACAGACAATAATTTTGATGATAGTTCAGGGACATAGAGGCAATTTTTAATTTCAATTTTTCTGAAAAATTAATGGAACCTCCTCCTTTAACATCAATTAATTCTCCACTAGCTGTTTCAATATGAGCTTTTGAGGGTATAGTCAAGCTATTAAAATCATGGAGGTCATGAGTCATAGTATCGGTAGCCCCACAATCGAAAATCCAATCATTTATCTTTTTAATTGGATTCTGATTTTGGGTATCCCCTTAATATTGAGTCGCGGTTTGGGCTGAGCAGGCATGGAGTTCAGTAGTCCTTGCCCTTACCGCCGCTGCCTTGCCATAGTGACTTGCTTCCTCTCTTCTGGCCTCGCCACCGCTGCTGGTAACCTCTGGGATGCTCACGGCTCCCTTATTCTGATTTCTTGATGACTTGTGATTATTTTTCCACCAATCTGAGTAACCCACAATATTAAAGCAGTTTTCTTTGGTGTGTTTCTTCTTTCTTCTTACACCAATTGCTTTTTTCATCAGAGTTGCCCATAATGGATAATCATATCCGTTTAGTTTGAAACCAATTGACAAATTATTGGAATTGGTTTGTGATGATCGCATTCCAAAACTATTGCGTAACATATTTGCAATTTGTAAAAAAATGGTTGATTTTGAGTCCCTAGAACCTAACTCTGCTCTGATACCATATTACCATGGTACAAAGAGTTTATGAAAGAAACGAAGAATTATTTAGAAAAGTATTATTTTGTTATTCATATTTCTCATTTTGTGATTACAAAGTTCTTACCAATATATAGATCAAGAGTACGCTAAGAGTACACTCGTTATGGAATAATATCCTAATAAATTACATTGATTTTTTTCTAATCCTCTTTGATATTTTCCTGATTTTGTTCCCTAATTATGATATTCTAATACTAAATTCCCAAGCTCAATTCTAAGCCCAAGTTACATGCCACTAGTCCAAGTGCAACGCCAACAAGATATCTCAGCAAAGCCTACTTCCAGAAATACAATTCCAATTGAAGATTAATGAAGATTCTGTTAGGATTTAAATTTGATTTGATTCTATTTTAGTTTAGGATTTGAATTATTGTTATTAGTTATCTTATTCTTTTTAAAAGATAAAATAAAGATTTAGTTTTTGAATTTGAATTTTAAGTAAACCTAGGATATAAATAAGTGGACATTGCTCACTAGAAGGGGCATCCAAAAGAGGATCTTCGAATCCGATTCCATGTCTTCTTCTTCTTTTCTTTTGTTTTATTTTCAATTCTCTATGAGTAACTAATCCCTATGCCAAAGGGTTAGGAGCTCTATTTATATTTTTTTTATAGATTATTAATCTAAGTTTTATTTTATTTTGAAGTATTACATTGATCTGTTTCATGATTGAGTTATTCGTTCTTCATTCTTTAAAAGATTAGTAGTATTGAAAGGTATGCTAATCCCGTTTTGAATTTGTTTATTGCTTAGAAAGAACTAATATCAGAATTATGCTTGAAAACTCTTTCACATGACTTTTTGAATTTGACTAGACATAGTGTTTCAATTAGCATGCGACAATACATGATTTTCAATCACTCTAGTTTTGAATGCGTGATATATAATTTGGATTAGAATAATTTTTGAAAATTGTGTTTTCTCATAAGATTCGCTCATACAGGACTAGTTTGGATATGTGACATATAATCCGAACTAAGGACTACGTTTGAATCTTATGAGAAATTAAATCGGATTTGTACTTAACCTCTTCAATTAATTGATTGACCAAGACATTAGCAGTTGGTTAATTGAAGAGAAATCGAGGAGCCAAGATATTGAAAATCAGTTAATTAAGATTCGTCGTGAAAAGATCCTTTGCATGCTTCAAAATAGATAAATAAGGTTTGATTTTCCTAAAGACTTAAACATCTCCGAAGCCCTTGACCCTCTCCATTATTATTTTCTTTCAATCAACTTCAATAATGTCCTCTTTCTAGCATTCAACATTCAAGCATTCTATGGTTTCAGCATTAATCAATCCAGGTTTTATTTGATCTAATTAGAAATTTAACTCGATATTTGTGTGTTCAATCCTTTAATCCTCGTGAAAACGATATCCACTCCCCGTGGTATTACTTGAATGATCCAGTACACTTGCCGGTATCCGTAAACTTTAGTTTTCGCTCATCATCATTTTTCTAGAAAGGCTTTAATGAAACGATTTATTTTGGCTACAATATTTTAAAAGTAAGCATGCTCAACAAGCCAAACAGTTTCAAGGAAGCTTCTATCGCATCTTTTAGAAAGTTCACTGCAAATCTTTCGACATATGACAAAAGATGTTTAACACCAGCAAAAGGCTCTTCACACATCTCTATGAATATGTAAGGAAAATGACTAAAAAAGATTTTGAATAACTATTTTCACCATAAAACTATATAAACAGAGCTTTAAAATCTCTGCACGACGATAGAGTTCTCTGAGAAGATCACATACTGAAGAATCCGCTTATAGAGTGATGACTTCTCATCTTCACCTTGTAAGTTTTTGGACTTATGCAAGATTAGGAAATTTGACCATATTCTAGATTCAAGTTGTCTATCAACTTAGATTACATATATGTAGATCTGAGAAAGTCTTGTTAAGGAAAGAAAATTGGTTAAGTTGCATCCTAGACTAGGATAGGACTTGTGTCCAAAGCTGGGAAGTTTGAAAACTCTCACAGTGTTCCTGCATCTCCTGCAAGTATCAATACTCATTAGTATGTGAATACATCTGAGATATGTTAATCCTTCTTAGATATAATTTTTGAAATGTCTCAGAGAACCTAAAAAGGATTTGTCAATTCAGTTGTAGAAGTTAAGAATATATTTTAATTTCTACTGGCACACCTTGTGAGTCTTTGAACTTCACATTTATTCAATTATTCTGTGATATCTAGTCTTGAGAAAACTTAAGGAAAGAATATCTAAAATTTGTAGGTTATGTTGTTGTTTAATCTAAGTCTTGTTTAAAAAGGTTAGGAGAATATTTAAAGTCCTTAGGTTAGTGGAGCATTTAATATGAGTTAAAGCTTAGTCTGAGAATGCTTGAGAAAGAATATCTAAAGTTCTTGGTTGATGGGATATCCAATTGAATCACTTCTTAGCCTAAGAAGGCATGAGGGAATAATAGCTAAAATTCATATTTGTTGGGATATCCATTCGAGTCACTTTTTAGCCTGAGAAGGACTGAAACAAAAATATCTAAGGTCTTTAGATTGGTGGAGTATCCAATATGAGTCTTGCTTGAGAATGTCAGTTGAATATTTACGGTTCTTAGGTTGATAAGAAGTCAATCTGAGTTACTTTTTAGTTCTGAAAAGACTTGAAAAATAATATCTAAAGTTCTTAGATGTTGTTCTGGTGTAACCTTTGTCAAAATTGTGACGTAAGAAGGCTCAATACAAATAATATTTTTTATTGTACACATATTCTAATAATAAAATTTTGAAGTATTCTTGAGAATTGCATGTAAGCATTTTAACCAAACTAATATACATCATTGTGAGCATTCTTTAATCTCTCAACTCCTTATATTTTAGTTAGATTTAATTACTTAGTTAGTCCCTATAATTTTAGCAAATTTGCAATTAAATTTTATACTTTTTTTTTCAATTGAATTTTTATACTTTTTTTAATTCTGTAGTAGGTCCTTTCTATATCAAAAATATTAAAATTAATAGAATATTTATCCAAAAAAATATATGGTTAAAGATCCAATTAGGTTCTTAATTATGAATACCTTTAATTTGCGGATAATTATTTCTCTAATATTTTTTATATTGATAAAGACCAAATTACAAATTTTTTTTACCAAATTACAAAATTGAAAATAATATAAGAACTCAATTAAAAAAAAATATAAGAACCTAATTACAAATTTGAAGAAATTATAGAAATCAACATAATAATATCAGAAACAACCCAACTAGTTATACTTATATAATGATATGCAGATATCTCAGCTTCTCCTTTAACTAGATCTGAGATCCTCTAATAATACCAGAAACAACCCAACTACACATCCAAGCATTTTTGTATCCAAGTCCAACTAAATAGGCCCAAATTCAATAAAAATCGCTTTCATTATACTCGCGTGTACACACATGCGTTTCAATAACACTTCTTCGTCTTCGTCTTCGTCTTCGCGTTCTTTCTTCTTCTTCTTTGCTTTCCTCCTTTTTTGTCATTGCATTCCTTCTTCTTCTTCGTGTGTTTTCTCTCAATCATCATTCTTTTATTGTTGCTATTGTTGCTGCATTTTTTCTTTTTCTCCTTTTAATTGAGATTCATTTGGATCTAGAAATGAACCAAATTTGGTTCAGATTTAGTGAATATTTAATAGTAGTATCAAGTGAACCTAACTCAATTCACAAATGAATTGAATTCGGTTCAGATTGGAACAAAAAGTGATAAACATTCAATCAATAAAAAAAGCATATTTCAATTCATTTTTGAATGCAAATAAACTCAATTAAACTAAGAGATGAACCGAATTTTTTAAGGAATAACATATTTAGTGAATACTTAAAAGTAGTATCAAGTGAACCTAACTCAATTCACAAATGAATCGAATTCGGTTCAGATTGGAACAAAAAGTGATAAACATTCAATCAGCAAGAAAAACACATTTCAATTCATTTTTGCATGCAAATGAACTCAATTAAACTAAGAGATGAACCGAATTTCTTAAGCAATAACATATTTAGAGAATACTTAAAAGTAGTATAAAGTGAACCTAACTCAATTCACAAATGAATCGAATTCGATTCAAATTTGAACAAACAGTTAAAAAATTACTTAAAGAATAAAAAATTTGGTCAATACTTATCAGTAGTATCAAGTGAACCCCAATTAACACACAAATGAACCGAAATAAACTAAGAAATGAACCAAAATTATTTAATGATGGCATCAGAGAAAATCAGAACTAATAAAGATGTTCGCAAAATATTGGTGTTATTGGTGATGACGATAACGAAAAAAAAAAAAAAAAAGAAAAAAATGCAACATTAGGGAAGGAGGAGGAGGAAGAGGAGAAGGAGGGAAGAAAAATAACTTGTGCGAAGAACATTTTATAGAGCTTTATTCTTTCAAATAATATTTTATAATTTGAAATATCTCAAATATCATTTTTAAGATGAACATAAACCTATTTCTTTAAAATGACTATTGTTCAAATAATCAGTTGCGTTATTTAAACTTTCCTTTCTTAATTTTCTTGCAACCAAATAAGAAAAAATCATCATTTTCCTTTCAATTTTTTTTCTTCTATTTTTTTACCTTCTATTTTTTTTTAAATTAGAGTCCCATAATAGAGTTTTGTCTTTTTCTTATATATATATATATGTAATAAATCTTAAAAAATGTTTCTACCCAATTCGGTGGCTAATAAAAATATTTTTGAAAATTAAAACAACAAAAATACACTAAGAAAAATTTAAAATGTGATAAAAATAACCAAATATTGAATATATATATATATATATATATATATATATATATATATATACAAAAAAATTTATAAATAAAATTTTGATGTAGTTTTTTTAAAAATATTATTAAAAAATTAAATATTTTTATTTTTTAAATTTAATAATTTTATGCTAAGTAAATTTTTTTGCCCCTTTCTGTAAATTGTTGATAGTTTTTTAAAAAAAAAATAAAAAAGGATCTAAAAAAGCTCGAATTTTGTTTCGATTCTTTGTACATCTTTCTACATATATTTTCACAAAAATTCTGATAAAATATAATGCACAAATTATTTATTAAATATAAAAATTGTATGACACTTGTAAAACAATTCATTGATTTTTTATTGTTTTTATTATAAATAATTTAAAAATGTTTTTATTTTTTTTGAAGTTAATTTTGTAATTTACTCTTTCAGAAAACTTGAATTTAAAACTTTTGAAATCAATACTATCTAATGGAATATAAAAATATTATTTATATACAAAATTTAGCTATTAAAATTAATTATTATATATTTATATATAAATATATATGTAATTTAACTTATTTTTAATGTATATTTTATATTTTAATATATATTTTATTTTAGTGATTAATTTTAGTAGTTAATTTTAGTATATATTTAATATGGTTGAATTGAGTAAGTTTGATGACATTATTGGTAATGATCGATATAACTATTTAAGCACGCAACGTGAACATTAAACGATTATTAAGAAAGAAATATCAAAATGGCAATCTCAACAAAGAAAGGAATATAAAAAGGAGAACCATATATGTTGAACCTTTTTTAAATTTTAATTCAACATATTTGTACAAGTGGGAGAAGTTGAGATATATTGTGGTAAGTAAACAAAGTTATAAAAGTATAACATGCTTTTCACATTTTAAAATAGAATCATAGATAACCATCAGTTTAGTTATTAAAAGATCAAAAAGCTAAGTCTGTTGTGATAGACAACAAGAATGCCTTATCACATCTGACGTGAATGCCCATTTTTTATAAGATATAGTTTTTTAAAGATGATTGTATTTAATATAGTTTGAAAAAGTAAATCTTGCTCATATATAAATAGGAGCATAGGCGGAGGCTTTTGATACACATCAATAAAGCATTTTCTCTCTATTTCTCTACGTACAATATAAAGTTTTTCTTTTTCTTTCTCTTTTCATATACTACAAATACAATAATAATATATAAATTATCGTTATTATGGTAGGATATTAATATTAGTGAATATTAATACTAGAGTATTTCATTTACACTTCTTTATTTTATCTCCCTTATTTAGTTATTTTATAACACGTTATCAGCACGAAACTCTAACGAAATTTTAGGAAAACTTCAGGTAACAAATTTTTATTATGTCAAAGCTTTTTCATCTTGAATATAATACTTTTGATATATCTGGAAATAATTATTTATCATGGATACTATATGCTAAAATCCATCTTGATTCAATGGATCTTAGAGATACCATTGAGGCTAAAAATAATACATCCCAGAAGGATAAAGCCAAAGTTATGATTTTCCTTCATCGCCATTTTGACGTATGATTGAAAAATGAATATCCCACATTAAAAGATCTTGCAGATCTGTGGAAAGACCTTGAAGAAAGGTACAATCATCAAAAGACGATGATACCTCCTCAAGTCCGATATGTTAGAGAAAACTTTCTCGACCTTCCATGCCTTAAATGTGCTCCTGCAGTAGCAATCGAGAAAACGGATTTAAAAAATATTCTGAGCTAATTTCTTGCTTTCTTGTTGTTGAACGCAACAATGAGTTGCTCTTAAGAAATCATGAAGCGCGCCCAGCTGGCGTTGCCCCATTTTCTGAAGTAAATGCGGCAAATTATAATCCCAGAAGAGGTAAATAGCAAGGTTTTGGCAACAAGAAAAATTATGGAAGGAGAAGAAATTATATTCAAAAGAGACGATCTCACCAGAAGTGGGATAAAGAAATAAACAATGGGCAAAGTAAATCAATTGAGGATAAATGCTTCCGTTGTTGTGGAAAGGGCCATTGGTCACGTACCTGTCGTACCGCAAGGCACCTAGTTGATCTTTATCGAGCATTCTTGAAAAATGATGACAAAGGAAAGGAAACAAATTTTGTTTCAAATGATGAAAATTCCACCACGCATTATGATGTATCTAATTTCTTTAAGGATTTTGAAGGAAATATTGGCTATTTGATCAATGATGGAATAGTTTGATTTGTGTATGTGTTTGTTAAGTATCCATGTGAATAATTTTACTGTGCATGTACTTCTACTCATTTTATTATTATTATCATTTGTCTTTGAAGAAAAATGGCAAAGACATATTCTGAAGATATTTGCCTTGCGGATAGTGCAAATTCGCACACTATTCTTAAAAGTGATATATATTTTACCCATCTTGTGCCAAAAAAAGAATATGTTAATACTATTATTGGCTCAAGCAATGTGATTGAAGGCTCCGGAAGAGCTATAATTTTGTTTCCTGGAGGAACAAAATTTATAATAAATAATGCACTATTATCTACCAAGTCTCTGAGAAACTTGTTGAGTTTCAAAGATATTCGCCGAAATGGATATCATATTGAAACAATGAATGAGGGAAATCATGAGTATTTATATATCACAACTCATGATTTAAATAAAAATGTTATATTAAAAAAGTTTCCCTCACTTTCATCTGAGTTGTATTATACCAAGATTATGCAATTGAATCACATGCCATTGTAAACCAGAAGTTTACTAGTCCAAATGAATTCATAACTTGGCATGATAGATTTGGTCATCCGGGAACAACCATGATGAGGAGAATTATTGAAAACTCCTATGGACATTCACTAAAGAACCAGAAGATTCTTAAAACTAGTGAATTTTGTTGTGCTGCATGTTCTCAGGGAAATTTAATTTTAAGGCCATCA
This sequence comes from Arachis hypogaea, assembly GCF_003086295.3. Taxonomy (NCBI): domain Eukaryota; kingdom Viridiplantae; phylum Streptophyta; class Magnoliopsida; order Fabales; family Fabaceae; genus Arachis; species Arachis hypogaea. The sequence goes on along the minus strand of NC_092048.1, from coordinate 23,918,276 downwards.
CCAGTAAAGATTGGATTTGAGTCCTCTGAATTCCTAGAAAGGATTCAAGGTGATATATGTGGACCTATTCATCCACCATGTGGATCTTTTAGATATTTTATGGTCCTGATAGATACATCTTCGAGATGGTCACATGTGTGCTTATTGTCTTCTCGCAACCTGGCGTTTGCGAGATTACTGGCTCAAATTATTCGATTAAAAGCACAATTTCTAGAAAATCCAATCAAAGCAATTTGTCTTGATGATGCTGGTGAATTTACTTCCCAAGCATTTGATGCTTATTGTATGGCTAATGGAATAAATGTTGAATATCCAGTAGCTTATTTTCACACACAAAATGGGTTAGCAGAATCACTTATTAAACGCCTCCAATTTATTGCTAAACCCTTACTTATGAGAAAAAATCTCCCAATTTCGGTTTGGAGGCATGCTATTTTACATGCCGCAGCACTTATTCGTTTGATGTCAACGAGTTACCATCAGTTCTCTCCTATGCAATTAGCTTTTGGCCAACAGCCAAATATTTCCCATTTAAGAATATTTGGGTGTGCAATATATGTTTCCATTGCACCACCTAATCGCACCAAAATGGGACCCTAAAGAAATTGGGGATATATGATGGATATGATTCTCCCTCTATAGTAAGGTATCTTGAGATACAAACTGGAGATGTATTTAAAGCCCGGTTTGCGGATTGTTATTTTGATGAATCAAAATTTCCAATATTAGGGGGAGAGAATAAGCTTCCTGAAAAAGAACTTAATTGGAATGCATCATCATTGATGCATTTAGATCCTCGATCAGGGCAATGTGAACTAGAAGTTCAAAAGATTATACATGTGCAAAGAATAGCAAATGAATTGCCTGATGCATTTTCTGATACAAAGAGGATAACCAAATCTTATATACCAGTAGAAAATGCCCCAATTTGAATTGATGTCCCAGTAGGACAAGTAGCCACTGAAGCAAATTCACGCCAGAAGCGTGGCAGGCCTATCGATTCCAAAGACAAAAATCCTCGAAAGAGAAAAGAGGTAAATACTATTCCTGTTGAAAAAGACATAGCAAAGACACCTGCAGTTGTCCAAAATTCTGATATGATTTTAACGCCAGAAGACGTTCAGGTACCTAAAAATTGTGAAAATGACGAGATCTCGATAAATTATGTCTTTACTGGAAAGAAATAGAACCAAAATAAGACAATTGTCAATGAAATATTTGCATATAATGTGGCATTAAATATCATGCATGAAAGTAAGGATTTTGAACCAAGATCAGTCGAAGAATGTCGACAAAGGAATGATTGGCCAAAATGGGAAGAAGCCATGAAGGCTGAATTAGATTCCCTTGCAAAACGTGAAGTCTTTGGACCTGTAGTCCATACACCTGAAGATGAAAAACCTATTGGTTACCGATGGGTATTTGTGAGAAAACGAAATGAGAAAAATGAAGTTGTGCGCTACAAAGCCCGACTTGTGGCACAAGGTTTTTCACAAAGGCCCAGTATAGATTATGAAGAAATGTATTCTCCTGTAGTGGATGCGATAACATTGCGTTATTTGGTCAGTTTATCTGCATATCATAAACTGCATATGCATTTAATGGATGTGGTAACAACCTATTTATACGGCTCATTAGATCGTGATATCTATATGAAAATTCTTGAAGAACTAAAGATATCTAAACCATCCAACGAATATTCGCAAGGGTTATACTCAGTCAAATTGCAAAGATCTTTATATGGTCTAAAGCAATCTGGACAAATGTGGTATAATCGTCTTACTGAGTATCTGGCCAAAAACGAATTCAAGAATGATGATATCTGCCCCTGTGTTTTCATAAAGAAAACTGCATCTGGATTCATTATAATTGCTGTGTACGTTGATGATTTAAATATCATTGGAACTCCTGAAGAGATTCCAACAATTATAAAAACTCTAAAAGAAGAGTTTGAGATGAAAGATCTTGAAAAAACTAAATTTTGTCTCGACCTGCAGATCGAGCATACAAAAAATGGGATCTTTATTCTTCAAACAACATACATAGAAAAGATCTTGAAGAGATTTTATATGGATAAGTCGCATCCATTAAGTACCCCAATGATCGTAAGATCTTTGGATGTGGAAAAGGATCAATTCCGTCCTAAAGAAGAAAATGAAGATATCCTTGGTCCTGAAGTACCATATCTTAGTGCCATTGGAGCGCTAATGTATCTTGCTAATAATATGCGACCTGACATATCATTCGCTGTGAATTTACTAGCAAGGTATAGTTCCTCTCCAATCAGAAGACATTGGAGTGGAATCAAACAAATCTTTCGATATCTTCATGGAACGGTTGATATGCGATTGTTTTATCCCTATGGATCCAAGTCACAGCTAGTTGGCTATGCAGATGCTGGATACTTGTCTGATCCACACAAAGGGAGATCTCAAATAGGATACCTGTTCACATATGGTGGTACAGCTATATCATGGAGATTCATGAAACAGACGAAAACAACATCCTCTAATCATGCTGAAATACTAGCGATACATGAAGCTAGTCGCGAGTGTTTTTGGCTCAGAAGTCCAATCCAATATATTATGTCATCATGTGGACTGATTGATCATAAGATAGCTCCAACTGTCCTGTTTGAAGATAATACAGCATGCATTACTCAACTTAAGGGTGGATACATCAAAGGTGATAGAACAAAGCATATTTCTCCCAAATTCTTCTTCACTCATGATCTTTAAAATCAAGGGATAATTGATGTCCAACAGATCCGCTCAAGTGACAATCTGGCAGATTTATTTACAAAGTCACTCCTAAAATCCTCCTTTAAAAAGATTAGTACATGAGATTGGGATGCACCGATTTCGAGACAATAAATGATGTCGACAAGAGGGGGAGATTGTACTCTTTTTTCCTTGGTCAGGTTTTTTCCCATTGGGTTTTTCTTGACAAAGTTTTTAATGAGGCAGTCCCCATCACTAAAGGATATGTACTCTTTTTCCTTCACTAAGGTTTTTTCCCACTGAGTTTTTCTTTAGTAAGGTTTTAACGAGGCAATAATCCTAAATGGTCATCCAAGGGGGAGTGTTGTGATAAGAATGCCTTATCACATCTTATGTGGATGCCCATTTTCTATAAGATACAGTTTCTTAAGGATGATTGTATTTAATATAGTTTGAAAAAGTAAAGCCTTGCTCATATATAAATAGGAGCATAGGCTGAGGCTTTTGATACACATCAATAAAGCATTTCTTCTCTCTCTACGTACAATATAAAGCTTTTCTTTCTCTTTCTCTCTTCATATACTACAAATACAATAATAATATATAAATTATCGCTATTATGGTAGGATATTAATATTAGTGAATATTAATACTAGAGTCTTTCATTTACACTTCTTTATTTTATCTTCCTTATTTAGTTATTTTATAACAAAGTCAACATATATACAGGATCATATATTATAATATAGGAAAATTTTATAAACAAAAACAACATAATAAAAGTTGATTTATGTTTATTGATAAACCACTATTTTATGGTTTATCTTGTGCTCAATTGAGTGGTTTTTATCAAGTCTTTACACACTTATTCATACAATTCACATGTTTTACGTTTTCCTTCCTGATTTTGTGTTATGATTGAAAACATGCTTCTTTGACCTTATATTTGCTAATATTAATCCTCTCTTATTACCATTTGATGCCTTGATATGTGTGTTAAGTGTTTTCAGAGATTATAGGGCAGGAATGGCTCAGAGGATGGAAAGGAAGAATGCAAAAGTGGAAGGAATACAAAAAGCTGAAGGAACTGCTAAGCTGTCCAGCCTAACCTCTTTGCACTCAAACGGTCATAACTTGAGCTACAGAGGTCCAAATGAGGCGGTTCTAGTTGCGTTGGAAAGCTAACGTCCGGGGCTTCGAAATGATATATAATTTGCTATAGTGGCCGTACAGATAGGCGACGCGAAGATGTGCTCCACACAGACGCGTCGCAGTGACGAAAAACTAGCGTGGCAGATTTCGCCTCCAGCGATTTCTGGGCTGTTTCTGGCCCAGTTCTCGGCCCAAAAAATATAGATTAGAGGCTATAAAGTATAAAAATGCATCCATTCAAAAACACACTTTTCATATACATAATTTTAGGTTTAGATGTAGTTTTCTAGAGAGAAAGGCTCTCTCCTCTCTCTTAGGTTTTAGGATTAGGATTTCTATTATGATTAGGCTACTTCTTTTCATTCCAGGTTCAATGTTTCTTTAATTTATGTTCTCTTCTACTTTTAATTATTCTATTACTTTAGTTTGTTTATTTTCCCAATTTGATTTATGAATTTCCCATGTCAGAATTGATATCTTTATTAAATATAATTTGATGTATTTCATATTTATGATTTTTATTTAGCTTTTTACATTCTTAGCTTTGGTTGAGTAATTGGTGACACTTGAGTTATCAAACTCAGCGGTTGATTGAAAATTGGAAATTGCTGATTGACTTGGATCTTTCTAAAGCTAGTCTTTCCACAGGAGTTGACTAGGACTTGATGATCAAATTAATTAGTCCACTTGACTTTCCTTTATTTAGTAAGGGTTAACTAAGTGGGAGCAATAAACAATTTTCATCACACCTGATAAGGATAATTAGGATAGGATTTTCAGTTCTCATACCTTACCAAGAGATTTTCTAATTATTAATTTATTTTTCTTGTCATTTAAATTACTTGTTTCCTATTTCAAAAGCCCAAAAATATATCTCTTTCCATAACCAATAATAAATTATACTTCCCTGCAATTCCTTGAGAAGACGACCCGAGGTTTAAATACTTCGGTTATAAATTTTATTGGGTTTTGTTACTTGTGAGAACCAAACTTTTGTATGAAAGGATTCTCTGTTGGTTTAGAAACTATACTTACAACAGGATTATATTTGTGAAATTCTTTACTAGCAGAAATCCGATCGCCAAAAATGGCGCCGTTGCCGGGGAATTGCAAACGTGTGCCTTATTATTGGTTATTGTAAATATTTGCTTTTTGCTTGTTTATTTGTTTTTATTTTTGTTTTTATTTTTATTTTTTGTAAATTAAGAGGTTATTGGTTTTTATTTAGTTATTAAAATTTATCAAAAATTTGTTCTTGGTGTTCATCTTGATCTTCAAGTTGTTCTTCGTGTTCATCTTGACCTTCAAGTTGTTCTTGATTGTTTTCTTCATTTTGATCTAAAAATTTTAAGTTTGGTGTCATTTTATTGTTTTTTTATCTTTCCTCATTAAATTCAAAAATATCTTTTCTCTTTAATTTAATTGATTTTTTTCAAAAATTACAAAAAAAAAAATTCAGATTTTTATTTTAAAATTTTTATCTTATCTTATCTTAGTTTTAAATTTCAAAATCTTATCTTATCTTATTTCAAATTCAAATTTCAAATTTTAATTAAATTCCAAAATTTAAAATTTAAAATTCAAAATTTAAATTTAAAATTTAAAAAATCAAACTTTTTTCAAAATTTAAACATTTTTCAAAATTTTATCTTATATGGTTGACTTTTTCAAAAATTCAAATTTCAAATTTCAAATTTTAAAATTTAAAATTAAACATTTAATTTTCAAATTCAAAATTTAAATTTCAAAACCTTTTAATTTCAAAACTTATCTTCTCTTACCTAATTTATCTTGTCTTTTCTAAACTTAAAATCAAATCTTTTTCAAATCTTTTCTCTTATTTGTTTTATTTTATTTTATTTTCTTTTGCTTGTTTATTTGTTTTTGTTTTTAATTTCTATTAGCTACTATGAATTCTCACTCCTCTGGTTTCAAGTTTGGTTCCAATGTTGTTGTAAGGAATGGAAACTATAATGAAAATAGGCATCAAGGTTGGAAGAATCAAAGATGGGAGGAGCCACAAAGATTTGAGCAACCCTCTTGGCAACAACCCCCTCCAATGCGCTATAACCAACAACCATTCTATGATGCATACCAAGACAATAGTTATGGTGGACCCTTCCGTGACAACTAACCTCCACCAAATTACTATGGTCAAGAGCCATTCCAGGGAGCGTACCAAGATGATGAATATGGCGGACCCCCTTGTAGTTACCAACAAGGCCCACCATATGCTTATGAACCGCCTCCCCAACATACATTTGAACCACCATACTCACAAGCCACCTACCACCATTCACCTCCATATGGCCCTAATCCTTATCCACCACACCAACCACCATATGAACTACACCCAGAACCACCACCTCAATATTCACCACCTCCGTATCTTTATCAAGAAGAACCACCTCCGTATTATGAACCCTTTCTCCCAATAAATGAACCCTCCTATCCACCCAACCTCCATTGGATAATAACACCCTCATCTCTAACATTATTGGTCTCACCTCTACACTCCAAAATCTTATATCCCGCATGAATCAGCCCTCTACCTCCAATATTCAACCCTCAAGCTCTAGTGGACTTCCTTTTCAACCACATAATGATCTTTCTATCCCATCACCACCCTCCATGGAAGAGCACCCACATCCATCAATCCAAGAGCAAGATGATCCCAATTATGCTATTGATAAGGAACAAGAAAGGAATCATCATCGCGAATCCATACTTCATAAGAAGCTAGAGGAGGCCCTAAGGGTAGCGGTAGGAGAGACCCTTGAAGATGGAAGAGTGATTGAAGAATTAGTGAAGGAAGACATTAAGGGGGAGTCTGATTTTGTCTTAGAGCAAGAGGAGACCCAACATGTGGAGATAGGAGAGACCCTTGAAGATGAAGGAATAGTTGAAAGGAGTTGTCATGGAAAGAAAATCATCAAGGATGAGTACAATTTTATATTAAAATAATTGGACAAAGAAGTAATTATTAAAGAGGAAGAAGTGGTTGAAGACTTGGGAGATGCTGAACCTCCATGGGAAAGTCAAGTTATAGAGCCTCCTTCAAAGACGTTTGAAATTGATGTTGAGGAGGGTGTACAACCTTCAAGGCATAGCCTGATTGAAGACTTTGAAGAGGTTGATCAAGAGATGGACTCAATCATCGGTGAATCCTTATCTACAATTGAATCCTTTCCCATTGGACTTGACATGGAGATTAAAGAAGAAGAAGCACAACCTCCCATACTATTGGTGAACAATGAAGAAGAGATCGAATTGGAAGAAAGCTACCAAGAGGAAGAGGTTGATATTGAAGAAGCTTGCAAAGAGGTGGAAGTTGTCAAAGAAGAACCCAAGAGAATGGAGCTGGAAATCACATTGCCAAGGTTGTTGAAAACCTCTCCCCCAAAGCCATCACCATCCATCCCTTTATTCAAGTGGGTAAATCTCTCATCTCTAAGCTTAATTAGCTCACTTGAATATACTTTACTTGAGACAGATGGTCAACTTAGAGCTCTTTGTGGCTTTAAGAATAAAAGAGAGATGGTTAGTGGTTGGCAACACAAGACTAGGTTTATTATGGTTGGTAGCTCAAGGTATACATGCAAAGGTTGGTACAATTCTCAATTGAATGGGTCTAGGAAGCTGTTTGGATGTCTCAGTGAGAATTTCAATTGCGTGCCACCCGGATGGAACAATCATGGTCAACAAGAAGACGGGTGCAGAAGCAAAGTTCGGGACCCCAGAATTCATTCCAACAATCAACACTTTTGGGGTCTTGTCACTTGCTTCAACTTGCTTGAAGGCTTTCTGCGCCTAGTTTGGGATCCCATAGGCCATTGGAATTATAAACATTGGTGGAGATTCCTGGATGAGTTCAAGCACAAGCCTCTATGACAAGGAGCTCACCAAATGTCCAACTTAAGGACTTTAACTAAAAGTGCTAGGTGGGAGACAACCCACCATGGTATGATCGTTCTTTTTTAGTCTTAGTTTTGTTTTATTTTATTTTATTTTACTTTATTTTTCTTAATGACTCTTCCCATAATCTCTACATATAGTCTGCATTTGCATTTTCATTCTGCATAAAAAAAATTGCACGCGACGCGCAAGCATTGCTGACGCGTCCGCGTCATATGTGCTTTCGCAACAAGAAAAAAAGAAGCAGAGAGTCACGCGAAAGCGTGGCTGGAGGTGTGCCTTAGGCACAAATATGTCCACGCAACTGCGTTGCTGACGCGCTCGCGTCGTTTGCGAAACAGCCTCCCCCACGCGTCCACGTCACCCACGCGTACGCGTGACCCTACAAATCGGCGTAAAGAGGTGTCAGGTCGAAAGTTGTGCTGGCTTGATGCGGGCACTGTGCCCAAGGCACAAAATCACCAAGTGTACGCGTCCTTGACGCGTGCGCGTCATTTAGCTTCTGGACCACCCACGCGAATGCCTGGGTGACGCTTACGCGTCGAATGGCCAACTCAGTTTTCACGCGTACGCGTGATGCACGCGTAGGCGTCGCGCCCCGTTTCTAAATTCTTACTTCTCTCTTCTCTCCTTTCTTTCTTCTTTCTTCTTTCTCTCTTACTTACTTCTTCTTCATATCTTTAACTTTTCATCCTTCTTTTCTTTCATTTTATTTTATTTAATTTATTTGCATACTTTCATTCATTATATTTTAATTTTGTGCATATTTTTATTTTCTTTTCTAAATTTATTACTTTTCCATTGGTGTTAAAATTTTCTTATTCAACTGTTGCACTTTTCTTGAATTCTTCTGGTGCTTCATGACTTGTTTTATTCTGATTGGGTATTATTATTCATAAGTCAATTCTAATCTTTTATGATACTTGCATTCCATTTGCATTGCTATGCATTTACACTGTCTTTCATTGCCCATACTCTTCCCCCATTGTTGCACCTTTTACACTATTGATATGCCATGTGCTTCTATTATTTTCTCACTTGCATGTTGTAGCTACCATGTAATTGAGACCCGCATTATTTGGCATTAACCCACCCATACTTTATTTGTTTTCTTCTCTTTATTTTTGGGTTACTTTTCTTCCTTTCCGTCTTCTTTCAGGTTGGCCACCAAGGAAGGGAAAGGAAAAATTTCTAAATGGGGCGAACAGACAAGTCCATCTGCACAATCTTTGGAGAAAAGCATCAGTTGGAGCAACCCGTCCACTTGCACATCTTAGCATGCACCGAGGACGGTGCAATCTTTAAGTGTGGGGAGGTCGATACCGATCTCCGTGGGTTAGTACCTTCCTATCTCAACACCAATGTTTAAATTTTCTTTGTAGTTAGTTGTTGCATTTGCATGTTTGATTGCATATTTGTTTAATTTTGTGCATATTTTACCACCACTTGGTTAAAGTAACATTTTCTTTCTCAAGAAACTTTTTATAGCATTTCACTAATTTGAATTAAACTTTTTAAAAAATTTGTTTGAAGAAATTTATTTTGAAACATGGTTTAGAGCTCGAACACACAAAACCAGTGAGATTTTGAGCCTATTTGATTGGTTGCATTTTATCAACCAATATTTTATTTTTGGTGTGTGTTGTTCTCTCTAAAATTGTGATCTTTGTCTTGCTTGATTCTATATTTCCATTGTTTAATGTATGCATGCACTTATATGACTGAGGCCTTTGTTTCACTAAGCTTACATACCCATATGGCCTTAACCTTTCATTATCCTTTGCAAACCAACTTGAGCCTATTTTACCCCTTTTATTCTTTACTTTAGTACATCATTAACTCTAAGCAGAAAATAATAATGTCCTTAATTTGAATCCTTGGTTAGCTTAGACTAGTGAGAGTGCTTATGATTTAAGTATGGAAAAATTGGGTTTGGAAATATTTAGTTTCAAAATTGAGTATGTTAGAATTTTCTGAAAATATGAACAAGAATGTTAAGAACATGTTTATGCATTCAATACCTTAATCATATGCATTGAAAAAAATTAATTAAATTAAAAAAAATTATTAAGAAAAGAAAAATAGAAAAAAAAAAGAGAAAAGAAAAGAAAAGAAAAAGTGCAAATAACAAAAAGGGGACAAAATGCCTCAAAGTAAATGTTGGTAGCAATGCATATGAATTGTACTAAAGTTGGGATTCATGAATATGTGGTAAACATAGTTAATGGGCAGTTAGATTTTGCATTGTAATTACATGGATTGTCCTAAGTTAAGTGAGAAGTTTAGGTTAATTAAGGATTCAGATTTTAGTCTACTTAACCAAATACAATCCTACCTTGACCCTAACCCCATTATAACCCTTAAAAGGCCTCTTGATATGTGTATCTGTGCATTAAACTTTTGTTGATTGGTAGAAGAAGAGCAAGCCTTGGAAAGCAATATTAGTAGAGAATTGAGAAAATCGAACCTTAAACACCTGAGCAATTAGAGTGTATACACTTCCAGTGAGGGTTTGATGCTCGATTCCTTGTTCTCGCCTTTCATGAGCTATTTTCTTCTGCAAGTTTACTTGTACTTTATTTTATGATTTGAATTAGTGAAATTCCGTTCATATTTGTTCTTAAAAGATTTATTTACTTTTGACCAAGTAGGTAGAATCATTTCTGCATGCAGTTGCATTCATACAGATAGGTTGCATTTAATAAATCTTACCATTCCCCTTCACTCTTTTAGTTCTCTTGAGCTTAGCATGAGGATATGCTAATGTTTAAGTGTGGGGAGGTTGATAAACCACTATTTTATGGTTTATCTTGTGCTCAATTGAGTAGTTTTTATCAAGTCTTTGCACACTTATTCATACAATTCGCATGTTTTACGTTTTCCTTCCTGATTTTGTGCTATGATTGAAAACATGCTTCTTTGGCCTTATATTTGCTAATATTAATCATCTCTTATTACCATTCGATGCCTTGATATATGTGTTAAGTGTTTTCAGAGATTATAGGGTAGGAATGGCTCAGAGGATGGAAAGGAAGAATGCAAAAGTGGAAGGAATACAAGAAGCTGAAGGAACTGCTAAGTTGTCCAGCCTGACCTCTTCGCACTCAAACGGCCATAACTTGAGCTATAGAGGTCCAAATGAGGCGGTTCTAGTTGCGTTGAAAAGCTAACGTCCGGGCTTCAAAATGATATATAATTTGCTATAGTGGCCGTACAGCTAGGCGATGCAAACGCGTGCTCCACGCGGACGCGTCGCAGTGACGAAAAATCAGCGTGGCAGATTTCGCCTCCAGCAATTTCTGGGCTCTTTCTGGCCCAGTTCTCGGCCCAAAAAACATATATTAGAGGCTATAAAGTGGATGAATGCATCCATTCAAAAACACAACTTTCATATACCTAATTTTAGGTTTAGATGTAGTTTTCTAGAGAGAGAGGCTCTCTCCTCTCTCTTAGGTTTTAGGATTAGGATTTCTATTATGATTAGGCTACTTCTTTTCATTTCAGGTTCAATATTTCTTTAATTTATGTTTTCTACTATTTTTAATTATTCTATTACTTTAGTTTGTTTATTTTTCCAATTTGATTTACGAACTTTCCCATGTCATAATTGATATCTTTATTTAATATAATTTGAGGTATTTCATATTTATGATTTTTATTTAGCTTTTTACATTCTTAGCTTTGGTTGAGTAATTGGTGACACTTGAGTTATTAAACTCAGCGGTTGATTGAAAATTGAAAATTGCTGATTGACTTGGATCCCTCTAAAGCTAGTCTTTCCACAGGAGTTGACTAGGACTTGAGGATCAAATTAATTAGTCCACTTGACTTTCCTTTATTTAGTAAGGGTTAACTAAGTGGGAGCAATAAATAATTCTCATCACACCTGATAAGCATAACTAGGATAGGATTTGCAGTTCTCATACCTTGCCAAGAGATTTTCTAATTATTAATTTATTTTTCTTGTCATTTAAATTACTTGTTTCCTATTTCAAAAACCCAAAAATATATCTCTTTCCATAACCAATAATAAATCATACTTCCCTGCAATTCCTTGAGAAGACGACCCGATGTTTAAATACTTCAGTTATAAATTTTATTGGGTTTTGTTACTTGTGACAACCAAACTTTTGTACGAAAAGATTCTCTGTTGGTTTAGAAACTATACTTACAACGGAATTATATTTATGAAATTTTTTACTAGCAGAAATCTGATCACCACTTATAATCAAATTGTATATATAATATAATAAAAAATTTATATTATATTCAAACTATAGGTGAATGCTAATACATTTTGAAAAAAAAAATAGAGTATAATATTTTTTGAATTCTAAAATCAAACTTTTAAATTTTAAATCTAAAATTTTAAATTTTAAAATTAGAATTTTGAACTCTAAATTATAAATTTTATATTTGAATATTAGTATAAAATATAATATTTAAAATTTAATATTTATTTAATTAATAAAGAGTACAATACTCCTTATTTAATAAATTGTATTTAAGGATGAACCTAAAATATAAATGAACATATAAAATCATGATAAGGATTAATTTTATTATGGCTTTATAAAAAAGTTTGTTATGCCTCTAGAAAAATATTTAATCATTGGGCAGTGCTATAGTATTGAAATTAATATTTTTCAGTAGATACTAAAATGATTAATTGGTCACGCTATATGTGATTAACGCGTGTAGCTGTTGGTGTGACAATGGAAGTCAGGAAGTAAGTGGTAGCAGCAGAGTACAATAATTAGTCAGGGTGGTGTCAGATAATTATGTCAGGAAATTTGTGTAAATTAAAGTGGTTATAGTCTGTTAATTTTTATTAGAGTTAAGTACGATTTTAGTCCTTAAAGTAAAAGTTAAAAATTTTTTTTTGTCCCTAACCTTTTTTTTGCTACAAAATAATCTCAAATGTTTAACTTAATTTTAAAATTATTTTTTTATACCAAATTTTTAATTTTTATTTCGAAAATACCCCTATCTAAAAAAAATAAAAAGAAAAAAAAAGGAAACGGGTTAAGGGGGAAGGGGAGGGGGAAAGGGAATCACATTTCGTTGGGAGGATCCAAGGAAGGGAAGGTGGGGAAGGAGAGGGGAAGCGTCGCTGCTCCTTGCTACCGTCGCCGCTGTCTCTCTCATCGTTTGTTCACGCTAACGGGAGAGGGGAGAGGTTCCAGATCTCACTCACACTAACGGCAAGAGAGGAGAGGGGAAGGGAAGGTGCCAAGGTAGGGAAGGGAATCACGCGAGGGGGAAGGGAGGCCGCCGTTGTCGCACTTCGCTCGTCACCGCCATTGAACCGCGTCATCGTCGCTATTCTGAGCTGCTCTGTCATCGCTAGATCTGCCACCGTGACGCTGACCGCGAAGAGAGAGAGAGAGAGAGAGGGATGCACGAGCTGAAGGTAGAGGAGGAGTGTCACCGCCATCGGGCCAGCTGCCACTGCTGCTGTCCGTTGAACCCAATGTCGTCGTCGAAGCTCCTCCGCTACTTCGCGTCCTCGCCATTGCTCGTCTTCCTCGCTAGCTCACCGCTGCTCCTCACCGCTGTGTTCTAATTCTAATTATGTTCCAATTCTAATTTTATTAATCACACTGTCGTTGTTGACTCTAATTCCATCCTGGATATTGATTCCATTGTTTTTTTTCTGTTTTTCTGTTTCTATTTTACTTCTGATTCTATTCCATTCTTTTGTTTTTCGTTTTGATTTTTTGATATGTTAAAATTTTGTTATTGTTGTGTTCTTCTTCTCTGTTTTGATTTTTTTATATTCGTTATTTGAAATTTTGTTGCTATCGTTGAAATTATGTTGCTGTTGTTGAAATTTTGTTAAAATTTTAGTTGAAGAAGAAGAAAAAGAAGAGATATAGCTGTAATTGAGGTGAAGAAGAAATATGGTTGTGATTGAGGTGAAGAACTGGGTACTGTTATTGCTGTGATTGAGAAAAAGAATTGGTTATTTTGGGGAAGCTAAGAAGGAGAAAAACATTTTCGTCCGAAGGACGATTTTAAAATTAAGTTAAATTTTTGGGACTATTTTGTAGCAAAAAAGAGTCGAAAATAAAAAATTTTTCAGCTCCTACTTTAAGGAATAAAATCGTACTTAACCCTTTTTATTACAATTAGGTTATTCTTTTTCTTTTTTCCATGTCACAGTTGAACTTTTTTGGTAGATAAATAGATTAAGCTGATAGAGGTGATTAGACTGATATTATGTGAGAATGATCTAATATTTTAAAAATAAAAATTTAATACTAATACTCTTACATAAATTAACTAACTTAGTTCATACATTCAAGAGAAAAAAAACTTATTTCATAAATTCTTATTTAATAATAAATGGTTGAATTGTTATCAAATAAATTAAATATTTTATTCTTTAAAATATCAACTAAAATAATATATTTATATATCGAATTCTTAATTTTTTTAACAATATAAAATATTTTTTTTACTATTTTAAATCGGTTATCCTCTAACACATATTGGATCAACCTGTTAACAATAATGATTTAATACAGTTAATTAAATAGTAACATTCTCACTCATTAAACAAAACACAATCTAATTTATTTTATTTTTAAATTACAAAATTAAATTTTTTATAGTATTTATTTTCAAATCGTTTAATTTATACTCAATTTTTTCTAATTTTAAATTAATATTTATTAATTTTAAAAATTATAAGACATTTTTTTTCAAAACCAAATATATATCATATAAGCACATTGTATGGGTACATGTATGGCCACATCTAAATAATAATCTATAACAATATATAATGCCAAAACATGGGGTTTGGTGTCCAATTTTCTATTTCCTATTTTAACCCTACTAACATAATTCAAAAATATTTTACAGTTACTTATTTTTTCTACCATATTTCACTAACAGTTACAAAAACCCACGCATAACTTCTATTCAATTCTTTATTCCCACGATCTCTCTTTTTTTTATTTTTTTTATTTTTTTGTGGCCATATATAAAATGAAAAAAATAATTAGAAGTCTATAACAATATATAATGCCAAAACATGGGATTTCGTGTCCAATTTTCTATTTTCTATTTTAACCCTACTAACATAATTCAAAAATATTTTACGGTTACTTATTTTTCTACCATATTTCACTAACAGTTACAAAAATTCAGGCATAACTTCTATTCAATTCTTTATTCCCAAAATCTCTCTTTTTTATTTTTTTTTATTTTTTGTGGCTATATATGAAATGAAAAAAAAATAATTAGAAGCCAACAAGTGTTTAACCAGTGGTGATAAATAGTTTTTTTTTATAGATCTTATTATATTCTGAGGTATTCATTTAAATTGTATTTTGTTTAAATTTTTTTTACCAAAGATAGGAGACTCAAACCCGCAATCTCTTAAATGAGTATGGAAAGACTATGTCATTTGAGATATAACTCATTGGCATATTTTGTTTAATTTTATGTTAATCTTTCTTTGTACTTTGTATAGTGTTGTTTTGAGTATATCTGTGAGTATTGTACTCTGATGGTCTGTCCAGCAATTTAGCCTCATTCTAATTATTCTATTAAAATTTTTTTTGTAATCATAAAAAATATATCTTTTTATTTTTTTTATAATTTCATCTATTCTACTGGTTTTTTACCTCTTAATACACTTTGTTATATTTCTCTTGCTACTATTAATTTTTTACCTTCAACACCATCGATTTCATCACATCCATAGTTACAAATTTCATTTAGTTTTACTGCAGTTACTACATTCACGTATAACTTTCACCTATAATTTTTTTTGTCTTTACTTTACTTATCCAATTAATATTTTCATCATTCTTTTACCTTTTCTATTTGTTTCCAATATTTCACGTACAAAGATAGTGTTTTATCTTTTTCTCTTACCAAAAAAAACTAATTTTTTTCATGTAAGATGTATTCTTTATTTTTTTTAAATATGTCTGTACCTCATGAATTGAAAAAGTCTAAGATTTTGTTAAATTAAAAATATAATATTCTGTATAATTAATAATTTAAAAATTAAAAACATAATATTATCTCATATGAAGTAATTTAAAAAAAAATGAATTTAACAAAATCATAGACTTTTTCAATTCATCATTGATAGGTACAGACATATTTAAAAAAAATAAAGAATACATCTTAGATGAAAAAAAATTAGTTTTTTCTTGGTAAGAGAAAAAGATAAAACACTATCTTTGTACGTGAAATATTGGAAACAAATAAAAAAGGTAAAAGAATGATGAAAATATTAATTGGGTAAGTAAAGTAAAGAGAAAAAAATTATAGGTGAAAGTTACACGTGAATGTAGTAACTGCAGTAAAACTAAATGAAATTTGTAACGATGGATGTGATGAAATCGATGGTGTTGAAGGTAAAAAATTAATAGTAGCAAGAGAAATATAACAAAGTGTATTAAGAGGTAAAAAATAGTAGAATAGATGAAATTATAAAAAAATAAAAAAGATATATTTTTATGATTACAAAAAAAATTCTAATAGAATAATTAGAATGAGGCTAAATTGCTGGGCAGACCATCAGAGTACAATACTCACAGATATACTCAAAACAACACTATACAAAGTACAAAGAAAGACTAACATAAAATTAAACAAAATATGCCAATGAGTTATAGCTCAAATGACATAGTCTTCCCATACTCATCTAAGAGATTGCGGGTTTGAGTCTCCTATCTTTGATAAAAAAAAAATTAAACAAAATATAATTTAAATGAATACCTCAGAATATAATAAGATCTATAAAAAAAACTATTTATCACCACTGGTTAAACACTTGTTGGCTTCTAATTATTTTTTTTTCATTTCATATATAGCCACAAAAAAATAAAAAAAATAAAAAAGAGAGATTTTGGGAATAAAGAATTGAATAGAAGTTATGCGTGAGTTTTTGTAACTGTTAGTGAAATATGGTAGAAAAATAAGTAACTGTAAAATATTTTTGAATTGTTAGTAGGGTTAAAATAGAAAATAGAAAATTAGACACTAAATCCCATGTTTTGGCATTATATATTGTTATAGACTTCTAATTATTTTTTTTCATTTCATATATGGCCACAAAAAAATAAAAAAATTAAAAAAGAGAGATAGTGGGAATAAAGAATTGAATAGAAGTTATGCGTGAGTTTTTGTAACTGTTAGTGAAATATGGTAGAAAAAATAAGTAACTGTAAAATATTTTTGAATTATGTTAGTAGGGTTAAAATAGGAAATAGAAAATTGGACACCAAATCCCATGTTTTGGCATTATATATTGTTATAGATATTTTGATATTTAAAAACGAAAAAAATAAGCATTCTCATTTATTCTATTTTTTCACTATTCATAAAAAAATGAAGACCTCTTCGTATTTAGATTCATATTTTGGCCTATCACTTAAAAAAGATGAAGACAAATATGAATATCTATGATATTTACGTAAAAATTATCTTTTGTAAATAACTAACATGCATTTTGGTTTATATATACTATTTTTGAATTAGAATAATGTTATTATCTTTATTTTTTGAATTATATTTTGGTTTATAATAATTTTAATTTTAATAAAATATATGATATAAATAAAGTCATGTCAACATTAAAATAAAAACATACTTATCTAATAAATTTGAAGAGTGAATAATATGTTAACAAAAAAAATAAATTAATTTCTTAAAAACAATAGAAAAGTGGCTGTTAGTGCCTGTTGAGCCGCTAGTATCTTATAAATATAACAAATAGGCCCATTGTAATTTTATACTTTTATCTTAATTTTGATTTTAAAATTTGATAACAAATACGAATCAAGTTTAATTATATTGTTATAAAATTTGATTATATTGCTTAATTTCTGTATTTTTATAAAGGTCATTGACTAACGAGCTAGTAATTTATAACTTATGTATGGCATAATTTTTTTTGACGAAGATAATTTACCAATTATTCTTAAAATCTGTTATGTCCCGACCCGCTAGCAACCCGGGTCTAAGTCCGAGCGACCGACCCGACGGTCACATTATCCGAACCGGGAGGAAACACGCCTTTCCCTCCTCACCACGTGGAGCCTGGACAGCTAACAAAAACTTCTAGGAAGGTGGGCCTGATCATAAAGGGCCTACCCGAGTACGAACTATAAGAGGGGAGGGACCTACCCCTCCCGAGAGGCACGTCACCTAACCTAACCCTAATAGCCGCCTCTTACACGGACACTGACTTAAATGTTGGAGTCTTTGCAGGTGGCCCCACCACTTCAACTCAGCGACCCGAAGGAGCCTCCATACCAAAATCCACCCAAGACTAGTCCCCCGCAACCTCTCTATCCTGGTAAACTCCGTATCCGACACGTTTGGTCTAAGAGCAACCGAACATTGGCGCCGTCTGTGGGGAAGATTCTTTGGCATGAATGGACTTCCTGTTGGGCCCGCTGGACGAGCAGTAGGAGGAGGAGGTACGTGAGGAGGAGGGAACTCGCTTGATGAGTAGGATAGCCTCTGTGGCTTCCTCCCGCAAGCGCACGGGAACCCGTTGCCGCAGAGATTACCCACCCTCCAACTCTCATGAGAGACACCCATTCGGGGGCACAAGAGATGACAATCCCAAAATCATGCAAGAGCTGCACCACCGGGTGCAGAACCTCGAAAGAGAGATGGCAGCGAAGGACTGCTAACGTCCTAGCCCAAGTCTCTCTCGCACTCGATCTTCTCCAAAAAGGTCTGAGGCTCGAGGAAGAATCCCTCAAAGAAATGACAGACATCGAACTGACGCTCGGTCTCACACAACCTAAGACGATTCAAAAGGATACGGGGAGTCCCACCGAGAGAGACCGAGAAGACGACGAGAACCCATCATCATGGGAGCTACCCCTTTTCACTCCTCCATCCTCAAAGTCCGGCTGCCAAAACACTTCGACAAGCCAACGGACATGAGGTATGATAGGACCCAAGATCCCCAAGAACACCTAACGGCCTTTGAAGCCAGGATGAAGGACATTAGAATAAGAAACTGTGGTAACCACCTCCTAAATCCAATTAATCCATCTAGGGTCAAAATCTAATTTCCTCATCATAAACCATAAGAAAGACCATTCAACTCTATCATAGGCTTTACTCATGTCTAACTTGATAGCTATTTTCGAGACTAATCCTCTCTTTTTGTTCTTTAAATAGTGCATACATTCGTGAGCAATAAAAAATATTATCAATAACTAACCTTAATTCCTTTTAGAAAGGTACTCTAATTAGGACTAATCAACAAATTCATAATAGATTGCAGATGGTACACAAGAGCTTTAGAAATAATCTTGTATACAATAGAAGATAGGCTTATCGGTCTAACTTGTGACATAGAGTTTATATTGGAGATCTTTAAAATAAAACAAATTTGAGTATGATTCAGAATTTTTAACATTCTTCCACTCACGAAGAAGCCTCTTATTGCTATAAAAGTATCATTCGCCACTATGTCCCAGTAGAAATGAAAGAACTTTGTCGTGAAGCCATCATCCCCAAATGCACTGCTAGGATAGATACTGAAGATTCCTCGTTTCACCTATTCCATGAAAATTGCCCTTAGAAGCTGAAGGTTCAAGGCAGGAGAGATCTTGGAATTGAAATCTTCGAAGCGAGATTTTGGGTCTTCATGTTTTGTGGAGAAAAAAATGCCATGAAAGTATTTTTTGGCTATATCAACTATGTTCTCACGAGAAGTAGCAAAACTTTCATCATTCCTTTCCAATTTCCAGATTTTGTTGTTACAAATATGGGATTTGAAGGATTGGTGCAAGAATTTTGAGTTTTTGTCCCCTCCTTCAGTCATTTTGCTCTTGATTTTTTCCTCTAATAACTATTATCTCAACTATTAACCTCTTCTAATTTCTTCTCCAGCTCAACTAATTCTCCCTCCGGCCCCAAACACACCTGAGTCCCTGAGTATCACAATTTATCTACGCAACCTGTCAATCTCTTTCTTAGAGTTTTGGTTAGTGACTTGTTGCCATGCCACCAACCGATATCTGCACAACTTCAGCTTTTGTGCTAATGAATATATGGTTGATCCCTCAATTCTAGTACTCCGTGCTTTGATTATTGATACACAAACTTTCTCATGGCCATATCACCTCTTTTGAAACTTGAATCTTTGCTTCGATTTCTCCCTTTGAGGATTCAAGCCTAACAGAATTGGTGCATGGTCAGAGCCATTTTCTATAAGTCTCAGAATCAAAGTTGTAGGGAATCGCAAAATCCAGTCTTTATTCACCATAAAACGGTCTAATTTCTCCGTAATCAAATAAGAGCCACATCTATAGTTGGACTAGGTAAAAGATATATCTGTCATCCCCAGATCAATTAGGCCATTACTGTCTATGAAATCTGTGAACTTAGCTGTAGAATTCCATGATTTGAGCCATCCTCTTGTCTTTTCCTCTTGATTGGTTATTGGATTAAAATCTCTAAATGACACCATTCTTTCAAGAAGTTGCTAGCCAATATTAGAAATTTCTCTAAACTATACTAACCGTATGGTCAGAGCAACTTAGATGGACTCCTATCAATCTCCAAGATGTATTTGTAGCCCCGTCCTTTACCCTGGCAGCAATGTAAAACTTACCCACAACCAACATTTCTATATTAACATCCTCCTTCCACGTTAGGACCAGCACTAGCCGTTCCATTCAGATCAACAATTTTTTAGTCATGAAATCTCCACATTCTTAGTTTTTGTTCCACCAATCGAGGTTGAATTTTTGTCTCACAAAGAAATACAACCTCGAGAGAGTGGGAATGACACATCCTTTTAAAGTTTTGGACTATCAAGGGTCTCTCCAATCTCGACAACCAGCTTAGCACCTTCATGGGTCCACGGGTGCCACTTTACGGTTGGCACCTTCCACCCTCTTAGAAACATCTATATCATCCTCCAAATATACTTTCTTCTATCTAATAACATTTACCTTTCTAGTATTATTTTTCTTACTTCCAACATACATCATTTTCAGGCCCCCTTCTGTCTGCCTAATTTTTTAAGATAAAGATTTTTTGAGCCAACAGATAGATTATCATCATTGGTAACGACCACGTCTTTAGTGTTCATAGGCATTGGAATTTTGACCAACACCCCCTGGAGAATCCTGTTTTGGATTAGATCTCCATGAATGACTTCTAACTCCCTCTGTCTCCTGCCTAACTATAATTTTATGAGAGGTTGTATTGCAATACGATTTTTTCTCTTTGTCCTTCATGCTTAGCCCCAAAAATCCTTCAACAACCATAAGGGAGATGGTTTCTTCCTTGGTTAAGAAAGAATCCACCAGCATTCCTCATTGGCTCTGAATTAGCGCCTTCCTTTCTTTCGATTATTTTTCTTACTTGATCTGCTTTGATTTAGTCACCAATAGCTTCCTATTTGACCTGTTGTTTCAATGAATCTTCCAAGAGCCTAGGACATTTTCTCACTTCATGTCCTAGCATTGCACAATAGTGACACACTATTCCAAGCCGTTCATAGCGGAGTCCAATTTCTATTGTTTTCTGATTTGGACCAACCAATTTCAGCGAGTCTTTCACTTTTTTAAATCCATTTATTTTCATCCTTACTTTAATGATCCTTGTTTCCTTTCCTCTTACATCAAAGAAACTTATATCATTGATTGCACCAAATCTTCCTCTCAGTTTGCATCCAACTTCTAGAGTTTTAAATTATTCTTACAAACCCTAAAATTGAACCCAATTGAAGAAAAGGTAGTTATTATTTTCTCCCCTGTATCCCTTCCTTCCTCCCATCTCCTCACATGAAGCACGTATCCTTTGAATAACCAGAAAAAATATCTCTCTTCTTATTGCTTCATTGTCGTTTTCAAAGAAAACTTGAAAGAGGTTGTGACCTTTTTCTATTGTAAACTCTGTGAAATTAGTAAATAATTAGCCAATAAATCAAATTTTAATCAAGAAAATAAAAAATATAAATTTAATATTAAAATAAAATAGAACTAATTAAAACGAGAATTTTGACACCAATTTTAAAGGATTTGGCCCAAGAATGGGCCAAATGGGCCGAATCGGGTGAACCGAGCCCGTATTGGACCCAAGGCCCAACCCAACTCAGCCCAAACTTATTTAAAACAGCCATCTTCCTCCCCTTCAGCAAAACACGCTGAAGCTCAGCCATGGAAGAGAAGAATACTTCGAAAAAACAAAAACCTAGCTTGATCTTCTTTCTTTGATAACTTTTGATCCGGAACTCCGATCGACGAGCCGTTTGCAGCCACGCGACCGCTGCGTCAAGCTCTAAAAAGCCCATAATATTGTAAGGTAAGAAAGCCACATTTTCTTCTTCAATTTCTTCATTTTCAGTTCCGAGTTATTGGGCTTTGGTGTTAAGATTTTGTATAATTTCGGTGTTTAGGATCGAATTAACTTGGTGGACTTGCCGAGTCTTGTCCTAATTTTTCGTTGGTAAGGTGAGAATCCTAAAAACTTAATTAAATCATTGATTTAGTATTTTTGGGTATTGGATTTTATTTATGAATATGTGATGTTATGTATTAGGTGATATAAGCATAAGAATTGAAGCATATTTGTGGAATTTGAAGACTTGAAAATTTGGTATTGGTGGCTGGATTTTTGGTGTAAGGGCTTGCAACCTTGCCATATGGGTTGTCTTGAAAAATATGCAGAAATCGGCCAAGTTATGGTTTAGGTTTTGCGCGTTTAACATATAAGGTTTTGTGAAAACTGAGGTTAGGGCATTATAGAATAAGTTGAAATGGTAAAATGCATTGAATGTTTAGCTTGTGATGATGTTGTATGAATTGATGAGTGGGATTGTGTTGGTATTAAATAACATGAATTGTGGTGATTGTTGAATATGAGCTTTTGGAGTTATTAATGATATGTTAATGATGTTGTGGTATGGGTTGATGAGATTTTGGTAATTATGGCTTGTTGATTAGTTGATGATAATTATGAGTTGTAATTAATAAATTAAAGGAGTAAGTTAAAGAGTGTTAAAGATGGTAGATTGTGGTTAGAATGGTGAATAATTGGATAGTTGCATGGATTTCATGGAAGAGTATGAAAATTGGTATGCTATTGGTTGGTGATAATGGAACAAGGCTTGATAAGTAGTAAAAATGCAGGTTTTGTGAGTAGTGATAAGTGAGTTTGGCAAAAATGGGGTTTGGTGTATTTTGGTAAAATGTGAATTTTGATGAACTTTGGTAGTCCATATCTTGCTCTACAAATTATGAATAAAGATGAGGTTTATTTTAAATTAGTGAGTGTTTTATAAGCTTGAAATCGATATAAAGTTTGCGGAAAACCAAATTTTGTAGAGGAAGTTATGGATGCCGGAAATTTGGTGTGAAAAACTGAAGTTTTAAATGTTACAGTAGAACCAGGTTTTTTGATGTGTGCCCACACACACAGCTGTGCGCGCACACCCAATAGAAGCGAAAACCTACCTATGCGTACGCATGCACACCTGGTATTTTTCATAAAGTGTGCGTACGCACACTCTCGTGCGCACGCACACGCCAGGGCGAGCCTTCTGTTGGTGGCCCTAACACAGGTGGGGCGCTTGCACACCAAGTGATGTGTGCGCACGCACAAGTGTGTGCGTACGCACACGCCCTGTTTTCCAGCACCTTTGTTTTTCAGTTTTAAACATGACTTTGAACCCTAAACCCCTATTTTTGCCCTGTTAACCCTAGGTCCTACTAGTATGTTTGGTAAATAGCAAAAGTTAGGAGTCTGAGATAACTTGGGAGTGAAGAAAGAGGTATATGTGATGAAAAGTGTGAAAAGAAAGTGGTTAATGAATGAAGCTAATATGCCATGGCTTGAGGAATGATTAAATAATGATTATGACTATGAAATGTCTTATGAATGATATCTGAGATACGAGTTTCCCTGGATAACAGAACCGTGGCTCGCCACCACGTGTTTCAGGTTGAATCTCGATACTTTGTTGACCCTACGTCGTAAGGGTGACCGGGCACGTATAAATTCTCGGGTATGGATAGCCCCCATTGAGTGATTTGAATGATAATTGATTGTGAAATCTATCCATAGACTCTTGGGGATGCGCGACGAGGGACAGTCTAAGGTTTTCAGACTTGTCGGGTTGGCTGGATAACTGACAGATGGGCCCCATCAGCCATAAGACAGGCATGCATCATGTGCATTTGTTTGTTTTGATTGCTATGCATTTCTTGAGTTTCCCTAACTGTATGTATACATCCTGCTACCTGCTATACTTGCTACTTGCACTATCTGCCTATTACTTGTGCGTGAATTTGCCTGGTTGCTTGTCTTTGCTGAACTATGGATGACGGAGTAACGGAGGAATGGTGAAATGGTTTGATGTTAGGTTAGGTTTAGGATTGAGTGAGTTTAGGCAGGTTTAGTATACCTACCCCTATTTATGGCTTCTGTTTTAGAAATTAAGTTTCATAATTGTATGACGGAGTTCTAGGATTGCCTCTGGCATTCCCAGGACTTTATTTATTATACGCGTGGCACTTTTACCATGCTGAGAACCTCCGGTTCTCACCCCATACTGCGTTGTTGTTTTCAGATGCAGGTCGAGAGGCTCCCCGCTAGGCGTCTGGATTTTCTGAAGCGGAGTAGTCTGGGAAACTTTGGGTTTTCTGTTTATTTATATATGTATATATGTACTTAGCTTGCTCTCCAAGATACTTGATTATTTTGTTCCTCATAGAGGTTACAGGAGGGCTAGGGTCCTTTTTCTATATTTTGGGATACTTATGTATATATATGTATATATTCTCCGGCCAGCCTTGGCTTCGCAGGTTGAGTCAGGGGCTAGTTATGCTGTTTCCTTGACTTTCCTTTACTCTCTTGTTTATCTTTATCATTTCCTATTAGGTTTCTTAGCACGCAAGTAATCCTATTTCTTGAACGTTGCGCTTTTCATTTTGTGATTTTTGTTTACCCGTCTTTTCAAGACTCCTAGTTAAGTATCTCTTTTCCTATATATATATATATATATATATATATATATATATATATATATTATCTTTAGAGGTCGTAATACCTTACTATCTCAGTCTTATGACTTAAGCATAAGATTAAGTATGGTAGGGTGTTACATCTACTACCCGAAAGCCTTTCGGTTTGCTCCATATTGCTTTCATAGTACTTTTCATTGTACCTACTGAGAATGATCTATCATTAAAGATCCTCCCCATTATGCTTTGCAGGCTTATACTCCAATTGAAATATCTTCCTTTTCAAGCAACATCGCTTACTCCTCTTCCTTGTTAGGTTTCGATTTGTGATGATTGTGACATGTTCTTCCTTCCTCCATGTCTGTCACTAGCGATGAAGAAGGCAGAACTCTATGAGAAGTGTGTTATTTTGAGTGAGTATTTAATTCTAAGGCTGCATTTGTTTCTGAGAACAAGACAAGACAAGATACTGAGAATAAGACATAAATGACAGAGACACAAAATTTTTGTTCTTGTATTTTTTTTAGTGATAAATTAGAACAAATTATAAAAATTCAATTTATTCTTATTTTTTTCATTAAAAAAGTTTGAGAAAAAAATATAATAATAAAAAATATAATTATAAAAAATTAACAAGAATAATAAAAAAATAAAAAATAAATTATATCTTTTATTAGTATTTTTGTATCTTTTCTATTAGAATAGACATAAAATATACTAATTTAATATCTCTAAAATAATATTTTTATTTATATCTTATCAAATATAATTTTATATCTTTATATTCTTATCTTAATATCTTATCTTATAAACAAACACAGCCTAATAGCATGGTAAACTTGAAATTCTAGTAGAACGTTTTTTAACCTAATCGATGCTAATGACTACATTAGTTTATGTTTTGTGAGTTGTGACTCGCATGTTGCTTTAATTCTCACTTAAACTGTTTATAATATAAAATCACATTTTATCAATTAAATAAGAGAAAAATTGAGAATAAGTAATAGGCTAATTTTTTTTGTTATGGAAGTAAAAGTGGTGATATATTTTAACATGATAATTTTTTGTATTTTTTAAAACTGTGGAAGTACACAAATTCCTGGCACCGATTTCTGTACTTAAAATTTTTTAATTTTTTTTAACACAAATCCCTAGCACCGATTTGTGTACCAACACAAATTTCTGGCACCGATTTGTGTACCTACACAAATTCCTGGCACCGATTTGTGTATTTCTCACAAATTTCTGGCACCGATTTGTGTACCTCTCACAAATCGGTCGGTTCGATTTCTGCTTCTCTAGTTAAACGATTCCACATTTAAGTATAACACCCCAACAATCCACATTTAAGAAAAACACCACTAACACTCCAATATTAAAAATAAAAAATTCGAATAAATATTCCCTAAAAAAATTATGATATATAATGATAATAATTTTGCATGATAAAGTAGAAAAATTTTCAAGTGTGCTATCGTACCGGTGTTTCAGTGATTTTTAACCGTTGATCTTAATCATAAAAAATATATATAATATATATAATTAAAATCGACGGTTAAAAATCACTGATACACCGATATAATGGTACACTTAAAAATCTTTCCATAAAATAAGGATAAGGAAGACAAATGACCCAAACAGGTGGGGTCCAGCAAATCAAAAAACGAAAAAGACAAAAACTAAGATTACCCAAATAAACCTGGTGGGGTCCAAATCATCAAATAATATAACTAAAAAGAGGAAAGATATTCCTTAAAAAATATATTGATTTAAATATATAACTTTAATCCGCCGTTAGTTATTGTGTGTATCTGTATTTTCTTTTATTTTTTCATTTTTAATAGATATTCCATAAAAGTATATTGATACTATTTTTTTTTGTTGTTTGAAAAAAAATAATACGACCTCTGTTCTGAAAATCGGACCGAATCGGTCGGTCCGACTAATTTAACCGTGAACCGTATGTTTTACAGTTTGGTTTAACCTATAAAACCGCCAGTTACAAAATCGTATAGAAACTGCTGAACCGACTGAGAATCGGCTAATTGGATCGAACTGGGAGCCGGTCGATTTTTCTAAAACGGTGTTGTTTTGCGTTTTGGATAAAAGAAAAAATGGGAAGCCTTCAAACGTTCCGTGCCTCTTCTCAACTCTCACTCTCTCAAGCAGCTCTCTTCCCCCAAAATAAAAACCCTAGCAAACTAGCAGTAGCCTCCATCGCCGCCACAAGGAGGGAGACACTGCCGTCGTCGTTCTTGAGCTCTTCAACTCATGTTTACTCCAACTCTTCTCAACTTTCACTTTCTCAAACGAAGCTCTCTTCTCCCAAAAAGAAACCCTAGCTTACAATAGCCTCCACCGCCGCAGCAAGGAGGGAGACAGTGTCACCGTCCGTCGCGCCGTCGTCGTTCTTGAGCTCTCCAACCCTATTCACTCCAATCGTAGTTTCTTCGTCGAGATTAGCGTTCGTCGTCTGGTCTACCTCTACTCATTCGCGCTTCTGTTGCCGTCCATTGTCGTGCTTGTTGCCTAGTCGCCGTCGTCCATCGTGCTTAACCACTTTCTCTCATACTCTGTCTAGATTGCTCAGATCGAAGAAGGCAATGACTTCTCTACTCACTGCTAGTGCTTGTTCTTCTTTTTGTTTTATTTTTTGTTCAGCAATTATATGGATTATTGAATGATTAATTGATTATTGATTAGCTCTGTTCACTGCTATTGTGATGTACTGTACTGTTTTGTGTCTTCTTTGTTGCTGTGCTCTGTTGACTGTTGTGCTGTATTTTTGTTTTCAATTAAAATTTTTCTTTGAGAACTTAGTTTTTCCATGCTTGATAAATTGTGCCAATTATGTATTTTTTGAAATTGGTATGATTCTGTAGATTCTAAATAGTGTACTTCATGTTTCTGATTTCGACAATTTGAGTTGTTTATGAAGCATAATTCACAGTAGATTACTTGCTGTGTTTGGAGTTGTGTATTAATTAAATTGGTTAATTTGTTATTTGGGTCATGTTACAACTTGTAGTTAAAGAGAGTTTAAAGTTCCAATATCCACTAATTAATTGGCAATGTTAATATTATTAGTAATACTAATCACAAAGTGAAGAGGAATTGTAGAATTTGTCACATGAGTTTGGAGAGTGATAGTTCTAAGTTTGATATTTCAATTGAATTGGGTTGTGCTTGTAAAGATGATCTTGCTGCTGCTCACAAAATATGTGCTAAGACATGGTTCAAGATTAAGGGGAATTTGTGAGTATAAAATCTTATCTTTACTTCATTTTTTTCAATTGCAAAATTTAATTTTTGATATTTTTTAACGCTGAATTTGATTAATTATGTGGATATTTTAGACACCCTTTTGTTTATGATTCATGGAATTAAGAATTGGATTGTTTGGTACTGTCCTATATGTATATTTGTTTTATGTCTTGGTACTAAGTCTGACAAATATTCTCAATTACTTATCGCTATAGTTTTCTTCTTGAATGAAATTTTATTTTTCCAAAAGAAATCATAGAGAATTAGGGTTGTGAATTGTTTAGTGAATTGTTTAACTAAGTGATGAGTGTAAAGCTGAAGATGATAATGACAAAAGTGTTCAGAAACATATTTTAAAAGTATTTTTAAAAAAATTTGAGTTTGTATTTTGATAAGATCACATGGTAGAAGATATTTTAAAATTTATATTAGATTATAATTATATTTTAAGATGTATATTTATAATTTATTTATTATTTTATTCTAAAACAATTTTTTTAGTTAAATCATGGTTGAACTAATTAGACTAATAAATCAATAAACCAATTATTAGAGTGGGTTGATGGCCGATCCGATTTTCCAAACCTTCGTAAAGATATAATAGTGTAGGCATTGTTGAAAAATTATAAATGTACGTAGCAGAATACGCAAACAAAAACTATTTTTTATCGCATGACGGTGTTGATCACGCTTCACGCGGACATTATTTTAAGAGTGGTGCTTATTATATTATTATAATTTAAAAATATTATTTATATATTAATATCAGTTATTAAATTCAATATTAATATAAAATATATATTAAAAATAAATTAAATAATATATATTTATATATAAATATATAGTAATTAATTTTAGTAATTGATTTTATTTTTTTATAATATTCTCAAATTTATAACAGGTTAAATATTAATTTAGTATAAATTTAAAATTTAATTAAGAATTTATTATAAACATATATATATAAAATAAAATTTAAAGTTTATATTTATTTATTTAAACGAATAAATGAACCTCCAAAAACTTAAATTAGCTTATCAAAATTAATTGCTCTACATTTTTCAGAGAAATCATGCATGTGACTAACGTGAATCATATTATATGCATGGTACTGAAATGCTTTATTAATTAAGAGTGAAATTTCAGGAAATAAGTTGAATATTTACTCAAAAGCTTTTAGTTTTTATAAAATATTATTTATTTATATTTTAGTTTTAGTTCTTATAAGTTCTCTTTGTGTTTGATTTTGTTCCAATAAAATTTAGGAGCTTTTTTATTTTAGTCTGTCTTGCAACGTTAACATTTAACCTGGATGCGATTATGCACTTAACAAATTGTACATGAACGGAAACGAAAAGGATAATTTTATAAGGATAAATAAAACTTATTACTTAAACCAGATTTAATAATAATAATAATAATAATAATAATAATAATAATAAAGATTCCGCTAGGGAGACAATGGACTATTTGTGCAATATGTACAATGGGCTATTGAGTTACAAAATGAACATTCCCATACTATCTAGAATAATCATCCGAGTACTAGCGATAATAAACATCTTCCCAAAAGCTTAAACTAATTTTGGGTTCAATAAGGATCAAACTCTTGGCCTTTCGGATCTAGCGCTCTAATACTATGTTATGATACCACTCATCCCAAAAGCTTCAGCTGATGGGAAAAGGTAATACTAATGATTATATCTTTAATACTCCCTAAACCTCCATTGTACACATTGTATAAATATTTCATTGACTCTTCATACTTTCCCTAATAATAATAATAATAATAATAATAATAATAATAATAATAATAATTAAATATGGTTATTTTAAATAATAATAATAAAAATAAAAAGAATATATTTATTATTAACGTAATAGATTTTTATTGTTGTATGTTTAATATTTTATTATTAATCATGAATTATTCATAAAAACTGAAATAAATATTTTATATTGTTTTTAATATATATAATGATTATTGAATGGTATATTTTAGTCAAATAGAGAGTGTATATTAATAAATAGAGAAAAAAAATTATTTACATATCTTGCAAGAGAGATTATTATTTGCAAAAGGTCTTTTTCACTTAGAGATTCATATATGCATATATTGTTTTATAAAAATATTTTTTCGACACTGAAATTAGTTATACATATATAGTTTAACTTATTTTTAATGTGTATTTTGTATTTCAATATATACTTTAACACTGATGGCTAATTTTAATACACATTTAATATGTTGATTATTTTAAAAGTTAATTGCATTTTTTGTTGTTAAACTTTTAGCAATATAGTATGTACTTTATTAATATACGCCTTCATTATCATGACACACAAGGATTCTCTATAAATAGACCCATGTAATTTATTGTTCCACAAATTAAAAGAAACATATAGATCAATACACTTCTAGTTGAGGTTGCAATAATAATGGAATCCAATGGTGTAGACTATGCTTCCAAATTGCTTGAATCTCAAAGCCATGTATGGCACCACATTTTCAGCTTCATAAATTCCATGTCCCTCAAATGTGCAATTGACTTGGGAATTCCAGATGCCATACACAACCATGGCCAACCCATGCCACTCTCAAAACTCATTTCTTCTCTACAAATCCATCCCAACAAAACACAATACATCCACCGCTTGATGCGGATTTTGACTCATTCTGGCTTTTTCTCTAAACAAATCTCTTCCAAAGGCGATCCAGAATCGAGTTATTCCCTAACCGATGCATCTAAGTTGTTGCTCAAAGACAATCCTATGAGTCTTTTTCCTTTCTTGTCTGCCATGCTTGATCCCATTTTAACAAAGCCGTGGTACGATTTACCGGCATGGTTCAAAAACGATAGTCCCACATCGTTTTACATGAGGCATGGGATGGCACTTTGGGAATATGCTGGTGTTGAGCCAAGACTCAACAAGTTCTTCAATGATGCCATGGAAACCGATACTCCATTTATTTCAAGTATTTTGTTTGACAAGTGTAAGGGTGTGTTTGAAGGGTTGGAGTCTTTGGTTGATGTTGGTGGAGGCACAGGAACTATGACTAAGGCTATTGCTAAGGCATTTCCACAAATGGAGTGTGTTGTGTTTGATCTTCCACATGTTGTTGATGGCTTGCAAGGAAGTGGGAATCTCAAATATGTTGGAGGTGATATGTTTGACTCAATTCCTCCTTCAGATGCCATTTTCTTGAAGGTACATGAGTTCTATTAGGGAGTTATTTATTTTATTATCAGTTAAATTTTGCTTTTATATTACGTTTGTACTTAAAACTTTAAAATATAAATTTTACATTTTAATAAATTACATTGATCTAATATCAACAAAAATTATTTTCATCATATTTACTCACTACTCACCTTAATTTTATTATTCAACTTAGGCAAACTTGGTTTACGATAAAATTTGTGCGCGTAGTATTTCTGTTTACATATATGTATATTAAAATTAGAGAATTAATAATGATGTCTCCAATGACCAATAAACCATGTTATAAATTATAGCCGGATCATTTTTATATTATTTATGATTTAGTTAAAGAGATACAAGACTATATTATTAGTAGAAGTTTTTTATTTTTAAATAAATATACTAAAAACTTAAAGTTTTAAATTTTTATATAAACTAACGTTTTCAATTAATAATTTTAATATATATTTTTAAAATATATTAACTAAAATCGTTATTTATTATTGTTAGTAATAATGAGTTTACCAGTTAAAAAAAAAAATTATAATTAGTAATGTCTCATTCAATTTAGCAGGTGAAAGATTTATATGTCATGAATCAAAATTTTATTTAAGAATTGATTATTGATTAATAAATTATAAATTAGTAAGTTAACTATTAAATCAATCGAAGTTGATAATGTTATCATGATTTATAGTAGTGTGCGTGAAATTAAAGTTACGTTATTGCCTTCTTTGGAAGAACATATGAAAATATTAATTAAAAAAAAACGCTTCCAAACAAGAAAAACCTTCCAAAACAAGGAGCAAGTTGAGCCAAATTATTCAATTTAGGAGTTTAAAGATCCAATAATGAATAAAATAATGGTGATGGTTGTTAAAACTAACATCATTAAGCATGGGACCCAATAATAATTACTCTCTTTTTTCTTTTAAAAGAAAAATTTACTTAAACTACTCTGTAAGTAATAATTTGATGATATGTAAGTGATTTAAATAAGTATTAATAGTTCATTATAATGTTTACATTGCATGAAATAATGCAGTTTATATTGCATGACTGGAATGATGAGAAATGTATCAAAATACTGAAGAAATGCAAAGAAGCAATCACAAGAAGCAAAGGAAGAAAAGGGAAAGTTATTGTCATTGATATGGTAGTGGATGATGAAAAGAGTGATGGATATAATAAATCAATTGAAACCCAACTTTTCTTTGATATGTTGATGATGGTAGAAGTCAACGGAAAAGAGAGAAATGAAAAAGAATGGGCAAACTTAATTTTCTCAGCTGGTTTTAGTAGCTACAAGATAAACTTATCAGCTTTGGGATTAAGATCTCTCATTGAAATCTTTCCATAAAAATGCAAGTAGCAAGAAGCGTTTTGTGAAATAATGGAGCATCATATACAAAGATGCGTTTCAATGTATTGTTTGTGAAATTTGTTTATTTTTTTCTATTCATAAAATAAAAAATCATGTATTTATTTGCTGTGCTTTCTTAAAAGGTTAAGTACTTTTTTTTGTTCTTAATGTCCAAACTCAAAATTAAAATCGTTTTCAATTTTTGTTTTATTATTAAAATCATCTCCAACATTATAAAATCATCCTTTTTTATCTTAATTTTATTTTTTATCAAATTACCCTTAACTATTAATAAAATAAAATAAAAAATATATTAAAAAATAAAATATAACCCAACCCCACCCTACCCATCACACCCCATCTTCATTCTCATCCTCATCCTCATCCCCATTCCCTTAACAAAAAAATGAAACCCCATCCCACCATGATCATCACCCTCATCCCCGTCCCCATCCCCTTAACAAAAAAAAATTAAACCTTATCCCACCATGATCATCACTTTTCATTAATCCTCCCTTCCTCATTAACATTCTCATTAACACCTCATAAAGTCATCAGCAGAATTCTTTTCCCCTCTTTCTCCATTACCACCACCACCACTACCACCATAAAGCAGAGCATTTTTTCCAATATCTTCATACCCCAGAATGGTTAAAAGCTCCTAAACGGAAGGACAAGCAGTGAATTCTTCAAAGGAACCTCTCTCGTGTACGATTGGAAGAAAAAAGTTGTGACTTTTCCAGTCACAATTATGGCAGAGAACAGAGAATTCTGTGAAACAGAGCAGGAAAATCATAGTAAGAGTCATAAAGAAGAGTGCATACAGAGCTTCGCTGAATCTGCTCCATCTCCTTTTCCACGTCATACTCCCTCACTTCCTTCAGAAGCCGCAACGTGGAGAGAGTGTACGAGTGGTGAAGGACCTGCAGCAAGGACCAGTTCCCCCAACTCGTTTCAGTTCATCGGATGCTCCGAACTCTCAATCGTTCCTCCTGCTTTAACCGTAAATCTCTTCCGAAACGGCTCCTGCTTCAACCGTAAACCCCTTCCGAGACGGCACACAGAACGTGGAGGGAGTGTACGAGTGGGTGAAAATTTTTACCTTTGGCTCTTGTTTAAGTGGTGGTGTTTGCCTGTTTTAGGGGTTTTTGGGTTTATCTTCGTTCCTCCTTTTTTCGTTTTTTTTTTTAAAGAACATAAACATCATTTTTTTAATTCTTTTTAATTTCTGTGGTTGCTGATTTTGAATTTGAAGTGCAATTGATGATTGTTGAACTGTTGTCAAATTTAAAATTTTTAGTGATTTATTTTGTGATTGTTGTTGCTGCTGAATTTGCTATGGTTGAATTTGCTGAATTTGTTGTTGTTGCTGCTGAAGAAGAGAAGAAGAATTGTTGTTGCTGTTGCTGAAGGGGAGAAGAAGAATTGGTGTATTTTGGGTGGGAGAGGGAGGAAGGGGGAGTTCGAAAAGAGCAGAAGGAAGGGGATGGGAAGAGAAGAGACATCGGGAGTGGGGGTGAGGTGAGGGGAGGGGTTTTTTGTTTTTGTTTTTTTATTATTTTTATTAATTGTTAAGGATAATTTGATCAAAAAATTAAAATTGAGATAGAAAAGGATGATTTTATAACGTTTTGTAATGTTGAGGATGATTTTAATAAAAAAAAAAAAGTCGAGAACGATTTTAATTTTGACCCAAAACCTTAAGGACAAAAAAATACTTAACCCTTTCTTAAAAGAAAATAAAGGAAACATTTATTTTCATATCCTTTTGTCTGTATTCATTATTGTATGAATCTATTCTGTTAGTTTCAGAGATAATATCATATATATAGCACTAGATGAAAGTGGCAAACAATTTCCTCATACATCGATAATATAAATAATTAAGTGGATGAAAAGTGGCAAACAATTTCTTCAGTTTCCACCATGGTTCTGAAAATCGGACCGGACCGGTCGATTCAACCGGAAAAACTGGGAACGCCGGTTCGGGTAACCTCCAAAACCGAGTGACAAAAAATCGGTGGAAAAATCGGTCGAACCGGTGGTTAATCGGCGAACCGAAAGAACCGTCCGGTTTTTTGACGGTTCAGTGGTTTCGAAATTCAGAAGCCAAACGACGTCGTTTTGGCTATTTAAAAAAAAAAAAGGCATACGCGTTAACCAGTTAACCCTAACGAACCTAACCCTAATCAATCAGCCTTCAACCACCCACCAAACCCCCGAAGCTCTCAGCCAGTCAACCTCCTCCCCTTTCTTCCCCCCTCATCCACCAAGGCCACCATTGCCACTGTCCACCAAGCTCCAGATTCCAGCAGCGCTCCTCATTCGCGACCCAGCATCGCTCCCCATTCACCACCCAGCAGCGCTCCTCAGCAGCCGCGAGCACCACCGCGTTGAGGGCCTCGTCGCCGAACCTCGACGAGCTCGCCGAGCCCGCATCGCATTCGCCGGTAAGACTGGTTTTCTTGTCTTCTTGATTTTGAACATGCTTCCTTCTAGCTCGCCTGTTCTGTACTTCTGTTTGAAAAAAAAAATTACAGGGCATCTGATTCTGTTTGCTGGTTCATGGATAACATGCTGATCTTAATTTTTGTTTTTGATTCTCTATGCTGCCTGTTCTGTTTGCTGATTCTGTTTGCTGGTTCATGAATATGCTATATGCTTCTGTTTGCTCTATGCTCGACCATTCTGTTGGATTCTGCTTTTTGTTGCTTCTGAATGGAAATGGTTTTAAATTTTTATTTTACCTGAATCAGTTGATTTCTGTGACTGTCAAGCTACATGAAGTTGATCTATGCTGCCTGTTCTGTTTGCTGGAATCTGGAAATAGTTTTTGATTCTCTATGGAAATAGTTTTTGATTCTCTATGCTGCCTGTTCTGTTTGCTGGAATCTGGAAATAGTTTTTGATTCTCTATGCTGCCTGTTCTGTTTCTGATTGTTTTAGATGGAACAATCACAAAGTAACTCACAGCCACAAGATAATGCTGCTCAAAATTCTCAAACTGGTTCATCTAGAGGTAAATCTGATCCAGCTTGGCAGTATTTCACAGTGAGGTATGACAAAAATAACAAGGCTCAATATACATGTATTTTCTGCTTGAATACTTATAATGGAGGGGGAATATATAGAATGAAATATCATCTTGCAAAAATCCCTGGACAAATTAAAGTTTGTAACAAAGTAACTGAAGATGTTGAGCTTCAATTCAAAAGGCTTTTGGAGGAAAACAAAAAAAATAAGGCAGAAAAAAGAAAATTTACATCTGAGTGTTATGATGTGGAAAGTGAAAGAGAAGCGGAAGAAGAGGGTGAAGCGCCTAATCCTGTACAACCTCCGGCTCCTGCAACAATGGGAGACAAAGGAAAGAGAAGAGCGATTGCTGCTACTCCAATTGGAAGTTATTTTAAGGAAAGGACTACGCCAGGCTCTCAACCAGCTTTGAAAAGTGTCTTGGCCAGTAAACAAGTTAAACACAAGGTTAAGTTGGGGCTTGCAAGATGGATCATTGATGCACGGATTCCATTCAATGCAATTCAATCGCCTTACTTTCAACCTGCCTTGGATGGCGTTGCTGCAATTGGACCTGGTTTCAAGGGACCGTCGTATGACGAAATGAGAGTTCATTTGCTGGCCGATCTTAAGAAGGAGTGTCAGTTACTTGTTGAAGGTTATAGGAGCTCGTGGAAAAGGACTGGTTGTACACTGATGGCAGATGGCTGGACTGATCAAAGGCAGCGTACGTTAATTAATTTTCTAGTTTATTGTCCTGCTGGTATGTCATTTGTTAAGTCTGTTGATGCTTCTGATATGATAAAAACTGCCGATACCTTGTTTAAATTGTTTGCTGAGGTTATTGAGTGGGTCGGGTCTAGTAACATTGTGCATGTGGTTATTGATAATGCTGCGAATTATGTATCTGCTGGAAAACTCATTCATGAAAAGTATCCAAACATTTTTTGGTCTCCTTGTGCTGCTCATTGCATCAATCTTATCTTAAAAGACATAGCAAGTCTTCCTCACATAGCTGACCTTGCCTCTCGTGCTTCAAAAGTGACTGTCTTTGTTTACAATCATATGATTTTCTTGTCATGGCTTAGAAAAAGAAAAGAGTGGAAAGAAATTGTTCGACCAGGTGTAACACGTTTTGCTACTGTTTTCATTACTTTGAAAAGTATATATGATCATAAACAAGACTTGCAAGCATTGGTGATTGACAAATATTTTACTTCTCATAAATTATCCAAGAGTGTCAATGGGAAGATGGTTAGTTCAATTATCTTGGATAGTAAGTTTTGGGAGGATTGTTTTACTACTGTTATGCTTGTTGGTCCTCTAATTAAGTTATTGAGGCTTGTTGATGCTGATGAGAAACCTTCTCTGGGTATTGTGTATGCGGGCATGCAAAGAGCCAAAATTAATATCAAGACAATGTTTAGAAATAGGAAATCTGCATACACACCTTATACAAGTATCTTGAAAATGCGGTGGGATAAGCATTTGAAGCGTGACCTCCATGCAGCAGCATACTTTTTGAATCCAGATTACTTCTATAGTGAGGGGTTTGTTGAGAAGGAAAATATCTTGAGGTCTTTGCTTGATTTATTTGATATTGAAACTCTTTGCGATGACTCGGTTGCCGCAATGCAAGAGATACAGTTGTATCGAGATCGAAAAGGAAGTTTTGGAAGGGAAAGTGCATTGAAAGCAATTAAGAGACTTGAACCTGGTAAGTATTTATATTTCTATGTTCAATTTACTTTGAATGTTTTTTAAATATTGAATGAGAATTGATAGTTGAATTTCATATTCTGGTAGGTGAATGGTGGAGGCTACACGGTGGGAGTGCTCCTAACTTGCAAAAAATGGCAATTCGTCTTCTTCATCAAACATCTTCATCATCCGGCTGCGAGAGGAACTGGAGCCTCTTTGAACAAATCCATTCAAAGAGGAGGAACCGATTAGAGCATCAAAGGCTAAGTGACATTGTTTATGTCACTTATAATCTACGCCTTCAATCTAGAATGCATCGCAAGAAGAAGAATTATGATCCAATTGACATTCAAAGCATTGACACAGTAGATTTTTGGGTAATGCCGGATGAAGAAGATCCTGAATTTACTAATGGAGACATTGAAGGCATTGAAAATTTAATCTATACGGATAATGCTATGCCTTCATATCCTACAGGTTATTGAAATAGCAAAACTTGTTTCATTTCCTCTCAATATCTGATGTAAAGTTCTAACTTTAATTTTTTCTTGGTTTTCTATTTTATTTTATTAGATGGAGGAGATGTGGAACTTGATGTGGATTTCCCTAATGTTGCTGATTCTTTAAATACAGCTTCTTTTGGTGGTACTTCTGATGATGGTGGCTTTGGATTACCTGTTTATGATGGAGATGTTGGAACACTTAATGATAATTATGATTTTTGATGAGTTGTATCTTTGATTAGTTGAAAACTTGCTAGTAATTG
The DNA here is from genome assembly GCF_003086295.3 of Arachis hypogaea. Lineage (NCBI taxonomy): Eukaryota > Viridiplantae > Streptophyta > Magnoliopsida > Fabales > Fabaceae > Arachis > Arachis hypogaea. The sequence goes on along the minus strand of NC_092048.1, from coordinate 23,880,209 downwards.
TATCTTTTGAATGTAGAACATTATGGGTTTGTCATTATGTACGTTTTATTTTTTGTTTAGTTATAAACTTTGATGTTTGAAGTTGTTTGTGAACCTCTAATATTAAGTAATGGATAATTTATTATGTGAAATATTAAATTTTATTAAGTTAGAAATTATTGAATTTATATACTTAAGATTATTTTAAATTTTTTAATAATTTTATTTAATATTTAATTAAACCGGTTGAACCCCGGTTAAACCAATGAACCATTAAACCAGTGACCTCACTGGTTTATTGACCGATCCGGTTCTCACAACCTTGGTTTCCACGTTCTATATCAATATGAAAACGTGGGAAACAATTTCCACATACATCACATCAATTTCCTCATACATCACACGTGAAAAATAGATTTGACCCCTTAAATTGAAATGAATGTGAAAATTATTACTTGACCGTCAAAATATGGTAAAAATATAGGTAGTTAAATCTGAGAAAGAGTAAAACAAGAACATGAGTAAGAAATTAATAACTATTTGTTGCGGTACAAATTTTTTTCTCTATAGGAAAGCTATAGAATTTTAATTGGACTTCCATTCAACACATCAAACTACGCTAAATTTCTACAAATTGTCAGTTTGATGCAAAGAAAGATCATAAAATGTCAGTGTATATGAATATTTGAAGTCAATTTATTTTGTTATTCTCTTTTAAGTTGTTAGGCATATTTTTAGTAAATTGTGATTGATTTAATATCTAATATCTGAGAACGAAATTTACTCTTTTTTGTGAGTATTAATTTTTAAACATGTATCAAAGATTTTGTTTTTAGACAAAAAGATAAAAAAAACTTAAAAATTAAAAGAATTTAAACAACTTGAAATTAAAACCTAAGTAAAGTATATGACTTTTAAAATTAAAAAAAAAAATAATAAAATGCCTTTAACAGAGTTGAAGAACTTTGAATTCAAATACAACATGAAAATATTAAAAGAAGAAAAGAAAAGATTTGCCAAAAGAAAGTAAATTGAAGAAAAGATAATAAATTACAAGAAACTTAAAAAAAATGTAAAGATATGGAATGAATCTTACAAAGAAAAAAAAAAAAAACTCTTGTAAACTCAGAAAGTCTCTGAGAATATCAATGTGTGAGAGCGTTTTTTAAAACCAAATTTTATCCCTTGTTCCTTCTAAACTTTATCTATTTATAAATCTTTTCAACCAATCAAATTCCATCATGTGCTCCATATACGAGAAATCTAAGCGTAACCGTTCTCGCCACTTAAATGATGGATGACCGTCTTCAACTGCCTTGATTATTAACCTTATCATTGCTTCGATTGCTTAATCTTATTTTGATAAGCTTTATTGATCAAACCTATTTTGCTTATCGATAATCTTCCTTCGATGAACCCTAAACCCACTGACAAGATCCAAACAAGTAACGCCTTCAATTTTGACTAACTAAAGTAATGACTTTATCTTTTCGATTAACTCAAGTACACCGTACCACGTCTTTTGAGGTTGATTCTCTTTCTTTTGATCTATATATTTCACCGATCTACCAAAATATTCAACCAACAATTTACCTCCCTTGAATTGACAACTTCCAACTTATCAAAAATAAAAAGTTCGTCGATTCAAAAAATTTTAAATCTAAAAAAACGTTTGAAGTCCATAACTAATAGTCTAATACCAACTTGAGAAATCGCTCCACTCATCACATTCATTAAATGCATGCCCATCATACACACTTTTTATTGATTCTGGATGTTCAACTTCCTACCGGTTTTATCTTTTCAGCTTCCCTCTAAATATCTCACTTCATTAATCTTTTAAATTTTTTCCAAAAACTTCTTCATCACGCGTTCGTTTCTGGCACAACACCATTATTCTACTTCCCCTTCATATACCTTATATTTTTCCTATATTGCTCTTGCAAGTAAAAAACCTCTTTCTTTTCTCAAATTCTTTACACTGCTCTTAGGATTCAACTTCATTAAGTCTTCTCTAAGATATTTCCATTCATTGTATATGTTTATGTATATATATATTTTACCAGAAAAGACTCTTCTCTTTTACTTCACTCATATTATTACTGTGATTTTTCAGAATTGCCATGGCCACTAAAAACAACCTTTCTCCTTCTAATAAAGGGAAAAAAACACTGGAAGAAACTCCATGTGTGAAACTTCAAATTTTAGCTCAAGATCAGGATATTATTATTGAAGACTCAGTTGATGCTACTAATGCAAAAAAAATTCTCTTTCCATTTGTCATTTATAACTAAATGCATTGTTTCTTGAGTCCTCTACTTCTTCTTTCTGAAATTAATAAAGTTCTTTCTTTTTTTTCTTCTGTTCCTGATTAAGAACTATTGATAAAAAAAGACATGTACATGGCTCCCTTTGATGGCCATACCAAAGGGTTCGAAATAACTCAAAAATTTCATCCAAAAGTGTCAACTATCTGGCTTGGTTCAAAAGAATCGAACAAAAGAGCTAGAAAAAGGATTTCTGGGCTTGACATGGTATATATGATCTGTTTCAATTGTCTCAATACCAACTCACCATCCACCATTAGATGATTAGAGCCATTCTGTACTTCTGAAGTCAACCGACCAAAAATCTACATTTACCATGTAGGATGGTTAATTCGACTCTATTCGATTTGGCAGCTATTTTAAGACTACCTCCTTCAGGGATCAATATTTTTTCCAATATGGAACTAACAAAGAAATATAAAATCAATTGGGACAACTCATCTTATAGAGAATTCGTCAAAAATAACATGGGACAAGGTGATCGTTCCATTTTTTATAATGAACATGTAGTTTTTTTTTATGCTTTTGGCTTAGAGCATCTCCAATGTTGAGTTTCTCTTTCACTTTTTTCTGATATATAGGAACTCTAACCATTGGAGGGGAGAAGAAATGAGTTCTAGCACCAGGATCAAGGTAAGGGAGTCCCTCTAAGACCATCTCTAGTAGGGAACTTATTCCAGTTCCTGTTTATGGCCCACCTGTCATAAAAAGTAACTCCACATCAGCTTTTGCGTCATAAACAATAAATAGGAACTCAAAGCATCTCTCTCTTCTCCATTAGGAGGAACTAACTTTAATTCCTATTGTAGTCCCACTTAATTAATTAATTAAAATACTTAAAATTAATATAATTAATTTTTTTCAATAATATTATTTAAATTTATAAATTTAAAAATAATTCATTATTAAAAGATATTAATATTAAATAAATTCATATATAATAATAATACACAATATATAATTCGAGATTATACTAATTTATAGTTTTGTGTTTACGACTGCTAGTTTTAATAATATCATTAGCATTTTAAATTTTAAAAATAAAAATAACCAACTCAACTAAAAATTATTTTATAAGGTATAAAAATTAAGTTTATTTTTTAATGTAAGTAAATTTAATTAATTATAATTTAATATAATAATATAAATAATATTCAATATTAATTATAATATAAATAATTAATTAAATAAAAATTTAATTATTTAATCTAATTAATTATTATTTAAATAATTAATATAAATTATTAATTAAATAAAAATATAATTATTTAATATAATTTTTATTATAATTATTACTAATTTAATTATTATTTAATTATTTAATTATTTTAGATTTTATATTATTATTTTTTTATAATAACTTGCCAAATGGCAAATTGTTATTGGTTAATTTGAGTCCCTGCTTAGAGGGACTTCCTTACCTTGATCCTTGTGCGGGAACTCACTCCTTCTCTCCTCCAATGGTTAGAGTTCCTATATGTCAGAGAAAAGTCAAAGAAGAACTCACCATTGGAGGTGCTCTAAGACCATCTCCAGTAGGGAACTCATCTCAGTCCCTATTTATGGCCCACCTGTCATAAAAAGTAACTCCACATCAGCTTTTGCGTTATAAACGGTAAATAGGAATTCAAAGCATCTCTCTCTTCTCCATTAGGAGGAACTAACTTTAGTCCCTGTTGTGGTCCCACTTAATTAATTAATTAAAATACTTAAAATTAATGTAATTGATTTTTTAAATAATATTATTTAAATTTATAAATTTAAAAATAATTCACTATTAAAAGATATTAATATTAAATAAATTCATATATAATAATAATACACAATATATAATTTGGGATTTTACTAATTTATAGTTTTGTGTTTACAATTACTAATTTTAATAATATCGTTAGCATTTTAAATTTTAAAAATAAAAATAACTAACTCAACTAAGAATTATTTTGTAAGGTGTAAAAATTAAATTTATTTTTTAATGTAAGTAAATTTAATTAATTATAATTTAATATAATAATATAAATAATATTTAATATTAATTATGATATAAATAATTAATATAAATCATTAATTAAATAAAAATTTAATTATTTAATCTAATTAATTATTTTTAAATAATTAATATAAATTATTAATTAAATAAAAATATAATTATTTAATATAATTTTTATTATAATTATTACTAATTTAATTATTATTTCATTATTTAATATAATTATTTAATTATTTCAGATTTTATATTATTATTTTTTAAAATAACTTGCCAAATGGTAAGTTATTATTGGTTAACTTGAGTCCCTGTTTAGAGGGACTCCCTCACCTTGAGACCCGTGCGGGAACTCATTCCTTCTCTTCTCCAATGGTTAGAGTTCCTATATGTCAGAAAAAAGTGAAAGAGGAACTCACCATTGTAGGTGCTCTAAGACCATCTCCAGTAGGGAACTCATCTCAGTTCCTGTTTATGGCCCACCTGTCATAAAAAGTAATTCCACATCAGCTTTTGCGTCATAAACAATAAATAGGAACTCAAAACATCTCTCTCTTCTCCATTAGGAGGAACTAACTTTAGTCCCTATTGTGGTCCCACTTAATTAATTAATTAAAATACTTAAAATTAATATAATTAATTTTTTTCAATAATATTATTTAAATTTATAAATTTAAAAATAATTCATTATTAAAAGATATTAATATTAAATAAATTCATATATAATAATAATACACAATATATAATTCGAGATTATACTAATTTATGGTTTTGTGTTTACAACTGCTAATTTTAATAATATCATTAGCATTTTAAATTTTAAAAATAAAAATAACCAACTCAACTAAAAATTATTTTATAAGGTATAAAAATTAAATTTATTTTTTAATGTAAGTAAATTTAATTAATTATAATTTAATATAATAATATAAATAATATTCAATATTTATAATATAAATAATTAATTAAATAAAAACTTAATTATTTAATCTAATTAATTATTTAATTAATTATTATTTAAATAATTAATATAAATTATTAATTAAATAAAAATATAATTATTTAATATAATTTTTATTATAATTATTATTAATTTAATTATTATTTAATTATTTAATTATTTCAGATTTTATATTATTATTTTTTTATAATAACTTGCCAAATGGCAAGTTGTTATTGGTTAATTTGAGTCCCTGCTTAGAGGGACTCCCTTACCTTGATCCTTGTGCGGGAACTCACTCCTTCTCACCATTGGAGATGCTCTAAGCAGGTACTCAAATTAACCAATAATAACTCGCCATTTGGCAAGTTATTATAAAAAAATAATAATATAAAATCTGAAATAATTAAATAATTATATTAAATAATAATTAAATTAGTAATAATTATAATAAAAATTATATTAAATAATTATATTTTTATTTAATTAATAATTTATATTAATTATTTAAAAATAATTAATTAGATTAAATAATTAAATTTTTATTTAATTAATGATTTATATTAATTATTTACATTATAATTAATATTGAATATTATTTATATTATTATATTAAATTATAATTAATTAAATTTACTTACATTAAAAAATAAATTTAATTTTTATACCTTATAAAATAATTTTTAGTTGAGTTGGTTATTTTTATTTTTAAAATTTAAAATGTTAATGATATTATTAAAATTAGCAGTTGTAAACACAAAACTATAAATTAGTGTAATCCCGAATTATATATTGTGTATTATTATTATATATGAATTTATTTAATATTAATATCTTTTAATAATAAATTATTTTTAAATTTATAAATTTAAATAATATTATTGAAAAAATTTAATTATATTAATTTTAAGTATTTTAATTAATTAATTAAGTGGAACCACAATAGAGACTAAAGTTAGTTCCTCCTAATGGAGAAGAGAGATATACTTTGAGTTCCTATTTACTGTTTATGATGCAAAAGTTGATGTGGAGTTACTTTTTATGACAGGTGGGCCATAAACAGGAACTAGGATGAGTTCCCTATTAGAGATGGTCTTAATACTGTTTGTTGTCTTCTGTTCACGTAGGATTACTATACAAAGACTCTGTCAACCTCTTGCTGTTTTATTCCATGAAAGTTCATCAGCTTTGTGCCTCTCCAAATTACTCTTAGGCAATTTATACGATGAGCTCGGTCACATGATCGCAAGTCTCCACAATTGAACTCCTCTTATTGCAGGAGGGCGACCACGAAAACTACTTGGATCTTTATTAATTAGTGCTTCAATTTATTATTTCATTTTATTTATTTGATTTATTTGACTTTTAATTTATTAAAATATTTGGTAATTTATTTTAAATAATTAGTTTCTATTATTTATAATTTGACAATTTATTTCATATTTCTTTTTTAAAAAAATTGACCTTACTATCGGATTTATCGAAGGAATAATCTGATAGTAATAGTGCAAAAAACAACATATTGTGCCACCAACATTATCGTCGAAAAATTTGTCGGTAACCAAATAATTTTTTGAGCAGGTAATCTGTTGGAAAACATATACCGATAAGGTTCATACCGTTCGGTTTCTTCCAACGATAATTTAATTGTTGTCAAATTTTGTTCGTTTTTCCAACAAAAAATCCGACGATACTCAACATTTTTCTTGTAATGTATATTGGAGGAGATATGTTTGACTCAATTCCTCTTAGAGATGCCATTTTCATGAAGGTAAATGAGTTCGATTAGAGAGTTATTTTTTTTACTATAACTTAATTTAGAGCAATGCTACATGATCAGCAGAAATTATCATTTTTTGTCAGCACTTGGCTAGCAATAATTTATACTTATATTTATAGAGATTTTACACTTAAAAAATATATAGTTTGCATCTATATTTACCAGAATTTTACACATATAAATCAATATAGTTTGCACATATAAATTAATAAAATTTATTTATTAAAAATAATTTAATATTTACTAATTAAATAATAACAAAAATACTAAAATTACTAGTCTCCAAGAGTTTTTCTTTTTAAATTATGATTATATTTTAAATTCTCAATTCGAAATTCTTCAAACAATAAAAGTTAAAAGTAAATTTTATGATAAAAAATTAATTAATATTAACTGATTAATAATTAATTTTTTATAATTATTCAAATAGTAATTATGGCACTTTTAATTATGCAAAATAATAGTACTATCTGTTTCTTTTTTTTTAAATTAGGTCTCTATTAAATTATTATTAACTTTCACTTTAAAATTTTTGTTGAAATATTTTCATAACAATTTTTTTTATTGGCATGCATGGCATTATAATTATTATTTTCAATAATATCCTTATCTAATTACAATCATTAAATTACCATTATTAATTAATATGTTGACTTATTTAGCGGTGAATATAAATTTCTATATTATTAAGATTAATTCATTATTTTCTTAATATGTATAATTTTACTTTTTAACCTTTCATTAAAATAATTTAGAATGAGGATAAATTTATTTTGAAGTTTTAACTTTTGATAAGAGATGTATCAGCTTACTTTTTGCAAGATTACGCCCGTAATTCTAGATATGAGTAATTTTATATGTACAAACCTTTTATTAATAAAATTTAATTAAATTAGTCTAATATCAATAAAAATTATTTTCATTATATTTACTTACTTATTCACCTAAATTTTATTATTCAATTTAATTACACTTAAAAAACGTTATTATTCAATTTAATTACACTTAATTTCCAATAAAACTTATACGTATAGTATTTTTATTACATATATGTATATTAAAATTAAAGAAGTAATAATGATGTCTCCAATGATCAATAAACCATGTTATAAATTATAACCGGATCATTTTTATATTATTTATGATTTAGTTAAAGACATACAAGACTATATTATTAGTAGAAGTTTTTTATTTTTAAATAAATATACTAAAAACTTAAAGTTTTAAATTTTTATATAAACTAACGTTTTCAATTAATAATTATATTTTTAAAATATATATTAGCTAAACTCATTATTATTATTGTTAGTTATGAGTTCATCAGAAAAAATAATTATAATTAGTGATATTTCATCCAATTTAACAGACCAAAAGTTCGTATATGATATAAATCAAAATTTTATTTAAGAATTTGTGAATAATTAATAAGTGACATCCTAGTGATTAATCACTAAATCAATTTAAATTGATTATTTTACCATAATTTATAGTAGTGTATATGAAAATTATTACCTTCTTTGAAAGAACATATTAAAATATCAATGAAAAAAACCTTTCCAAACAAGAAAAAACTTCCAAAACAAGGAACAAATTGAGCCAAATTATTCAATTTAGGAGTTTAAAGATCCGATAATGAATACAATATTGGTGATGGTTGTTAAAACTAACATCATTAAGCATGGGTCTCATAATACTTAATCTCTTTTTTCTTGAAAGAAAAAATTACTTAAACTATTCTCTGGGTGTGTGTAGTTCAAAGATTAAATTTTATTATCAGAAATATCATTTTTAGGAATATAATGCCTAGGAATAAGATTACTTGAAATATAAGATACCTATGTTTGTTTATAAAATTTAATATTTTGGAATGTTATGTAATAATCCTAGGAATGAATAAATTTTTGTTTGGTTGAGTTTAAATTTCTTGGTCATATTATATAATATGTCAAAATTATCCTTAATCATTCAAATTAAAATATTAATGACTAAAAATTAAATATAAAGCTAATTAAATATTATTATTTTTTTTACATTAATTTTTTTAATTTACAAAAATATCTCTAATAATAAATTCACTAAAATACCGCTAATAATAAATATGTTTAGCTAAAATTATTATTGATTCTAATTTTTTTTAAAAATTTACTAAAATACCCCTAATATCAAATATCTTTAGTTAAATTGTTTATTAATTCTAATTTTTTTAAATTTACTAAAATACCCTTAATATCAAATATGTTCAAATAAAATTATTATTGATTCTATTTTTTAAATTTACTTAAATACCTCCAATATCAAATATGTTTAACTAAAATTATTATTGATTCTAATTTTTTTAAATTACTAAAATATTCCTAATATCAAATATGTTCAACTAAAATTATTATTTATTCTAATTTTTTACATTTTGAATTTAAAAAAATACTTCTAATAAAAAATTTACTAAAATACCCTTAATAAAAATATGTTTAATTAAAATGATTATTGATTCTAATCTTTTTAAATTTACTAAAATACCCCTAATAACAAATATCTTTAATTAAAATTAACATTATCCCAATTAAATTTACTAAAAAAGCATTACTATTATCCAAATGAAAGTTACAAATAAGTCTCAAAAATAAAAAATTATTAGCACTAATAAGCATACATGCACAACTCGTATACAAGAACACAAACACATCAACAAAATGAAATCAATATTATGACATACAGCCTCACACATAGAAAAATTATTACAATTATCGAGCGTGATGTCTTCTCCTCCATTGGTTCCACATTTCTTGTGCAAGTTGATCTCTCTATCTACCTCAAGCATCACTCGTCTCAATATGGTGGATCGTCTCACCATCTACTCCAAGTATATTTTGATCTTCTATCTCATCAATGGAATTCAAGAAAATTATATTAAGCTAACAAAATGAAATAAGAAAATCTTCACACAACTCATGAACATTCTTGTGATACCTACTAAACCCAATGCTATGAGTAGATCATATGTAATTCAGATTCCACTATTCTAACAAGAGTGCTTTAAAAAAAAGAATTGGAGAAGGAGAATTTCAATTTTGTCAATTCATAAATAGCAATTATCACTGGTAGATAGCAACAAAGTCAACTTATACGGAATATTAACTTTACAGAAGCATTTTGATACTGAATACATAAGGTAAAGAAATAAAGTATCTACTGTTGTTCCAAAAAATCTGAGAAAAAAGTCTTTCAACTCGGTTATTATAAGCAAAATTCACCAACCAAATTTAGAAGCAAGGAACTTAGGGAGAAGAATAAGATAAAAAAAAATTATATCAGGAATAATGTATTGTGGTTCAGATCTGAACACTTACGAATCCGTGAAGCTGATACACTGGTGTAGATTCACTGTATTTGCCTCCAACCAACCCAATCTTGTTTCTCTGAACAAATGACAGAGTTCAAAAAATGACCAACCACTCAAATTCAAAAGCACTTTTAACAGTGACAATCAAGAACTAAAACCAAAGCAAATGAATTACCAAAAGTAAAGTAAGAAAAACAAACATTACTTGAAAATGCACACACACAAACACAGAGAGACAGAGACACATTATTACCAAATGGAGACATTTCAATGACACAAAAGTATTGACCAATGAAGTGAGAAATCATGGGAAACACCCTTTTCAGAAAAACAAAAACTTCAAACAAAAAGGAGGGGGAGGGGAGGAATCAATGAACTTGTCGGTTAATCTATTTACTCTTGTACCCTTTCAAGACTTCACTTAATGAAGAGTATAACTATAAGAGAATCACCTTACATTTTCTTGTTTATCCAAAGTCAATCAACTAAAAGATTAATGCATTGAAATTGATTGTAGTACCAAAATTTACATTTTTCCTTTTTAAATTCATTTTTTTATATATAAACTAACATTCAGATTTATCAAATCAAGAAAAAATAAATCAAAGTTCATTGTGGTTTAGAGAATTTTACATGCACATTAATGGTAATACACTAATGCTCATTCACCTAGTCATCCTCTAATCTAATTCAAGACTTTATTCAAATCACTTGAATCAAAACATTAACTGCACATAGGAATCATACAAGAGTCATTTCACTCAGGAGTTGCTGTTAATAAGAAAGAGAAGAACCGGTGATCACATATCAAATTTAGTAATAGCAGTATGGAAATATCAGTTCTCAACAAATACAATTACAACAAATCCTTGTTCCACTACGTAAGTTGGCTAATTCAATTTTCAAATAGTCTAAAATATATCAACAAACAAGTAAAACAGAAGAAATAAATTGAAGAAGCATCGGAGGAAAACTTAAAGGACTTCTTGTTATATGCCAAAATCTGTAAACATGCAGATCGAATAATTGAACAAACTTGCACTATCATACGAAACTGTAACAAATATCACCAGAACATACAAGTATACCAGAACATGCACACCAAAATACATTTTAAAACAGGAAAACTAGATCCCACAGATCCAGTAGCTGAAAATTAAATTGCCAGCAAAACAACTTTACATTGTTACTAGTATGTAAAATTCATCAAGACAACAAGATAAAGAAGCAGAGCAATAGTAATGCAAGTTTAGTAGTGTATTGTAGCATGGCTCATGAAGTACACAGCACGAAAAGCCAAATTAAGACAAGATTAAGTATGTAAAAATATATTTTTATCCGATTCAAGCCAAATTAAGCATGTAAAAATATGTCAAAAGCTTAAACTCTTTATTGAGGCAAATCATCAAACATGTTGTTTGCATGCAACATAATCACAAAGAACGTATAAGAAATCAAGCAAAATAAAAAATAACTAATCAAATAAGCAGTCTACTGCAGGAAATTAGTGTAATATGATGTAGAAAGCATAAAAAGAACCCAAATCTTAATGAGAGATTCAAAGAGAATTTGCAGAGATAAGCAATGCGAACATGAACTTGAAGAAGAGAAGGAAACCAGTCTTCCGTTTAGGGTCACGATGGCGCCGGCGTAGCTCCGATGGTGGTGGCGTTGGTGAAGCCTCCACTGATTTCGGAAAAAACTCAAACCTTAATATGATATTCGAAGAAAATTCACAGAGAAAAGCAGTGCAAACATGAATCGGAGAAGAGAAGGTGACAAATCTTCTGTTTAGAGTAACGGCGGTGCCGGTGCTGGTGCCGGCTCCGGTGGTGGTGGCGTTGGTGAAGCTCACTGATTTGGGGAAAAAATTACTCTGCTAGGGTTTAGTTCTTCAGAGAAAAATGAAGAAGAAGGTGAAATATAGTATTAAATAATAGGGATAATTTAGTCTTTTTGTTTCATTATTTACATTCCATTCCCATTGGAATGAAAGATAGCCAGGGGGGAGATGGGAATTGAATTAGTGGTAATTCAATTCCAAAGAATAAAAGTTACCTTGGAATGTTTTTTTTTTTTTTAACTTTGAACCACACATAGGAATTTCATATTTCCATCTTAAAATTTCTGAGAATGTTCTATAATTTTCCCAACCACACACACCCTCTAGGTAATTGTTATGACAATAACAGATAGCGAAATCCAACTGCACTAAATCATGCGTTGCCAATGTTATACAGGAAACACAGATAACTCAATTCATGAATATAATACCAGGTCGGGAAAACGGCTAGCAAGCAATATAAACGTATATCCGACAATAAATACTCAACAAAAAATTGAGAAGTATATAAAATTGGGGCTCCAAAAACAGATAAGACAAAACACACTACTCCTAATAAGTGCACTACTAACTTAAATTTCGGAATTCCTTTGTAGGTATAGGTATCAGGCCAGAACTCAATAGAGAGAGAGGGAGAAGAAGAGAGAGAGCGTTAGAGAAAGAATGATCTGAGTTAAAAAATGTATGGTTGGTTTACAATGGTGTGTGTTGATTTATATACCCACTAGTGTGACTAACCCTTCTAACAGACTCTCTACATAACACACACACTCACTGCCTAACAAATAGCTAACCACATTACAAAAAGGTCTAACTAACTATTATTATACACACCACATGCTAACCTCCTTCATCCTCCCCTCAAACTGAGGCGTGGCCTGGAAGCAAGCCTCAGTTTGGACCGGAAATCAGCAAAGAGAGTGGAAGAGATGAGTTTCGTGAAGATGTCTGCGAGTTGATAAAGAACAGGAAGGTGAACAACTCTAACAAATCCTTTCAGTACCAAGTCACGAGCAAAATGGATGTCCAATTCAACATGTTTAGATTTGGAATGAAGAACCGGGTTGGCGGCTAACATGACAGCACTGAGATTATCACAGTGCACGGCAGGGGGTGTTGTAATTGGCATATGAATAGCTGAGAGGAGGTTACGAATGGACATAGCTTCAGCCACAGCATCAGCAATGCCTTTGTACTCGGCTTCAGTACTAGAGCGAGAGACAGCATGCTACTTATGCGAGGCCCAAGAAATTAGATTTGGCCCCAAGAAAACACAATAACCATTAATCGATTTGCGATCATCAAGGTCCGACCCCCAATCAGAGTCAGTGTAGACAGTAAGATTGTGCTCCACGGTTGGCTGAATTCGAAGGCCAAGATCAGCCGTTCCACTAATGTAGCGAAGAATGCGCTTAACAACCTTCCAATGTGACTCGAGAGGGTTCTGCATAAATTGGCAAACGCGGTTGATGCAATAGGTGAGTTTTGGCCTAGTAATGGTGAGATACTGAAGGTTCCCAACTATTGAGCGATAGAGAGATGGATCCAAAAACACATGACTGCCAGTCTTGGATAATTTAAGAGAGGAAGGAATTGGAGTAGCACAGGAATTACAGCCCAGCATGTTGGCTTTCTTTAGTATGTCATGAACATACTTAGTTTGGTTCAAGAGAAGGCCACCATCATTGGTAGGAACCACTTCTAAGCCTAGGAAGTAATGAAGGCTGCCAATATCTTTCAAAGCAAAATGACAATTGAGATCAACAATGAATTGCTTAATTTGTGCATCTGAACTACCAGTAACTATAATGTCATCGACATAAATGAGAAGATAGGTAATAGCACCATCACAAACCCTGGTAAAAAGAGGCATATCAGTCCTTGTTGTAGCAAAACCAAGCTTGTGCAAAACACCCGAAACCTTCATGTACCACGCACAGGGAGCTTGTTTCAAACCGTATAATGACTTTGTTAATCTACATACTTCATTAGGGGAACCAGTCTCATAACCAGGTGGCTGAATCATAAACACCTCTTCACTTAACTCACCATTTAGAAACGCATTATTGACATCAAGTTGTCTAATTCTCTATTTGTTTGAGACAACCAAAGACAACACTAATCTGATTGAAGTAGGCCTCACAACCGGACTGAAGGTTTCTTGAAAATCAATTCCAGGTCGTTGGCTAAAACCCTGAGCGACTAGCCTGGCTTTATACTTCTGTAAGGAGCCATCTGAGTTGTGTTTCACTCGAAAATCCACCTGCATCCTATAGGAGTTCGATTTGGAGGCAAGGGAACTAGATCCCAAGTGTGAGTACGCATGAGAGCACTATATTCTTCATCCATCGCCTGCTTCCAATGTGGAATTGATAGTGCCTCCTTATAATCACTACAACATTTTTAGGTTGAGACAACATTTAAAAAGTGTTGCCTAAAGGCTGACAAAATGTTGTTTTTGATCTATGGCAACACTTTTGGACCTAATGCAACGTTTTTAGGCGGCGTTGCATATGCAGCCGTTGCCTTAGATCAAGGCAACACTTTTTTGTTTCAAAATCAACACTTTTGATAGCAACACTTACCAAGTGTTGCGTTTGGTTGAAAAACAACAACACTTTTGCAGTGTTGTCTCTTCTCTCGTATTTTGGTCACTACTAAAATGTGTTGCCTATTTGCAATAAAATGCAACTCTTTTACGTGTTGCTTATAAGTTGGAATTTGCAATCCTTTGAAGTGTTGCCTATTAGTTTTGAATATACAACCCTTTAAAGTATTGTCTTTTCTTTTGGATATGCAACCTATACAAGTATTGCCTTTTCTTTTGGATATGCAACCTATACAAATGTTGCTTTTTCTTTTGGATATGCAACCATACAAGTGTTGTCTAATATTCAAAATATGCAACTAATAAAAGAGTTGTCTTTTTGATAAAAATTAAAATTATTTTTGTAATAAAAATACAAAAAAATAAATTTTATAATAAAATTTTTTGTTCATACATGTGTAATTATTTTAATTAATAAATAAATTTGTGCACAATAGAAAAAAATTATAAAAGAGACAAAATAACTAATAATAAAATTCTCATTAAAATAGATATTAAAAAGTTCAATTAGTATTTCAAATACATGTTCATCAATAATTCTCAAAAAAATAATAAAATTCTTGTCTAACAATAATTGTCATAACAAAATAGTAATTAATATTTATCAAAAAGATGTCAATCTACTAGCATATTTTATATCCATGCTTGACTTTGTTAGAACAATCTGATAGTGTGTGGATCCAACATCAGTGCCAAATGAAAGCTTTTCGGTAACATCAGAGTAATGGTATGATGAACTCAAAATTCTCTTGCTTTCACTGAGTCCAATAACTGCTGCAGTAGCCATTGTTATACTCCCCTTATAACTATGTGCGAGTAACATCAAACTTTCCTATTAAGTCAATAATTCTTAACCTGTGTCAGCTGAAAATACAGGTGTCAAAAAACTCCCAAATTATTCTAAGTTCTAACCATATGATTATCCATAAAATAGCAAAACAACACTAATAGAATAAAATCAAAGGAACAAAATAATTCAGGATCCATATGCTTCAATTTTTTAGTGTAGAATCCATTGAAACAACTTATAAAGTTACAGCATATAAAAGCGGAAGTTCCCAAATGAAAAACAAACACATAAATGAATTGAAGTTTAGCTAAAGTTGCATTTAAAATAACGGAAACTGATGCATGGTATGTGTTTGATGAAGTACCTGAGTAAACTGAGAAAGAGAAATGCAATTCAAAGAATGATGATTGCTCCAAAAAGGTATTAGCTTAGTAGTTCTTATTTAGAATCATAGAATCAGAAGGAACAAGCTCACAGGAAGAGACTTCACTCACATAACTATTGGTGTAGAAGGAAATAAAGTTGCTACCATATTAGATTTTTCTCTTTTTTTTAATGAATATTTTTTTATTATCACTATCATATAAAATTAATTAATTTATGTTTGAGAGAAAGCAACAGAGAAATAAATGACCGAAACATAAATTTGAAGGAGAAAAAATGAAAAGATAAAGATATGAAACAACTCCCTTAACAATTTTTGCCATTTCTGCGAATAAAACAGCAGTTATTAGAGTCTGTTGCAGTGACAACACGTATCACTCCCCAACATATCCACATTATTTCAGCAACGAGGAAAAAAAAATTTTTTTTTTGTGTATGTTGTTGGAGGAGATATGTTTGACTCAATTCCTCCTTGAGATGCCATTTTTACGAAGGTAAGTGAGTTCCATTAGCGAGTTATTTTTTTTACTATCACTTAATTTAGAACAATGCTACATAATCAGCAAAAATTATCATTTTTTGTCAACACTTGGCTATCAATAATTTGTACTTATATTTATAGAGATTTTACACATAAAAATATATTTTATATTTATATTTATCAGAATTTTACACACATAAATCAATACAGTTTGCATATATAAATTAATAAAATTTATTTATTTAAAGATAAATTTAGTGTTTATGCTAATTAAATAATGACCAAAAATACTAAAATTACTGATCTCTAAAAGTTTCTTTTTTAAAATGATGATTATATTTTAAATTTTAAATTCTAAATTCTTCGAACAATAAAAGTTAAAAGTTAATTTTATGATAAAAAAATTAACTAATATTAACTGATTAATAATTATTTTTTTAATTATTCAAATAGTAATTATGACACTTTTGATTATGCAAAATAATAGTGCTATCTGTTTTTTTTTTTTAATTAGGTCTCTATTAAATTATTATTAACTTTCACTTTAAAATTTTTGTTGAAATATTTTCATAACAAAAATTTTATTTTTTTATTTTTATTGGCATGCACGGCATTATAATTATTAGTTTTAATAATATCCTTATCTAATTATAATCATTAAATTACCATTATTAATTAATATATTAACTTATTTAGCGGTGAATATAAATTTCTATATTATTAAGATTAATTTATTATTTTTTTAATAGGTATAATTTTACTTTTTAACGGATACCTTTTCATTAAAATAATTTAGAACGAGAATAAATTTATTTTAAAGTTTTAACTTTTGATAAGAGATGTACCAGCTTATTTTTTGCAAGACTGCGCCCGTAATTTTAGATATGAGTAATTTTATATATACAAACTTTTTTTATCAATAAAATTTAATTAAATTAGTCTAATATCAATAAAAATTATTTTCATTATATTTACTTACTTATTCATCTAAATTTTATAATTCAATTTAATTACACTTAATTTCCAATAAAACTTATACGTATAGTATTTTTATTACATATATGTATATTAAAATTAAAGAAGTAATAATGATGTCTCCAATGATCAATAAACCATGTTATAAATTATAACCGGATCATTTTTATATTATTTATGATTTAGTTAAAGACATACAAGACTATATTATTAGTAGAAGTTTTTTATTTTTAAATAAATATACTAAAAGCTTAAAGTTTAAAATTTTTATATAAACTAACGTTTTCAATCAATAATTATATTTTTAAAATATATATTAGCTAAACTCATTATTTATTATTGTTAGTTATGAGTTCATCAGAAAAAAATAATTATAATTAGTGATATTTCATCCAATTTAACAGGCCAAAAAGTCATATATGTTATAAATCAAAATTTTATTTAAAAATAAAAAATATTTGATAACCAAAGAAAATGAGGCAAAAACAGCCATAACTTGTCTTATTTAGCATTTATTAATTGTTGTGACAATTAATGAATGCTAAATAAGGTAAGTTTTGACTGTATTTTTTGTCTCCCTAGCATTATCTAATTTATAGTAGTGTATGTGAAAGTTATTACCTTCTTTGGAAGAACATATTAAAATATCAATGAAAAAACCTTTCCAAACAAGAAAAAACTTCCAAAACAAGGAACAAATTGAGCCAAATTATTCAATTTAGGAGTTTAAAGATCCGATAATGAATATAATAATGGTGATGGTTGTTAAAACTAACATCATTAAGCATAGTCCAATAGCGCTTCGAGTCGTTACTGCACGCTCTTCTTTTTCTTCTTCTTCTTCTATTTCGTTATCGTCGTCATCAACATCATCACTTCCTCCTCCTTCTCTTTCTTTTTTTTTTTTTCATTGGAATTTCTTCTAGTTAATTTTTTTGTTAGTAGTTTATTATGATTCTATAGGTGAATAATGTTTCATCGTTTATGGTTTGAATTGAATATAATGTAAAAGTTCTGCATTGAAAAAAATATTTTTCTGTATTTACAGTAAATTTGGATGTAACACGAAGATATTTGGGGGTGTTACACGAAGATATTAGGATGTATTTTAAGAATTTTTGGGTGTATTTTTATTCTGATAAGTTCTACATAATTTAAAATTCTTCCTCTTCCTCTTCCTCATCTTCTACTGGTTCTTCTTTTTTTCATCATCATTACTATCTTCTTTTTTTTTTCTTATTCAGCTTTTTCTTTTTGTTTTACCTTCTCAAGTTTCTTCTTGTTTTACTCTCTTAACAAGAATAAAAACAAAAAATTAAACAAAGAAGGAAAAAAATACATAATGCTGCAAAATTACTTGGAAGATGATGAATTTACATTCATTTAACTAAAAGAAAAAAAAAATAAGGAAAAAAAAGAAGAAAAAAATGCAGCATTAGAGGAAATATTTTTCTGTATTTGCAACAAATTTGGGTGTAACACGAAGATATTTGGGTGTAACACGAAGATATTTGGGTGCATTTTTAAGAATTTTGGGTGTATTTTTATTATGATAAGTTCTGCATAATTCAAAACTCTTCTTCTTCCTCCTGCTCATCTTCACTGCTTCTTCTTCCTCATCTTCTTATTTCATTTTCTTATAATTCTTCTTGGGAGAAAAAAATCAAACAAAGAAAAAAAATACATAATGTTGCAAAATCAATAGAAAGAGAAAGAGGGAAAAAAATGCAGCAACAACAACAGTAATAAAAAAACAACGATGAAGATAAAACACGCGAAGAAAAAGGAGGAGAAACGCAAAGAAGAAGGAGAAGAAGAAGGAAGAGGAGGAGGAGGAGGAACGTGAAGCACTCTATGAAAACCGTTGAGTAGCGCATGTAGTTTGGCCCAACTTATATGACTTGTAAACCCAAATGACTTTTATGTGTAGCATTATTCGTCCAATAATACTTAATCTCTTTTTTCGTGGAAGGAAAAATTACTTAAACTACTTTCTAGGTAATTGTTATGGATAATAACAGATAGCGAGAATTTGACTGCTTTAAATCATGCGTTGCCAATGTTATACAGGAAACACAAATAATTCAAGTCACGAATATAATACAAGGTTGGCAAAACGGCTAGCAAGCAACATAAACGTATATCCGACAATAAATACTCAACGAAAACTTGAGAAGTATATAAAACTGGGGGCTCCAAAAACAAATAAGACAAAACACACTACCCCTAATAAGCGCATTACTAACTTAAACTTCGGAATCTCTTTATAGGTTGTCCTCTCAGCCTGGTTTGAAACAATCCGTCTCGAAATTTCGGTTTCTCTTGAGTATGTATCGCCAGCAGTTATGAACAGTAATAATTTGATGATATGTAAGTGATTTAAATAAGTATTAATAGTTCATTATAATGTTTACATTGCATGAAATAATGCAGTTTATATTGCATGACTGGAATGATGAGAAATGTATCAAAATACTGAAGAAATGCAAAGAAGCAATCACAAGAAGCAAAGGAAGAAAAGGGAAAGTTATTGTCATTGATATGGTAGTGGATGATGAAAAGAGTGATGGATATAATAAATCAATTGAAACCCAACTTTTCTTTGATATGTTGATGATGGTAGAAGTCAACGGAAAAGAGAGAAATGAAAAAGAATGGGCAAACTTAATTTTCTCAGCTGGTTTTAGTAGCTACAAGATAAACTTATCAGCTTTGGGATTAAGATCTCTCATTGAAATCTTTCCATAAAAATGCAAGTAGCAAGAAGCGTTTTGTGAAATAATGGAGCATCATATACAAAGATGCGTTTCAATGTATTGTTTGTGAAATTTGTTTATTTTTTTCTATTCATAGAATAAAAAATTCATGTATTTGCTGTGCTTTTTTAAAAGAAAATACGAAAAACATTTATTTTCATCTCCTTTTGTCTTTATTCCGATCCTTGTATGAATTTATTTCTGTTTTAGAGATAATATTAAATATAGGTGAGTTCTCTGGTTGCATGATCGGCTTTTTTTTTTTTTTTTTGGTCAAGGCATGATCGACTTTAAATGGCTAAAAATAACTAACTCACAAATAACTTTGAAACATGTGGTACGTATAGTAAGTTAGTAACCCATGAAACAATGTACTAAAGGAGGACTGTGGTAAATGGAAAAGGCTAATGGCAAGTATGGAAATTTGCCTCGGAAAAAAGGATTTTTGATGTGGCCTAATGGAGTGGATTAGGAAAAAAAAAGGCCTAAACTAAAAAATGAAAGAGTGGCCAATAAGAATAAAATAAGAGGTATTAAATAATTAAAATGATCCAATAAATTAAAGTTCACCAAAAAAATATACATATATATCCAATAAATAATTGTATTCAACCATTTGTAATAGTTTTGCCAAGTTAATGCAATTTATAACAAATAATAAATCAAATCATATTGGTTCCAAAAAAAATATTTCTTATGAATAAAAATCTATCTATTTTGTCTTTTTTTTTTTAAACTTAAATAAAAAACACTTCATTCCATTGATTATTCTAGGCGAAATTAATGGAGGCACGCATGAACCAATACTAAAATTTAAAAATCTAGAAAATCATGTAAATGGATATCATTTCATTGTAATTTTATGTCACTGACTATGAACAGTTGCTTTAATTTATGTAGAGTATTATTTTATCCTAATTTGTTATTATAAATCAAAATATTTAATATTATTAATATTATATGTTATATAATTATAAATTTTAAATATTATGAAATAAAAAATAGTTTAATTTATTTTACAGTATATTTATTTTAGGATTACTTTGAACTATAAACTATTTTAATATTTCTTTTATTTGTGTAATACATTATAAGTACTATTTATCCACTAATTTATTTTACAACTATGTATAAATGAAGTATTTTATAAATAAATAAAAATTTAATATTTACCTGCGTTTAGTTAAGATTTTGTCAACAAGAATTTAAATTAATTATTTCTCTTTTGGTGCCATGATACAAAACTAACAACGAATTACCCACAACAAAAGAGGAATAGGAGAAATTTGTATACACCCTTATGGCCTTATAAGATCTTAACAATGTATCGTTTGAACGCATTCCTACTTATAATATAAAAGTAGTGCAAATATTAAAAATATAAATATTTGTAATAACATGAACTAGATGTGATCCTTTGAAGAACATGTGAAAAATTTTATCTTCATTAATTTGAAAAAATATATTCTTCTCTTTCTTGTTTACATATATCTTAAAATAAAGAATAATCTTAAAACAATACTTACTAAATAACTATATTTGAATTAAAGAATAA
Source organism: Arachis hypogaea (assembly GCF_003086295.3). Lineage (NCBI taxonomy): Eukaryota > Viridiplantae > Streptophyta > Magnoliopsida > Fabales > Fabaceae > Arachis > Arachis hypogaea. Next base: position 23,858,467 of record NC_092048.1, on the reverse strand, counting down.
TTTATATAGATAAAATAATTGAGAATGAATACTACACAAATGTCCTAAAATAATTTGAGTTATATGCATGTCTTATTTGTCACTCTATGTACATCGAATTAATTGAATCTAATTTTATGTCATTTCAATGTAAATAGAATTAATTGGAGTCTATTTAATACATGGTAAATCGACATAATTAGATTCAACTTACTAGTTGTCAAAATCTGACAACACAACCATAGTAAATCAAAGTAATTGAATTCGATTTACAGGAGAGAAAAGCCAATAATAAATTGATACTAGCTGTTTCGAATTACTTTTTTTTTTAAATGAAGTGTGTGTGATAAACTCCAATTTTGTGGTTTATATTGTGCTTAATTTGGGGGGTTTTATCAACTTTTTTCACATTTATTCAACGAAATAGCATGGTTTTGTAATTCTCCCTAAATTTGTACTTAAGTGTGAAAACATGTTTTTTAGGCCTTAAAATAGCTAAATTTAATTCACTTTAATTCCATTCTATGCCTTGATATGTTTGTTAAGTGATTTCAGGTTTAGAAGGCAAAGATTGGATTGAAGGAATGAAGAAAAAGCATGCAAAGTGGGAGAACTCATGAAGAAATGAAGGAATCGCAAAGCTGTCAAGCCTGACCTCTTTCTACTCAATTAATCATAACTTGAGCTACAGAGGTCCAAATGAGGCGGTTTTAATTGCGTTAGAAAGCTAACATTCGGGGCTTCAAAATGATATAAAATTTGCTATAGTTTCCTGGCGTTTAGGGATGCGTACGTGTGCATTACCCGCACACATCGCAGGATCAGCGTGGGTCCATTTTAGCAACTCGTGGCCAGCGATTTCTGAAGTATTTTGGGGCCAATCCGATCCAACTCATTTTTGATGCTATTGAACCCAAGGAATGAGGGAGGAATGAACTAAGTAGCCATAGTTTAGTTTTCATCATGTTTTAAGGTAGAATTCTAGAGAGAGAAGTCTCTCTCCCTTCTCTCTAGAATTTAGGGTAGTTTAGGTCAAATTATCTTGGATCCAACTTTTGATTCTTGTTTTGATTTAGCTTTCCCTCTTAATTTCTTGTTATTACATCTTTGATCTTCTAGTTTTACTTGTTAATTTCTTATTTTGCTCTCTTTTATGTTGATGAACCATTGTTGAATCTTGATTTCTTCTAATACAATTTTATGTTTCCATGTCTTCTTTTATGTCTATCTTCATTGCTATTGTTGATTTCTTGCTTATGTTAGTTATGGATTTTGTTAATTCTTACATTTTGTGATGTTTACTTTCATTACATTCTAGGTGTTTGATGAAATGCTTCTACTAGTTATTGAGTAGTTTTCTTGACTCTTGACCTAGGTTAAGGAAATTGGATAAACTTGAGTCATTGGGTCTCATTGAATTGGTGATTTGAGAACCCTTGATGGTCAATTTGATAACCATTGCTACTAGCCTACTACTAAGTCAATTAGTAGCTAGGTTAGGACTTATGGATTGATGTTGATCAAGCCATTTGACATACTTCAAGCATAGAAGTACACTTAATGAGCTTGGTTCCTCATAATTGTCAATATATGGTTTGTAGACAAGGATGGTGATCTCAATTTCCCATGTCTAGCCAAGAGTTCTTTTCCTTCCTTTTATTAGTTCTTGTCATTTACTTTCTTGTCATTTATATTTTCTTGTCAAGTACCAAATCAAACCCCCCTTGCATCTTCATAGCCAATAATTGATCACTTCATTGCAATTTCTTGTGAGACGACCCGATGTTTAAATACTTCGGTTAATTTTTATTGGGGTTTGTACTTGTGACAACCAAAATTTTTTATGTGAGAATTATTTGTTGGTTTGGAGCTATGCTTACAACGAAGTTCTTATTTCTATGAGAGAAATTCTAGACCGACATAACAAATTTCTCATTATCAGTGTACGAGTTGTTTATTTTAAGAATAGGTTGGATTGAACCAACTGCACTTTTTCTTTATATATATATATATATATATATATATATATATATATATAGGAAAAAGTGCATGATCCCACAAATTACTTCTGAAAAAAATTTTAAGAACCATAGCATTTCGGGATTCATTGTTAAATTTACTTTGATTCTCTAGATGTAGCTCCAAGATAAATCGAATCTAATTGATTCGAATTACTAGCTACCATTTACAAATAAGTTTTTTAAATTTACTCCGTTCAATTTAGCTATGAGAGTATGTCTTATAAATACAACCAGAAAGTTTGCTCTTCATTAGAATGACACTCACAATGGCTAGTGATGATAGTCTTTTAGATCTTGTGCACTACAGATGGATGATTAAGAAAAAAATATGAGAGAGAATAAAATTTACTGATAAGGATCCATTGAGTGTCTTTATCAATCTTTTTACGAGTTTTGCTAAGTTTCAGAATACTATAACCCAGAAATTAGGTGTTAATGGCATGAATGGGTGGAGAAATTATTTTATAGGATTCTGATTTTTTTTATCCGAGATAGTGTGAAGTATGACTCCTTTGTAATAGATAATGATGAAGCTTTGCAAGTTTTATTTCACTGTCGTTGTCAATTTTTCGAGATGAGAACTCAAGAACTATTGGCCAAGTTTGGAGATGTCAGATGTGGTCTCTAGTTCAAGAGATCGAATCGGATTCTTTAATTTAGCTATAGTAATGCCAAGAGCCTCTAGTTCAATGCCTGTTGTTGTCTCTTCATATGTACTTGTAATTGCACTCGAAGCAGTTTTGGTGGTATCTCCGTCCTTCGCAATTGATCTAAACTGCGTTAATGATAGAGAAATCGGTGATAATCGATCTTTTGGTGAGCTTTTAATTGTGATGGCAGATACTCCTGTTTATGATCCCGGTTCCAAGGGAGGGTGAAAACCGAATCTCGTGAAGCATGTACTGCATGATGACGACGATGTGGAGCCTGCTATGATAGATGAGGATATTGATGACGATCTAGAGAGGAGTAGTCTAGTTGGTTAGTGTGGGCCATTGCACATGGAAATTCAACAATATCCCCGCACTTTTCGACTTTAAATTTCGAGGTAATGGTACATCAGGATTTTTCAGATGTAGAATCCTGATTTGGGGGCAGAGATGCACATGATACAGTAACTCCAACTGAGTTCCAAGTTGGTCAACAGTTTCAGAGTAAAGAGAAAGCTGCTCTAAGTGTGAAGACTTATAACATTCATCATGGGGTTGAGTTTAGAGTGTTGGAGTCAGATCATATCAAGTACCATGAAAAGTGTAAGAAATTTGGAAAAGGTTGCAATTGGTTGATTTGGATCATTCTTTGCTAACGAAAAGGTATTTGGGAGGTCAGAAGATATAATGGACCTCATACATGTCTAGCCACAGAGATTTCTAGTGATCAGAGGAAGCTTGACTATCATGTTATATCTGAATTCATATTTTCTTTGGTCAGAGCTGATGCAACTATATCGATTAAGGTACTACAGAATGCAACAGAAGCAAATTTTGGTTTTAGCCCAACTTACAAAAAGGTTTGATTGGCTAAGTAGAAGGCTGTTGTGCAAATTTATAGGTATTGAAAAGAGTCATACAATGAGTTACCAAGATGGGCACTAGGTGTGCACACAACCATGTCGTGTAGCATTGCAATGCTGAAGACGAGTCCTGTGCGAGTTGGAGACCAGGTTGACGAGTCATCAGCTTATTTTCGTCGATTTTTCTGGACATTCCCACCATGCATTGAGGCCTTTAGGCATTATAAGTCGCTGGTCAGTATTAATGGTTGCGATTGCACAGGATGGTAATTCTAATATCACTTTTGTTCATACCCTGGGTCGAACTGTCCGACCCGGGATGATTGGTGGCAAAGCGACCGACCTCTTCAGGTCCGGCTATCCGACCTCTTCTTAAAGAGATCGGCCAAATCAACAGGAGAGCCCAGTAAAGGGCCCAAATAGAGGAACACGACCCAAATCCAAAGGCAGTTCAAGCCTACAGAGATAAAGGCGGTTCCGTTGAAAGATACGCTGACCTCAACTCAAAGATAAAGATAAGATAAGATAACTAAACTATCTTATCCAAAAGGTCACATCTCACCATTATAAATACACTGGAGCACCCAGGTATAACTCATACTCTGATTCTACATAGAACCTGCTAAATACCCGTGCTAACTTAAGCATCGGAGTCTCTTGCAGGTACCCCCCACCCTCCGGTGGCCAAGGATCAGCAGTGCAGCAAGTCCAACAAGTCGGACACAACAGCTCCGGCCGCCACCAGCCAGCCGGACACGTCATCTCCGACCAGCATAGAAGATCTCGTCCGAGATCGACCTACAGTTTCAGGTAACCCTCGGAACATTGGCGCCGTTGCCGGGGAACCTGGAAGTCATCCCAACACCATGGCGGACAACCATGACAACGATCACGATTCAGATCTAGAAAACAGAACGCCCCACAAAAACGCGGACACCCCACTAAAAGACACCCCAGAATCCAACGGAGACAAAAATCCAGCAAACCCGGGGGCAATAGAAGTACTTCAAGATCGCTTGAAGCAACTTGAAAAAGAAACCCAACAACAACGAGAAATTGGGAAGGATCTACAAAGAGAGATACGCCGACGTCGAGAATTGGAAGAAAAATTACAGCAATTGGAAGCCAATCTCAAATCGAAGGCCCCTTGGATCACTCCTGAGGAAAGCTCACGTAAAGAACAGGATCCATTCACCAGAGAGATCATGAAAACCAAAATTTCAAAAGACTTCAAACTCCCAGACATGATTTTGTACGATGGCACCACGGATCCCAACCATCATCTCAGTAATTTCAGAAGCAGAATGTACCTTACCGATACCTTAGATGCCGTTCGCTGCAAAGCCTTCCTGACAACCCTCACGAAGACGGCGATCAGATGGTTCGACAGCTTGCCTCCCAAGTCCATCTCAAACTTTGACGACCTAGCCGAAAAGTTCCTTGCCAGATTCTCTATCCAGAAAGATAAAGCTAAACACGCTCCCAGTCTACTAGGGATCATACAAGGAGATCAGGAGAGCCTCCACAACTACATGGAAAGATTCAACAAAACATGCATGGACATACAAAGCTTACCCACAGAGGCCGCCATCATGGGACTTATCAACGGCCTACGAGAGGGACCTTTCAGCCAGTCTATATCAAAAAAGTACCCGACCTCCTTAGACGAAGTGCAGGAACGGGCAGAAAAATACATCAACATGGAAGAAAATGCTCGGTTAGGAGAGACTTCAAAATTGGGGGCCTCCTACCGTGACAGAGACAATGAATCCAAGAGAAAAGAAGACCGACAAGGGGAAAAAATTAAAAAATACCATAATTATACTCCCCTCAGAGCATCCCTAGTCGAAATATACAAAGAGGTCTGCCATACAGAAAAAATCCCCCAGCACGGCCCCTCAAAGGAAAAAGGGGAGGAGGAAATCGGAAGGAATATTGTGAATATCATCGGGTCAGAGGACACGCCACCAACGAATGCTTCGACTTAAAAAATATCATAGAAAAATTGGTAAGGGAAGGAAAATTAGATCGATTCCTGGCCACCCGAGATGATGATCAAAGAAAAAGACGAAGGGATGAAGATACCGAGCGAACAGAATGATCACCTCGGACACCAGAAAGACATGTCCACATGATACATGGCGGATTCGCAGCAGGAGGGATCTCCAAATCTTCCCGCAAAAGGTATCTCAAAGAAGTGTATCATGTCGAAGGAGAGGAGGAAGCACTCAACATCCCAGCGATAACATTCACTAAGGAGGACGCGTCCGGCATCATCACAGGACACGACGATCCCATGGTCATCACCATCATATTGGCAAACGCCAACCTACACCGCACCTTAATAGATCAAGAGAGTTCTGCCGACATCTTATTCAAGACAGCCTTTGACAAACTCGGCTTAGAAGAAAAAGAACTTAAGGCATATCCAAACAGTCTGTTCGGGTTAGGCGATACCCCGGTTCGACCACTAGGATATATATCACTACATACAACCTTCGGAAAAGGAGACCAATCCAGGACCCTCAAAATAGACTACATCATAGTCGATGTAAGTTCAGCTTACAATGCTCTCATAGGTCGGACAACACTCAACCAACTCGGCGCAATAGTCTCGATCCCACACCTATGTATGAAGTTTCCAACTCCAAAAGGGATAGCCACGATAAAAGCTGACCAAAAGATGGCACGTCGTTGTTATAACGAAAGCCTAAACCTCAGAGGCAAAGGAGAAGAGTTCCACACAATCGAGTTGGGCGGAGTTCAACGACGAGAAGATCTTCGCCCCCAACCAGAGAGCGAGATAGAAAGAATTCAGATCGGGGACACCTCGGAAAAAACAACTAATATCGATACAATCCTCAAAGGAGATTTAAAAGAATTGCTAATACAATTCTTGCGAGATAATGTCGACCTCTTTGCATGGAAAGCTGCGGACATGCCAGGCATAGACCCTAAGCTAATGTGCCACAAGTTGGCGGTCTACCCAGGATCTCGACCAGTACAGCAGAGACGAAGAAAGCTGGGGCCAGAGCGATCCCAGGCTGTGGAAGAGCAAGTACAGGCACTACTGGAAGCCGGATTTATAAGAGAAGTTAAATATCCGCTATGGCTAGCCAATGTCGTCTTGGTGAAAAAATCGAATGGGAAGTGGCGAATGTGCACCGATTACACCGATCTCAACAAAGCTTGCCCAAAAGATCCATACCCACTCCCAAGTATTGACACCCTGGTAGATGCTTCCTCTGGATATAAATATCTCTCGTTTATGGACGCGTATTCAGGATACAACCAAATCCCCATGTATCCACCAGATCAAGAAAAGACCTCATTTTTAACACCAAAGGCAAACTACTGTTACATCGTGATGCCCTTCGGTCTCAAGAACGCAGGAGCTACTTATCAAAGACTAATGAATAAAGTTTTTTTGAATCACATCGGAAACATCATGGAGGTCTATGTGGACGACATGCTAATAAAAACACAAAGCGAAGAGACGCTATTGTCCGACCTGGCTCAAGTATTCGACACCATAAGGAAACATGACAAGCGACTCAATCCCGCGAAATGCACATTTGCAGTAGAAGCAGGCAAATTCTTAGGCTTCATGCTCACTCAAAGAGGAATTGAAGCAAATCCAGACAAATGTCAGGCCATACTCAACATGAAGAGCCCAACCTGTGTTAAAGAAGTACAGCAACTCAACGAGAGACTGGCCGCCCTATCCCGATTCTTAGCAGGAGCTGCGATAAGATCTCTCCCCTTCTATGCTACTTTAAGAAAGGGAAAACAGTTCGAATGGACGACAGAATGTGAGCAAGCATTTAAAGACTTCAAGGAGTTCTTAGGACGGCCACCTATCTTATCTCGACCACGAGAAGGAGAACCGCTCATATTATATCTCGCAGTAGGGAGTCTGGCAATAGCCTCAGCACTAGTCAGAGAAGACGAAAATGGGCAACAACCCGTCTACTTCATTAGCAAGGCACTACAGGGATCTGAGCTGAACTACCAGAAAATAGAAAATTTGCCTATACTCTTATCCTAACATCTCGATGACTCCGCCCGTACTTCCAGGCTCACACCATTAAGGTTCAAACTAACCAGCCCATAAAAGGAATATTGCAGAAAACAGATCTAGCAGGCAGAATTCTACAATGGGCAGTCGAGTTGTCAGAGTTTGACCTCCAATATGAAGCTCGGACGGCCATCAAATCACAGTAGCTGGCCGATTTTATCGCAGAATTCACAGATGCCCTAGAAACCCCCACAAAATGAAATCTCTACGTAGACGGTTCTTCAAATAAAACTGGAAGTGGTGCGGGCGTGATAATAGAAAGCAACCAAGGAACCCAAGTTGAGCTCTCCCTCAAGTTCAGGTTCCCGGCCTCAAACAACCAGGCGGAATATGAAGCATTATTAGCTGGTTTGAAGCTGGCTAAGGAAGTCGGAGCTTAAAAACTCAACATTTACACCGATTCACAAGTGGTCACATCACAAATAACAGGGAGCTACCAAGCCAAAGATCCCACCATGAAAAAGTATTTGGATAAAACCAAGGAACAGCTCGGACAAGTTGGGGAGTATAAGATCTGCCACATACCCTGCGAAAAAAATGCCCGAGCTGACGCACTCTCAAAACTAGCCAGCACCAAACCAGGGGGTAACAATAGAAGCCTCATCCAGGAAATGTTGCAGAACCCGTCAATCTCGGAAGAGGAAAAAGTCCTGACTATAATAAGTCAGGACCAAGGATGGATGACCCCTATAGCCAACTACCTTAGAACAGGAACGCTCCCCACAGAAGAAAAGGACGCAAAAAGGCTAAAAAGGGAGGCACAGTACTACACCATCATAAACAACATCCTGTACAAAAGAGGAGTCTCAACACCTTTACTAAAATGCGTGCCAACCTCCAACACAAGAGAAGTGCTAGAAGAAATACACGGTAGTATCTGTGGCAATCATCTCGAAGCACGAGCTCTCGCCAGAAAAGTGCTCCGGACGGGATTTTATTGGCCAACTCTACAGAAAGAAGCCACAGAATTTGTAAAGACATGCTCACCATGTCAGAAACATGCCAACTTTCACATCGCCCCGCCAGAAGAGCTCATCAGCGTGACCTCGCCTTGGCCGTTCGCAAAATGGGGACTCGATCTTCTCGGCCCCTTCCCACAGGGATCAGGACAAGTCAAATTCCTCATAGTAGGGGTAGATTACTTTACAAAATGGATCGAGGCAGAGCCCCTAGCCAATGCCACCGCTCAAAGAAGCCGGAAATTCTTATATAGAAATATTGTCACAAGGTTCGGGGTTCCATATTCAATAACCACAGACAATGGCACCCAATTCACAGATGCAGGCTTCAGAAAACTAGTAGTCGACTTGAATATAAAGCACCAGTACACCTCCGTCGAACATCCACAAGCCAATGGGCAGGCCGAAGCTGCTAACAAAGTCATATTGGCCGGATTAAAACAGAGATTACAAGATGCAAAGGGAGCCTGGGCAGAAGAGCTTCCACAGGTCCTGTGGGCATATCGAACAACACCACATTCCACCACGAAGGAATCCCCCTTCCGATTAGCATACGGAATAGAGGCGATGATTCCAGTAGAGATTGAGGAAGGGTCGCCTAGAGTAGTTTACTACAATGAGGGAGCAAACTCCCAACTTCAGAGAGAAGAACTTGACTTGTTACCCGAAATCCAAGAAAGAGCTCGGATCAGGGAAGAAGCTCTAAAACGCCGAATGGCTTCCAGATATAATCAAAAGGTAGTGCCGAGAAGTTTTGCAGAGAATGATCTCATCCTAATCCGAAATGATATTGGAACAACTCGACCGGGAGAGGGAAAGCTGGCAGCAAACTGGAAAGGACCCTACCGAGTTGTAGAAGTACTCGGAAAGGGCTACTACAGACTGTCTGAACTCGATGGACGAGAGCTTCCCAGGTCATGGCACGCCTGCAACCTCAGAAGGTACTACAGTTAGAAAAGATAAAGGATCTCATCATTGGATGCACTCTTTTTCCTGAAAAGGTTTTTTAATGAGGCACCAAGTTGAGACTCAGACAATCCCATATGTATATATTTGCACTTTTCCTTTAAGTAAAATATATTTTAGATATTCTACAAAGATTTCAAGACGCATTAATCTGAAGCATTTTCATCGTCCGATTATAAAGCAACAGATCGGCAGAAAGTGAAAAACAATTTCACTGCACGATCACGATAAAGACAACCGTTCGATAAAGGTGAAAACGCGATTCACCCAAAGGACGATCTAGAGATAACAACCACTTTCTACAAATCGGCAAAGATGAACACAGAATAATGTAAGAAGTTATCGAAAGTAATCTAAAAAAGAACCTGACGAGGTCTTACGGATTGCTAAAATAATAACTTAAAGACTGGCCGACGTGGAGAAGTCGGACCAAGTCAACCCAAGTTATAAGTAAACCCTGGAAAGAGGTCTGGCCAACCCTATTAAAGAGGATTACTTTAACTTAGAAGGGCTCGACATGACAAAGTCAGCCCAAAATGAAAAGTTATAAAAGTAGTCCCTGAAAGAGACCTGACAAAGGTCCAAGAAAGAGGATTACAAAAATAACTTAAAGGAGACCGATATAACGAAGTCGGACTCCTACTACTTAAAAGTTATCAAAGTAGTCCCTGAAAGAGATCTGACAAAGATCCAAGAAAGAGGACTACATAACTTAAAGGAGACCGATATAACGAAGTCGGACTCCTACTACTTAAAAGTTATCAAAGTAGTCCCTGAAAGAGATCTGACAAAGATCCAAGAAAGAGGACTACATAACTTAAAGGAGACCGATATAACGAAGTCGGACTCCTACTACTTAAAAGTTATCAAAGTAGTCCCTGAAAGAGATCTGACAAAGATCCAAGAAAGAGGACTACATAACTTAAAGGAGACCGACATAACCAAGTCGGACTCCTACTACTGAAAATTTATCAAAGTAATTCCTGAAAGAGACCTGACAAAGGTCCAAGAAAGAGGATTACAAAAATAACTTAAAGGAGACTGATATAACGAAATCGGACTCCTACTACTTAAAAGTTATCAAAGTAGTCCCTGAAAGAGATCTGACAAATATCCAAGAAGGAGGACTACAAGTAACTTAAAGGAGACCGATATAACCAAGTCAGACTCTTACTACCAAGAAGTTATCAAAGTAATCCCTGAAAGAGACCTGACAAAGGTCCAAGAAAGAGGATCACAAAAATAACTTAAAAAGAGATTGACCTGACGAAGTCAATCTCCTACAAAAAACTTATAAAAGTAATCTCTGAAAGAGGGGATTACAATAATAACTTAGAAAGGGACCAACGCAAAGGAACCGGCCACAAATACAGAAACCCGAGAAACAAGTTGGACCCCACAAATCGGAACCTCAAAGGATTCAAACTACAAACAAAAAAGTAATCCAAGGAGGTCGAGCAGCAAGATTTCGAACATCAATAGAAAAACAAAAAAGATGTCAAGTCAAGCAACTACTTCTACTTTGTAAAGTTATAAGGCTTGGAAGGCCACCAAAACCTACCACAAAAGAGATAACAAGTTACCTTTTGTTTTTCAAAATAAAAAGTTGCCAGACAAGCAACTAGAAAGTATCATCAAATAAATAAAAAAGTTCTAAAAGAGCCCACAAGCCGGGCCAACTACACAAATTTTCAAGAAGAGATCAGCAAGCATCAGGAACCTTCTTGGCAGCATCAGGACAAGGAGAAGGAGGGCGAGTCTGGATCGGCACAGCATCCACAGTTCCATCCTCCGATTCAAGATCTGGCAATCCGAGTCGGGCACAGCAGGAGGAACCGAAAAGGTCGGCACTTTGGTAGAAGACACAGGGGGAGGAACAACATCATCATCATCACCCTCATCATCGGGGACAATCTTGCCATCCCTGACTATATTATCCAGGCTAAAAAGGGTGAGATCGGCCTCGGGAGCAATGACCCGAACTTGCTCCTTCAAGTTCTCGTAAGCAGCAGTCACGCTGCCAACGAGATGACCTTGAAGCTCAGAATAATCTTCTCGGGCATGGTCGAGCTCCTCCCTCAGGCGCAGCACCTCTCGATAAGAGGTAACATAACTATCCTTGTGCATCAAGACTGCGTCCTCAGCCAACCTCAACGAAGCTGCCAATGACTGAGAACTCGTCTCCTCATTCTTCAAGTCCTTCTCCAGCTTGGCCACTGGTGCACGAAATTGTGATGTCCAGGCTCGAACAATCCCTGGCAACGTGAGCAACTTGGTACGCGTAAACGTGATTACACTTTAATTATGTAAAATTCATGGCTCTTTCTTGTCTCTGGCAATGGCGCCAAGAACATGGTGCCAATACCATGGTTCACAACTTCGATAAAACTAACCAGCAAGTGCACTGGGTCGTCCAAGTAATACCTTACGTGAGTAAGGGTCGAATCCCACGGAGATTGTTGGTATGAAGCAAGCTATGGTCACCTTGCAAATCTCAGTTAGGCAGATATAAATGGATAATGGTGTTTTCAAATTTAATATAATAAAATAGGGATAGAGATACTTATGTAAATCATTGGTAGGAATTTCAGATAAGCGAATGGAGATGCTTATCGTTCCTCTGAACCTCTGCTTTCCTGCTATCTTCATCCAATCAGTCTCACTCCTTTCCATGGCTGGCTTTATGTGATACATCACCACTGTCAATGGCTACTTTCGGTTATCTCTCGAGAAAATGATCCAATGCCCTGTCACGGCACGGCTAATCGTCTGGAGGCATCACCCTTGCCAATGGCTTCATCTTATCCTCTCAGTGAATAATATGCTCACGCACCCTGTCACGGCACGGCTATTCATCTGTCGGTTCTCGATCATGCTGGAATAGGATTTACTATCCTTTTGCGTCTGTCACTAACGCCCTGCAATCGCGAGTTCGGAGCTCGTCACAGTCATTCAATCATTGAATCCTACTCGGAATACCACAGACAAGGTTTAGACTTTCCGGATTCTCTTGAATGCCGCCATCATTCTAGCTTATGCCACGAAGATTCTGGTTAGGAGATCTAAGAGATATTCATTCTAGCTTATTTCATGTAGAACGGAAGTGTTTGTCAGGCACGCGTTCATAAGGGAGAAGGATGATGAGCGTCACACATAATCATCACCTTCATCACGTTCTTGGATGCGAATGGATATCTTAGAAGAGAAATAAGAAGAATTGAATAGAGAACAGTAGTACTTGCATTAATCTTTGAGGAACAGCAGAGCTCCACACCTTAATCTATGGAGTGTAGAAACTCTACCATTGAAAATACATAAGTGAAGGTTTAGGCATGGCCGAGAAGGCCAGCCCCCAAAACGAGATCACAGGATCAAAATACAATCCAGGATGCCAAATACAATAGTAAAGGGTCCTATTTATAATAAACTAGCTACTAGGGTTTACATGAGTAAGTAATTGATGCATAAATCCACTTCCGGGGCCCACTTGGTGTGTGCTTGGGCTGGGCTTTGAGTGTTACACGTGTAGAGGTCCTCCTTGGAGTTGAACGCCAGCTTTAGTGCCAGTTTGGGCGTTCAACTCTGGTTTTGGCTCCTTTTCTGGCGCTGGACGCCAGAATTGGGCAGAGAGCTGGCGTTGAACGCCAGTTTACGTCGTCTATTCTTAGCCAAAGTATGGACTATTATATATTGCTGGAAAGCCCTGGATGTCTACTTTCCAATGCAATTGGAAGCGCGCCATTTCGACTTCTGTAGCTCCAGAAAATCCACTTTGAGTGCAGGGAGGTCAGAATCCAACAGCATCAGCAGTCCTTCTTCAACCTCTGAATCTGATTTCTGCTCAAGTCCCTCAATTTCAGCCAGAAAATACCTGAAATCACAGAAAAACACACAAACTCATAGTAAAGTCCAGAAATGTGAATTTAACATAAAAACTAATGAAAACATCCCTAAAAGTAACTAGATCCTACTAAAAACATACTAAAAACAATGCCAAAAAGCGTATAAATTATCCGCTCATCACAACACCAAACTTAAATTGTTGCTTGTCCCCAAGCAACTGAAAATAAAATAGGATAAAAAAAAGAGAATATACTATAAATTCCAAACTATCAATGAAACAGAGCTTCAATCATATGAGCGGGACTTATAGCTTTTTGCCTCTTGAATAGTTTTGGCATCTCACTTTATCCATTGAGGTTCAGAATGATTGGCATCTATAGGAACTTCAGATTTCGAATAGTGTTATTGACTCTCCTAGTTCAGTATGATGATTCTTGAACACAGCTTCTTTATGAGTCTTGGCCGTGGTCCTAAGCACTTTGTTTTCCAGTATTACCACCGGATACATAAATGCCACAGACACATAATTGGGTGAACCTTTTCAGATTGTGACTCAACTTTGCTAAAGTCCCCAATTAGAGGTGTCCAGGGTTCTTAAGCACACTCTTTTTTTGCTTTGGACCTTGACTTTAACCGCTCAGTCTCAAGTTTTCACTTGACACCTACACGCCACAAGCACATGGTTAGGGACAGCTTGGTTTAGCCGCTTAGACCAGGATTTTATTCCTTTAGGCCCTCCTATCCACTGATGCTCAAAGCCTTGGGATCCTTTTTATTTGCCCTTGCCTTTTGGTTTTAAGGGTTATTGGCTTTTTCTGCTTGCTTTTTCTTTTTCTTTCTATTTTTTTTCTAAATTTTTTTTTCGCCCCTTTTTTTTTCTTTTTCTTTTTTTTTCTACAAGCTTTGTTCTTTGCTGCTTTTTCTTGCTTCAAGAATCATTTTTATGATTTTTCAGATTATCGAATAACATGTCTCCTAGTCATCATTCTTTCAAGAGCCAACATATTTAACATTCTTAAACAACAACTTCAAAAGACATATGCACTGTTCAAGCATACATTCAGAAAACAAGAAGCATTGTCACCACATCAATATAATTAAGCTAAGTTCAAAGATAAATTTGAAACTCATGTACTTCTTGTTCTTTTGATTTAAAACATTTTTCATTTAAGAGAGGTGATGGATTCATAGGACATTCATATCTTTAAGACAAAGTTACTAACTACTAATGATCATGTAATGAAGACACAAACATGGATAAGCACATAACATAGAAAACGAAAAACAGAAGAAATAAGAACAAGGAATGAGTCCACCTTAGTGATGGTGGCGTTTCCTTCTTGAGGAACCAATGATGTCCTTGAGCTCTCCTATGTCTCTTCCTTGTCTTTGTTGCTCCTCCCTCATTGCTTTTTGATCTTCTCTTATTTCATGAAGCATGATGGAGTGCTCTTGATGTTCCACCTTTAGTTGTCCCATATTGGAACTCAATTCTCCTAGGGAGGTGTTGATTTGCTCCCAATAGTTTTGTGGAGGAAAATGCATTTGAGGCATCTCCGGAATCTCATGGTGATAAGTTTCATACGCCTCTTGAGCTCCATGAATGGGCTCTCTTGCTTGCTCCATCTTTTTCTTAGTGATGGGCTTCTCTTCCTTAATAGGAATGTCTCCTTCTATGAAAGCTCCAGCTGAGTAACATAGATGGCAAATGAGGTGAGGGAAGGCTAACCTTGCCACAGTGGAGGACTTGTCAGCCACCTTGTAGAGTTCTTGAGATATAATCTCATGAACTTCCACCTCTTCTCCAATCATGATGCTATGGATCATGATGGCCCGGTCTATAGTAACTTCAGACCGGTTGCTAGTGGGAATGATTGAGCATTGAATGAACTCCAACCATCCTCTAGCTATAGGCTTGAGGTCCAATCTTCTTAGTTGAACCGGCTTGCCTTTGGAGTCAATCTTCCATTGAGCTCCTTCTACACATATGTCCATAAGGACTTGGTCCAACTTTTGATCAAAGTTGACTCTCCTTGTGTAGGGGCGTGCGTTCTCTTCCATGTTTGGCAAGTTGAACGCCAACCTCACATTTTCCGGACTAAAATCTAAGTATTTCCCCCGAACCATTGTAACATAGTTCTTTGGATCCGGGTTCTTACTTTGATCATGGTTCTTGGTGATCCATGCATTGGCATAGAACTCTTGAACCATTAGGATGCCGACTTGTTGGATGGGATTTGTTAGAACTTCCCAACCTCTTCTTTGAATTTCATGTCGGATCTCCGGATACTCATTTCTTTTGAGTTTAAAAGGGACCTCAGGGATCACCTTCTTCTTGGCCACAACATCATAGAAGTGGTCTTGATGGGCTTTGGAGATGAACCTTTCCATCTCCCATGACTCAGATGTGGAAGCTTTTATCTTCCCTTTCCCTCTTCTAGAGGATTCTCCGGTCTTGGGTGCCATCAATGGTAATGGAAAAACAAAAAAGCTATGCTTTTACCATACCAAACTTAGAATATTGCTCGCCCTCGAGCAATAAACAAAAGAATAGAAGAAGAAGAAGAAGAAATATGGAGAGGGAGAGGGAGATGTGGTTTCGGCCAAGAGGAGTGTAGAGGGGTGTGTTGTGTGAATTTGATGAAGAATGGAGGGCTTGATATAGGGTAGGGAGGTGGGGTATTGGTTCGGCCATATGGGTGGGTTTGGGTGGGAAATTGGTTTTGAATTTTGAAGGTAGGTGGAGTTTATGAGGTAGGTTTATGGGGAAGAGGAGATGGATGTGAGTGGTGAAGGTTTAGTGGGGAAGAGAGATTGAGGTGATTGGTGAGGGGTTTTTAGGGAAGAGTGTTTATGGGGTTGTGTGAAAGAGAGTGGTGAGAAGAAGTGAGTGGAGGTAGGTGGGGATCCTGTGGGGTCCACAGGTCCTGGGATGATCCTGTGGGGTCCACAGATCCTGAGATGATCCTGTGGGGTCCACAGATCCTGAGGTGTCAAAGTATTTACATCCCTGCACCCATTAGGCATGTAAAAATGCCTTTGTACCCAACTCTGGGCGTTCAGCGCCAGGTTGGTGGCCATTTTGGGCGTTCAGTGCCCATTTGTGTGCCATTTCTGGCGTTGAACGCCAGAACCATGCCTGTTCTGGCGCTGAACGCCAGACAGATGCTCCTTCAGGGTGTGATTTTTCTTCTGCTGTTTTTGACTCTGTTTTCAATTTTTATATTTATTTTGTGACTCCACATGATCATGAACCTAAGAAAACATGAAAAACAATAAAAATAAGAATTAGATAAACATTGGGTTGCCTCCCAACAAGCGCTTCTTTAATGTCAATAGCTTGACAGTGAGCTCTCATGGAGCCTCATAGATGTGCAGAGCTTTGTTGAGACTCTCCAACACCAAACTTAGAGTTTGGATATGGGAGTTCAACACCAAACTTAGAGTTTGGTTGTGGCCTCCCAACACCAAACTTAGAGTTTGACTGTGGGGGCTCTGGTTGACTCTGCTTTGAGAGAAGCTTTTTCTGCTTCCTCTCCATGGTTGCAGAGGGAGATCCTTGAGTTTTAAACACAAGGGAGTCCTCATTCCATTGAAGGAATATTTCACCTCTGTCAACATCGATCACAGCTCTTGCTGTGGCCAGGAAAGGTCTTCCTAGGATGATGGATTCATCCTCTTCCTTTCCAGTATCCAGGACTATGAAATCAGCAGGGATGTGAAGGCCTTCAACCTTTACTAACACGTCCTCTACTTGTCCATAAGCCTGTTTTCTTGAGCTGTCTGCCATCTCTAGTGAGATTTTAGCAGCTTGCACCCCATAGATTCCCAGTTTCTCTATTACAGAGAGGGGCATGAGGTTTATTCCTGAACCAAGGTCACACAGAGCCTTAAAGATCATGGTGCCTATGGTGCAGGGTATTATGAACTTTCCAGGATCCTGTCTTTTCTGAGGCAATGTCAGTTGATCCAGATCACTTAGTTCATTGATGAACAAGGGAGGTTCAACTTCCCAAGTATCAATGCCAAATAATTTGGCATTCAGCTTCATGATTGCACCAAGAAACTTGGCAGTTTGCTCTTCAGTAACATCCTCATTCTCTTCAGAAGAGGAATACTCATCAGAGCTCATGAAGGGCATAAGGAGGTTCAATGGAATCTCTATGGTCTCTAGATGAGCCTCAGAGTCCTTTGGTTCCTCAGAGGGAAGCTCCTTATTGACCACTGGACGTCCCAGGAGGTCTTCCCCCTTGGGATTCACGTCCTCTCCTCTCCTCTCAGGTTCGGCCATGATGCTTATGTCAATGGCCTTGCACTCTCCTTTTGGATTCTCTTCTGTATTGCTTGGGAGAGTACTAGGAGGGATTTCAGTGATCCTTTTACTCAGCTAGCCCACTTGTGCTTCCAAATTTCTAATGGAAGACCTGGTTTCATTCATGAAACTCACAGTGGCCTTAGATAGATCAGAGACTAGATTTGCTAAATTAGAAGCATTTTGTTCAGAGTTCTCTGTCTGTTGCTGAGTGGATGATGAAAAAGGTTTATTATTGTTAAACCTATTTCTTCCACCATTATTAAAGCCTTGTTGGGGCTTTTGATCCTTCCATGAGAAATTTGGATGATTTCTCCATGTTGAGTTATAGGTGTTTCCATAAGGTTCACCTAAGTAATTTACCTCTGCTATTGCAGGGTTCTCAGGATCATAAGCTTCTTCTTCAGAAGATGCCTCTTGAGTACTGTTGGATGCAGCTTGCATTCCATGCAGACTCTGAGAGATCATATTGACTTGCTGAGTCAATATTTTATTCTGAGCCAATATGGCATTCAGAGTATCAACCTCAAGAACTCCCTTCTTCATAGGCGTCCCATTACTCACAGGATTCCTTTCAGAAGTGTACATGAACTGGTTATTAGCAACCATGTCAATGAGTTCTTGAGCTTTTGCAGGCGTTTTCTTTAGGTGAATGGATCCACCTGCAGAAGTGTCCAGTGACATCTTTGATAGCTCAGATAAACCATCATAGAATATACCCAGGATGGTCCATTCTGAAAGCATGTCAGAAGGACACTTTTTGGTCAACTGTTTGTATCTTTCCCAAGCTTCATAGAGGGATTCACCTTCTTTCTGTCTGAAGGTTTGAACATCAGCTCTAAGCTTGCTCAGCTTTTGAGGAGGAAAGTACTTGGCTAAGAAAGTCGTGACCAGCTTATCCCAAGAGTTCAGGCTGTCTTTGGGTTGAGAATCCAACCATAATCTAGCTCTGTCTTTTACAGCAAAAGGGAAAAGCATGAGCCTGTAGACTTCAGGATCTACTCCATTAGTCTTAACAGTATCACATATCTGCAAGAATTCAGTCAAGAACTGAAAAGGATCTTCAGATGGAAGTCCATGAAACTTGCAGTTCTGCTGCATTAGAGAAACTAATTGAGGTTTCAGCTCAAAGTTGTTTACTCCAATGGCAGGAATGGAGATGCTTCTTCCATGTAAATTGGAATTAGGTGCAGTGAAGTCACCAAGCATCTTCCTTACATTATTATTATTTTTGGCTGCCATCTCCTTCTCCTGTTCGAAAATTTCTGAAAGGTTATCTCTGGATTGTTGTATTTTAGCTTCTCTTAATTTTTTCTTCAGAGTCCTTTCAGGTTCTGGATCTGCTTCCACAAGAATGTTCTTATCCTTGCTCCTGCTCATATGACAAAGAAGAAGGCACAGAAAAATAATAATAATAATAGAGATCCTTTATACCACAGTATAGGGATCCCTGTGTGAGTAGAAGAAGAGGGGGAGACAAAGAATGTAATATAATGGAAGAAACACAACTGTGAGGATGGCAGAGATGTGAGATGAGATGTTAGGATATGAATGAATAAATAGAATAAGATGGGGGAGGGATAATTTTCGAAAATTATTTTGAAAAAGAGTTAGTGATTTTCGAAAATGGTTTTTGAAAATTGTTAGTATTTTTTTCGAAAATTTTTTTTTTAAATTAAAAATAAAAATAATTAGTTAATTAAAAAGAAATTTTTGAAAAAAAAGGAAGATATTTTCGAAAATTAGAGAGAGAGAGTTAGTTAGGTAGTTTTGAAAAAGTTAAGAAACAAACAAAAAGTTAGTTAGTTAGTTGAAACAAATTTTGAAAAGATAAGAAGTTAGGAAGTTAGAAAAGATATTTTAAAAAGATATTTTTTTGAAAAAGATAAGATAAGTAGATATTTTTGAAAAGATATGATTGAAATTAGTTTTGAAAAAGATTTGATTTTTAAAATCACAATTAATGACTTGATTCATAAGAAATCACAAGATATGATTCTAGAACTTAAAGTTTGAATCTTTCTTAACAAGCAAGTAACAAACTTCAAATTTTTGAATCAAAACATTAATTGTTTATGTTATTTTTGAAAATTTGGTATAAAAATAAGAAAAAGATTTTTGAAAATTTTTTTTTTAATTTTCGAAAATAACTAAGAATTTTGAAAAAGATTTTATTTTTGAAAAAGATTTTGAAAAAGATAAGATTTTCAAATTGAAAATTTGATTTGACTCATAAGAAACAACTTGATTTTTTAAAAATTTTTGAAAAAGTCAACTCAAATTTTCGAATTTGATGAGAGAAAAAGGGAAAGATATTTTTTTGATTTTTGAAATTTTTATGAAAAACATGAAAATTATGCAATGCATGAAATTTTTAGATCAAAACAATGAATGCATGCAAGAATGCTATGAATGTCAAGATGAACACCAAGAACACTATGAATGTCAAGATGAACATCATAGACACAATTTTGAAAAATTTTTAATGCAAAGAAAACATACAAGACACCAAACTTAGAATTCTTTAATGCTTAGACACTAAGAATTCAAGAATGCATATGAAAAACAAGAAAAGACACAAAGCAAAAAATCATCAAGATCAAACAAGAAGACTTACCAAGAACAACTTGAAGATCATGAAGAACACTATGAATGCATGAAATTTTCGAAAAATATGCAAGATGCATATGCAAGTGACACCAAACTTATAACATGACTCAAGACTCAAACAAGAAACACAAAAATATTTTTTGATTTTTTTGATTTTCTAAATTTTTTTGGATTTTTTTTTTAAATTTATTGAAAAGGGAAAATCAGGATTCCAAAACTTTTTATATGAATTCCAGGAATCTTGTATTCTTAGTCTAAAGCTTCAGTCCAGGAATTAGACATGGCTCACTAGCCAGCCAAGCTTTCAAAGAAAGCTCCAGTCCAAAACACTAGACATGGCCAATGGCCAGCCAAGCTTCAGCATTTAACACCAGAGTATATTGCTCTTGATAACAAATTGCTGCTCATCATTTATCAAGTATGTAACTTACCTCTGATGGTTTGGAAGCCTCAGTCCAAAAGAATTTAGACATGGCTTTACAGCCAGCCAGGCTTCACATGCTTCATGAAACACTAGAATTCTTTCTTAAAAATCTTGAATAAAATTTTTGAAAACATTTTTATTTTTTTTTCGAAAACAGATGAGAAAGTTTTGAAAGATTTTTTTGAAAAATTTTTGAAAACAAAACAAAAAAGAAAATTACCTAATCTGAGCAACAGGATGAACCGTCAGTTGTCCAAACTCAAACAATCCCCGGCAACAGCGCCAAAAACTTGGTGTTGTTGCCGGGATTGGGATCTCAGATGATTCTTGGCGCCAAACAGGAACAATTAAGTCCCCGGCAACGGCGCCAAAAACTTGGTGCACGAAATTGTGATGTCCAGGCTCGAACAATCCCTGGCAACGTGAGCAACTTGGTACGCGTAATCGTGATTACACTTTAATTATGTAAAATTCATGGCTCTTTCTTGTCTCTGGCAATGGCACCAAGAACATGGTGCCAATACCATGGTTCACAACTTCGATACAACTAACCAGCAAGTGCCCTGGGTTGTCCAAGTAATACCTTACGTGAGTAAGGGTCGAATCCCACGGAGATTGTTGGTATGAAGCAAGCTATGGTCACCTTGCAAATCTCAGTTAGGCAGATATAAATGGATAATGGTGTTTTCGAATTTAATATAATAAAATAGGGATAGAGATACTTATGTAAATCATTGGTAGGAATTTCAGATAAGCGAATGGAGATGCTTTTCGTTCCTCTGAACCTCTGCTTTCCTGCTATCTTCATCCAATCAGTCTCACTCCTTTCCATGGCTGGCTTTATGTGATACATCACCACTGTCAATGGCTACTTTCGGTCATCTCTCGGGAAAATGATCCAATGCCCTGTCACGGCACGGCTAATCGTCTGGAGGCATCACCCTTGCCAATGGCTTCATCTTATCCTCTCAGTGAATAATATGCTCACGCACCCTGTCACGGCACGGCTATTCATCTGTCGGTTCTCGATCATGCTGGAATAGGATTTACTATCCTTTTGCGTCTGTCACTAACGCCCTGCAATCGCGAGTTCGGAGCTCGTCACAGTCATTCAATCATTGAATCCTACTCGGAATACCACAGACAAGGTTTAGACTTCCCGGATTCTCTTGAATGCCGCCATCATTCTAGCTTATGCCACGAAGATTCTGGTTAGGAGATCTAAGAGATATTCATTCTAGCTTATTTCATGTAGAACGAAAGTGTTTGTCAGGCACGCGTTCATAAGGGAGAAGGATGATGAGCGTCACACATAATCATCACCTTCATCACGTTCTTGGATGTGAATGGATATCTTAGAAGAGAAATAAGAAGAATTGAATAGAGAACAGTAGTACTTGCATTAATCTTTGAGGAACAGCAGAGCTCCACACCTTAATCTATGGAGTGTAGAAACTCTACCGTTGAAAATACATAAGTGAAGGTTCAGGCATGGCCGAGAAGGCCAGCCCCCAAAACGAGATCACAGGATCAAAATACAATCCAGGATGCCAAATACAATAGTAAAGGGTCCTATTTATAATAAACTAGCTACTAGGGTTTACATGAGTAAGTAATTGATGCATAAATCCACTTCCGGGGCCCACTTGGTGTGTGCTTGGGCTGGGCTTTGAGTGTTACACGTGTAGAGGTCCTCCTTGGAGTTGAACGCCAGCTTTAGTGCCAGTTTGGGCGTTCAACTCTGGTTTTGGCTCCTTTTCTGGCGCTGGACGCCAGAATTGGGCAGAGAGCTGGCGTTGAACGCCAGTTTACGTCGTCTATTCTTGGCCAAAGTATGGACTATTATATATTGCTGGAAAGCCCTGGATGCTACTTTCCAATGCAATTAGAAGCGCGCCATTTCGAGTTCTGTAACTCCAGAAAATCCACTTTGAGTGTAGGGAGGTCAGAATCCAACAGCATCAGCAGTCCTTCTTCAACCTCTGAATCTGATTTCTGCTCAAGTCCCTCAATTTCAGCCAGAAAATACCTGAAATCACAGAAAAATACACAAACTCATAGTAAAGTCCAGAAATGTGAATTTAACATAAAAACTAATGAAAACATCCCTAAAAGTAACTAGATCCTACTAAAAACATACTAAAAACAATGCCAAAAAGCGTATAAATTATCCGCTCATCAGCCACCTTCGTCTCAAGCTCCTCCTTTAACTCCTTCATCCGATCAAAATCTTGTTTCGCCTCCTCCATAAATGCTTTAGTGGCGTGGAGAGGGAGATTCTGAGCAGTCCAATATATGGCAGCTGACATATATGCCATCTTCACATGATTTCGGGCCATGAATTCCAAGTGATGAAGGATGGACACATCGTCCATGGAGAGAGCACTGTAGGGACCGATTTGTTGATCCACGAATTCAATAGCATTAAAATCAGGATCATCGAGGTCGAAGGGCTCAGTAGTCTTTTGCTTTTTATTGGGAGGAGCAACAGAAGGAGCAGCAGAGGTGACGTGAGGATCTGCCAAACGAACTCGGGGTGTAGGGATCACCTTCTTCACCCCGGCGGAATTCTGCACCGATGGCTTCTCGCGCACTTGGGAGGATCCCTCCCCAGCCGCCTGGGCAGCAACATTTCTGGCAGCAGTCGCCATCTGCGCCCTCTTATAAGCTTTCATGGATTCATTATTCTTCATTGCCTCTGCAAACAAAACAGAAAACTCAGCTACAAGTCGGATAAGTTGGAAAAGACAGCTACAAGCAACATAAACAAAATAATAAAAGAAACACAAGATACCCAGTTCAGTTTGAAGAAGAGTAGGATTGGTTAGAAATTTCTTTGTGTCAAGATGGGGAGGTTGACCCCAGCGTTCTTCCAAGATAGTCACAAAGGCTCGCTCAGCCTCATCCAACATTTCCCACGAATACCTGGAGACCCTCACATCTTTTTGCCATTCCAAGGGAAAAGCAGGTTCGTCATTCTCATCCAGAAAAAAGGGCCGAGCTCCTTCAACAGCTCGGACCTTGAAAAAATAGTTTTTAAAATCATGGAACGACTCGTCAAACATGGAAAAAATCTTTTTCCCCTGGGTAGAATGAAAGGAGACCCAAGCCGACTTCTTTTTTACCACACCGGGCTTAGTCAAGACAAACAGATAGAAAAAGAGAGATTGGGAAGAAGGAATACCAAAATCATCGCACAGCAATTGGAAAATTTTAATAAAACCCCAGGAATTGGGGTGAAGTTGAGAAGGGGCAACATTACAAGACCATAATAGGTCGGTTTCAAATTTGGTAAAAGGAAGGGTGATACCCAGCTGACCAAAGAAAAAATCATAAGCATAAAAGAAAGGGCGACCATCAACAACTCGAGTCGAAAAGCAGACTCTCTCGTCAGAAGAGGGAGGGACAAGTTCATAATTCTTCTCATCACCAGAATTACTACAGACACTGTGAAACTGCCTAAGTTGAGTACAAAATTCGGAATCAACCAGCGAGACACACATAAGAACCATGGAGTCCACCCAATCAGCCATACCCGCGGGAACCTGGGAAGGCATTTCGACAACGTTATTTCGGGAAGACATGAGGTCAACTAAATCCTACAAAAAGAAAGGAAGAATGGATT
The DNA here is from genome assembly GCF_003086295.3 of Arachis hypogaea. NCBI lineage: Eukaryota > Viridiplantae > Streptophyta > Magnoliopsida > Fabales > Fabaceae > Arachis > Arachis hypogaea. Next base: position 23,834,137 of record NC_092048.1, on the reverse strand, counting down.
ACTCAAAAACATCTCGGACAGAGGGCAAAACATCTCGACGGACGGATAAACAAAAATGGAAAACCCCAAGACTCAAGACAAAGGTCTTGGGACATCCCTTGGAGACAGTAAACAAGCAAATGTTTTCAAGTTATTTCTACGGCCTACATCCCAACACTCATCAAAACAAAATCCAGAAAGAAAACAAAGGAAGCAAAAACGCAAAAGGACCACACTTCTACAGTTTACCAGCGAAAAACACTACTTCTACAGTATATCAGAAATATCAAAAAAGGCCAAGCAGCAAAGGCGCAAACTTTCTTTTGAAATCAAGCAAAAAATCATCAGCCAAGGCACAAACAGAAATGGCGGCAACATGCAAAAGAAAAAGATTCAAGCAACAAGAAAAAGATTCGCACAAAAAAGCAAAGAAATTCCAGAGCATGCAACAAGTCAAGCATGATAAAAAACAGAAAGATCCAAACTCTCCAAAAAGAAGATCAAAAGGAAAACCCCATCGCAAAGACAAAACAAACGAGGAAAATACGAAATGGGACTAACCTGGAGACGAAAGAAGCTGCGAGGAAGAGTGGAAGCGCAGAGACAAAGGCTGCCCAGAAAAACGCCAAGCGACGAAAGCAGAAGCGCAAGCAAAAGACAGAAAGCGAGAGAGTGAAAGAAGAAATGTGAAGAAGTTACGAAAAGGGCGAAGAAGAGAAACCGTTTCTTGAGTGCAAAATTCAAAAAATAGAGAAGTTAGGGGAAACGGGGCAATTAAATGCCAATTAAATGCGGATATTAAAACCGCTTGCATTCCCAAAACAGCGCCGATATAAAAACGCGCGCTTTTAGAGGAAAAACGTTCTACATTCAAAAGCTTCTACAAAGGAATCGACAAAATGCTTGAGTTCGGCTTCACTAGAGAAGGACCGAAGTCAAGAACTCGACCTCAAAAAGAAGACCGAGCTCAAGCAGGGGCACTGTTCATACCCTGGGTCGAACTGTCCGACCCGAGATGATTGGTGGCAAAGCGACCGACCTCTTCAGGTCCGGCTATCCGACCTCTTCTTAAAGAGATCGGCCAAATCGACAGGAGAGCCCAGTAAAGGGCCCAAATAGAGGAACACGACCCAAATCCAAAGGCAGTTCAAGCCTACAGAGATAAAGGCGGTTCCGTTGAAAGATACGCTGACCTCAACTCAAAGATAAAGATAAGATAAGATAACTAAACTATCTTATCCAAAAGATCACATCTCACCATTATAAATACACTAGAGCACCCAGGTATAACTCATACGCTGATTCTACATAGAACCTGCTTAATACCCGTGCTAACTTAAGCATCGAAGTCTCTTGCAGGTACACCCCACCCTCCGGTGGCCAAGGATCAGCAGTACAGCAAGTCCAACAAGTCGGACACAACAGCTCCGGTCGCCACCAGCCAGCCGGACACGTCATCTCCGACCAGCACAGAAGATCTCGTCTGAGATCAACCTACAATTTCAGGTAACCCTCGGAACAACTTCCATTGCATTCGCACTTGTGGAAGATGAAAATACGGAGTTATGGTCATTTTCTCTATCTCACATTCAACAGCACATCACTCTTCAGCCAAATATTCTAGTGATATCAGATAGGTACAACAAAATCGAGGCCACTTTGGAGGCTGCTGATGGTGGATGGCTTCTGCCTAGTGCTTATCATACATTTTGTGTGTGGCACGTTGCAGCAAATTTTGCTCTGAGCTTTAAGGGAAAGGATGTAAGGAGGTTTCTAGTGAATGCTGCTCATGCCAAGACTAAAGTTGAGTTTGACTACTAGTTTGACATCCTCCGAAGTGAAGACCCAGCAATGTGTGATTGAGCCAACGGGATGGAATATGAGAAGCGAACTTAGTATCGGGAGAGAATCACAGATTCGGTCATATGACAACAAATATCTCTGAGTGTGTTAACTCTGTACTCAAAGGTATAAGTAACCTTCAGTTTGTTCCTTAGTGAAGTTCACTTATGGGAGGTTGGCCGAGCTCTTTGTCCGTTAGGGGAAGAGATGATGAGGCACAGTTAGAGACAGAGCAACAGTTTAATCAGGCTTTGATGAAGGCAATAGAGGAAAATCTAAAGGCATCAAGGTATTTCACAGTGACCTTGTATGATAGGGATAACTCTGAGTTTGACGTGGCAGAGACTACACCAACTGGTAACTCCTTACTTGGCTCTTACAGAGTGTCACCGGTAACTTCTCTCCATGAAGGCGCTAACTAGCAGTTCATCCAACCTAAACCAGTGCTCGTTGAGCTTCGCAAGATGGTATAATCTAACAATCTGCAAGTATAGTATGATCCAGTCGTCTAAGGCATACCATGTTACCTCCTCATGCTGGTAATACATCCAGTCAGCTACAAAATCAAATCCACTGTTTGACTCTTCTTCACTCATGCAGTCAACGTAGTTCACCTTTTACTGAAAAAAGATTTTCTTTTGTTCGACTCTAGTTCTTCTCTTTCTTTATTCAATTTTTCAATTTGATGTACTTTATCAGCCAATTGAGCTAAGTCGAGGAATTGTTTGATTTACTAATTTCTTTCGAATATTGAAACCAATCCCATTGATAGCCATCTTGACTATTTCAGGTTCAGAAATAGGTGTGAAATATTTATTTCTCTTATTCTTGAACCGGATAAGATAGTTATTGATTGACTCAGTTTTTTCTCTCTTTACTGTGAATAAGTCGGACATAGTCACCTTCATTTCTCCCCTAAAGTATTGGTCATGAAAACTTCTTTCTAATTGAACCAAACTATGGATCGAATTAGATTGCAAATTTGAAAATTAAGTGAAAGCGTTCTTTGTTAGTGAAGAGGGAAAATATCTCATTTTTAAATATTCATTATTGGCCAACTCGCCTATTTCGACTGAATATCGAGCAACGTGCTCTACAGTCAATTCCCTACTTTCTCCAGCAAACTTTGTAAGGGATCTAGGAGTTTTGACTCTCTTAAGAAGTACAGCCTGCAAGACATAATCTAGAAAGGGGGATATAAAATAAGGTTGATTCGTCACCCCTATATTTAACCCTTCTCTATTCAAAATTTGTTCAACAACTTTAGTTATATTTTGGCCATAAGCTTGAGCAGCATTGTTTGCTCTGGCTTCATTTAATACCCTATTTGGGTCTTCTCCCCTATTTAACATTAGAGGAGGATTATTAACATGAACTTCTCCCAATGGATGAATAAAAAATCGATTAATTGCTCCTGCAATATCATCGACTCGTCGAGCAACTTGCTCTATTCTAACATTGTTATTTTCTAACATGGGGTTTATGGTGCACGAAATTGTGATCTCCAGGCTCGAACAAATCCTGGTAATGTCTCCAAAGCTTGGTGCTCTGATCTTAATCCATGATTGTCACAACTTCGATACAACTAACCAGCAAGTGCACTGGGTCGTCCAAGTAATACCTTACGTGAGTAAGGGTCGAATCCCACGGAGATTGTTGGTATGAAGCAAGCTATGGTCACCTTGTAAATCTCAGTCAGGCAGATATAAAGTGATAATGGTGTTTTCGAATATTATATAATAAAATAGGGATAGAGATACTTATGTAATTCATTGGTAGGAATTTCAGATAAGCGAATGGAGATGCTTTTCGTTCCTCTGAACCTCTGCTTTCCTGCTATCTTCATCCAATCAGTCTTACTCCTTTCCATGGCTGGCTTTATGTGATACATCACCATTGTCAACAGCTACTTTCGGTCATCTCTCGGGAAAATAATCCAATGCCCTGTCACGGCACGGCTAATCGTCTGGAGGCATCACCTTTGTCAATGGCTTCATCTTATCCTCTCAGTGAATAATATGCTCACGCACCCTGTCACGGCACGGCTATTCATCTGTTGGTTCTCGATCATGCTGGAATAGGATTTACTATCCTTTTGCGTCTGTCACTAACGCCCTGCAATCGCGAGTTCGGAGCTCGTCACAGTCATTCAATCATTGAATCCTACTCGGAATACCACAGACAAGGTTTAGACTTTCCGGATTCTCTTGAATACCGCCATCATTCTAGCTTACGCCACGAAGATTCTGGTTAGGAGATCTAAGAGATATTCATTCTAGCTTATTTCATGTAGAACGGAAGTGTTTGTCAGGCACGTGTTCATAAGGGAGAAGGATGATGAGCGTCACACATAATCATCACCTTCATCACGTTCTTGGGTGCGAATGGATATCTTAGAAGCGAAATAAGAAGAATTGAATAGAAAACAGTAGTACTTTGCATTAATCTTTGAGGAACAGCAGAGCTCCACACATTAATCTATGGAGTGTAGAAACTCTACCGTATGAAAATACATAAGTGAAGGTCCAGGCATGGCCGAGATGGCCAGCCCCCTAAAACGTGATCAAAGGATCATAAGGTAATCCAAAGATGCCTAATACAATAGTAAGAGGTCCTATTTATAATAAACTAGCTACTAGGGTTTACATGAGTAAGTATTTGATGTATAAATCCACTTCCGGGGCCCACTTGGTGTGTGTTTGGGCTGAGCTTAAGTGTTGCACGTGCAGAGGCCATTTGTGGAGTTGAACGCCAGTTTTTGTGCCAGTTTGGGCGTTCAACTCTGGTTTTGGATCCTTTTCTGGCGCTGGACGCCAGATTTGGGTAGAAAGCTGGCGTTGAACGCCAGTTTACGTCGTCAATTCTTGGCCAAAGTATGGACTATTATATATTGCTGGAAAGCCCTGAATGTCTACTTTCCAACGCAATTGGAAGCGCGCCATTTCGAGTTCTGTAGCTCTAGAAAATCCACTTTGAGTGCAGGGAGGTCAGAATCCAACAGCATCAGCAGTCCTTTTTCAACCTCTGAATCTGATTTCTGCTCAAGTCCCTCAATTTCAGCCAGAAAATACCTGAAATCACAGAAAAACACACAAACTCATAGTAAAGTCCAGAAATGTGAATTTAACACAAAATCTATTAAAAACATCCCTAAAAGTAACTAGATCCTACTAAAAACATACTAAAAACAATGTCAAAAAGCGTATAAATTATCCGCTCATCACAACACCAAACTTAAATTGTTGCTTGTCCCCAAGCAACTGAAAATCAAAATAGGATAAAAAGAATAGAATATACTATAAATTCCAAACTATCAATGAAACAGAGCTTCAATCATATGAGCGGGACTTATAGCTTTTTGCCTCTTGAATAGTTTTGGCATCTCACTTTATCCATTGAGGTTCAGAATGATTGGCATCTATAGGAACTTCAGATTTCGAATAGTGTTATTGACTCTCTTAGTTCAGTATGATGATTCTTGAACACAGCTTCTTTATGAGTCTTGGCCGTGGCCCTAAGCACTTTGTTTTCCAGTATTACCACCGGATACATAAATGCCACAGACACATAATTGGGTGAACCCTTTCAGATTGTGACTCAGCTTTGCTAAAGTCCCCAATTAGAGGTGTCCAGGGTTCTTAAGCACACTCTTTTTTTTTTTTGCTTTGGACCTTGACTTTAACCGCTCAGTCTCAAGTTTTCACTTGACACCTACACGCCACAAGCACATGGTTAGGGACAGCTTGGTTTAGCCGCTTAGACCAGGATTTTATTCCTTTAGGCCCTCCTATCCACTGATGCTCAAAGCCTTGGGATCCTTTTTATTTGCCCTTGCCTTTTGGTTTTAAGGGTTATTGGCTTTTTGCTCTTGCCTCTTGGTTTTAAGAGCTTTGGCTTTTTCTGCTTGCTTTTTCTTTTTCTTTCTATATTTTTTTTTTTTGCCTATTTTTTTCTGCAAGCTTTGTTCTTTGCTGCTTTTTCTTGCTTCAAGAATCATTTTTATGATTTTTCAGATTATCAAATAACATGTCTCCTAGTCATCATTCTTTCAAGAGCCAACATATTTAACATTCTTAAACAACAACTTCAAAAGACATATGCACTGTTCAAGCATACATTCAGAAAACAAGAAGCATTGTCACCACATCAATATAATTAAACTAAGTTCAAGGATAAATTCAAAACTTATGTACTTCTTGTTCTTTTGAATTAAAACAGTTTTTATTTTAAGAGAGGTGATGGATTCATAGGACATTCATAACTTTAAGACAAAGTTACTAACTACTAATGATCATGTAATGAAGACACAAACATAGATAAGCACATAACATAGAAAACGAAAAACAGAGAAAGTAAGAACAAGGAATGAGTCCACCTTAGTGATGTCCTTGAGCTCTTCTATGTCTCTTCCTTGCCTTGGCTGCTCCTCCTTCATTGCTTTTAGATCTTCTCTGATTTCATAAAGGATGATGGAGTGCTCTTGATGTTCCACCCTTAGTTGCTTCCAATAATTGTGTGGAAAAAAATGTATCCCTTGAGGTATCTCAGGGATCTCTTGATTTGCAGTCAAATGTTCTACCACTGAGCTATAGACCCTTGATGGAAGCTTTTGTCTTCCCTTTCCTCTTTCTAGAGGTTTCTCTGGCCTTAGGTGCCATCAATGGTTATGGAAAAAACAAAAAAGCTATGCTTTTACCACACCAAACTTAGAATGTTGCTCGCCCTCGAGCAAAAGAAGAAAGAATAGAAGAAGAAGAAGAGGATATGGAGGAGATGGATGGAGGTGCGTATTCGGCCATATGGGTGGGATTGGGTGGGAAAGAGATGTTGAATTTTGAAGGTAGTGGTGTTTGGATGTGAGTGGTAAATGGAAAAAAAAAAGGGATGATCATGAATGGAAAGAGAGATGATGAGGTAGGTGGGGATCCTGTGCGGTCCACAGATCCTGAGGTGTCAAGGCATTTACATCCCTGCACCAATTTAGGCATGTAAAATGCCCTTGCACACAACTCTGGGCGTTCAGCGCCAGGTTGGTGCCCATTTTGGGCGTTCAACGCCCCTTTGCTGCCATTTCTGGCGTTGAACGCCAGAACCATGCTTGTTCTGGGCGTTCAGCGCCAGGATGCTCCCATTCTGGGCGTTCAGTGCCAGAACTATGCTCTGTTCTGGCGTTTGAACGCCAGACAGATGCTCCTCCAGGGTGTGATTTTTCTTCTGCTGTTTTTGATTCCGTTTTCAATTTTTATATTTATTTTGTGACTCCACATGATCATGAACCTAAGAAAACATGAAAAACAAATAAAAATAAGAATTAGATAAACATTGGGTTGCCTCCCAACAAGCGCTTCTTTAATGTCAATAGCATGACAGTGAGCTCTCATGGTGCCTCACAGATGTGCAGAGCTTTGTTGAGACTCTCCAACACCAAACTTAGAGTTTGGATATGGGAGTTCAACACCAAACTTAGAGTTTGGTTGTGGCCTCCCAACACCAAACTTAGAGTTTGACTGTGGGGGCTCTGGTTGACTCTGCTTTGAGAGAAGCTTTTTCTGCTTCCTCTCCATGGTTGCAGAGGGAGATCCTTGAGTTTTAAACACAAGGGAGTTCTCATTCCATTGAAGGACTATTTCACCTCTGTCAACATCAATCACAGCTCTTGCTGTGGCCAGGAAAGGTCTTCTTAGGATGATGGATTCATCCTCTTCCTTTCCAGTATCCAAGACTATGAAATCAGCAGGGATGTAAAGGCCCTCAACCTTTACTAATACATCCTCTACTTGTCCATAAGCCTGTTTTCTTGAGCTGTCTGCCATCTCTAGTGAGATTTTAGCAGCTTGCACCCCATAGATTCCCAGTTTCTCTATTACAGAGAGGGGCATGAGGTTCATTCCTGAACCAAGGTCACACAGAGCCTTAAAGATCATGGTGCCTATGGTACAGGGTATTATGAACCTTCCAGGATCCTGTCTCTTCTGAGGCAATGTCAGTTGATCCAGATCACTTAGTTCATTGATGAACAAGGGAGGTTCAACTTCCCAAGCATTAATGCCAAATAATTTGGCATTCAGCTTCATGATTGCACCAAGAAACTTGGCAGTTTGCTCTTCAGTAACATCCTCATTCTCTTCAGAAGAGGAATACTCATCAGAGCTCATGAAGGGCATAAGGAGGTTCAATGGAATCTTTATGGTCTCTAGATGAGTCTCAGATTCCTTTGGTTCCTCAAAGGGAAGCTCCTTATTGACCACTGGACGTCCCAGGAGGTCTTCCTCCTTGGGATTCACGTCCTCTCCTCTCCTCAAAGGTTCGGCCATGGCGCTTATGTCAATGGTCTTGCACTCTCCTTTTGGATTCTCTTCTGTATTGCTTGGGAGAGTACTAGGAGGGATTTCAGTGATCCTTTTACTCAGCTGGCCCACTTGTGCTTCTAGATTTCTAATGGAAGATCTTGTTTCATTCATGAAACTTACAGTGGCCTTAGATAGATCAGAGACTAGATTTGCTAAATTAGAAGCATTTTGTTCAGAGTTCTCTGTCTGTTGCTGAGTTGATGATGGAAAAGGTTTATTATTGTTAAACCTGTTTCTTCCACCATTATTAAAGCCTTGTTGGGGCTTTTGATCCTTCCATGAGAAATTTGGATGATTTCTCCATGTTGAGTTATAGGTGTTTCCATAAGGTTCACCTAAGTAATTTACCTCTGCTATTGCAGGGTTCTCAGGATCATAGGCTTCTTCTTCAGAAGATGCCTCTTGAGTACTGTTGGATGCAGCTTGCATTCCATGCAGACTCTGAGAAATCATATTGACTTGCTGAGTCAATATTTTGTTCTGAGCCAATATGGCATTCAGAGTATCAACTTCAAGAACTCCCTTCTTCATAGGCGTCCCATTACTCACAGGATTCCTTTCAGAAGTGTACATGAACTGGTTATTAGCAACCATGTCAATGAGTTCTTGAGCTTCTGCAGGCGTTTTCTTTAGGTGAATGGATCCACCTGCAGAAGTGTCCAGTGACATTTTTGATAGCTCAGATAAACCATCATAGAATATATCCAGGATGGTCCATTCTGAAAGCATGTCAGAAGGACACTTTTTGGTCAACTGTTTGTATCTTTCCCAAGCTTCATAGATGGATTCACCTTCTTTCTGTCTGAAGGTTTGAACATCAGCTCTAAGCTTGCTCAGCTTTTGAGGAGGAAAGTACTTGGCTAAGAAAGCCGTGACCAGCTTATCCCAAGAGTTCAGGCTGTCTTTGGGTTGAGAATCCAACCATAATCTAGCTCTGTCTCTTACAGCAAAAGGGAAAAGCATGAGCCTGTAGACTTCAGGATCTACTCCATTAGTCTTAACAGTATCACATATCTGCAAGAATTCAGTTAAGAACTGAAAAGGATCTTCGGATGGAAGTCCATGAAACTTGCAGTTCTGCTGCATCAGAGAAACTAATTGAGGTTTCAGCTCAAAGTTGTTTGCTCCAATGGCAGGAATGGAGATGCTTCTTCCATGTAAATTGGAATTAGGTGCAGTAAAGTCACCAAGCATCTTCCTTACATTATTATTATTTTTGGCTGCCATCTCCTTTTCCTGTTCAAAAATTTCTGAAAGGTTTTCTCTGGATTGTTGTATTTTAGCTTCTCTTAATTTTCTCTTCAGAGTTGTTTCAGGTTCTGGATCTGCTTCCACAAGAATGTTCTTATCCTTGCTCCTGCTCATATGACAAAGAAGAAGGCACAGAAAAATAATAATAACAATGGAGATCCTTTATACCACAGTATAGGGATCCCTGTGTGAGTGGAAGAAGAGGGGGAGACAAAGAATGTAATATAATGGAAGAAACACAACTGTGAGGATGGAAGAGAGGTGAGATGAGATGTTAGGAGATGAATGAATAAATAGAATGAGATGGGGGAGGGATAATTTTCGAAAATTATTTTGAAAAAGAGTTAGTGATTTTCGAAAATGGTTTTTGAAAAATGTTAGTAATTTTCGAAAATTTTTGAAATCAAAAATAAAAAATAAAAATAATTAGTTAATTAAAAAGTAATTTTTGAAAAAGATGGAAGATATTTTCGAAAATTAGAGAGAGAGAGTTAGTTAGGTAGTTTTGAAAAAGTTAAGAAACAAACAAAAAGTTAGTTAGTTAGTTGAAACAAATTTTGAAAAGATAAGAAGTTAGGAAGTTAGAAAAGATATTTTTGAAAAGATATGATAAAATTAGTTTTGAAAAAGATTTGATTTTTAAAATCACAATTAATGACTTGATTCACAAGAAATCACAAGATATGATTCTAGAACTCAAAGTTTGAATCTTTCTTAACAAGCAAGTAACAAACTTGAAATTTTTGAAACAAAACATTAATTGATTAGTTATTTTCGAAAATTTTATATGAAAATAAGAAAAAGATTTTTGAAAAATATTTTTGGAATTTTCGAAAATAACTAAGAATTTTGAAAAAGATTTTATTTTTGAAAAAGATTTTGAAAAAGATAAGATTTTCAATTTGAAAATTTGATTTGACTCATAAGAAACAACTTGATTTTTAAAAATTTTTGAAAAAGTCAACTCAAATTTTCGAATTTGATGAGAGAAAAAGGGAAAGATATTTTTTTTATTTTTGAAACTTTTATGAAAAACATGAAAATTATGCAATGCATGAAATTTTTAGATCAAAACATGTGATGCATGCAAGAATGCTATGAATGTCAAGATGAACACCAAGAACACTTTGAATGCCAAGATGAACATCATAGACACAATTTTGAAAAACTTTTAATGCAAAGAAAACATGCAAGACACCAAACTTAGAATTCTTTAATGCTTACGCACTAAGAATTCAAGAATGCATATGATAAACATGAAAAGACACAAAACAAAAAATCATCAAGATCAAACAAGAAGACTTACCAAGAACAACTTAAAGATCATGAAGAACACTATGAATGCATGATATTTTCGAAAAAATGCAAGATGCATATGCAAGTGACACCAAACTTATGATATGACTCAAGACTCAAACAAGAAACATGAAATATTTTTTATTTTTGTGATTTTCTAAATTTTTTTGGATTTTTATTTTATATTTTTCGAAAAATTATTTTGAAAAAGAAAAATAAAGATTCCAAAATTTTTAATATGAATTCCAGGAATCTTATGCTCTAAAGCTCCAATCAAAGGGTCAGGCATGGCTTAATAGCCAGCCAAGCTTTAGCATATAATTACATGGACTGGAGTGATTAGTTGAATACCAATCCCAAAGCAGTTTGGGTATGGCTTTACAGCCAGATAGGATTCAACATGTTTCATGAAACACTAGAATTCATTCTTAAAAATCTTGAAGCCATAGAATAATTTATTTTTGAAAATATTATTTTTATTATTTTATTTTATTTTATTTTATTTTTTTTTTTCGAAAACAAGTGAGAAAATTTTGAAATATTTTTGAAAATTTTTGAAAAGAAAACAAAAAGAAAATTACCTAATCTGAGCAACAAGATGAACCGTCAGTTGTCCAAACTCAAACAATCCCCGGCAACGGCGCCAAAAACTTGGTGCACGAAATTGTGATCTCCAGGCTCGAACAAATCCTGGTAATGGCTCCAAAGCTTGGTGCTCTGATCTTAATTCATGATTGTCACAACTTCGATACAACTAACCAGCAAGTGCACTGGGTCGTCCAAGTAATACCTTACGTGAGTAAGGGTCGAATCCCACGGAGATTGTTGGTATGAAGCAAGCTATGGTCACCTTGTAAATCTCAGTCAGGCAGATATAAAGTGATAATGGTGTTTTCGAATATTATATAATAAAATAGGGATAGAGATACTTATGTAATTCATTGGTAGGAATTTCAGATAAGCGAATGGAGATGCTTTTCGTTCCTCTGAACCTCTGCTTTCCTGCTATCTTCATCCAATCAGTCTTACTCCTTTCCATGGCTGGCTTTATGTGATACATCACCATTGTCAACGGCTACTTTCGGTCATCTCTCGGGAAAATGATCCAATGCCCTGTCACGGCACGGCTAATCGTCTGGAGGCATCACCTTTGTCAATGGCTTCATCTTATCCTCTCAGTGAATAATATGCTCACGCACCCTGTCACGGCACGGCTATTCATCTGTTGGTTCTCGATCATGCTGGAATAGGATTTACTATCCTTTTGCGTCTGTCACTAACGCCCTGCAATCGCGAGTTCGGAGCTCGTCACAGTCATTCAATCATTGAATCCTACTCGGAATACCACAGACAAGGTTTAGACTTTCCGGATTCTCTTGAATGCCGCCATCATTCTAGCTTACGCCACGAAGATTCTGGTTAGGAGATCTAAGAGATATTCATTCTAGCTTATTTCATGTAGAACGGAAGTGTTTGTCAGGCACGTGTTCATAAGGGAGAAGGATGATGAGCGTCACACATAATCATCACCTTCATCACGTTCTTGGGTGCGAATGGATATCTTAGAAGAGAAATAAGAAGAATTGAATAGAAAACAGTAGTACTTTGCATTAATCTTTGAGGAACAGCAGAGCTCCACACATTAATCTATGGAGTGTAGAAACTCTACCGTTAAAAATACATAAGTGAAGGTCCAGGCATGGCCGAGATGGCCAGCCCCCAAAACGTGATTAAAGGATCATAAGGTAATCCAAAGATGCCTAATACAATAGTAAGAGGTCCTATTTATAATAAACTAGTCACTAGGGTTTACATGAGTAAGTAAATGATGCATAAATCCACTTCCGGGGCCCACTTGGTGTGTGTTTGGGCTGAGCTTAAGTGTTCCACGTGCAGAGGCCATTTGTAGAGTTGAACGCCAGTTTCTGTGCTAGTTTGGGCGTTCAACTCTGGTTTTGGATCCTTTTATGGCGCTGGACGCCAGATTTGGGCAGAAGGCTGGCGTTGAACGCCCAGTTTACGTCCTCAATTCTTGGCCAAAGTATGGACTATTATATATTTCTGGAAAGCCCTGGATGTCTACTTTCCAACGCAATTGGAAGTGCGCCATTTCGAGTTCTGTAGCTCCAGAAAATCCACTTTGAGTGCAGGGAGGTCAGAATCCAACAGCATCAGCAGTCCTTTTTCAACCTCTGAATCTGATTTCTGCTCAAGTCCCTCAATTTCAGCCAGAAAATACCTGAAATCACAGAAAAACACACAAACTCATAGTAAAGTCCAGAAATGTGAATTTAACACAAAATCTATTAAAAACATCCCTAAAAGTAACTAGATCCTACTAAAAACATACTAAAAACAATGTCAAAAAGCGTATAAATTATCCGCTCATCAGTTTAACACCGTAGTCATCTGTTGAGTCAGCATATTTACTAAATTGTGATAGTTATCCTCGATTTGTTATTTAAATATGGTCAATGATTCGATCGTATTAGGAGATAATGTCCTGGCAGAAATCTGCCTCGATATCTCTAAAAATATAGAAGCACGTGTCCCTCCTATCGGTACTGTGGGTACACCTTGTGTCGAAGTGACATTCGACATTGTAGGAATAATTTGTGACATGGGAACGGTTTTCAAATATAGAGGATTATTCATTAAGTGTTGATATGCATTGTAGTTTGACATGCTAGGGTTATAATGGTATGTCCCCATGAAGGGATAACTTGGGGTGGTGCTGGATTATACAAAGGTTTATTCTTTATAGTAGCACCTCCTGTGTTTTCTATGTTAGAATTTTTTATAGGTTGAGAATAATTTGAGGGCAACCCATATGGAGGCCATGTAAAGGGTATAGCCGTTGGGATCCCTTCTGTTAGAACTGAAGTTGTTCGTCGACTTGGGGTACTAATCGATGGAACATCCTCTGTCTCAAGATCTCTTGTAAAAAAATCTCTAGTATCATGATTCAACGTATCCATTGAAGTTGAGGCTCTATCAGACATTATCAATTTGTCACTACGTAATTGCATGCAACTTCTGACACGTTACTTAACTCAAGGTCCCACCGAACATGCCAATTTGTTTCACTCGATTTTTGGTATTGTTTGACAGCGTGTTAAATTGAGTTTGTATCACGATCTCAATTCGAAGAGCAGATATAACTGATCTGAAAAAGAGTGAGCTAGCCCGGGAATTACTTAGCAATAGTGTCGAAGTGACTTGTGTCGAAATTACTAGTGATAAATTTATATTAAACAAGATAAAATAAATAAATAAATAAATATGAATAAAGAAAAGTTTTAAATCAATGAACATAAAATTGAATCGTAAAGGAAATAGAATAACGACAAAATATAAAGAATTGAAAGAAAAAATGAATCAAACATTAACAAATTGAAATAAAGTAGTTAACTTCTAATACTCACATGCACTTGCATTTCATTTTATGTTCCTCTTTTGCGTCACTGAGACTGAAAAGTTTTTATGGATTTGGGTGATGATCTAGTGTTGTTGATTGAAGTTTTAGAACTCTTCTGAATTTCTACTATTTATAGACCATGGAGATGGACTTGCTATGGAACATGTTGTTCACTATCTTTCTTTTTTCTTTTTCTCAGCCATGACCTTGCCTTGACCATAAAAAAACTTGTCCCTCAAGTTTTGACACCCACGTCTTTTTTGGTCTTTAAGTTCCACGTTTTCTTTAACTTGCTTTTTAAATTTCGTACCCATGTTCTCTACTCAGCCTAAAAGTCGAATAGCAAGCCTTGGTGCTTAAGGAAAGACAATAATTACCTTTCAACTTCGACTCTTTTTGTACCATCTTTCTTTGATTTTAGCTTACCTGTCTTTGCTTCTGTAGTCGAAACTCTTATTCTGTATTGGCAGTTAAAACACTCTTTTATTAAAAAAATTTATTTTTTGTACTAACAATATTAAAAATTTAAACTTGATGTAAAATCACGCAAATTATGTAAATTAAAGAAAGCATTGCTTAGTTTTACCTCCGTTGAGTCTGTGAGATAACAAATTTACTATCTTCACCTAAGTTGCTCTTGATATTATTGGATTCTCTTTTTTTTTTAATTTCTTGATAAAATATAATTTTTTAGTATTTAATATTTTTTACATGCTTTTTTTTGTTAACTTAAAATTCATAAGATGAAAAATCAAACTTTTTTAAATAATCAAAAAAATTAAGAGGATATATTAAACAGGTCAGCTACACATCCCTACTCCGTATAATTTAAATAGATACTATGTTTACATATAATAGATCCTTGCATCGTTCTGTTTTATTTAGGATCAAAATTTGTCCTGCTACTGTCAATTTCGATAGGAATTCAAAAAACAAAGCCTTTCTATATTCATCTGTAATTATGAATTGAACCATGCGCTTCATATTCGCCTGGAGTTCGCTTCTAGAAATATAGCTTCCCCCTTTCGTCAATTCCACGAGCCTCTTTTTTATCTATTCTAAATTTTCATTCGATTACGGTCCGACCACAACAACCAAATTCATATCTTCATGCATAAGTATATTAGATTATCCAGTATAAAAGATTAAAAAATTATCGTAAACCTCTATTATTTATTATTTTCTGTTTTTTATTATCTATCTCAACAAATTCTTTTTTTTCCACAAAAAATCGTTGTCTTTCTATAGAATCGCGGATCTCTTTATCAACTTATCCTTTAAATATATCATTATTGGTTCATCACCACAGACGTCACCTCAAATTAAATATGTAGCACTAGATGAAAGTGGCAAATGATTTCGACATACATCAATAATAATATAAACAAGTGGATGAAAGTGGCGAACAATTTCTTCAATTTCCACGTTCATCATTATAAAAAAAAATGAATGCTATGATGCCTATTACATTGTACTTGAGTTACTAAAAACGATAAATAAATAATATTTAATAAATTTTATATATTTTTTTATTTTAAATATTTTATTTTTTATTTTAAAAAGTAAATTAAACAATTTAGATACCATAATAAAAATACCATAAAACTCATCGTATAAAAAAGTGGATAAAGTGGGAAACAATATGCACATACACCATATCATTGCTTCCTACATTGGAAAAGGATTTACTATTCGAGAAGATGAAAATTTTCTCTCCCCTATTCATAAAAACGTATGCTTTCCTCTTTTATAAAATTAAAATCATTAATATCAAAATTAAATCGATAATTGAACGGGTCAAATTATTAAATTATTAAATTATTAGTTCAATTAATAAATTTATTATTAAATTATTAGTTCAATCAATAAATTATAAATTGAATCAGTTAACTTGACTATAATTAAATAGTTATATAAAATTTTATTATTATTGGTATAATAATAAATATCATTTTTAATTTTATTTTTATATTTTAATAATTTATTAATTAATTTATATCTATTATATTATTATATGCTATAATATTAAAAAATATATTGTGATGAATAAAAATTTTTAAATTTATTCATTTGTAAATATTTAATAAAAAATTATATTTATATTAATATTTGAGCATAATTAATTTAAAAATGAGTGATAAAATTAAATTGATTTGATATCATTTATTTAATAAAAGTCTTACATATTATCACTATATATATAATAATTATTACGTATCATATTAAAGTGTCAACTAGTTTAGTGGCAAGACTTGCATGTTATAAGGTAGAGGTTAGTAATTCGAGCCAGATTTCTGATCAAACTGGTCTGATCAGATTGAACCGATTAGTTTTGAACGGATTTGATCCAAATTATCCAGTTCTGGATGGTCCAATGATAGATTTAGTTTACGTTCTCATTTGAATCGGTTAGACCATTGATTCACCAGGTTTCAGTTGAATTGGTCAGACCAAATTGAACCGATTACTTTTGAACAATTTTGATTTGAATTGGCCTTTTGAACAAATTTGATTTGAATTGGCCGATTCTGGACAATTCAATTGCAGATCTTATCTATGCTCCCATTCGAACCGGCTAGACCACCGATTTACTTAATTTTTTGGTCGAACTAGTTAATCCAGTCCGATTCTGATATCTATGATTAAAACAACGAACAATCTTTAGTTCTCTAACTAAAATGTCCTTTAATAATAATTGTATGATTAATTCAAAAAATAATGATATAAAACAAATTCTATTTAAAAACTAAAATTAGTCACTATGTATTTGTATACAAATATACATGTTATTTGATTTATTTTTAAATATATGTTTATTTTAATATATATTTTAAATTAATAATTAATTTTAGTATATATTTAGCATAGTTAGGTATAAAATATATACTTATTATTAGTGTAATAAATTTTATTTATTTTTAATATTTTATCATTAATAATGAATTGTTGATGAAAAAGTTTAAACTAAATATTCTTAATTTCAAAATAAAAAATGTCGTTTTCTCTTATCATTATAATTGCAAAAGTTCCTTTTCACTCGGAGAGTCAAATTGCATCTATTATTTCAAAAGTGCATATTTTAGTCAAAGTTCATTTTAAATATAGGAAATTATATGGTACAGATCTAAATCTGTACAGATTTAAAGATTTGTTTCCTTAAACCACACTTTTTAAAGCCACACTTTTCACTTAAAACCGTAGCTCTTCACAAAGAAAAAACGTCACTTAATGGAAAAAAGTAAATTAGAAGATTTAAGAGAAGAAATAATTAAGTTATCAAAATTAATAGATCAAAAATTAATGATTTTAACTAATGTTAACTGTAATGACACCGAATTCTTAAAATCAATACAAAATGATTTTTCTCAAAATCTTTATTTTACTATAAGTTTTATTGAAGGACTTCAAAAACCTGAAAAAACTTATTTTTCACACGGAATTTCTAAGAAATGTTACCATGGAAATGATTCCCCACATCTTTATCATACTTTTAACCCACAATTAAATTCTATAGTAGATATGCTTGAAGAAATATTAGTATCTATAAAATTTCAAAGAAATAAGGAAAAAGAAAATCCCAAAGCAGAAAAATTTCAAAATATAATCAACATAACAGATTTAAAAGTAAAACCACCACTAAAATTATGAATATTGAAGAAAAATTAGAAGAAGTTACAATGCTTTTTAAACAATTAAAAATGGCTCAAGAAAATAATATTATGGAACAGGGATTTCAGATAGAAGAAGAATTAGTAAATTCTGAAAATATAGAAAATGAAGAACACATCCTAGATTATTCAAGTGACGAAGAACCAGCAATTCCAATACAAGTAAAAAATGAAGCAGGAACATCTAAGGATAATCAATCTCAATTTAAATGGGAAACAGGTTTTGATAATTATGCTTTTAAAAAAGGATTTATAAATAAAGATTCAAAATATACAAAAACACCATCAAAATACGTTCCTAAAATTCAGGAAATGGAAGGAGAAAGAATGCTCGATTTAGACTGTAAAAAGAATGAAAAAGAAATTTTCGAAAACTGGTTGAATTCCTTCTTATTAGAAGCCTTTACTAATCCAAAACTTAACGAATTATCTGGAAGAGATATTTGGAATTACATAGGGTTTCATACTAAAGGAGCTATAAGAGATTATATGACATCAATAGAAAACCAAATAATAGAAGAATTAGCAACAAAAACAACAGCTTATGATAAGATATTATATATAATGATGATTCTATATAAAGAATTTTTTGGAAAAAATATTATAGATCATAAACAAGAAGTCTATAATAAAGAATATCAAGAAGCAAAAAATCATTTAGCTAACATTCAGATATATGATCTATGTAATGTGGAGTCTTATATATGTGAATATAGAATACATTATTACAAATTAAAAGAAGAAGATAAAAATCATTATCTTAGTATGTATATAACAAAACTTCCATATCCTGCTAATGAATTTATTATGGGAAGATTTATAAGAGAAATAAATAGAGGAACAATTGAAAATAATTTTGGCGGAGCAACCTCTGCAATAAGAGAGGAAATAAAAGAACGTTGTATGCAAGAAGCAACTCAAAAAAGATTTGCAAATATAATTAGAATTTGCTGTCAGGATAATGAAGAGATACCTCAAAAATATGGTCTTAATAAAAATTTTCAAAGAAAAAGAAAATATCAATTTAGAAAAAGAAAATACTATCCAAATTGGAGAAAAAAGAGGTATTTTAGAAAAAGAAATAACAATAAAAACAAAAGACAAAAAAAGTGATTATTGCCCAAATAAAAAAGAAAATTGTAAGTGTTGGTATTGCCAAGAAGAAGGTCACTATGCAAATGAATGTCCGAAAAAGAAGGATAAAAAGGATCTTACTAAACAAATAGAAATTGCTAAGTCCTGTTTTATGGAACCATTAGAAGAATCTGATGATAACTTAGACTATATTTTTGAATATGTCTCGGAAACAGACTTAGAGACTGAGTAATAATGCTACATTTATTACTATAAAAATAACAGAAAAGTTTATAAATGCTTTCATAGATTCTGGAGCAACGCAATGCTTTGCTAGTTCAAACATAAAACTTGATTGGAAAAAATTAAAGAAACCATTAAGAGTTAGAATAGCTGACAAATCAATACATAAAATTAACCAAAAAGCAGAGATGGTTGAAATTTTTATTCAAAATTATAGGTTCATTGTTCCATCTATATATATGTTAGACTCTGGAATAGATTTTATCATAGGAAATAATTTTTTAAAGCTATATCATCCATTCATTCAAGAATTAACATATATAGTTTTAAAAGCACCACACGATTCTTCAATAAATCAAAAATCAAAACGTATAAAAATACCAACTACCACTATAGATAAGATCTTAAAATTTAAAATATTTTCTATATTAGAGACATGTTATTTAAATCTATACTTTCAGATAAATATCCCAAAAAATAGTCTTGAAATAAAGATAGAAGAACTTTTGGATGAAATTTGTGCTGAAAATCCTTTAGATGTTAAAAATACAAATAACGAATTAGTAAGTATTAAATTAAAAGATCCTACAAAAGAGATAAATGTTCCAAATAAAATTCCTTATTCCGCAAGAGATAGAGAAGAGTTTTCATTAGAATGTAGAGATCTTTTGGAAAAAGGAATTATAAGATTAAGTAAAAGTCCTCATGCGGCTCCAGCCTTTTATGTCGAAAATAATAATGAAATTAAAAGGGGAAAACGAAGAATGGTTATTAACTATAAGAAGATGAATGAAGCAACTATTGGTGATGCTCATAAACTTTCAAGAAAAGATTCTATTTTAGAAAAAATCAAAGGAGCAACTTGGTTTTCATCTCTTGATGCAAAATCAGGATATTGGCAGCTTCGTTTAGACGAAGAAACAAAGAAATTAACTGCTTTTACTTGCCCAACAAAAGAATCAACAAGTGTGTTACTCTATGAATGGAATGTTTTACCATTCGGATTAAAACAAGCCCCAGGTATTTACCAAAGATTTATGGAAGAAAATCTAAAAGAGTTAAATGAATTTGTTTTAGTGTATATTGATGATATACTAATTTTTACAAAACAGGATAGAGAAGATCATCTTCAAAAATTATTAATAGTTTTAGAAAGATGTAAAGAAAAAGGATTAGTTCTTAGCAAAAAGAAAGCAAGAATAGCAAAACAAGAAATAGAGTTTCTTGGATTAATTCTATCTACTCAAGGAAAGCTAAAACTTCAACCAAATGTCCTAGAAAAGGTAAATTTATTTCCTAATAAAATAGAAGATAGAAAACAATTACAAAGATTTTTAGGATGTATAAATTATATTTCAGATCAAGGATTTTTAAAGAATATAACAGAATACACTAAAAGCTTATTTCCAAAAATAAGTACTAAAAAAGAATGGAAATGGGATGAAAAAGATAGTATGCAAATTCAAAGGATTAAAGAATTATGTGAAAAACTTCCAGAACTCTATATTCCAGAAGAAAATGACTACTTAATAGTAGAAATAGATGCTTCAGACATAACCTGGTCAGGATGTCTAAAAGCTAAGAAAGCTATAAAAAGTTTGGAACAAGGAAAAGAATCACTAGATTCTAAAGATTCCCTAAAGGAATTACTTTGCAGGTATATTTCAGGGACTTTTACTCCAACAGAACAGAGATATACCACTCATGAAAAGGAAACTCTAGCAGCAATTAAATCTCTTAAGAAATGGAAAATTGATTTACTACCAAGAGAATTTACATTAAGGACAGATTCAAGCTACCTAACAGGTTTCATACGATATAATTTAAAAGTTGATTATAATCATGGACGATTGGTAAGATGGCAATTATTTTTGTTACAATATCCAATAAAAATTGAATATATTAAGGGTGACAAAAATGTTATTGCAGATACATTAACAAGAGAATGGAGTTCGTCTACAACGCATTAGATCAAGAAATTCAGAAATACGAACAAGAACTCGAAAAATGCAAGCATTGTCAGCAAATAAGGACACAGATCCAATCCCTCAAGAAGGCCATCGAAGCAATGAAATCAACACAACAACCAAAACCATCAGAGCTCAGCCAGCTAAGCGTGGTGGACAAATCAGGTGAAGAAAAAATTCCAGAAAATAAAACAATTGCTGAAATTATCAAAAAATCCACCCAAGATAAAAAATATTATGTAATTTATAATGGCCCTATGAAAGGAGTTTATGATGCCTGGGAAAAAGCAGCACCATTTACACATCAATCAAGGATAATTCATAAAGGAGGGTTTTTAACACTGGAAGAAGCAAAGGAATCTTTCAGGGAATATGAAGCTCTTCATCCAGAGCAAACCCTAAAAAGAGCAGATAAAGCTCCAATTCAAACCCAGAGAACAGGGATAATAAGAAACATTCCTACAAGGGCTGAAATCAAAGAAAAGAAAAGGGTCTGTAGATCAAATCTCAGGGAAACCCTTAATATAGTCCTAAATTGGACTGAAGAAAAAAGAGCAATTTTGGGATATTATCCTATTGCCAAAGAACAGCTAACAAAGCTGGTTATATTTCCAGATGCATCCCCATCGGACACCTATCAGTTTTTCCAGTATGGATTAATTGATACAATTTTAATTTTTAATGATCTAAAAATTATTAGTGAGTTTCCTGCAGGATTCGTTGATGCAGTGAAGAGATTTAAAAATATGATTGACAACGTAAATCCAAGGGATATATCCCTAAAATTTACGAACAGTCAACCTATTTTTAATGAAGAAGAAGAATGCTTGGTTCCAGCACACCAAGTAATATTCATGTCCGTCTTCCCAGGAAATTTTCAACCAATTGATCAAGTTCAAGATTTAACAATCTACAGTCATGAAGAAAGGCTAGCCAGCACACTAGCAAGGGTCTTCGAAAGAACTCAAAAGATAACAAGGGAATCTCACACAAGAATTAATTATAAAAGCAGAAATACTTTGCTTGTGTCTAGTAAAAGGAATGAAATTGAAGAAAGAGAGATGAGACTCTTAGTGGAATTTGAATCAGCATTCTACAACTTATCTGGACTCTTAGAAAAGCTCCCTGAAGGGATAAAGAGGAATCTCTGCTATTTGATAAAAGACAGAGAAGACCACAAGTGCCAGCTATGCGTCTCAGAGTTATCTGAAGAAAGCAATAATAAAACGGAATCAACCCACATGATAAAGGAAGAAGACAACGCATCTGAAGGTCACATAATGAAAGAGGAAGACAGCACATCTGAAGCATCTCTCAACATTATTGCATAATGACGTAAGCGCTTAGGTCATAGAGCACCAACAATGTAGCTGGTGCAAGATAATAAACAATGACGTAAGCAATGACGTCATAAGAAGGGTAAGGATGGGAATTGTCCATCAGACCCAACCATTATAAATAGGTTGCTTAGGCAATTGTAGAAGCATCAGAAAATAGAAAGCAGGAGGCTAAGAGTACTCATATGCTAGGAGAGCAAGGAGGAAGCAGTCGAGGCGATTCTATAGTCTGAGGAAGAATCCCCTTAGGGAAAAATAGTTCTAAACTCCCCTCTGGAGTTAGTATATACAATCTCCCCTCTGGAGATAAAAACCTCTTATGTAAAATATACTGAATAAAGGAAGTTTTTCTCCAGAAAGGTACATCTTTATTCTAGTCTTTCAGTTATGAATTATTTAGAAAGTTTAGAATTAACAGAAGAATCTGATTATTATAGATTAACTGCTTTATTAGATAATGAAAAACAGGCTGTTCTAAAAACAGAATTAAATCTCAAATCAAATGAAAATTTTAATAAACAAAATCTTTTAAAAGAAGTTTTTAACAGAAAAAATATAATATACTATGGAAAAATTCAACTTGAAGCTCCTATAAAAATAAAATCTGCCAATGGAGAACTTGAAATAGCTTTGATAAATAATGAAGAATTGAGTAAACAGATTGAAAAAATTAAGGATCAACAAAAAAGATCTAAAATTGGATGGATTCATATTAGTACTATACAAGTTTTAATTAAATCTACATATATGAAAGGAATTAATTCACCAATAAGTTTAGCAATCTGTGACAAAAGAATTACTGATGACCCAATAGATCAAATAATTGGAATTGTTCATGGAAATTTGGCAAACGTAAATGTTAAATTTAATGCCCATCTTGGATATGCTATACCTTTATCAACTGAAAATCTTGGAAGATCTGTAAGTTTGGCTTATAAATTTCATAGAAAGAATCTAATGGAACAAGATGATGAACCATTTTCAATTACATATGCAATAAATTATGCTTTAACAAATAGCCATCATAGTATAATATTTAAAAACAGAGAAAGAATTTATGTCGATGAATTATTTCAGAAAATTGTAAAAACAGAAATACCAAAATATAAAGCTATCGAAAATTCAGTTCTATTACTAAAAGAACCATCAGGAAAATTGGTTTCATCAAATTTTCAAATAAGAGAATCTAAAATTAATAGTCCTTTAAGTTTATCTAAGTTAAAGATTAAAGAAGAAAATTCTGAAATAAAAGAACTAACAAAAAAGGTCGAAAAATTAAATGAAACCCTAAATACTAAATTATGACAATAAATAAAGAAGAAATATATGTAACTTATCAAGATAAGAAACAAGAGTTCTTTGAAAGAGAAAATCGTTTGAATTATTTGCAATTTTCTGAAATAAATCAAAGAGCATTTGAAGCTCTAAAAACAATCTATGAAAAGTTAAAAAGAGAAGTTTAAGAGTTAGAAAAATTAATAGAATCTCTAGAAAATAGTGATGAAGCGATGATAGAATTTGCAGAAATTCTGAAATAAATAATGAAGCATGCAAAGATTGAAAGACCAGAAAATAAAATAAAAAGAAAAAGAGCGAAAAATCTAAAAAGTAAAATAAAGGAGTATAAAAGGGAATTAAATAATCTTCAGATCGAAATTGATGACCTCATAATAAAAGGGATAGAAATAAGAATAAATATAAACAAGTTGGAGTTAAACTTAAAAAATTTATAAATGCCTGAAAAACCATATTATGACTTAAAAGAATTAAAGCTGTTGAAAGAAAAAATGGAGAATGAGGTTGAAAAATTAAAAAGATATTTAGAAACAACAGAAAGTATAGAAATAAAAGAAGTTGTTGAAGATTTGAGAAAATATATTCAAGAAAAAGACAAACAGATAAAAAATTTTATAAACAATAATCCATGCAAAAAAGACTATTATAAACTAAAACAAGATTGAAAAACTATAAAAATCAGAATTATAAAAGTAACATTTTCAATTCTATACAAATTATAAACTTATTCGAAGTAAAAAATGAAGAGTGAAAATTGGTATCAGAGCCAAGTTAACGATTAAGGGTAACACTTTCTCTTTAAGCAACACTTTTAGTGATACGCTTTTAAACCAAATAAAAACAAAAATCTGTAAATCTGTACCAAAATGCATCTGTACACTAGATGGACCCTTTAAATATAAGTATATAACAATACTTACTTTAGAACACATTACTTTAAAAATTAATCTCCTCGGATATTATTTATTTTATAACTATTTTAAGAACTGATTTGTTTCGCTATTTTCAGCAAAATATTTAAAATATATATATATATAATTGAAAATAATATTTTGTTTGTTTTCAATTTTTTTTTAAATTAAAAATAAAAATATTTTCAATTTAAAACACCGTGTTTTTAGTAGAAGATTCTGTAATTTATCGAATTCGATCTTTTACCTCTTTTTTTATATCTCACACCAGAACTAAATCTTCACTCACATACAGTAAAAAATATAAGAGGAGTGTTAGAGATCAGCAACTTTTGTATGTTGTAACCATCAATTGATCATCAATAGTATTTTTAATAGTGTGAGATTATATCCAATGATAAGAGATCACTCACTTTTCTTTTGAGAGTTAAGTGTTGGCCACAAAATACAAAAAAATTGCTAAACGTAAAGCGAGCCTCCTCTAATTCTTTTTTCACTCTCTTTCACTGATTTTGTTAGTTCTTTTAACTCCGATATCTTTCTTCCCTTCTCTTCTATCGGCTTTGTTCCCTTCTTTTCTATCGGCTTTTCTATATTCTCTTCCTTCCATTCGAAGATAAAAGTCTTTTTGCTGTCTGGTTGAGCTTTAATTTTTTGTTATATTCAACCTTTTTTTTTTTAATTTCAAACTCTTTCTATCTTTGTTTTTTTTATCTTCAATGTGTTTAAAGTTTTTTTTTATTTTTAAAAATAGTTTCTGTTTGTAAGAGAATTTATTTTTAAACATTGAAAATAATAAAAATATATTTAGTTAATTTATTTTAATTTTTATTTATTGATATTTTATTAATTGATTGTTAATTAAACAAATTATTTTCATAACAAATTATTTTTTATTTTGTTAAAGAATAGACGATCATGGTGTTTGAAAAAATAATGTGAAAAGAATATCTTAAAATAAAAAATATTTAAAATTAATATTTTTAAATATAAAAATAAATTGTATCAATGTTAAAACATAAATATGAAGTATAAGTATAAAACAAATAAAACATACATACAAAATACGAAATGTTTAAAAATAATTTGTTATGAAAATCATTTTCAAAAAATAAAAATAAAAAACAAAAACAAAAAATATTTTCACAAATCAATTAATCCCAAAAATTTCAATCATATTTTAATTATATGTAATTTGCTAAAGTCAAATTCAAAATTTATACGTAAATTGTGGAAATTTAGCACTTTTTATACATAAACTAAAACACAACATAAATCATAACAAACTGTAGCGATTTATAAAAAAAACATGCTAAAAAAGTAAAAACATAAATTATGGGAGCCTCCAACGTTTCGTGAGGAAAGAGCCACAAAACTTCACAATTCCCTTTTGTCACCAAATGTCAGGATTCAACAACATATTAAAAGGTTGGATGCCGAAAGAGAGATGATTATTTGAGTCCGTCATCTCTATCGAAGATTTTTTTTTTTCCCGTGAAAAATCAACCAAGTTCTTAGCTCTTACCAATTTGAAGGAGCCTTGAAATGTTTTAACCTACTCGTTATCTCTTGCACAATTTCTACGAGTCCTATTATAGATAAAAAATAAAATATATTTAAAAACTAAATATTATATGATTTAAAAATTAAAAATTGTATATATGCAATTTTGAAAAATATAAATTATTAAAATTTATTTTTATATTAAATTATATTAATTTTGAAATAATTAAGATTAAAATATATGAATAACTTTTATATTATGGTTTGTATAAATTGATATGCATGAGATTATTAGAAGAAAAACTTTTTGTATGTATATAATAATTTGAACATATAGCATGATCTGTGAATATAATATTTATTGATAAATATTAACTATAATTTTTTTTAGAACACAAATTTATAGCAATATCAAAATTTCAGGAAGAGAGGGTTATATTATGACTTATATTTATAACAAGGGTCAAGTATTTATCGTTTCCGAACGTTTTTTTTTTTTTTTATCAATTTTATCTTTAAAGTTAAAAATTATTTTAAAATGATTATTTTCACAAAATATTAATCCTCAAACGATTTTGTCCTAATAAAAACTACTACCCAACCCCATCAATATAATATTTGTTTCTCATCATCACCATTACCACAACTACGACATTTTATTAAGTTTATTTGCTGTTTTGAGACTTCTGATTATTGTTGATTATTTAATTCTAAACTTAGGGTACTGAACTTGTTTAGTTTCAACTTTTTTAGAATATGTTCTGATTTCTGTTTTTTATTTAGTTCTGAACTTAGGATGCTGAACATGTTTTGAACTTACGATTTTCTAAAATTCTGAACTTAGAGTATCGAACTTGTGTAGTTTCAATTTTAGCTAGAACATTGACGGATTTGTGTTCCTTATTCAGTTCTAAACCTAGGGTACTGAACTTATTTTGAACTTAGGATTTTCTAAAATTCTGAACGTAGGGTACTGAACTTTTTTAGTTTTAATTTTAATTAGAACATGTTCTGATTTCTGTTCCTTATATGAGCCTGATTCGTTGTTAAAAGCGTAGTTATTTTACGAGGTACTTTTTTTTTTTAGAACGTTTGGATTAACAAACAGTATCATTCATAATCAATTCACAACTGATAATATATAAAACAATTATAAACAACCACACATAAATACATCACAAGCAGTTGACAATATTCGGTGATCCAGCCTTTATTAGAGTATAGACTTATAGTTAGAACACCCCTAGACATAGCTAGATAATAACTATATACATATATATACATACAACATCCCAGGTCTTGACCTGTTCAAGAAGTCCCTAAGCTGGCGCCCAGGCTAGCCTAGACTCTATACTCACCTAGTCCCTCTAAACTACTAAAGCGAGGGAAAGTATGTTCTAGGTCTTCAAAACTCAAGTCAGGTGGATCATCATCAAAAGGTGGAAGGTCGTCTACTAATCCTCTACACGATCATATGTCATCAAAGAGCGTCTCTCAAGTACTTCATCGAGTGGCCACATAACAGCAACATCGTACGGAGGACTTAGGTTAAAGTTTGTAGATAAGCATGTGCAGACGTTGGCTGGCCTCACAGTATATACATATAAACAGGTAACGGAGTTCACTCTAGACTCAGAAGACTACCTAGAGCGGAATCCTCTTTGCAGAACAGTCATCAGCAAACTACGGAAGGGTACTCATACTTCCATCTGAAGGGGGAAGGGAGAGAGAAGGGGTAAGAACTGGGGAGTTCTTAGTAGGGCCGGAGTTATTAGTTACGTTCATTAATTCCGTATTGTTTAGCAGATAAATAGCAGAATACCGAGAAGCAATAGACAGAAGAAACAAATAAATAGTGAAAATATAGAAAACAAAAAGCAAAACACAAACAAAAGAATACAAGAAAACAAAACATAGACACAGAGAATAGAATGAAAACAAAGAAGGCATACATTCAAACAACAATCATAACAGAGGAAATGCGCAACCAAATATGATGCATGTCTAGCCCTAGTGCAGGTAATGAGCTCATCTGTCGGTTACATACCCGCTCCCGACGTTACCCAGCAACCTCTGTCTGGATAAGGCTTTCCTGTTGGCAATATCCACTGCAAGCAACCTTTGTCTTGCAGGGTATCCACTGCAAGCGACCTTTGTCTTGCAGGGTGGCACTTATTAGCCGATATACGCCCAACAGACTCACTGTAAGCAACCTCTATCTTACAGGAGCAACAACATACTCACTGTAAGCAACCTCTGTCTTACAGGAGCAACAACACACTCACTGTAAGCAACCTCTGTCTTACAGCAAAGCATTATATCAAGGTATCTCAGGAAAGCATTCTCAGTGGTCGTACCACCATCTATCTGACTGTCTCTCTGCAGCAGATTATCACATAATCATTCTCATTACCATCATTCATTATCATTTTCATTATTCATCATCACTTTCACATTCTTATGCAGTACCTCTTTCTTTCTCTTTTCAATCATACTATACAAACTTTACAGCTTTTACTTTTACAACATCTTAACTCAAACCATTTCTCTTTATCACATTACTCTTTTCTCTTTGTCCTTTTACTTTGCTCTGATTACTCTTTTCTCTGTATCCCTTTATTCTTCTCTGGTTACTCTGTTCTCTGTGTTTCTTTACTCTGCTATAATTTCTCTGCTTAACATATGTATTTAAAGCTTATATAAATTTCGGTATGAATAGTTAGTCTGTTCCAAGTATAGGTTCATTAAGTCTATACTGAAACAGTTTAACTTTTCATATAATACATAACCCTAGTCGCAACTCAAGGACTAACTATGTTGCCCTAGTTCGTTCACTAATCTCTGTCTATTTTTCTGTCA
The DNA here is from genome assembly GCF_003086295.3 of Arachis hypogaea. NCBI lineage: Eukaryota > Viridiplantae > Streptophyta > Magnoliopsida > Fabales > Fabaceae > Arachis > Arachis hypogaea. The sequence goes on along the minus strand of NC_092048.1, from coordinate 23,805,143 downwards.
TTAAAACTTTACAGACTTTTCTTTGGTTTTTATCTTTTCTTCAACTTTTTATCTTTTATTTATCTTTGCCTCACTAATATGTTCTTACCACTCCCTAAGTATTTTATGAAGGTAATTATGAGATTCTGCACTTAAAGTTGTCTTTCTAAAGCTTTTTACAGAAAACTGCCTTTTCTACATTATTTTATTATTTTTATTAAAATATTATTTTTAATTAAATATTATTATTTAATATTTTATTATTATTTATTATTTTATCATTAAATTTTTGAAAATTACCTTATCTTTACCTTTAACCTTTAAAATTCACTTTTTACCACCCGTAACTTTTAATATTTCTACTTTAGCCACCCTAACTTTCAGAAATTACCAAATAACCCCTCAAACACCAAAATATTTACTTCCTTGCCCTTTCTAAGATCTAAAAGGTGTTCTTCAATGTTCTTCAACACACTCAAAGTGTTATTCGTGTTCTTCGTATATTCTTCAGATTCTTTCTCTATTTTTACCCGTTTTTCAGTCTTTTCAGCAACCAATTTTTACCAAAATTCATAATAAATTCCAAGCCACTAAACCCCATCTTTTCTACATGATTTAAACAAAAATTGAACCCCAATTTAAGGATTAGGGTTCGTTTTTCCAGCAGCCATGAAGAACATAAATTCAGAGTTGAATATCATCAAATTTCATCAATTTTTCACCAAAATTTCAACAAGAATCACTCATATAAACAATCAATTTCAAGCACAGCCAAATCATATCATAATCACACAACTCAAACACAATCAATCAAGATTAAATTCGTCAAACCCTACCTTGATTTGCTGCTCCAAATTCGGTCACTCTTTGAAGTGTTCTTAAAGCACTTTTTCTTCCTAAAACACATCAAGAACAACTTTAAAACTCTAAACCATCAACTAAACGAACTTTAGTAGCATCTTAGGAAGGTTATCCTCACCTTAAACGTGCAGGAAATCAAAGATCCTTGGTCCACAAGTCAAGCTAAGCAAGAGATCTAAGGAAGAACATCAAGAAAATACTTATTTAAGCATGTTTCCTTGAAAACCAAATTGAAGAAGGAGGGAGACAGCCATCTCACCTTATTTCCAGCCTTGATATGTTATATGGTTATGTAGAGGAAGAAGAGAGGATCATTTTGGTGAAATCGGAATTTTGATTTGAGTTTTAGTTCAGAAGAAATCAAGCTTTGAAGATTAAGTGTTCATGAAAGTTTCTCTCTTTTCTCTCTTGTTATTTTCGGCCAATATATGATTGATTCTTGGTGAAAATTTGGTGAAATTTTGATGAAATTTGATGAAATTCAAGCTTTAAAGTTCATGTTCTTGGGGCTGCTGGAAAAACGAAACCCTAGGCTTAAATTGAGGTTCAATTTGTGTTGAAATCATGTGGAAAAGATGGGGTTTTAGTGGCTGTGAATTTATTTTGAATTTTGGTAAAAATGGGTTGCTGAAAAGACTAAAAAACGGGTAAAAACAGAGAAAGAATCTAAAGAATTTACGAAGAACACGAAAAACACTTTGAGTGTGATGAAGAACATTGAAGAACACCTTTGTGTTCCTTATTTAGTTCTGAACTTAGGATTTTCTAAAATTCTGAACTTAGGGTACTGAATTTGTTTAGTTTCAATTTTAATTAAAACGTGTTCTGATTTCTGTTCCTTATTTTGTTATGATTTATTCTGATTCTAATTAAAACATGTTTTGATTATTGTTGATTTGTTCTAAACTAGTAATTATAATTTATAAGGTTGATTTGTTGTTCTGAATATTGTTGATTTAGTTCCCTTTGTTTGATTTCTGAACTAAGTTTAATGTAGTTTATTTTGATTAAACATTTTGAATGATGTTGTGAATATGTTTAGCACATTTTTAATCGGTATACTCTTTACAGACATGACCACAGGTAGAGGTGTTGCGAATCATGGTCGTGGTTGTCGTGGTGGTCGTGGTAGAGGGATGCCGGTACCCCTGGGAATTCTGGATCCTCTCCTTCTACTCTGATTACTTCGGTGATGTTACAGGTTGCGGGTGCATCAGACTAGCTGTTCATCATGGTCCCTAACCCCAACTACATCCCTGTGTCTACGGCGATGACGCCACCTCCATCCGCTCAATAGCCTAATGTCTAGGCGACGCCACCTTCAGTGACGGACACCGCGGCCCCAAAATTCTCTCATGGAAGTAAGCCAGCTGATGCCCCCTCGCCACTTTCCATCGTACAGTTGACGATTTGGCCTGATGGCAGAACGACATAAGTACTACTTCAAGTATTCTATATGCTGAAAGTATCTGATTATTGATTTTAGTTTAATAGATTTAGAGTTGTAGGTTTAAACTACTGAAAGTGTTTGATATATAGTGATTAGTGATTCTTGATAGCTGATTCTAGTTTTAGTGGATTTAGGGTTGGAGATTTGAATTACTGAAAGTGTTTGATATATCCTGATTATTGAATTACTGAAAGTGTCTGATTATTGCCTGTTGTTCATTGATTGTTGACATTTGGTGCTGTTTAAGTTAATTGTTGATGGATAGAGTTTGTGGCACATTCGAATTATAGATGAAACTCTACCAAAATTTCTAAGAAAATCTATATATATTATGGTTATTTGCTTTTGACGTTTTAATTTTATATTGCCATATTGGTTTGTTTATGAATTGTTGATAGGTTTGCACCAAACAACAATGCATGTATTCAGGAGATGACCAACGCCATCAAGCTGATGTATGACTATCCATGGCCAAGCTGCAATATCCCGTCTAAGACCTGAGAGCAATGATTTTAGAAGTGGGCGGTAATTTATTTAATATAGTCAAACATTTTTAGCTAGTTTATATCTTCTATTTTGTTTAATACGATATATTTTGATTAACTAATTTTAAAGTTTCTTTGTGCATCTTCTCTTTATATGGGACAAGGAGCACGATGCTCTCATGAAGAAGATATACAACCATCAAATGGGTAGGCGGCTATAACAGATGCTGGAGGACATACGTTAGAGGCACGAACACTTCACTACTTGGCTCCGCCCGGAAATCAAGAAGGCTCTGTGTTCACTAAGAGACCGATGAGGGGTTCAAGCATTAACATCTCACAAACAGAGCTAACAGAGCATTGGCCAGGTCATCCAAGTATACCGGTGGTTCAGCAACTTTCATGAAGACTAAGGCTAGGCTGGTATGTAGCTTCTCTAATTTTGTTATTAAATTAGTTATATTCTTTGACATATCATTAATAGGCATCCTAATAACTTGTTTCAATGCAACATGTATAGTCGAAGTCATTGGATCACAATTGAACATTGGCGGAGACCTTCAAGTACTCCCACATTTTGAAGGAGAACAAAGAGAGATTTGCTGATGAGCGATCTCAGGATTATTGTGTGAGTAAACATCTAATCTTGTGATTTAAAATTAGAGATTAATTGTACAACTGTCATCCTAATCATAATAACATGTGTTACACAAAATTCCTATACGCAAAGACTAGAGGCTGCGACTCAACAATCTCAGCAAAGTGGGGAGGATGCCAATGGCTCTACTGCTTCAGTCATCGATCCCGATGCGGTTTGGCGCGAGACCACCTCAACGCCGTACAAGAACCGTGTATACGGGATGGAGTCGTTCTTCGTCAATGGCCTCTGCACCTCCACGTTGAGGCTATCGTCTGCCTCTTCCATCAGTCGAGCCATCAATCCTGACAAAGGCATTGATTTGAGGCTGCAGGTGTAGGAGCTCACCCGGAGCCTTCTCGAACAGGCTCAGAAGCTAAACGACACTCAGGAGAGGTATTAGAAGATCTTCACACGCGTGACGGTCATAGATGACCTCACGCTAGAGTGGATGGAGCAGCTGGAGCTGCTTCAGTAGATGGAGGCTCAGATGGAGGTGCACCAGCAAGACCACAGCAACGACGACGACAACGACTACCAGAATCTTTAGTGATTAGGGATTTGTTTTACTGTTTCATTGTATTTATTTAATTTATTTGACTTTTTTTATTTATTTGAATATTTGATATTTACTATTACAAAATTGGTTTTTATTATTTATAAATTGACCACTAATTGTGTGAAAAATAAGTTTAAATAAAAAATTAAATTTAAATTAAAACTTAAAATTAAAATTAAATAGAAAAAATAAAAAAATTGTGTCACAATATTTTTTAAAAATAAAATAAAATTGAGATTGCCGTCGGATTTACCGAGAAAATAATTCGACAGTAATAGTGCGGGAAACAAGATATTGTGGCGCCAACATTACCATTGAAAAAATCTATCGGTAACTAAATGGTTTTTCGGGCAGGTAATTTGTTGCAGAATTTGATGGTAATTACTGTTGGACGAAAAAATCTAACAGTAAATAGTTACTGGCGAGGTTTATACCGTTGGATTCCTTCTGATAGTAAATTCGTCAGTAAATTTATTCATTTTTCTGACGGTAAATCCAACCGTACTCAATATTTTTCTTGTAGTGGCAGTCTTCTCCTTCCAACCCACTTTATACCATGAAAGTTGAGGTACGGAGCATGATAGAAGACAATGAAAGATAGATTTTCTTGGTGGCTGACAGTTAGGGAAGAAGCTTTTGATGGATAGGAATCGTTGCTTGGGCTTACTTCTGACCTTCAAACCACCATAGAGAGCTTTTCAAATGTTTTTACCTTCGCCAGGCATGGTATCTTCCATGTTGCTTTTCATATATATATATATATATTTGCTATAAATTTTTGGGAATTGATCTAATGGGAGATGATAAAATTGAAAGGCAACTCGGTACCACGAAGAAACAAAATAGTGGCCATCGTTCTCCAACTTCTAAGTAATTTTATCTTCATTATCACTAATCTTTGTCTGTAGAATAGCACCTGCAATTATTTGTGGGAATTTGTCTCTGATTAATGTCTCATTTTACTATCTATTGCTGCCATGTAATTGATTAACCATATAATTGATTAACCCAAATTAGATTTGGGTTTGTGTTAGGCTAGTAGTGCATTGAAATAGAATTAAAATGCTCCAACCACAGGTCTTTGAATATCCTAATTGAACTTTTTCCTTCCTAGAAACCAAAGAGTATACCCTTCTCAAGAACCTTCCTCCCTTATAATAGACTCCTTCAAGTTCAGGAAGAATTTTGACCAATGTCTGCCTTTAAAAAAGACGAGTATCTTAAATAGTTGCCTTTAAAATTTTGTATGCTAAAGAGTGTGTCTTTGTTATTAATCTTCAACCTTGTTTTGCAAGCATCGCAAGATTAAACGCCTTTAAATCTTTGAAACTCATAATTCCCTGCTCTTTATGTCTACCATTATAAGAAAAATGCTGAGTAATGTCGAAATTACTATCGAAAAAACGAATAAAATCTGATGGTAAAATATTTACCGTCGAATTTTGCGTCGATATATATCTGACGGAATAAACCTCGTCGGTAACATATTACCAGCAGATTTTTTGCGTCCGACAGTAATTTTTGTCGGATGTAGCGACGGAATATAGATAGTAAGAAAATGGAATCTTTTGAACGTTACTATTGAAAATTTTTTTATGGTAACATTGGAGCCATATCATACGTCTCCACACTATTTTACCGGTGGATTGATCTGACGGTAATGCCAATGGAAAATTTTTTTTATTTTTTTGAAAAATTGACTGGGCTGTTACCGTCGGTATATTCCAGCAGTAGTCTTTTTTTTAATAATCTTTTTTCGTCCATCTATAATATACCTTGATAATTAATAATTGAAACAGTGCTTTAAACCTGATGTGAAATATCAAACATACAAAGTAAAAATACGAAATGATTGTAATTGAAATATCTAAAACAATGCTAATTATGTTACATTCTTCTTAAAGTTTGGTAAAGAAATATATATCATAGAACTATATTTACATTAACCCTATTCAGATTCATCATCTTCTTCCTTTGGTTAACCATCTTTCTCTTCTGAGATAGTTTCTTGATCATTGAACTTGTCTTCCTCTTCTTCGTCGCCATCGACCTCGTCTTCTTCTTGAAGATCGTCGTCCTCTGGTGGTAGTGTGTCGTCATCTATTCCAAGGTCAATGATGTCATAATCCATAATAGCGGACCTACGGGTGATCGGCTCATCGGTATCAACCACCATTTTCGAAGGAGTTGGGTCATCAATCTGGTAAGGTTTCTGACCCTCTATCCTATAATCAGACTCGATGCGGCCTCTTGGCTTAGTCTTAAACATGACCACCCAACAAGACTTGTATGAACCCAGATAAGGCCAATAGTATACATGTTGTGCATTTTGTGGTAGAATAAAAGGATCGTAGTGCCTATATTTCTTAGTTACATTAACTTCAATGATATCGTAGTCCTTGTACTTTCATGTTCCTTGTCCCGAACTTGGATCATATCATTCACATTTAAACACGCACACCTTGTATGTAGTGTGACAGAAATACTTTAATTCAATTGTGTTGTGCAACACACCAAACCAATCAGAATGACCCCGCCTGAATCCCACGAACCCGAACTCTGGAGTTATCTATTTTCTTTTCAATCGACCACTGTGAAGAATGAAACCAATAACCATTAACATTGTATATCGGGTAGCTAATGCTCTTATTCATTGGGTCCCAACTAAGTACAACTATTTCGAATCTGTTGTGTCAGTTAGATGCACGCTGACATATTCTTTGAATAACGTGAAAAATTGTTCAATGAGGTATCAGGATTTGCCTCTTGAAATAACCTATATGATAGAATAGGATAAAGAAGTTTTGATTAGATTAAGAAGTTAGTATCTTACTGATTGCAATATTTACGAAGACTTAAAAAACTCACATGAGATACGGTAAAATCTAGTCACAATTAAGCAATACATGCAGATATGCGGCATCGATTTCCTTACGCTCTAACCAGTAGTCACTGTCCGCACCCATTGTAGCTCCTTTCGGAGCAAAGATTGAATATGTTGTACCACTTGACAAGAATTCTCCCCTCTCATCATTCCTTGCAACCCCTGTTTTACGTGATTCAATATGAGGCTGAACATAGAATGAGCAAAATGCAGATGTTTTCATAGCTAGGAATGCTTCGTAGATAATGCCCCTAACTCTGTTCTTCATTGTGCGCTTGAATGTCATCTTCTCAAATTGCTACATCCACCGAAATTGGACCGGCCCACATAGTATTACTTCGTACCATTGTTGTCAGAACCGGACCGATCCGACCGATTGGACCGAAAAACCATTGAACCCGTCATAAGACCGGTTCGGGTAGAACAAGGGACCGGACAAGGAAAAAAACCGGTGTGAACCGGTTTGACCCGGTCGGTTCTGAGAAAAACTGCTGAACCGGCAAGTTTAAAAAACCAGGCCGGTTCGATTTTTATTTTTTTTAAACCCCTCCCACGAAAACGATGTCGTTCCCCCACTCTTCTTTTTGGAAAAATTAAAACCCTAACGGAGCCCCATTCCCCTTCACTCTCTCTGACTCAATCTCACAACTCACAAGTCACAGAGGCAAAGCTCTCAGCATCTCATTCTCTCACTCAGTTTGTCACCGCCACCGCACGTCGCCAATTTCTTTGCATCGTCTTATCGTTTCCTGTGCATCTCCTTCACTGCGCCATCACCTATGTCTGCGGTTCGCCTTCACCGCGTTGGCGCATCTCCATGCTCTTATGCGTCTCTGTCATCATCGTCGCGTCATCGTTCGGCGTGGCTCTCTGTTGCTTCTGTCTCCCCCTTGTCAGTTTTTTCTTAGTCATGCTTGGTCACTCTATTCTTTGTGTGTGTTCTGCCTCTGCCTTGTGCCTGTCTTGTGCCTCCTCTGTTTCTGCTTCTGGCCCTCTCCATCTCATGCCTCCTCTGACTTTGGCTCTGTGATGGGAACAGATTGAAACACCGTGAGATAGTTCTGATTCTGGACTTCTATTTTTTTTATTATTGTATATTGATTTTTAAAACATGATTGTTGTTGTTTAATTGTAGATTTAGAATAAATATATTGATGTTTATTAGAATTTATATTCAGTGACATTTTAAAGCAAATTTGAAACTTGATTGTTGCTTGTTTAATGTAAATTTAATACTTAATTGTTATTGTATAGAATACTTGATACTTGATTATTGTTGATTTAATATTTGATTGTTACTGATTTATTCTAAATTACCATATTAATATTGATTATTGCTGTTTTAATGTAGATTTAATACTTGATTGTTATTCTTATTGCTACCGTTACATGAGTGTTTAAATATAGATTTAATGCCAATCAGAATTCTTTTATTAGTTATTTTTAGAAATTAAAATTTGTTGGTAGAATGTTAGTGGAGATATTTTTTTTAATATCAATTTAATGTTTATTAATTGATTATTTTATATTTTTATTTAAATGGGACCGGATTAATCGGTTCAACCAGTAACTCAACGGTTGAACCAGTAACCCAGTGACCCAATAGCCTGATCGAGTCGATCACCAGTTCGGTTCTGATAACTATGCTTCGTACGGTAGGTGGATTGCTAAGTGTTCCATAACGTCAAAAAAGAATTGAGGGAATATCTTCTCTAGCTTACTAAGTATGATGGGAATATTCTTGTCTATGACTGTAAGATCATTAGTAGTAAATTTTGTAGCACATAACTCCATAAAGAACTCACTTATTTCTTCTGTGAAGGATTTCCAGATATGGGTTGGAAGTTCTCTGAATGCAACAGGAAGCAAAGACTCTATGAAGATGTGACAATCGTGACTTTTTAACCCAGCAAGTCTACCCTGTGACACCTTTGCACACTTGCTCAAGTTAGATGTGTAACCATCAGAAAATCTTAATCTTCTAATTCACCTACAAATATTTTGTCTCCGATCCTTCGTTAGAGCGAGCACCGCCTTTGGCTTAGCCCACCACCCGTTATCAAGTCTCTTTAAGCTCAGATCTGGCTGCTTGCAAATGTCCACCAAGTCTAACCTAGCCTTATCATTATTCTTTGTTCGCTCATCATCCATTACTGTGTGCATGATATTATCAAACACTTTTTTTTTTCAATGTGCATCATATTAAGACAATGTTGAACCAAGTTATCTTTTCAATAAAGCAACTCCCAAAATATACTCTGTTTAGTCCAATTATGCTCCATGTCATATCTCAGAGGTCTCATACCTGCCCCATTATCAACGATCCTTGGGTGTTCTACTAACACGATGCCAAACTTGCCTACCACCCAATCTCATGGGTGCCTCTTATTGTTCAGTTGTATTCTTTTTGAACGAGTCCTTGTTGCGCTGAAAAGGATAATTCATGTCGAAGAATCTTTGATGGCAATCAAACCATGAATTCTTACTGTCATTCATCAATCAAAATACCGTTGTACCCTCCATACAAATGGGACATGCTATTCTGCCCCGAGTGGACCAACCTGACAACATCCCATATGCAGAAAAGTTGTTAATGGTCCACATCAACATAACATATAGTTGGAAGTTTGTTGTCGAAATATCATATGTTTCTACACAATGGGTCATAACTCATCCACTATGGGCTATAAGAAGACATCTATTTTGGCCTTAGGATTGTTGGAACTAAGCATGATGCAAGTTAGGAACATCTATTGGTCTTTATGCACATTTCAGGACTTATGTTATAAGGTATCACGACTACAGGCTAATAAGAGTATGCGTCATCGAAATTGGATTTTGGTGAGAACCCATCAGAGCATAAAGCTAGTCTAACGTTTCTCGGCTTATTTTCAAATGTCAGATGGACCCAATCAAAATGCTTCTAGGCTTCTCCGTGTGACGGATGCATCATGGTTCCATCATCTCCCTTATTGTTACTATGCCAGGTTATATGAGGAGCCAAACTCATCGATGCATACAATCATTTCAGCCTAGGGATTAAGGACAAGTAGTGTATCCATTTCATTGGAACTCTCTTTAACTGGCATTTATCAATCTGTTCTCTCTCAACTTGGGACCTCGGTGATCTACAGAATCTGCATTCAGTTAGGTCTATATCACTCTTGTAATACAGCATACAACTATTCAAACAACAATCAATTTTTACCAAATTTAGACCCAATTTCGAAACTAACTTCTTTGCTTAGTAGTGGTTTTAGAGGATGCCAGTGGTCCTAACAGGTACCAGTTCGTTGCAAAGGGTGGCCCACTTATCAAAAGAATCTTGGGTTTAATTTGACTCTGACTTAATATTCATCATTCTAATACATGCAGACAACTCTAACTAAACGCACCCCTCGAATAATAGTTTCGTAGCTGATTCTAACAGATGATAAAATCTTTTTGCCTTCGGGTTAGGCTCTTATTCAGCCTTGTCAAATTCTGTAACACTTGTTGCATCAAACACCATCTGTTGTATCTCTCTTGGTTATCTTCCCAAGTCATTTCTTCCATGTTTAGTTCTCTCACCACCCGAACCCTCGTTGATCGACAATCGAACTTATTCAAATTCGAGGCAGATCGGTTAATTCCCTACTCATTCACTTGTTCGTGTTCCGTCCACATCCAATATCCATTCTTAAACTTGTTACGATAGAGGTGAAGTGTTATATCCGCAGGTCCTAACCACTTAGTCAACCGATACTTTTCACATGGACACCTAGATACCCCTTCAGACCTAAACGGTTCCATGCTGAAGACATGCACAACAAACACGTCAACCCCCTTAAAGAATTTAGGTTTTAAATCTTCCTGTGCACCTCTATCCCTATCATACATCCATAGACGATGACTTGGAATCATATTGAAACACATACCCTAGAATTCAACGAACAATAGAAATTATTAAATTTTTTAGAAAATTCGGCAGAATGTACCTTATAATTAGAATCTTCCGCCAAATACAATTATTGTTTTCTGACAAACCAAACACATTTTAAAACAAATTAAATGAAATTTCGACAGAAGTTTTCCTTAATTCAGAGACATCCGTCAAATAAATATAACAGTTTTCACAGAGGAAACAGTTGCATGCATAAATTAGAACAAACACAAATTCAATAACACATCAAATCCTAACCGTTCTAGTGCGTAACCCCTTATAACTCTACAATTTTTCAGCAAACAAGAGTTTCAAGAAGACACCTCTACATGACGTTCTCCCACTTCTGTCCTAAAATGCTATCATAGGAAAAGTAAATCCAACATAAAACTTAAATAATTGATTATAGTTAGAGATAGAAAACCTAACTGAAACACGGATGTACAGAATATGGAAGAAGCGAAATTCAATTAATCTTAGAGAAGCAACATCGTCCTAATAAAAAAGAAAACTTACTAAACTCACAAGGTGAAACTAATTAATTCAACAAACTACACAAAGTCTTCCAATAATATCGAGCACTCTTATTCTCACCCTACTTAACCTATCTTAACTTAATTTAATTTCTATTCATATTAAATTAACATAAGAAATCCTAATCACAAACTTCATTACCCTAATTTAATCAATAATTTGATAATAAAAAATACATAACAAAATCCTAAACTCACAAAAAAATCTTAAAAAACTAAAAACCTTAATCACAAATTTTATTTCCCTAATTTAATCAATAATTTGGTAAAATACCTAACAAAATTCTAAACTCACAAAAAATATGAAAAACCCTAAAAAAACTATACTAAATCCTAATCACAAACTTCATTACACTAATTTAATCAATAATTTCATAAACTACTTAACAAAAAATCCAAACTTACATAAAAATCTTAAAAAAATAAAAAATATGCCAAAATTATCTCTGATGGTGGTTGTAGGATGGTGGAGGCGTGGTGGTAACAGCAGGTGGCAGTGACCACGAATGCAAACAGCAGTGGCATTCCCGATGGCTCCAGCAGTGACCGACAGCTCCAACGGCGACGACAACAAAGGCTCCAGCGGGAGGCGGCGGGACCGGCAGCTTCAGGGCCGACGGGAGAACACGAGAGGGGAGAGAGAGAGAGAGAGAGAGAGAAGAGAGAGAAAGTGAGTGAGTTCGCATAAGTGAAGAGGAGGGGATTCATGTTTGAATTTTATCCCAATATTATTGTCAGAACATTTCGATGGTAAATTGCGTAAACGCAGCGTTTCACTAAAGCGAGTTACCTTCGGCAAAATTCGACAGTAGATCCGCTGGTATAGTTGCCGCCACTAAAATGATATTTTGCGCCACTTATAACCGTCGAATTTAGAGTCGGAATATAAAATCCGATAGTAAACAATTTAAGGAACCAAATCTAGTTTGTATCCGACACAAAAATCAACGCTAAATTCGACGGTAATAGACGCTGCTAAATATGATAATAATTCCGACGATATTTATCATGTTTCTTGTAATGTACAGAAAACGTCCCATATGACCTAGTACTGTTTTCTTTCATCATTTTTCTTGTCCCACCAAAATTGCATGAATTTTTTTTAATGTCTTCTATTAAAAATTCTGAGAGTTTAAAATAACTCAGTGTATATGTTGAAATAGCGATTGCCACCGCCTTAACGAGGACCTCTCTCCCACTCACTCACTAATAAGAAATTCCTTTTTTTAAACTCGCAATTTCTTCTTAACTTTTTCAAGTATGTAGTTAAATAAAGCCTTTTTAAAATTTTGAATCACAGATAATAATCCTAAGTATTTATCTTATCTACCCACATAAAAAACTTATAAATTTAAAAATAATTAATACATTGAGGACGATTTTAAGAGAACAATAAATATTAAAAATAATTTTAATTTTAGCCATAAATTTAGAGGACAAAAAAAATATTTAATCTTTTATAATAATATAACTCCTTATAACTACTATAAACTTAAGAACTATTTCTTAATACATTTTAAGAATTTATAGGTTTATAATAAGGAGTTATAAAGAGTTATATTATTATTATTATTATTATTATTATTATTATTATTATTATATATCTAAATCACAATATAACAATTTTTCTCTCTAAGAATAATTTTGATATTAAATTTTTGTTCCAAAAAATAATTTATAACTAATATTTAATTATCAATAGACACTACATTCACAAATCACGCTATACAGATGTTTCAAGTTTTATATATATACAAAAAATTATTCTCCTAATTATCTGATCTTACCGTAAATATTAATTTGTATAAAATATAATGTAAAATTTATCTATAATTCTTAATCTTACTTATTTTAAAATTAATATAAATTTATATAAAAATAAATGTTAATATAAATTTTATACTTTTTAAAAATTATATATATATATATATATATATATATATATATATATATATATATATATATATATATTAGTTTTTGAACCACATGATAATATTTTTTTAAATATATTTTATTTTTATCTAAAAGGACACGTAGAAATTGAGCAAAAAATAATAAGTAGATTGGAAAATTTTTAAGGTTCCTTTCAGCTTAGTAAGAACTAATAAGAACTTGGTTGATTTCATAGAAAATATCCTCGATAGAGATGGTGGCACTCAAATATTATCATATCTCCTTTGGTCAACCCGCCAGTATGCTGTTGAATCCTGACATTTTGTGGGGCAAAAAAAAAAAAAATGTTAACTTGTCTTATAAAATGCTAGAGTTTTTACCGTTTATGTTTTCATCATGTTTTTTCATAATTCGTTACGGTTTATTATGCTCAATGGCGGAGCTTGAAAATAATTTTTAAGGGGACCAAAATTTTTATATAAAAAAATATATAATAATATTTATATAAACAAAATTTATAAATATCATTATTTTTAAAGGTTGATAATAAATAAATAAATTTATAAAAAGATTTTATGAAATATCTTAAAGTGATATTTTTCAAATTTTGAATAACTTGAAATATTTAATAATTAAATTAGAACTAAATTTTTAGTATTTTTATTATTTTTATTGTCTAATTTTAAAAAATTAAGATCAAACTCATTAGAGGCAATTCTTTAAATATATAAATTGTAACATATGTAAAAAACATATAATTATAATGATAAAAATTAGAGTAATACAAATACAAAAAAATTATAGTATAATACAAAAAATTATAGTATAATACTATTATGTAAATACAAAAAATTATAGTATAATATTATTATGTAATTAATAATAATAATAATAAATAAATAAATAAAATTATTAGAGATTATTTTACAAGAAATTCAAAGTTAAAACTATTTGATATTTTTGTATTTAATATAATCAAAAGATACTATTTTAAAAAATATGTTTGTTTAAAAAAAATATGTATTTAATATAAATTCAAATTAAAATATTTTCTTTTAATACATTTTTTTAATACAAACATATATTTTTTTTATATAGAACATCTTTTAATTATATTAAATACAAAAATATCAAATGGTTTTAATTTTGAATTTTTTGTAAAATAAATTCTTATAATTTTATTATTATTATTATTATTATTATTATTATTATTATTATTATATATATATATATATATATATATATATATATATATATAAGAATTTAATGAATACATTTATCATTATTTTTGTCCAAAAAATACAAAAAATATAGTACAATATTATTGTACAATTAATAATAATAATAATAATAATAATTGATATGGTCGTCATTAAGACGAGTTATAACTCGGCCCCATAACCGTTATTGGCGTGCGCTATAACTCATCATTATCCGTTATTACTCGGATTGGATGAGCCATAATTCGGTGACATCAATACTCCTATCATAACCGACATCCCAAACGGCATAATAAGGTCGGTTACAAAGTCAATGATTTCGGAAACCGACGATTGATTACCGAGGATGCAACGGACGAAGAATTCATCATATAAAGGAAGGTAAAGCATTTCTTTTGGATTAAGTTCAAACAAAATATCATACTGACTTAAGTTTCGGAGTGCCTTTGCAGGTACACTCCCCCCTTTGTTATTGCTCGTACTCTCATACAACACGAAGAAAAGCTCGGATTCAGGAATTGGACGTCCAGCCTCCGAGTATACTGCTCGGTGGATATTGGGTATTTGAAGCCGATCTATTTCACAGACAAGATCAATTGGCGCCCACCGTGGGGCCGAGGAAATTGATTTTTTCTTTTGGTCCCGTTACCTTCGTTTACACTCATGGCTGACGTACCACCCCCTTCGCTGTCCGAACTTATGCGGATGGTAGCTGAACTACAGCAAGCGAATCAACGAATGGCCGACGAGAATCAAATAATGGCTGCTCAAATCGCCGAACTTAACCATGCTCGGATAGAACATAATGAAATTCATCGCCAACGACCAGAAGATAATGAGCATCATTCCCAACCCTCTCATGTCTCGGAGACCGTCCGAGCTGACGAAGGCCAACCTGAAGATGAAAAAGATGAGTCCGACGAACTTGTGGGGCCCTTCACAGAAGAAGTGATGAACTTCGAATTGCCAAAGAGATTCACCCTCCCACTAACCCTGACACCTTATGATGGGTTCGGAGACCCAAAGAAGTTTCTCAAAAAGTTCCGATCAATAATGATCGTCAATGGTGCATCAGATACTGTTTTATGTCGTTGTTTTCCAAATTATTTAGACGGTCCTGCACTTGATTGGTTGTGTACTTTGCCTGCAGGTTCCATCTCACGGTTTCAGCAGTTGGCGAAGCTATTTGAAGAACACTTTTCCGGATTCGCAATTTATTTGCACGATTCCGATTATTTGAACACGATCAAACAGGGATCCAACGAAAGCTTGAAGGACTACATGACCCGCTTCACCAAGGTCGCGATAAGTATACCTGATCTCCACCCCGAGGTCCACCTACACGCAACCAAAAGTGGACTTCGACCTGGGAAATTCCAGGAGACCATCACAGTAGCCAAGCCGAGGACCCTTGCAAAGTTTCGCGAAAAAGCAAAAGGCCAAATTGATATCGAGGAGCTCAGACAAGCTCAGAAGTCCGAGAAGCCAAACTACCGAGATGACGATAAGCTCTTGAGCAGCAAGAAAATTTTCAAATTAACCCCTCATTTTGATTCTTACACGCAGTTCAATACTAAGCGTGAGGATATAATTAAAGAGATCTTGAATTCAAAACTGATCAAGCCGCCGAGAAAGGCCGGCACATATCAAGATACAAAGAATGTGGACAAGTCTAAATATTGTGCTTTCCACCAGAAACACGGCCACAACACTGACAACTGTGTGGTGGCCAAAGACCTTCTTGAACGCCTAGCAAGGCAGGGACACCTAGACAAATACATCGGAGGCCACATTCAAAAGCACATCACACCTTCCACACCCAGCGATTCCTCCAACTAACTAAGCCGAGGAAAAGAGAAAGCGCCCTCACGGCAATACGAAAAACCAAGAGGTATAATTAATTGCATTTCAGGAGGTTACGCAGGTGGAGGATCCTCAAACTCGGCAAGAAAGAGATCATTCCATGCAATATGCTCGGTCAATGGACCACAACAAGAGACAGAAACGACAAATCAACAGCCGCAAGTAACTTTTACACATGCCGACTTCAATTCCAGTATACCAAACTTGGACGATCCTGTGGTAATCACTATTCAGCTCGGGGATTTGTTGGTAAGGAAAGTACTTCTAGATCCCGGGAGCAGCGCTGACGATTTGTTCTATTCAACATTCCAAAAAATGAAGCTCAGTGACAACATGCTGCAGTCAACAAAAGGCGATTTGGTTGGATTCTCAGGAGAACGAGTTCCAATACTGGATTCAGTGTGGTTACAAACCACACTGGGTGAGCATTCCCTTTCCAAAACCTATGATATTCAATATTTAGTAGTCGATTGCTTTAGTCCATATAATCTTATACTTAGCCGACCATTTTTAAACAAGTTCGGCGCAATTGTTTCTACAGTTCATCTGTGTGTTAAGTTTCTTCTGCAGGACGATCAAGTAGTAACAGTTCATGGCGACCATAAAGAGGCACGCCAGTGTTACAACATCAGCATGAAGCTCCAACATCGTCTCAGGCAACAGGTCAACAACGTCGACCTTTCGAACAACAACCACACACTCGCCGACCTTGACCCAAGAGCTGATTTTCTTGAATGCCCTAAACCATCCGACGACTTACAGAAAGTACACTTTAACAATGATCCTAACAAATTTACTTATGTAGGCAAGTCAATCAACAGATCAGAATTACAGGCCATCACCACCTTCCTACAAAATCAAACTGGCCTTTTTGCATGGACACCTTCAGACATGCCCGGCATTGACCCAGAAATCATCAGTCACAAACTAGCAATTAACTCCTCAGCCAGACCCGTACAGCAGAAAAAAAAAAAAAAGAAAACTCGGTGAAGAAAAGAGAAGAGCATCACTAGAAGAAACATAAAATCTCATCAATGAAGACTTTATCAAAGAAATCAAATTCACCACCTGGCTAGCCAATGTGGTAATGGTAAGAAAACAAAACGGTAAGTGGCGCATGTGCGTCGACTTCACTGACTTAAACAAATCATGCCCCAAGGATTCTTATCCTTTACCATCCATAGACTCCTTAGTAGATAACGCCTCCGGTTATGCTACTTTAAGTTTTATGGATGCGTATTCGGGGTATAACCAAATCTTAATGCACCCCTCCGACCAAAATAAAACGGCTTTTATTACTGATTTCGGGAACTATTGTTATAAAGTTATGCCATTTGGGTTAAAGAACGCGGGTGCAACTTACCAACGCCTTATGGACAAAGTGTTCGCCAAACAGATTGGAAGAAATATCGAAGTCTATGTCGATGATATGGTCGCCAAGACACAGATCGGGAAAAACCATATCGACGATTTGGCTGAAATATTCGGTCAAATTCGCCACTACAACATGCGCCTCAATCTCGAGAAATGTGCATTCACCGTTCAAGGGGGGTAAGTTTTTAGGATTTCTACTAACACACAGGGGAATTGAGGCAAATCCAGACAAATGCCGAGCAGTTCTAGATATGGCAAGCCCAAAGACAGTAAAAGAAGTTCAGCGCCTTACAGGAAGGCTTGCCGCCCTATCAAGATTCGTTCCATGTTTAGCTTCAGTCTTTATTCCTTTTTTTCAAACAATAAAAAAGAAAACAAAATTTCAATGGAACGACGATTGTGAGAAAGCTTTTGCTAAACTAAAAATAACTCTCTCACAACCGCCGATTCTGCAAAAACCCCCCTCCAAGGGGAAGACTTGTTTTTATACTTATCAGTTACTGATTGGGCGATAAGCTCAGTTCTTGTTACAGAAAGAGACAAATTCCAGCATCCAATATATTTTGTGAGCAAAACACTCCAGCATGCTGACCTCAACTATCCCAGGATAGAGAAGCTTGCACTAGCTCTGATATTCTCGGCACGGCGACTACGACCTTATTTCCAGAGCCATGTAATTTACGTAAGAACAGATCATCCATTAAGGCAGGTATTACATAAACCAAAAATTGCAGGAAGACTTATCAAATGGGCAGTCGAGCTATCTGAGTTCGACATCAGGTATCAATCTAGAGGACCAATTAAATCCCAGTTCCTAGCTGATTTCATTGCCGAACTTACAATACCCTCCGAAGAAGACCATACAAAGCAATGGACTTTGTATGTAGATGGCTCGTCCAATAATGGAGGCTGTGGAGCAGAAATCCGCCTCGAGGCCGAAGATGGATTCATACTGGAACATTCCTTAAACTTAGCTTTCAAAGCTAGCAACAACCAATCCGAATATGAAGCACTACTCGCCGGACTCCGACTTTGCCTGAACCTTCAAATATCGGCAATAAAGGTATACTGTGACTCTTTACTGATAGTACAACAGGTAAACGACCTTTTTCAGGTCAAGGATCCTCTTCTATCTAAATATCTACTATTAGTTAAGAAATTAACTTCAAAGTTCTCCAGATTTGAAATACAACACATACCACGGGAACAAAATCAAAGGGCTGACATTTTATCTAAGGGTTAAATTACACAGTTAGTCCCTACACTTTCAGTGAAATTGTAAATTGGTCCCTATAGTTTAAAAGTTTGTAATTGGGTCCCTGAAAAAAATTAAAATTTGTAATTGGGTCCCTACCGTTCAAACACCGTTTGATTTAATGGAATATTCCTCAGTATATTCGCTATTTTAAGCATGTGAGTTGCACGTGTTTAACAGTAAGGACTAATTTGCAATTTTAGTAAAAGTATAGGGACCAACACTATAATTTAACTATTTAAAAATGACAAAAAAATCCCTAACCCATCCCACCCCCTCCTCAGCCCTCTCACTGTCACTTCTCCACTTTCCAAAACAGAGGAAAAATTCCTAATCCATCCCACCCCCTTCCAGCGTCATGAATTGAAGGAACACGTTGCTCCTCAACACTCTCCTCTTCCTCTTCATCTTCAACTCCATTTCTCTCTTCCTTTACTTCCTCACATACTCTTCCAATTCTTTACGTTCCAATGCCAACCTTCACAATCAAGTTCCTCTCTTAAGATCACAGCAACAACAACAATCGCACCATCACTCTTCAAAGCCATGGCCAATTCTCCCTTCTTACCCGCTCCTGTGAAGGCTACTTCGGGAACGGCTTCGGTGGAGACTCATTGGCGATGAACACACGGCAAATAACGTTGCTGCGGGGAGCGGCGCCACCATGGTAGGGGAACTTCTCCCAGCCGAAGGCTTCTATGATGTTGTTGAAGTCAGAGGGGTTTTGGATCGGAAAACCTAACTCCATCGTAAACCTCATTTTGTTGAAATCTGGATCTCCAAGAAGAAGGAGAAATAGAAGGAGGAGAGTGCTGTAGATGCGTTAGCAAAGTGTGCATGGTTGATGTTGTTTACTTCCTTTCCAGGGAAGACAACCTCTTGTCTCCCTCTCAAGCTCTCAAAGCTTCTCTTTCTGTTATTCTCACTCAACCTTTCTCTCTGCTTCTGCTTGAAATGTTAGACCTCATATTTTTCTTCAATTTTCTGAATCTGAAATTTTAACTCATAGTAGATAAAGTGAATTTAGATTTTAATTACTGAGACTTGTTTACTGGAAGCAATTAATCTGATTCTCCAAGGAGCACATATTATAGCAGCAACAAGAAAGAGTGGGGTGGGGGGAAGGAAACGCATTTTGGGGGTTGGGGGAGGGGGAGCCGAAAGAAAATGTGAAAGGGGAAAGGAAGAGGGGGAAGGGGGGAGGAGGAGGGGACGGCGCCGGCTAAGCTTGGAGGGGGACCCCGCCGGCGCTGCTTCTTCCTCTGTGACTGTTTCTGCTTCTTTTTCTTCTGCTTGAGCCCCTGCTTCTTCTTCTGTTACTGCTTCTGCTTCTATTTCTGTGACAACTTCAGTTTCTAATTTTGATTTGTTTTTTTATTTTATTGTTGTTGTGTGTTGATTTGGTTGTTGAGTTGAATTTCTGATTGTTTGATTTGTGGAAATGTTATCTTTCTAGGATTGTTGTTGTTGAAGCCCTATTGTTGTTGTTAAAAAAGAAGAACAGAAAAATTCTAAAGAGAGGAGGAAGAAAAAAAAGGAGAAAAGAGGAAGAAGAGGACATTATGGTAAATGTGTATTTTTTTTTTACGATAAACGTTATTGAGGATCTAATTACAAAATTTAATTTTGTTTAGGGACTCAATTACAAAATTTTAAAGTGTAGGGACTAATTTGTAATTTCAGTAAAAGTATAGGGACTAACTGTATAATTTAACCTTATATAAGCTCGGCATTACACAATCCGAGTTATCTACATTACATCAATTTACCCTAACATCTCCCAGTGTTACTCTAACAAATGTGTTAAGTATTACACAGGAAAAGGATTGGAGGGACGACTTCATACAATATTTGCAAACAGATAATATACCAGAAGAGGTCGACAATGTCAAAAAGTTCCGAAGACAAGCATCTTCCTTCACAATACTAAACGGAACATTATACAAACGAGGATATACTCGCCCATTACTAAAATGTCTTAACAAGCCAGAAGCCGACATAGCATTAGCCGAGGCACATGAGGGAATCTGCGGAACACACACAGGTGCTCGGAGTTTAACATCAAAAGTCCTCCGTGCTGGCTTCTTCTGGCCGACTTTAAACCACGACAGCCAACACAAGATCCGAACATGTAACAACTGCCAGAAACATGCACCACTAATACACATTCCGGCCGAACAACTGCACCACTCTGACATCAGCTGGCCTTTCAACCAATGGGGTTTAGATATACTCGGTCTGATCCCTACGGCACCGGGTCAGGTAAAATTTCTCGTAGTAGGGATCGATTATTTCTCAAAATGGGTGGAAGCCCAACCTTTGGCAAGAATAACAACCCAACAAATGATTTCTTTCGTTTGGAAAAATATTATTTGCCGTTTTGGAATACCTCACCATATTATCACTGACAATGGCCGCCAGTTCACAGATCAGAAATTTCAGTCTTTTTTGCAGAATCTTAAAGTCAGACAACATTTTGCCTCGATGGAACACCCTCAAACGAATGGACTCGCTGAGGCCGCAAATAAAGTCATCTTACACGCATTGAAGAAAAAGTTAGATGACACTAAAGGCCTTTGGGCCGAGCTAATACCCGAAGTCCTTTGGGGATACAACACAACCCCACAGTCATCAACAAAAGAAACACCATTCAGGCTAGTATACGGCTCTGAAGCTATGATACCATTGGAGATCTTCCAAAACTCCATCAGAACACAGCTCGACAGTCAGGAGGAAGCTTGGAGATCCGAACTCGATATCATCGAAGAAATAAGAGACATCGCCACATTACGGCAACGTGCATCACAGCACACACTAGCTCGCCAATACAAACAAATCAGTAAAAAACAGATCATTTGTAACAGGCGACTTAGTGCTTCGTAGAATGGAAACTTCTCAGAAACCACCATCACATGGGAAGCTCGCAACAAACTGGGACGGTCCGTACCGAATATCAGCAGTACTCGGAAATGGAGCGTATAAAATCGAATCAGTAGATGGTAAAGTCCTACCCAGTACCTGGAATGTTTCTTCCCTAAAAAAGTTCTACAGTTAACAGTCAGGGACAGGCTTGTACTCTTTTTCCTACTACCAAGTTTTTGTCCCAAAGGGTTTTGCTTGGAGAGGTTTTAACGAGGCTAGCCTACCTGCACCTTTGTATTCAAAGGAACACCAATTCACAATATGTCACAAATCAAATATCTCGCTCTATTCAAACTATGTGATTTATCTTTCTTTCATTACTATCTACTATCCATATAGCTCGGACGATAAAATCACTCGTCTAATTAACAAACTGCCAATACTCGGTAGTCATATCAAATAAAAAGGAAAAATTCTCATATTCATTTCCTACCAATCAACAAGCTTTTTCTTAAGTAAAAAACACTACCATTAAACGCAATCCAACCAGTTCCACAATCCACAAAAAACAAAGTTAAACAGCAACACAAATAACTATCCATTACAAAATTATAATAGCAAAATATGCAGCATATATAGAAAATCACAGATTACACATTATCAGCCTCATCTTCCGCATCACCATCATCTTCGATCATCTGGCCATCACTGACGATTTTTCCAGGATCCATCCCGGACAGATCAGCTTCTGGCGCCAAAAACTTCGCCTGTAAGCAAGCCCTTTCAAACCCCTCGACAAAAGAGTCTAGAATTTCATCAGCTTTTTTTCTTCTCCATATCTTTAAATTGAGAAGTAACCTCAATTAGGCGAGATTGTATGCTCGCCAAATCACTTTTCTTTTTCTTCAAGTCCTCCACATCCCGAGCATAACTTTCCTTTGTCTCCTTCAATAACTTCTCAGTATCAGTTAGCCGAGACTGAAACTCGGCAGCAGCATTTTTGCTCTTACTCAACTCTTCCTTCAACAAAGAGACCTCTCCTTTTTCTATAGAAACTTTCTTAAACTTCAACTCTTGGCTACGCCCAAGACTGGCAAGGCGCAAACCAACAACCTAGGCAAAACAATACAAGAAGTTTATACGTTTTCCAAAAACGACGAATACAATAAACAAGGTCGGCCACTACCTGCATATACTGTCTAATCGCCATGTCTCTAACCTCCTTGGCAAGAGAAACATCAGCCGAGGATTGACAGTACTCGTCCACCACAGCCATATAGGGATACTCCTTTCCCCACACCGAAAAGCCCTCACTTTGTTCAGAAATTTCATGAAGTCTTTTATGATTACCCATGAAGGCCTGTATTTCCTCAAGAGGGACCCCTTGTTCCTTTTCACCAGAATCCTCGGACAGTTCAACCAAGTCAGATTTCCTCTTCTTCGCAATCACCTTCCTCCGACCTTGACGAGGCTGAGTAACTTCGCCAGTCGCAGCCACTTTCTCAGCATTAGAAGATGAAACCTCCTTCTCCAAATTTTTATTCTTAAAACGCGTCCTCAGAGACGCAGCTAAAACACTGGGATATTTACCACCTGCAAAACACAGAGCATGTTAGATATCCAAATAAAAGAAATACACACATCAGAAGCAACCTTAAAACTCACCCAAATATTCTAAAATAGCATATTTATCCTCTTCCCACTTTAGAAGCTCATACATCGAAATTAGATCTCTCCGATCAATATTTTCAACCAGGAACTCAATTAAACAAACATTCCCCGGCGAAATAACCTCCGGCCCGAGTATATTTTGAGGTTCCGAGCACCAAAACAATGGAAACTTCTCAGCCAGATTTTTATCTATGAAAAAAGGAAAATCTTTTTTCAGGCCTCTAACTTTGAAATACATCTCTTTAAAATCTTTAAAAGAAGATTTATATAGCTTGAAAATGCCAAATCCAGGGGTGCTATTGAAGTTTATCCAACCACCTTTCCACACCCCATTGGCTTGAAATAAGGAAAAGAACAGGTCAACAGACGGCACCTCTTCCAGAAATTCCATCAGAATTTCAAAAGAACGAAGGAACGCCCACCCATTTGGATGAAGCTGTGATGGAGCACAGTTTAATTGCTTCAAAATCTGACATTCGAACTCTGTAAATGGTAACCTAACTCTCAACTCCTCAAGAACACAGCTATGCATGTAGAAAAATTCAAAACCCCCACCCCGGTGATAAACCCTATCATCAACACTACATGGCAGTAACTCAATCTCAACTCCAGAACTCTGCCTCACTACTTTAGTTACATCCACTTCTTTCACGGCAGCTTCATCACAGAACAACCAAATCCGTGACCTCACATCATCCCCAACCCAGTCATAGAACCAATCTATCTTATCCTTTTTCTCTTTTTCAAACCCCATCAAAACCACTAAAACCAGCATGCAACCAGAAAAAACAAGAGAAGAAGGAAGAAAGAAATCAGAAGCAGAGAGACATAACCATACCTCTCTTGCTCATTCTTCACAAAGAAGCAGAAAACCAAAACGCCAAAATTCCAAGCAGCAGAAGTAATTAATCAAAAGCAAAAAAACGTTCCAAATGATAACACCACTGCCTCAGTCACATCAAACGACGAAAGGCACATTGGAAACCAACAACACTTTAATGCAACCATCACTCATTCTCTCTCCTCAATAAAAAACGGGCACGATTCCCCATGTAACTCAAAATAAAGCTCTTTTAATGAAGTACGTTGAACTGGGGGCTCACTCAATAACCCACTTATCCGAGTTATAACTCATCGCAAAAGCTCAACCTGCTTCATTAAAAAACTCTCCTCAGGCTAAGCTTGGGGGCTGTGATATGGTCGTCATTAAGACGAGTTATAACTCGGCCCCATTACCGTTATTGGCGTGCGCTATAACTCATCATTATCCGTTATTACTCGGATTGGATGAGCCATAATTCGGTGACATCAATACTCCTATCATAACCGACATCCCAAACGGCATAATAAGGTCGGTTACAAAGCCAATGATTTCGAAAACCGACGATTGATTACCGAGAATGCAACGGACGAAGAATTCATCATATAAAGGAAGGTAAAGCATTTCTTTTGGATTAAGTTCAAACAAAATATCATACTGACTTAAGTTTCGGAGTACCTTTGTAGGTACACTCCCCCCCCCCCTTGTTATTGCTCGTACTCTCATACAACACGAAGAAAAGCTCGAATTCAGGAATTGGACGTCCAGCCTCCGAGTATACTGCTCGGTGGATATTGGGTATTTGAAGCCGATCTATTTCACAGACAAAATCAATAATGATTATGATAATGACAAGTCTTGTGTTCTTCTAAATTATTATAAATTTTAAAAATCTATTAGTGTATAATTTTTAAAAGCCTATTAATAAAACATGTTATAAAATATATTGAGTGAATGGCGGAGAGATATGCACGTACATAGTGATTCTACCGGAAATGGGGGTATGAATCGAACACTGTTTTTAAATTGGCCAATTCTATGGTGTTTATAAATTGGTGTCTAAATTTTATTTAACTTATTTTTTATAATAAATTTTATTTTTTTTAAATTATTCATTTTTATATCTTTTAAATTAAATATTAATTTTTTATTTTTGTTTAATAAATAGATACTATCTATCAAACACCATAGCATTCACCTTTTAAATTATTTAAAAAAATCTTAGCCAACTAAACTAGTGATAGTCTATGGAATTGGCGTAGTATAATGGAAAGAAGAAAAGTCTTAGAGAAAGAAAATTTTTGGGAAGTGGACAGAGGTCTATCTATTCGAATTAGGGAGGATTCATGGGTCAAAGACTATGTAGCCATCACTCCTAATCTCTCACAACATATAGAAGAAAGACCAGAGAAGTTTTCAGACTTAATTCTACCTAACAGGTCATGGAATCAACCACTAATTCAATCAATCTTCAGTCCAGAAATTGCTATAACGATTCTCAACACACAGATACATGGAATAGAAGATAGAGTTACCTGGATGAAAGGAAAAGAAGGTAGTTTCACTGTGAACTCGGCATACATGATAAGCTTCCAATTTTTTCACCCACCTTTGGAATACCTGCCAGAACAGTGCCAACACAAAACATTATGGTCTAATTTGTAGAAAATAAATTGTCATCCAAAAATTAAGAACTGCTTTTGGAAGATTATGCATGAGGGACTACCTGTTTTTCAGAAGATCCAATCCCAAATTCAAACAGTGAACCCAATCTGTCGGCGATGCAACCAAGTTGAGGAATCAACCTTTCATTGCTTCTGGGAGTACACAAAATCAAAGGATGTTTGGCAAGCAACAAATTTGTCCACACCAGACCAGCAAAAAAAAATCTAAAAATGGTGGAGGAGACTGAAAAATGAATTAAGAAAAAATGAAGCAACTAAAGAAAGAAGAGAACTCGCAGTAAATATTACCTGACAAATTTGAAAAGTCAGAAATGTTTTCATCTTTGAAGGCCGTCAAATCCCCATTTGAGGTCTTGGCAACAATTCAGAGGGCTATGAAAAAACATCAAAAATATGTATTAAAATATTGGTAGATCTATTCATTTTTTATCCTTACCTCTAGTCTATTTTAGACCATCTATTTACATTAATGAAAATCAAATCCTACCATTAAAAAAAAAAAAACTAGTCATAGTTTATGATATATACCTACTAAATATATCTTTAAATTGTTAGGAGGATCATGACTACCTCCCATTATCTATTGAAAGATACGTCAGAGATTATGGTGTATGTTTATATCATGTTTTTTCATAAACCACTGCAATTTACCATATTGTATGTTGTGTTTTAGATTATGTAAAACTATAGTCTATAGGCTCTCACAATTTATGTATAAATTTTGTAAATTTTAAATTTGCTGTTGGAGTATTCAGTGAATTACATAAAATTGAAATAGAACCTGAAATATAAAATTTTGAAAAATTGTAAATTGATAATATTAGAAGAGATTTAATTTTTAATGACTATTATGGTGTCTAAAAATAGTGTTTAACTAAAAAAAAATAAAAAATAAAAATTTAATTTTAAAATATAAAAATAAATAATTTTTAAATATTTAAAATTTACCAACAAAAATAAATTAAGCAAAAATTAGATAACAAGTAACAGGCACGAATTCACTTCATTTTTTTTGGGTAAATAGCCTCATACTTTATTATTAGGTGGATATTACCATAAAAATGTTACAATTATCTTTATATAAAAATGTTTTTTTTTACTATTAGATTATGAATGGTATGGTTTGATTTTGATGTGTTACAAAAATGTTATTTTTTTAAAAGTGTGGCTAATAACAAACAAAATACACTTTTAACATAAGAATCTTCATAAAAATATATTTTTAACATGTTCATTTGAGTAGGTGGCTTATTATTATACTGTCCCTTCATTATTATCTTGGTGACACACACCAGGATTCTCTATAAATATGACCAATGTTGTTTAGTGTTCTACAAATTCAAACATACAGATATACTTTTAGTTCAGGTTGCAATAATAATGGAATCCAATGGTGTAGACTATGCTTCCAAATTGCTTGAATCTCAAAGCCGTGTATGGCACCAACTTTTCAGCTTCATAAATTCCATGTCCCTCAAATGTGCAATTGACTTGGGAATTCCAGATGCCATACACAACCATGGCCAACCCATGCCACTCTCAAAACTCATTTCTTCTCTACAAATCCATCCCAACAAAACACAATTCATCCACCGCCTGATGCGAATTTTGACTCATTCTGGCTTTTTCTCTAAACAAATCTCTTCCAAAGGCGATCCAGAATCGAGTTATGCCCTAACCGATGCATCCATGTTGTTGCTTAAAGACAACCCCATGAGTCTTTTCCCTTACTTGTCCGTCGTATTTGATCCAATTTTAACAAAGCCGTGGTGCGAGTTGCCAGCATGGTTCAAAAATGATAGTCCCACCCCGTTCTACATGACACATGGGATGGCACTTTGGGACTATGCTGGCGTTGAGCCAAGACTCAATAAGCTCTTCAATGATGCCATGGAAACCGATACTCCATTTGTTTCAAGTGTTTTGTTTGACAAGTGTAAGGGTGTGTTTGAAAGGTTGGAGTCTTTGGTTGATGTTGGTGGAGGCACAGGAACTATGACTAAGGCTATTGCTAAGGCATTTCCACAAATGGAGTGTGTTGTGTTTGATCTTCCACATGTTGTTGATGGCTTGCAAGGAAGTGGGAATCTCAAATATGTTGGAGGGGACATGTTTGACTCAATTCCTCCTTCAGATGCCATTTTCTTGAAGGTAAATTAGTTTCGCTATTGACCGATTAAAAAATAAGGGTTAAAATTAATTTTATAATAAAAAACTTAATTAATATTAATTAATTAAAAATTAATTTTTTATACTTATTAAAAATAAATTAAACTAAACCACAAATGTCTCAGTTAAAATTTTATAAAATTATAACATTTTTGTTAGAGTACCTACCAAAATTTATTTGCCTCATCAACTCAATAAACAAATTTGACTGCACTTCGTTTTTTCCCCTTAGTCTATCTCCATATGGTATAGATAGAAGATCCTACAATCTTATAATAATATTATATTGATTATTTAATAAAAAATAATTAAATAATAATAATAAAAATCAGCTAAATGAAAACTAAGATCCAAATATACGAATATTTATTAGTTTTTTTTTAATTAGCTTTCATTTTATTGGTAATAATGACATCAATTGAAAAAAATTTTATAGTTATAAATATCATAAAGAATCAATTTTATAATGATATGAAAGATGAATTTTTAAATGATAATTTAATAAAATATATAAAAAAAGAGACATTTAATTATATTCACAATAAAAAAATTATTCAATTTTTTTAATAAAACCTAAAAGAATAAAATTTAAGTTATATATTATTATTTAAATTATTATTCAAATATTTTAATTTATTAGTTAAATAACTAAAAAATTAATTGTATTTTATAATAATAAAATATAATTATAAAAATTATTATCATATTATACATATTTTATTCTTACTAATAAATTTTTTAAAATTTGTACTGACTATATATATATATATGATAATTTGTTTTAGAGGTTTAATTTTTGATGAGTTATTTTTTGCACAACTGCATCCGTAATTTTACATATATGTTTATTAAAAAAAATTATTCTAAAAAATCGTTAAAAAAATATAATTATTAAAAAAAATTTAATATTAAAATTATTAAAAAATATTAAAATTTTTTATAATATTTATAATACTTAAAAAAAAAGACCAAATCTTTTTATGAAAAAATAAATATATTATTAATTATTTTTTATTTATTTTTCATAATTAACAATTTTTATTTCTCCTAAAATTTTACTAATTTTCATCAATTATTTATTTATTTTTATTTATTTATTTTTATTTATTTTTTATTTTTGTAATCTTTCATTTTTTTTTCTCTCATTGGGTATAACAACATAAACTCAATATACAAATCATGCTTGGATATACCAATTGTGCAAGCATTGAATATAGATCAAAGGAAAAAAGTCACATGACTCAATGAATGAAATTTTTTGCTCCACTCTAGTATATGATGAAAATGATAAGGTTTGACAAGAATGGTCCATTATTCGATGCAGATCAGACAAAGTGAATTGACGTTTACGTAATTTTAGGATTTTAGGATTTTAAGAAAACGTCACGTTTACGCATTTTACTTTTAGAAAACAAACTTTTTAGTGATATATATTTTTATAATGGTTCTCATTTTATTGAGATGTTCTTAACTGTTGAGATTGTATATTAAATTTTTATTATCAATAAAAAAAAGGAAAAAAAATCACAAAAGTAAAAAATAAATAATTAATGAAAATTAATATTAATTTAGGAAAAATAATTATAAAAATTATAAAAAATAAATAAAAATATACTTATTTCTTTATAAAAAATTTTGTCCTTCTTAAATATTATAAAAAAAAAATTTTTTAATAATTTTAGTATTAAAAATAATTTTTTTATAATTAAATCTTCCTAACAATTTTTTAAAATAATTTTTCCTTTGCTAAAATTAGAGAAGCAATAATGAGGCTAGATATTTTTTAATATGCATGGGTTAAAGAGGTGTGTTACACTAACTTTTTTAATTTAAATAAAAAATTATTGATCATTTTAAATTAGAATACGAAACTTCATTAATATGTATATTTAGTGTCAGTTTTACCGTTAATTAACACAAAAATAAATTTTAAAAAATATATGCGGCAACAAAAATGCAATAAATTTACTTTTTCATTTTCATTTTCGTAAACACTGCCAACAAAAATAAAATATTCCTTTTTATATTTTCGTTGTTCTTGGAAGCGAAAATGTATGTGTCGGTGCATATAAAAGAGAGATATTGAACTTTCATCTAATTGAAGTGATGGTTAGATAAGAGAGATGATGAAAAGGAACTCTCACCATTGAACTTGGATTTTGTATGGATATTGTGATATTATAGATAATCTTTTGAGTAATTATATAAGTGTTTTTTAATTTTATTTTAATATTTAAAATATATCTAATTATTCTGTTAATTTCTATAGTTTTATTAAATTTATAATTAAATCTTTATACTTTTATATAGAAAGTAGAATTTGAATATTTGACATTTGTTTAAGTAGATTAGTAAATTAATCACTAAACTAACCTAATTTTATTTTTTTAATTAGGTCTTTACATTATTTTTAGTTTTATAATTAGATCTTTTTTAGCATAAAAAATATTAGAGTTAACTGAATATTTTTCTGTAAATTGAATATATCCACAATTAAAAATTTAATTAGATCTTTAATCACATATTTTTTACATAAAAAAGATCTAATTATAAAATTAAAAGTAGAATAGGGACTCGATTGAAAAGAAAAAATATAAGGATCTAGTTGTAAATTTTGTAAAATTATAGAAATTAACAAAATAATTAAACTTTTAAAATATTATGTTTTGTCTTAAAATATTTAATAAATTTAATATTATTCTATTATTAATATAAATAA
Organism: Arachis hypogaea; assembly: GCF_003086295.3. NCBI lineage: Eukaryota > Viridiplantae > Streptophyta > Magnoliopsida > Fabales > Fabaceae > Arachis > Arachis hypogaea. The sequence goes on along the minus strand of NC_092048.1, from coordinate 23,774,302 downwards.
AATACTTAATATTGTTAGTATATATTTAATAAAATGTTATTAAAAATAAGAAAAAATTAATAATATTAATGTTAAAGAATTGAAATTTACTTTTTGAATAAATAAATTAATAATAAACAAATTTATTTTATTATTTAATTATTTATATTATCACTATACATATAGCTAACATTATTTAATATTTTTTTTAGATTTAATAGAAGAATAATATTAAATTTATTTAATTTTTTATTTAAAAATAAAACTTTTCACACTTTAAAAATAAATAAAACTAACATTTGTGCCTATATAAAACCTTTAAAATAGGTGCTTTTAAATCTAAGCTACTAGGAAATTATAAAATTTAAATAACATAGTTAATAAAAGACAGCATATACATGTCTCATTGATAACGACATAGCATAATAGCTTTAGTCTGGGGCTAAAACCGATCCATTTTTGCTCTCAACAATAACGAAAATGTGAAAAAAAATAGTTGTTTTATTTTTGGCAGTAATGTGTGAGGAAATGGAACAATGCATTTATTTTATTTTCGCTGGCTATAACTGTGTGTATTTTTTAAAATTTATTTTCGTATTAATTAACTATGAAAATAATACTAAATATAAAAGTTGATAAATTTTTATATTTCAATTTAAATTGGTAAATGAATTTTTTTTATTTAAATAAAAAAAATCTTACTATGTTATTTAGACTTCACGTGAGTTTTATCCTGTTACGAGAAAAGTCTTTTACTTTTCAAAAGTCATAAAAATTAAAAACCACTAGCGTTTTGTCTGAAGAATTTTTTTAATTAATTTAAAAAGAACGTCATTGACGTTTTTATTAGAATTTTTTTTAGTTTGACAATGCTGAACGGCATTTCTTTTTTTTTTCATTATTTTTTAAATTATTAAAATAAAAAACGGCGTTGTTTTGTTTTTTATTTTTCTTTTAAATTATGAAAATAAAAACAGCGTTGCTATTTTGTTATTTTAATAAATTTGAAAAAATGCGATATAACATATATAAACATAATGAGTCAATTTTAGGAATAATACTGTTCTGAGCACAATATTAAAAAAATTTTCTCCAATGATCAATAAACCGTGTTACCTCTAAATTATAGTCAGATTATTTTTAAATTATTTATGATTTAATTAAAGAAATATATAACGTTATATTATTAGTAGAAATTTTTTTATTTATTTAATAAATATATTAGAAATTTAAAGTTTATATATAAACTTTTATGTAAAAACTTTGAATTAATAATTTTAATGTGTGTTCTTAAACCATATATAAGCTAATGAACTCATTATTTATTCTGGTTAATAGTAAGTAGATTTAGGGTCGTTAAAATGGGTTAAATTAATTGGATCAACTTGTTTTATCTGAATTTTACCTCTAAAATTAAGTCCATTAAAATTTCAGGCTAATTAAACGGGTTAAATTCGATTAATTCAAAAAAAATAATGGGTTAGCCTGTAGGTTAAATATAGCCAATATGGCAATATGCTAATATCAAAGACGGACATACGGGCGAGTGGAGGCCTCGGTCCTCCAATTTTTTTAAGGAAAAGTATAGGGTATCAACATATTATTTGCCAACTTATTACTAACAATAATTAATTATTATATTTTAAACACATATATAAAGAGACACATCCAGAAAATATATCTATAAAGACACTTTTATTAAACACAGCCATAAAAAAAATATTTTTATTAGACTCATCCACGAAGACACTTCCATTAAACACAATTATAAATAAGAGTTGGTAGAAGTTGGCAGAAATGCTGTTGGTAACGTAGCGGGACCGTTTTTATAAAAAAAAAGATTAATAGTAATAAGTTATTAAGTATGATTTAATTTTTTTTTTAAATTTATTTAGTATTTAGCCTAATATAAATAAAAGTCCAACCTAACCTAAATATTAATGATTTCTAATATCTAAAAAAGTAAGTAACAATATTAAAAAAATCTAAAAAGATATTATTACTAATATTTTTTTATTAAATAAAATTTTTCAAATCCCATAAAGTGGATTTTTTTTCTTCTTGTGAGCGTCCTTCTTGATTCATTTGGTATTAATTATCTCTGTTTCAACTATTACAACTGAGAGATCTTTTTCAGCGATGAATATGGTGAAAAATAACTCATAAACAAAATGAAAGGTTAATTTCTTGCTAATTGTCTTTTAATTATATTGAAAAGAAATTGCTAAAAAATTTGACACAGATTCTATTATCGATAAATTTTATGATACGAAGAATCGACCACTTCGTTAATAAAAAGTACATACATATTTTTTGTACTTTAAATATATTCTCTATCGATATATTTTTATAATACATTTTACATTATATAATTTTTTATATAATTTTTTAATATTATATATATTATTGGCCCCTCCAAAATAATATTTCTGAATCCGTCTCTTGCTAATATGGCAATATTTTTCTTAATCCAATTCAAAAATTTGACATATCAATTAAAAAACATATATTTTTTTTAATTTTTGATTTGAAAGTGATATTTTTTGTTAAATTTAAAAAAAATAAAATAAAAAGATAAATAAACTAATCTATTTAATCAATTTGACTAATCATAAATAGTCTGAATTAAAAAATTATGGCTCACGAATAAAATAAATTTAAATAGACTAACCTATTTAACTTGTCAACTTAAACGAGCTAAATTTAAATGGATTATTAGACTAGTCCGTTCGACCGCCCTTAAAGAAAATAATTATGGTTAGTGATGTCTCATCGTCCACTTTAATTTGCCATGATTTATAATAGAGAGAGTGGAAATTATTGCTTTTTCTGAAACCACGGATTAAAAAATCAATTAAAAAAAAACCCTTCCAATCAAGAAAAAACTTATCAAAACAAGGAACAAGTTGAGCCAAATCATTCAATATTCAATATGAGTTTAAAAATCAGATAATGAATACAATAAGGATGGATTAAAACTAACATCATTAAGCATGGGATCTAATATTCAATTTTTCTTTTTTTTTTTTGTTAAAACCAATTTTATAACAAGCTTTTGTATTACAAAATATTATTTAATTTTATAATAATCTATTTTTATTAACAAAATATTTTGTAACGAAATTTACTGTAATAATTTTATAACAAATTCATTTTTTTACAAATTATTTAATAATAAAGTTAATAATTTTTGTAACAATTTTTTTAATACAAATACTATTTTTTCTTGTATTACTCTTTAGGGTAATACTTGTATGATATGCAAGTAGTGATTCAAATAGTTATTAACTCGTTATAATGTTTACGTTGCCTGAAATGCAGTATATATTGCATGACTGGAATGACGAAAAATGTATCAAAATACTGAAGAAATGCAAGGAAGCAATTATCACAAGAAGCAAAGGAAGAAAAGGAAAAGTTATTGTCATTGATATGGTAGTGAGTGATGAAAAGAGTGATAAAGATATTGAATCAATTGAAACCCAACTTTTCTTTGATATGTTCATGATGGTAGAAGTCAACGGAAAAGAGAGAAACGAAAAAGAATGGGCAAACTTAATTTTTTCCGCTGGTTTTAGTAGCTACAAGATAAACTTATCAGCTTTGGGATTAAGATCTCTCATTGAAATCTTTCCATAAAAATTGCAAGTAGTAAGAAGCATTTTGTGAAATAATGGGCATCATATATAAAGATGCATTTGAATGCTGTGTGTGAAATTTGTTTAATTTTTTATATTCAAAAAATAAAGAATTCATGTATTAATATTTGCTGTGCTTTTTTAAAAGAAAATAAGAAACATTTATGTTCATCTCCTTTTGTCTTTATTCCTTAGCTTGTATGAATCTTTTTCTGTTTCACAGATAATATCCTATATATATAGCACTAGGGTTTATGTTTGTTTGAGGAGAAAATAGAAAAAAAGAAAAGAGAGAAAAGAAAAGAGGAAGAAAAATGATTATTTTTGATTGTTTGGTTGTGAAGAGAAATTAGAGAGAAAAGAAAAGGGATAAAAAAAATTGGTAGGACCCATCAATTTTTTTTTCTCTAATGTTAAAAAGAAAAGAGAGAAAAAATTCTCATCACTTCCAATATTACCCTTCATTTTTTTAATATATTTTATATTATAAAATAAAATTGTCTTTTTATAACATTTTTTTCATTCTTATTTTCTTTTCATTCAAACACATCTAAAAAAAATCTACTCAATTTATTTCCTTTCTTTTCCTTTCTTTTCTTTTCTTTCCATTGTCATTTTGTGTGTTCATTCTTTGATTGTTAGATCAATAATTGTTCAATAGTTTATTTTTCATGTTATATATCTCATGCTTTTTTTCGTCCTGCGTGAATACTTGGCACAAAAAAAGAAAGTAAGTAAAGAAAGTAAGTATAGAAGTGGAATTATATATTTGTACGAGTATGTATGTAGTTTAAGTGTGATAAACATATATATATATATATATATATATATATAGAGAGAGAGAGAGAGTTTGTTATGTACCAATATTTTCTCGATGTAATTACAAAAATTGATGACTTCTTTAGTTATAAGGAATGAATTTGTTCCTTTTTTTTTATTTTAAGTCCAAGAGATTAAAGTGAGTATTTAAATTGGTGACGAGAAAACTAACGATTTAAAATTTAATAATATAACTACATGAGTAAACTATTAAAATGATACTCAAAAGTTTAGATTATTGACAAAAAAAATTTTCAAAAAATATTAACGACAAATAAATATTCGAAAGATTTAAAAATAAAATAAAAAGAATTAAATATTAAATATATATTTTAAAAATAGATTTTAGAGATCAAATTTTGATATAAATATTTACCTTATCATTAAAAAATGAGATTTTTTATCTTTAAAATTATAATGAGATTTTTTATCTTTAAAATTTGATAACTTTATGTCAAGTTTTTTTTAAAAAAATTTTAGTGTGAATGACCATATTTCTTTGTAAAAAAAATTCAGAGATTAATTTTGCTTCGAACTTTTTTTTTTGCACTTTCTAAAAATTTATTCAAATACGGTCATGAAAATTCGGATTAAATGAATAAATTATTTATTAAATATAAAAAAATTTTGTTATTCAAAAAAAATATAATATTTATTAATTTTTTTGTATTTTCAAATTATTAAAAAACTGTTTAATCGATATCATTTTAAAAAAAAATTTTGGTCAACAATTGAATTTTATGGATATTAAATTGATAGTTAATCCTAACAACATTTATAATCAATTGCATAACCCTATGCTGTCAACGTCACTATTTCAACCGTTGAACACTTCTGGATCAATATGATTCGCTGGATCGTCATCCGACTTTGATCCATTGAGTGAGGACAATAGGAAAAAAAAGGGTATGAAATTAAATTTGTATAATTATATGGAATAAAATGTATGTGAATGTAAAAATATGAAATTGGTTAAAATTAAATGATAATTTTTAGGATAAAGTATAGTTTTTGTTTTTAATATTTAAAAGAACTTCTAATATTTAATTTGTTTTAATTTTATTTTTAATGTTTCAATAAATTTTGATTTTATTCTTATGTTTAAATTTTTTTTGAGTTAATAAATGCTAAAAAGGCATCTTAGTTAGGATTGAGAATTAAAGTTTTTTATCTTTGTTATTAATCATAATATAACAATTATCAAGAGTAATACTACTTCGTCATCTCCAACATTAGGAGAAAGTCAAATAGGCATAGTTGATCTTAATTCATAAGTCCTAATCAATTTACTAATTGAATTAGCAAACGATTATAATCAATGGAGACAAGATTAACTAATAACTCTAGATTACTAATGCAAATTAGACATTAATGATTCAATGTCACCTGGTTTTTCAATTTCAAGCCAAGAATGCAAAAATCAACGCTAAAACTAATTCAAGCATTTTATCAAACACCTAAAGTGCATAAATACAAAGTATCATAAATGGAAAAAATTAGTAAAATTTAAAACTACCAAATTCAAGAAAATAATAACAATAACTCAAACAAGCATCAAGAAAACATAAAACATCAAATTGCATTAAAAGAAAATAAAATTAACAAGAGAGTTCATAAATCAAAATTAGAGAAACTAATAAGCAAGACAAGAAAAATGAAGACAATAAAATAAGGAAATGTAAGCAAATCTATCCTAAAACAAGAATTAAAACCTATACTAAGGAAAAAACTAAACCTAAAATCCTAAATTCTAAAGAGAAGAGAGAGCTTCTCTCTTTAAAAATCTAACCTAGAACATGGCCTAAAACTATACTAATTGCTCTCTCTTGATCCTTCTTGAATTCAGCATCAAATACTCATAAATGAGTTGGATTAGGCCCAAAAAAGTCCTGAAATCGCGACTCACGTGCCATTTTAAGTAAATCACGCGCCGCTACTTATGCGTACGCGCAAATTGGAATTCATGCGAAAGATGCATACGCGCAAAGGATGCGTACGCGCAAGTTAGGATTCATGTGTATGCATAAGACATGTGTACGCATGACCATGAGGAACTCCAAACTCCATTTCTTCATGAATTTTTCACTTTTGCATGCTTTTTTTTCGCTTATTCATGTCATCCTTGCCTTCTAGGCCTGCAACCACTCAACAAACACATTAAGGCATCGAATGAAATAAAAGTGAATTAAATTTAGCAATTTAAGAGGCTAAAAAGCACGTTTTTAACCATTAAGCACAATTAGGAGAAGTTCACAAAACTATGCTATTTCAGTGAATAAATGCAAGATAAATTGATAAAATTTACTCATTTCAACCCAAAATTTACCATAACATAGTGGTTTATCACTGAGGTTAGGGCGAGGATGAATGACAGCTTGGTGCTGTGTAGGAGGAGTCTGCTGTAGGGTCGGCAGATGGGAAAATGACTGATACACCAGTGGTGGGATTGACTGATAACTTGGATGAGATGGCAGACCTGGCGGGTAATAAGGTAGCACTGTCGGCTGGTATGGTCCTAAAAGTGGTATCGGCAGATATACTAGAGGAGTCTATGCTGCCTCATACGTCAAAAAATTTTGTGTATAATCCTACTGTGGTGGAGTCTGCTACTGTACGATAGGAGTCGTAGATGGCCTAGGTTCGTAGGGTCTTGTTGGCAAGCTATATATGGGTACCCAAGATATGGATGACTAGGCTCCCTGATGGACCAACTAATCTCTTCTACCACGATACCAATCGGTGAGTTCGTCCATGATATCTACCGGTGCACGCATAAGATCATACAACTCGTCAAAACACACCTGATTTGGTGTGTTGATGTCGAAGTCAATTCGCTCTAACAAATCGTCGTCGCCGTCCTGCTGTGCTACTGAGGAGGATGGATCATGCTGCTATTTCCTTGATGAGGAACCTGGCATGAAGTCCCTCGCAATATTCGCCTTATGCCCAGCAAAGAAAGTGGTTATGGGATATCTTGTTGTGTCATAACTGGAGAGCACTCATGGACCTCCTCCTGGAGTGCATACTCTGCCTCCTCATCTAACAAATGAACATCCACTAGTGCACGTCTCCCTCGCTGATCTTGGACCTTTTGGACTGGCCTCCGGATATCATCTTTGACGGGCCTCCTCGCCCATCGCCTGCGATTTGGAGCATCCCATGGAAGGTCTAACACATCCGTCTAACTCAGGGCTGCCAGGGGAATCTCCGTAGGTGGGGCTGTAACCCTCAGATCAGCCAATGCATCATTTCCAAAAGGAAAATGCAACAATACACGCTCTTTTCCACCAAATCAAGTAGTCCTGTGTGGGTCGAGGATCTGGGACACCCTCAATAGTGACCATCCGTTGCTGCTGGTCGTGTTCCCTCCACATATCATACCAATCACAGTATCGATCAGGCCACCACACATCGTCACCCCAGGTCGTCCAGAACAAAAAGATGGTCTATATTGTCCGGGTCCTCTGGCCAATGTTGCTGCCCACCTTGCTGTCGCTTGACCTTATCTATGTAAGAACCGTGAATTAATTAACCAATTAATTAATGATTGAATAATAATAATTTAATTTTCCGAATTAGGTTCAAAATTTTAGAATATTAATTAGAAAATATAAATATGATATTTGGACTCAGTAGATTTTTCTGAGTTAGAAAATGTAATTTTCTTCGGAAAATTGTGTAAAAATGCATACCGGTAAATTAACCGAATGTACCGGCTTAAGTTTGTCTGGTACTATGTAAGAATAATAAAAATAGTAGAAAACCTTAGGAAAATAAATTAAAGTTGAAAACCGGGTACTAATTTTAAAGGTTTGGCCAAAAGTTGGATCAAACGGGCCAAAAACGCTAACGGGTTGGACCGGGCTAAAGCCCAATATTATATAAGTCCATTAAGTGGCAAACTAAGCCACTTTTAACACCATACAGCAGCAGAAACGTGAATTGACGGAGAAGAGAGCAAGGTTTCCTTTCACTATTCATCCTCTTCTTCTTGGAGCCATATCTCACTCTCCGGAGCTCCGATTCGCATGCCGTCATTTGCTGCGCGAAGTTCTTGTTGAGCTCTTCGATTTCATCTGAACAATGTGGTAAGAAACTTCCAATTTTTCGCCCAGTTCTTCCTCCCATAACAGATTCGAATTTGGCTATAGTGTATGAGTGGTTCTTGTGATTTTGATGATTTAGGTACACTCTAGCACTTGATTATTATTGGGTTTAGTCCTAATCAAATGTGGGTAAGGTAAGCTCACTCTTAACCCTTGTAAAATTGTGATTTTGATGAACCCTAGGTTGACTTAGTTATGAATTATGTGTATATAGCTTGAATTGGTGTTGTATGGAGAATGTTGGTGACTTGAATAGCTTGGAAGTGGATTTGGTGACTTGAGAACTTGTGGAAGCTTGATTTGTACTCAATTTGGTAATTTAGTGCATATTGGGAATCGGTCAAGGTATGGTTTCGGTTTCCTCTATGTAATATATAATATTTCTGGATACTTAGCCTAGTGACCATAGGATAGGATTGGATTAAATTGGTTGTTGAATTTGTTAAATGATGATGTATGATGATTTTATGATTTTGAGTTATTTTGATGGATGTTGGTATTGATGTTGATAAATGATGTTGGATGTTGAAATTTAAGTTGATTTCTCATGATTAGTCGTGATGGAACGATGATTGATGAGTTTGTTATGTGAGAAATGGGTTAAGGCGACATAATTGATAATTGGGTATGAGAATTTGATGATATGAGTGGTGGAATGTGATACATATGGTAAGAACTAATGTGAGTTGAAGTTGGTGTGGTTTTGGTTTGGTTTTGATTGAAAATTTTGGTAAGTTGAGATCCTTGTGGTCTTTGGTAAAATTGGATTTTTGATGAACTTCAACGGATCATATCTTGAGCTACAGTTTTCAAAACTTAATGAATTTTATATCAAAATAAATATAATTCAAATAGCTTTAAAACGGTATAAATTATGTAGAAATCTGAATTTTGTAAAGAGAGATATGATCGTTGGAATTTGGGGTCAGAAAACTAAATTCTGTGTTGTTGCAGAATTTTTTATTTATGGTTTGTGTGCGCACGCACACTGCTGTACGCGCACTCTGGGCAGTGGCTGTATTTTAACTTGGGCGTACACACAGCCTTGTGTGTACGCACGCACACCCTGTGTATTTTTGAAAACGTGTGTACGCACCAGCACACAGAGGGATGCCTACTGTTGGGAGCGCTAGCACGCTCTGTGCGCACACACAACCTACAAAATTTTGCAAGTTGTGTGCACACACAACCTTGTGCGCGCGCACACGCTGGGAATGGCAATCTGTTCAGGGCGATCCCACGTATCTGTGCGCGTGTTTAAAATGAAAACTTTTACTTTCTGTGCGTACACACACTACTATGCGTACACACACTTCTTGAAAATCCTTTTGTGCGTGCATACGCATAACCCTATACGTACACACATTGCCCTATTTTTTTTTATAAAACTCTTGTTTTTGCCTATTTTACCTTCCCGGCAAGCTTGTAAACTTCAGTGACACTTATCTAAGATCCTTTAGCTTGTTTTTAGGTGTCAAAATATGGGAGATGATTTAGGTAAATTTAATTAGATATTTTCTTGTAAAAAGTTTAGAAAACAGAGACTTAGGTTTCTGGAATACTGAGGACAGATTTAGTTGAGTGAGAAGGCAGAGTATTAGGTTGATGATCATTGACATTGAATTGTGGAAATTATGAATTGATGGTGGTTGAGATGGGTCTGGGACTTGGAATGGAATGATGGATCACTGATATACTGAATGAAATGGTTTTGAAAACCACTGATGTATTGTTTTTATACTAAAATTGTTGAGACGCTATGCGCCTGGCAGGGACGGTAGTTGGATCCCGCCTATCAAGGTTGCAGCGGCAGCGTAAGGGCGGTGGTTAGTCCCGCTTACGTTGAGATGTGAGGTCCGTGGCAAGAGTATCCCGCTCGCATCCATTCGGAATCACTATAGTGTGCAGGCACTGACATCCTGGACTGTGATCCGAGCACGATATCTCGGGGGTTCCCATTATGAGACCGAAGGGCGACATCTCCATGGAGGTGTGTCAGGTTGGCAGTTGAACCAACAATGTGATATCACAGCCAATAGGACAGGCATTCATCATGTGCATCTCCGATTGCTTGCTTTGCCGACTTGAATTGTTTGCCTAATTGTATAGCATGCTTAGTTACTTCCTGAATTACTTGATATACATGCTTATACTCATGCTTTACTGGCATTGCTATTACTTGTGTTTTCTACTGGGATTGAGGAGGATCAGAAGGCGGTGGCGATGGGATCGCATGGCGGTTAGGCTGGCGAAGGCTGTGAGACAGCGGTGAAATGATAGTTAGAAATCTCTTAAGTTAGTTTACCCCTTTTTATAAAGGTTTTAAAGCTATGGTTTTAATTTTAGTATGCTTTAAGTTGAATCTTATGATGGATATAAAGCTCTAAGATTGTTTCTGGCATTCCATGGTCTTATATCTTACATTACTGGTCACTGTTACCATACTGAGAACCTCCGATTCTCATTCCATACTTTGTTGTTATTTTTAGATGCAGGTCACACCTACCTCGGTGAGTTGCTTGATGGTGATAGAGCGGAGGACCTTTATCATGTTTTGGAAGTAATTTGGTTTATTTTATGTAGATCTCTCACTTTTGTATTTATCTATGCCTTAGAGGCTTACTTTGAGGAAAATATTGTATAAGCTGTTTTACTTTCAAAATTTAGTATGTTTGTATAACACTAGTCGGCCTAAACTCCGCGGGCCGAGGCTAGTTTCTTATTACTATTATATCCTCTTATACACACTCATATTTTGTTATCTTATATCTTTATATTGTACCTTAAGTTTGTAGCCCTGTGAGAACCTTTTGCGCTTTTGTAACTCTTTTTTTGGGCTTATTCTTTCATCGAATTTCTAGAATTATTATTCCTTCTATATATATTTATGTATGAGTCTTAGGATTGTCGTAACCTCTAGTTAACCTTTGCTTTACGGTATGAGATAAGGCTTAGGGTAATTAGAATGTTACAATCCATATGATGGAACTCTACAAAGTGAAAGCATACTAATGGCACCACGACTCTCCATGTATGAATCTCTCCAACACTTCTAATCCAAGAGACATCTACTGCAGCTGGGGATTGTCGTACGGTGTCCATCGGAACTGAAAACACGCACAATACTCTATTTAGTACTAGAAGAGTAATTCATGTATATCATAGGAAGATTCCACATAACGTACCTCATCAAACCTGAGAACATCCAGCCTGTGCCACAATCGTAGGCCTCTGTCATGATGGTGGTCTCTCATCTGCTATCAAGTCCCACAAACCTAATAATCCAGGAATTATATTCAGTTCTCAATATTGTACATAGTAACAAACACAACAAAAATAAACAATAATTTCCTCGAAGCACAAGGAAATCTGACAACATCATAGCCAGTGGACAGAAATACAGGAATCGGTGGTAAATCCACGATATCACTAATGGTAGGCACCCGACAATGGCCATCTTATCATGCTGGGAAATGCTGCACAACGTATGGTAGGTGTACGACAGCAATGAAGATCCCCAAGACAACCCGTCTGTAAAAATGGAAGTCCTCCAGGAGTGGCAACCATCTGAGAAGGCAAGGTTGGCTGACTTATCCGTAATCTCCCAATCAACATAAGGAAGTAACACCTGGCATACTGTTAGAGAGTAGCTGTATCTGTCCCTGGAAAAATGTGGCCTACTATGTTCCTGAGCTAAGTCATCTTGAGCTCAAAATGCTGCTTCCTGTCCTTTGGTTGGGGTGGAGGCCTATCATCGAACAAGTCCTTAATCCACTGCCATGTGGGGTATCCATGAAATTGCTAAAAATTTCTAGTGTACCTACCAATTGGGTCACATCTATGTGCAAACCAAAATCATATGCCACATCCTGGAGTGTGATAGTGACCTTGCCCCTCGTGAGCTGGAAAGATGGAGGAAAATATGCAAAAGTAGAGAATTTATGAAGAAATAAAGTTGGGCAAAGCTACCAATCATGAGTACGCACGATCCATGTGAACGCATCTTTCCCAATTTGTGCGTACGCAGCATGTGTGCGTACGCATCATTCCAGTCTCGTGCCTCACTTAAAATGACATGTGACTCGCGATTTCTAGCCCATTTTGGGCTCAGTTCAACTCATTTTTGAAGTATTTGAAGCAAGGATTGATCTTAGTTTTTAGTTTTTTAGGGTTTTAGACCTTGAATTCTAGAGAGAGAAGCTCCAACTTCTTTCTAGAATTCAAGGGTTTTCTTGAATTTTCTTTCTAATTCTAGGTTTTAGTTTTTTTAATTATAGTTTTTAGTTTATAATTTCTTTTTTTGCTACCCTAATTTCTTAGAATTTCTTGTTGATTTCTCTATTTTGCTATTTTTAGTTTATGAACCACTGTTGAATTCTCATTTTCTCTTAATGCAATTTGATGTTTGATGTTTTACTATTGCTTAATTGAGTTGTTATTATTGCTTTCTTGCATTGGGTTGCTATAGATTTTATTAATTCATGCAATTTATGATGTTTTTCTTTTATGTTTACCAAGTATTTGATAAAATACTTTACTTAGTTATAGAGTAAATTTTCTATTCGTGGCTTGGGTTTGAGAAATTGGGTGACTTTGAATCACTAATGTCCAAGTTGATTGATAATTTAGAGATATTAATTAATCTTATTTCTACTAACGCTAATATTTTACTAATTCACTTAGTAAGTTAGTTACGACTTGTAGATTAGGATTAATTAAACCTAATTGACTTTTCTCAATTTGTACAGGTTGACGAATTGAGTTTGCTCTTCATAATTATCATGTTGTGGTTAGTGACAAGGGTAGTGATCCTTAACACTCAATCCTTATCAAGATCTTTTTAGAATTTGAATTTCTTTTCATTTCCTAATTAATTATCTTAATTGTCCTTAGCTTAATTTCTCTTGATATTTAGTTATTGCTTGCTTCTTTAAATTATTGCCATTTAAATTTTGTTACTTGCAATCAATCTCTTTTTTCCCATAGCCAATAATTGAGGACTCGATTGTGATTCCTAGGGAGAATGATATGGGATTAAACTTCAGTATTTATTTTAAATTTGTGATACTTTTAACTAAACTTTGAAAAGCATTAAATTCCGGTTTAGAGCTACGACAAATCTTGAACTTTTAAACTTGTGAAATTTCTAAATCGGTGTTAGCACTCATCAATATATAATTAATCAAATTCTAAAGTTTATGCTCTTTCAACAAATCTCATCCAAGTAAGCAATCATATCAACTAATTATTTAACTTAAATCAACCTAACTAAAGAATTCAACTAACTTAAACTCACATGTCTTATGTATCATCTAACTACTTGAGTTCAAATATGTTAACATGACAACTAATTAATTAAAATTAGATAAACTAATATGTCATTATTTTATCATATTTTTTGACTAATTAAATTTAACATATAATAACGTATCAACTAAAAACTAAATAAATTAAAATATCGTAACGTATCAACTAATTAACTATTCAAAATAAGAGATAGAAAAACTAACCTCAAGGTCTAATGTCCCAAAAATATGACATGTTGCATTCAGCCTGTTAATGTTTTCTGGCCGTACGTAACTCTCTAGTTGAGCCTTGTATGCTTTTCAAACTTTTCAAAACTGAAAACGATATTAAGGAAAAACAAACATGTTGATTGCTCCCATTTTTATTGTCCTCAAATGCATCTCGGGTACTGAGCCCAAAAAACCTCTAAGAACGTATCTTGGGTAATCAGTACTAATTTCTTGCTTTTGTTTCTTATCCTAGGTACATTCAGGATGTGATTTAAGTCTCACTACAATATTTTGGGTCTATGCCACGGTTTTTTATCGTGACAAAAAAAAAGCTATGGTCACGGTTTTTACAAAAAAGGTGACCATAGGGTACCAGAATGTGCTTTTAATGTGATTTTTAGCACAGTATCCGGAATATGACATGTTGTGCATCTCGATAAATACTCTACTGTTTATACATTTTTGTAAATATAATATTTATAATTTAAATAAAAAATTCTAAAAATATTGAAGATAAAATTGATACAAATTAAACATTATGAGTATTTTAAAACATAGCTTTGTCTTTGGTGGGAAAAGTTGAATGTGGTCCTTAAAGAACCAAGTTCGAATATGCCAAATGTGTGGCTATGCTTCAATTCGTACAGGAGGTATGGGGTGTGGGAAATTTATCCCAAAATTTTTAGTATTTGCAACCCGGTCAATGGCAGTCTAGTTGTATTAGCTTAATGATGAAGCATTAGATTGTTGACAAAGGTGACAAATCATTATTGCAAGAGAGGTAAACAAAAACTCATTATTGACAAATGTGGTCGATTTTTTGCAAGGGAGGTAAACAAAAAATATTTGTTTACATGTACCAAAAAGAAAATATAGTTGCTATAGCCTAATTTGCTAGGCCATTTTGGAAGGGTAAGTAGTTGTTGTTAAATGAAATTTGGATAGTGTTAGAAAAAAAAATTAGATTTGCAAACAAAATGTGCAAATATACATTTGTGCTATGACAAAAACAAAATATACATTTATTCTATGGAAATCATGTCTAAATTTGGTTGTGTAGAATGTGGCAACCATTTTATGTAATGAAAAATTAATGTTAATATGTGGGCGATATATAGTAGTCATGTTAGATAATAATGTAAATAGATAAAACACAATCGCATGTATCTAGTGTAATCGTAGAAGAAGGGAACAAAAGATGAACCACATTATGCTGGTAAGTTTTATAAAGCATATTTTCTTAGTAATTTAGGCTGTTGGAAATAAGCCACCTGCAACTAGTGAGATAGTTTTTCAAAATACTTAATGTAGTGTATCAATAACAATGTCAAAGTTAAATAACAGTATAACCTACATATTGTAAGTCTTACAAAGTACGAAAAAGATGTAGATATTCATTATCTTCCAGCTGTCTAGAAGGTTTGGACCACAAGGATTGTTACCAGTTCACGGCTGACAACCTCAACACTCCAACACGTTCGGGCTTGAAGTTGCACAAGTGAGCAAACTCTACCCACTCTCCAGAAATTATCCTAAAGCTACTGTCTCTTTTGCCAGTGTATCTGATGTTGCATCTTGCAACCTCAATGTGGCCATGTGCAAGTTGGATTGGGTGCTTCTGACAAGTGAAATGGCTTAGGTGCCGCATGTTTGGCTGATTACAATATAAGAACAAAATATTAACAGATAGATATTAAAGCAGAAGGCACATATCTGAGTATAATTTAGTGTAGGTATACAACATGTAAAATTAGTATTAAAAAAAGAAGTTGGAGTTAGTTTGGCTTACCAACAAGTGCTAGCACAATATGGGTCCAGTAAGGTTCATCACAAAGAAGGGACATTTGGTGTTGAATTTTGCAGCAATGGCTTTAGCCTTCTCGGATGAATGATTGTTGATACATTTGGTACCCTTGAACTTGCCTCTAGTTTTAGAGGGTTGCCTTTCAAACTAGCAGAGCTGGTAGCTATTTTCGAGTACCAAAATCGAAGATACAGACCTGAAAATTGGAGTTTCCTTTGTGTTTACAAAAGAGAATGGAGTCTTGGGTGATTTGGTACATTTGGTAGAACTGTAACCAACCTCACGTCAATGCGATGTTTCCATCTTCTTGTAACATCCAATAGCACTGAATATGGACACCCCTTCCATCAAGGATAACTAGGTTGATGTAGGGGTTTCGGTTCGATAGTACATCTAGAGTGATCAGAAGGACTCTTCAACAGCATAAAACTGTGGGTAAGACATTGAGCATTGTAGAAAAACCTAATTTTTTTTGTAAAGGAGCTTAGCAAGTCATACCAAAATAGTTTTGTAAGGTGGATTAGGGTTTGGGGTTGTAGCTTACCAGTTTGAAGGAGCTTGGCCTGATTATCAGCTTTAAAAAACACATACAATCTTGTTGGTGGTCATGTTGACCACTTGTTGCTGGTCGCCTACCTCTAGAGGAAAACATGTGTGCCTAATACAAACAAACATGAAAATAGAATTCGGGGTCTACTGAAAGTGTAACAAAAATAAGGAAGGAGAGCTGCCATTTCATTTTTTCAAACAATGAAATTTGGGATTACTAAAAGCATAACACAAAGAATAAAGCAGACATCCCATTTCATTTTTAAAACAGTGCAACTAGGGTTTACTTAATGCATAAAAAATGAAAGAATACAATAGCAAACATGCAACTAAAAATGACTTTTGTTGATGAAAACAAAACTAAGAAGGAGCCATTAGACGTGGTGTAGGGTTTTGTTATTTCAATTCTATATGAAATGGACATGGAGACAAGAAGACCACAAAAAATACGAGATATTAGGCGAGTGAAGCGGCATGGGTTACCTGATCAATCATAGATGGTGGAGTTATGGAATGGTATTAGGGAGAGTCCACAAAACTTCTTAGTGGGAGGCAAAGCGTCGAAAGCAGACTTCTTTGGGTGATGAAGATTGTGGATAAAGACAGGTAGTCGAAAAGGGAGTGGCAAGTGTATACAGACTATCTCTATTGCGCTGCCTTTTCAACTCTGCATTGTGGACTTGGGCCGAAATAGATGGCTGTTGTTTTTTTTTTTATTTTCACGGGCTCCCTTTTATCAGAAAAAAGGCCTAAGTAAATAGCATAAAACCCACTATATGATGATGATGATGATGATGATGATGATGATGATGATGATGATGATGATTGATGCATGTGCATCTTTAGTATTTTTCTCTTAGAATTCCATTCAATAAACTAAGAATTATTGCAACTTAAACAATGTTTTCATGCTTGATTGAGCAATACTTTGAGTTAGTATGTATTCATTGATTTCAGGAAATTCGGAAGAGAATTGACAATGATCAAAGAGAAAAGGAGGCAAGGAACCACTTTGAGCAAGAAGAGCAAGAATGGAGGAGCAAAACAAAAGCTCTATGGATACAAACAGAAATCCCCCTGAATTGAATAGAAAACTTCACGTACAACGTGACCTTGCTCACGTTCCATGCCAAATTATAGCGCACTCCCAGGGGCACTGAGTCCCTCAATGTACAACCTGGAAGAATTGGCGTACAACGCCAAAATGAAAGCCGTGCATACCCATGACCCATGCGTACGCACAATAGGTGGAATTTGCTCATTTATGTGTACGCATGACCTGTGCGTATGCATGATCCCCGATTTCAACATGGTATGTAGAAGACTAAACGTGTGATGTGAAGGCTTTTACATAGGACATGGCTATCATGGGTACGCATGACCCATGCGTACACACTACAAGAAGAGTTTGAGCCATCATGCGTACACATGAAGTATGCATACGCACGACACCCAGTTCACATAGTACGTGAGATTTTTCACGTACAATGCCAGGGGCTAAACAGAAGCAGCAATGAAAGGATTTCAAGACCAATACAATGTGGATTTGTTCACGTACAACGTGGGCTATCCAGGGAGCAATTTGAATCAAGATTTGGCTTCACGTTGCGCGTGAACCCTTCACGTACAACGTGGGATTAATGTCATCTCCCAGAGTCTCAATTCAAGCCACTAAATCTCCAATTTCTCATCATTTATGTGGACAATTTAAGGCTCAACTCAAGCCCACTAATCACAAGCATTTATTAAGGATTTGCAAGAAGATAAGATTGAAAGCTTTGCTGGAGGCAATCATTAATTAGTTAGATTTGATTCTATTTTAATTTTGGTTCTATTTAAGTTTTGAATTTGAATTTCATTAAGATTAGTATTTAAGGAGAGAAGTCAGACACTTTAGGGATCTTTTCTCTTTCGGCAGTTTTTGTTTTTCAAGGGTTTTTCTAAAGAACATGATCAACTAATTCTCCTTGGTTAAGGTTAGGAGCTATGTTGATTCTGTAAGAACCGCGACTAATTAACCGTTTAATTAAATAATTAAATTGCCCAAAATAGATTCTTAAAAAATTTAGAATGTTAATTAGAAATTTTAAATATGATTTTTGGACTCAGCAGATTTTTCTGAGTTAGAAAATGTAATTTTCTGCGAAATATTGCGTAAAATCCCGAACCGATAAATTAACTGGTAGTACCAGCTTAAATCTGTCCGATACTGTGTAAGAGCAGCAAAAAATATAGAAAAACTTAGGAAAATAATTAAAATTAAAAATCGGGCACTAATTTTAAAGGTTTGGCCCAAAATTGGGCTAAACAGACAAAAAATGCTAACAGATTGGACCGGGTCCAAGTTGGGCCCAAACCCAACATATATAAGTTCACTAATGAACTCATTTCAGCTTCATTCATCACAAAAATATAAACACACACAGCTGGGAATTGAGAGAGAGGAAGGAGAAGAAACACTATTCACTCCTCTCTTCAATTGGTCATAACTTGAGCTACAGAGTTCCGATTCACGTACTGTCGGTGGCTACGCGAAACTCTCGACAAGCCCGTTATTTCTAGCTAAGTATTGTGGTAAGATTCTTGAAATTTCCTGCCCAGTTTTCTGCCCTAAGAAATTTGAAAATTTAGGCTTTGGTTTTGAGTGAATTTTGGTGTTTTGATTGATTAGGTGGTATCTAAGGTTGGGATATTGGTGGTTTGTGCCCCCAAACACCATTGAAGAAGGTAAGAAAACTCTTTGCTTTTGTGAATTTGTGATTTTGGTAGCTCTAGGTTGATTAGTGGTATTTGGTATGATTTTAGTTTGAGTTCTTGCAATTGTTGGCTAAGTGGAAGCATTTGGATTGGAATTGGTGATTTGTTGATGGTTGAAAGCTTGTTGGGCACAAATTTTGGTGTACAACACATATTAGAAATTAGCCAAGATATGGTTTCGGTTTTTTTTTATGTAATATGTAATATTTCTAGACACTTACACTAGTGGACCATAGGATAGAATTGAAATTGATTGTTGATAATTGTGATGTATGATGAATTTTGATGATTATGGTGAATGATAATGTTGATGTATGATGTGGGATTTGGATAATGATAATTTTGAGGATCGTTAATGAATGATGAGGTTTGTTGATGTTGATAGAGGATGGTGGAATGATATTTTGCAAGGTTGCGAGAACCGGACCAGTCAATAAACCGGTGAGGTCACTGGTTCAATGGTTCACTGGTTCGACTGGGGGTTCAACCGGTTTAATTAAATATTAAACAAAATTATTAAAAAACCTAAAAATAATTTTAAATATATAAATTCAATAATTTCTAACTTAATAAAATTTAAAATTTTACATAATAAATTATCCATAACTTAATATTAAAGGTTCACAAATAACTTCAAACATCAAAGTTTATAACCAAACAAAAAAAACGCACATAATGACAAACCCATAATGTTCTATATTCAAAAGAAACAATTACTAGCAAGTTTTCAACTAATCAAAAGTGCAACTCATCAAAAGAGAAAAAGAATTGAGCCTTTAATGTACTTATATGAATTGATGATGGATAAAAAAATCATGGATGCACCTCAAAGCACAAGTCATCACCAAGACCTAAACATAGCATAATGAATAATCTAGCTCAACTAACAAAAAATGCTAATTAACACAATACTACTTACCTAAGTGCCAAAAGGACATTGTATTAGTCATCTTTTGTTAGAAAATGAATATTGAGAGAGAAGAAGGGAAAAAAGATTGATAACTGCAAGGAGTAGGATGGAAGAGAAACCAAACAAAAAAGGCATTAAAGTGGGTCACAGTTGAATCTATATCTGGCATATCGTACTCCAAAAAAGAGTAACGCACACCAACATTTGACGCCTGGTGCACGAAATTGTGATCCTTAACAACGGCGCCAAAAACTTGGTGCTCGGAACGTAATTCACACACTTTGTCACAACTTCGCACAACTAACCACCAAGTGCACTGGGTCGTCCAAGTAATAAACCTTACATGAGTAAGGGTCCCACGGAAATTGTCAGCTTGAAGCAAGCTATGGTCACCTTGTAAATCTCAGTCAGGCGGATTCAAATGGTTATGGTGAATTGATAATAAAAATATAAATAAAATATAGGATAGAGGTACTTATGTAATTCATTGGTGAGAATTTTAGATAAGCGTATGGAGATGCTTTGTTCCTTCTGATTCTCTGCTTTTCTATTGTCTTCATCCAATCCTTCATACTCCTTTCCATGGCAAGCGTTATGTAGGGCATCACCGTCGTCAATGGCTACATCCCAACCTCTCAGTGAAAATGGTCCAAAATGCGCTGTCACAGCACGACTATTCATCTGTCGGTTCTTGATCATACTGGAATAGGATTCAGTAATCCTTTTGCGTCTGTCACTACGCCCAGCACTCGCGAGTTTGAAGCTCGTCACAGCCATCCCTTCCCAGTTCCTACTCGGAATACCACAAACAAGGTTTAGACTTTTCGGATCTCAAGAATGGCCACCAATAATTCTAGCCTATACCACGAAGACTCTGATCTCATGGAATGGAGGGCTCGGTTGTCAGGCGAGGCAACCATGCATCATGAACCAGGAGGCTAAGAGATACGCACTCAAGCTATCGCAAGTAGAACGGAAGTGGTTGTCAGGCACGCGTTCATAGGTGAGAATGATGATGAGTGTCACGGATCATCACCTTCCTCAAGTTGAAGAACAAGTGTATATCTTAGATAAGAAATAGGCTTGAATTGAATAGAAAAACAGTAGTACTTTACATTAATTCATGAGGAACAGCAGAGCTCCACACCTTAATCTATGGTGTGTAGAAACTCTACCGTTGAAAATACATAAGTGATAATGGTCCAGACATGGCCGAATGGCCAGTCTCCCTAAATGACATATGAATTCGAAAATAGGGAAAAAAGGAACTTTGAATACAATAGTAAAAAGTTCTATTTATGCTAAACTAGTTACTAGGGTTTACAGAAATGAGTAAATAATGCAGAAATCCACTTCCGGGCCTACTTGGTGTGTTCTTGGGCTGAGCATTGAAGCTTTCACATGTAGTGGTCTTCCTTGGAGTTGAACGCCAGTTTGTAACCTGTTTCTGGCGTTTAACTCTGCTTTGCAACCTGTTTCTGGCGTTTAACTCCAGAATAGAGCAGAGAGCTGGCGTTGAACGCCAGTTTGCGTCATCTAAACTTGGGCAAAGTATGGACTATTATATAATGCTGAAAAGTCCTGGATGTCTACTTTTCAACGCAATTGAGAGCGCGCCATTTGGACTCCTTTAGCTCCAGAAAATCCACTTTGAGTGCAGGGAGGTCAGAATCCAACAGCATCTGCAGTCCTTCTTCAACCTCTGAATCTGATTTTTGCTCAAGTCCCTCAATTTCAGCCAGAAAATACCTGAAATCATAGAAAAACACACAAACTCATAGTAAAGTCCAAAAATATGATTTTTATTTAAAAATTAATAAAAATATATTAAAAACTATGTAAAAATAATGCCAAAAAGCGTATAAATTATCCGCTCATCACAACACCAAACTTAAAGTGTTGTTGGTCTCCAAGCAACTGAAAATCAAATAGGATAAAAAGAAGAGAATATACTATAAATTCCAAAATATCAATGAAACTTAGCTCCAATCAGATGAGCGGGACTAGTAGCTTTTTGCCTCTTGAATAGTTTTGGCATCTCACTTTATCCATTGAAGTTCAGAATGATTGGCATCTATAGGAACTTAGAATTTAGATAGTGTTATTGATTCTCCTAGTTCAGTATGTTGATTCTTGAACACAGCTACTTTATGAGTCTTGGTCGTGGCCCTAAGCACTTTGTTTTCCAGTATTACCACCGGATACATAAATGCCACAGACACATAACTGGGTGAACCTTTTCAGATTGTAACTCAGTTTTGTTAGAGTCCCCAATTAGAGGTGTCTAGGGTTCTTAAGCACACTCTTTTTTTTTTTGCTTTGGACCTTGACTTTAACCGCTCAGTCTCAAGTTTTCACTTGACACCTTCACGCCACAAGCACATTGTTAGGGACAGCTTGGTTTAGCCGCTTAGGCCAGGATTTTATTCCTTTAGGCCCTCCTATCCACTGATGCTCAAAGCCTTGGATCCTTTTTACCCTTGTCTTTGGGTTTAAAGGGTTACTGGCTTTTTGCTCTTGCCTTTTGGTTTTAAGAGCTTTTGGCTTTTTCTGCTTGCTTTTTCTTTTTCTTTCTCTTTTTTTTTTTGCCATTTTTCTTTTCTCTCTTTTTTTTTTTTTGCAAGCTTTTGTATTCACTGCTTTTTCTTGCTTCAAGAATCAATTTTATGATTTTTCATATTATCAATAACATTTCTCCTTTTCATCATTCTTTCAAGAGCCAACATATTTAACATTCATAAACAACAAATTCAAAAGACATATGCATTGTTCAAGCATTCATTCAGAAAATAAAAAGTAATGTCACCACATCAAAATAATTAAACTAGTTCAAGGATGAATTCGAAACCATGTACTTCTTGTTCTTTTATTTTTAGAACAGTTTTCATTTGAGAGAGGTGATGGAGTCATAGGACATTCATAGCTTTAAGACATAGACATTTAAACACTAATGATCATATAGTAAAGACACAAACATAAATAACCATGAAGCATAGTAAACGAAAAACAGGAAAATAAGAACAAGGAGATTAAGGAACGGGTCCACCTTAGTGAGGGTGGCGTCTTCCTCTTCTTGAAGAATCAATGGTGCTCTTGAGCTCCTCTATGTCTCTTCCTTGTCTTTGTTGCTCCTCCCTCATAGCTCTTGTTGAGGTCCATGAGTGGGCTCTCTTGATGTGCAGTCAAATGCTCTACTACTGAGCTATGAACCCTTGAGATGAATCTCTCCATCTCTCATGACTCGGAGGTGGAAGATTTTGCCTTCCCTTTCCTCTTTCTAGAGGTTTTTCCGGCCTTAGGTGCTATAAATGGTTATGAAAAAATAAAAATCAATGCTTTTACCACACCAAACTTAAAAGGTTTGCTCGTCCTCGAGCAAAAAGAGAAAGATGGGGGTAGATGGGGATCCTATGGGGTCCACAGATCCAGAGGGATCAAGGACTTAGCATCACTGCTCCAATTAGGCATGCAAAATGCCCTTATAGTGCATGTCTGGCGTTAAACACCAGCTTGCTGCTTGTTTCTGGCGTTTAACGCTAGCTTGATGCTTCTTTCTGGTGTTAAACGCCAGTTTGATGCTTCTTACTGGCGTTTAAATGCCAGTAAGTTCTTCCTCCAGGGTGAGCTGTTTTTAATGCTGTTTTCCATTCTCTTTTTGATTTTTCAATAATTTTTGTGACTCCACATGATCATCAACCTAAAAAAAATAAAATAACAATAGAAAATAAATAGATATAATTAAATAACATTGGGTTGCCTCCCAACAAGCGCTTCTTTAATGTCAATAGCTTGACAGTGAGTTCTCATGGAGCCTCACAGATGTTCAGAGCATTGTTGGGTCCTCCCAATACCAAACTTAGAGTTTGAATGTGAGGGTTCAACACCAAACTTAGAGTTTGACTGTGGGGGCTTTGGTTGACTCTGCAGTGAGAGAAGCTTTTCATGCTTCCTCTCCATGGTTATAGAAGGAGATCCTTGAGTTTTAAACACAAGATTGTCCTCATCCAGTTGAAGGACCAATTCTCCTCTGTCCACATCAATCACAGCTCTTGCTGTGGCTAGGAAGGGTCTTCCAAGGATGATGGATTCATCCTCATCCTTCCCAGTGTCTAGGATTATGAAATCAGCAGGGATGTAAAGGCTTTCAACCTTTACTAACACGTCCTCTACTTGTCCATAAGCCTATTTTTTTGAGTTGTCTGGCATCTCTAATGAGATTATGGCAGCTTGCACCTCAAAGATCCTAAGTTTCTCCATCACAGAGAGTGGCATTAAGTTTATTCCTGACCCCAGATCACACAGAGTCTTCTCAAAGGTCATGGTGCCTATGTTACAGGGAATTAGGAATTTACCAGGATCCTGTTTCTTTTGAGGTAATTTATGCCTATCCAATGCATTCAGTTCATTGGTGAGCAAGGGAGGTTCATCTTCCCAAGTCTCATTGCCAAATAATTTGGCATTCAGCTTCATGATTGTACCAAGGTATTTAGCAAATTGCTCTTCAGTAATGTCTTCATCCTCTTCAGAGGATGAATACTCATCAGAGCTCATGAAGGGCAAAAGGAGGTTCAATGGAATCTCTATGGTCTCTAGATGAGCCTCAGATTCCTTTGGTTCCTCAAAGGGAAACTCCTTATTGGTCACTGAGCGTCCCAGGAGGTCTTCCTCACTAGGATTCACGTCCTCTTTGGGTTCGGCCACACCAAGTAAGGTTATGGCCTTGCACTCTCTTTTTGGATTCTCTTCTGTATTGCCTGGAAGAGTACTAGGAGGAGTTTCAGTGACTCTTTTACTCAGTTGGCCCACTTGTGCCTCCAAATTTCTGATGGAGGACCTTGTTTCATTCATAAAACTTAGAGTGGCCTTAGATAGATCAGAGACTATATTTGCTAAGCTAGATAGACTCTGCTCAGAATTCTCTGTCTGTTGCTGAGTGGATGATAGAAAAGGCTTGCTATTGCTAAACCTGTTTCTTCCATCATTATTAAAGCCTTGTTGAGGCTTTTGTTGATCCTTCCATGAGAAATTTGGATGATTTCTCCATGAGGGATTATAGGTATTTCCATAGGGTTCTCCCATGTAATTCACCTCTGCTATTGCAGGGTTCTCAGGATCATAAGCTTCTTCTTCAGAAGATGCTTTTTGAGTACTGTTGGAAGCAGCTTGCATTTCATTGAGACTCTGAGAAATCATATTGACTTGCTGAGTCAATATTTCATTCTAAGCCAATATGGCATTCAGAGCATCAATCTCAAGAACTCCCTTCCTTTGAGGCGTCCCATTACTTATAGGATTCCTCTCAGAAGTGTACATGAACTGGTTATTATCAACCATATCAATGAGTTTCTGAGCTTTTGCAGGCATTTTCTTTAGGTGAATGGATCCACCTGCAGAATGGTCCAATGACATCTTTGATAACTCAGACAGATCATCATAGAATATATCCAGGATGGTCCATTCTGAAAGCATGTCAGAAAGACACTTTTTGGTCAGTTGCTTATATCTCTCCCAAGCTTCATAGAGGGATTCACCATCCTTCAGTCTGAAGTTTTGAACATCCACTCTAAGCTTACTAAGCTTTTGAGGAGGAAAGAACTTGGCTAAGAAAGCCGTGACCAGCTTATCCCAAGAGTTCAGGCTATCTTTAGGTTGAGAGTCCAATTATATTCTAGCTCTGTCTCTTACAAAAAATAGGAAAAGTATGAGCTTGCAGACCTTGGGATCAACCCCATTGGTCTTAACAGTATCACAGATCTGCAAGAATTCAGTTAAGAACTGAAAAGGATCTTCTGACGGAAGTCCATGAAACTTGCAGTTCTGTTGTATCAGAGAAACTAATTGAGGTTTAAACTCAAAATTGTTTGCTCCAATGGCAGGAATTGAGATGCTTCTTCCATGTAAGTTAGAATTTGGTGCAGTAAAGTCACCAAGCATCTTTCTTGTATTGTTATTATTTTCGGTCATGTCTCCTTCTTTTTCAAAATTTTCAGTCAGATTTTCTCTAGAGAGTTGTACTTTAGCTTCCCTTAGCTTCCTCTTCAGAGTCCTTTCAGGTTCAGGATCAGCTTCAACAATAATGTTCTTATCCTTGTTCCTGCTCATATGAAAAAGAAGAGAACACAAAAGAAAATATGGAATCCTCTATGTCACAGTATAGAGATTCCTTATGTAAGTATAAGAAGAGAAGAGTAGCAAAAAGAAAAGATAAGAATCCAAACACAGGGGAGAGGAGTGGGTTTGAATTTTTGAGTGAAAGAGGGGTGTTAATAGATAAATAAATAATTAGAAGGAGATGAGAGAGGGAAGAATTCGAAAATTAAACAAAATAAAATAAAAATGTTTTTGTTTTTATTTTGAAATTAAAGTTAAAATTCGAAAAATTTTAAAATGAAATGAAATTAAATTAAAATTTAAAATAATTAGTTAATTAAAAAGGAATTTTGAAAAAGAGGGAAGGGATTTTCGAAAATTAGAGAGAGAATTAGTTAGGTAGTTTTGAAAAAGATAAGAATCAAATAAAAAGTTAAGTGGTTAATTGAAAAAGATTTGAAAATCAAATTTTGAAAAGATAAGAAGTTAGAAAAGATTTTGAAATTGATTTTGAAAAAGATGTGATTGAAATTTATTTTGAAAAAGATTTAAAAAAGAAATTTAAAAAGATTTGATTTTGAAAATTAAAGTTGATTACTTGACTAACAAGAAACAAAAAGATATGATTTTAAAATTTAAAGATTGAACCTTTCTTACTAGGCAAGTAAGAAACTTAAAATTTTTGAATCAATCACATTAATTGTTGGCATTAATTTCGAAAATATGAAATAGAAATAAGAAAAAGATTTTGAAAATAAATTTTGAAAATTTCGAAATTATGAAAGAAAAATGAAAAAGATTTGATTTTTGAAAAAGATTTGAAAAAGATAAAATTTTTAAATTGAAAATTTGATTTGACTCATAAGAAACAACTAGATTTTAAAATTTTTTGAAAAAGTCAACTCAAATTTTCGAATTTCATGAGAAGAAAAAAGGAAAGATATTTTTTTGATTTTTTGATTTTTGAATTTTTAATGATGAAAGAGAAAAAAAACAACCAAAAGACTCAAAACATGAAAATTATGAATCAAAACACAAGATGCATGCAAGAACACTTTGAATGTCAAGATGAACACCAAGAACACTTTGAATGTCAAGATGAACATCAAGAACACATTTTTGAAAATTTTTAAGAAAAGAAAAACATGCAAGACACCAAACTTAGAAATTTTCAATAATTAGACACTAACAAATTAAAAATGCATATGAAAAACAAGAAAAGACACAAAACATAAAAATGCAAAGATCAAACAAAGCAATTCATCAAGAACAACTTGAAGATCATGAAGAATATATGCATGAGTTTTTGAAAATTAAAGAAAATTATAAAAAAACATGCAATTGACACCAAACTTAAAAATTGACACTAGACTCAAACAAGAAACATCAAATTATCTTTGATTTTATGATTTTATTAATTTTTTTTGTATATTTTTCGAAAATTAATTGAAAAAAGAAAAATAAGGATTTCAAAATTTTTAATAGGAATTCCAGGAATCTTGAAATGTTAGTCTAAAGCTTCAGTCCATGAATTAGACATGGCTTACTAGCCAGCCAAGCTTTCAGTGAAATCTCCGGTTCAAAACACTAGACATGGCCAATGGCCAGCCAAGCTTTAGCAGATACAAATCAGACATACAACAGCTGATACTTCATTCAACTTGCTTCTGTGCTGATGAGTGGAAGCCTTGGTCCAAAAGAATTAGACATGGCTTTACAGCCAGCCAGGCTTCAACATGTTTCATAAAACTCTAGAATTCCTTCTTAAAAATTCTGAAGCCATAGAATAATTTCTTTTTTATTTTTTTATTATTTTTTTTTGAAATTTTTTTTTCGAAAATAAAAAGAGTAAAAACAAAAAAACCTAGAATTAAAATAAAATTACCTAATCTGAGCAACAAGATGAACCGTCAGTTGTCCAAACTCGAACAATCCCCGGCAACGGCGCCAAAAACTTGGTGCACGAAATTGTGATCCTTAACAATGGCGCCAAAAACTTGGTGCTCGGAACGTAATTCACACACTTTGTCACAACTTCGCACAACTAACCACCAAGTGCACTGGGTCGTCCAAGTAATAAACCTTACGTGAGTAAGGGTCGATCCCACGGAAATTGTCAGCTTGAAGCAAGCTATGGTCACCTTGTAAATCTCAGTCAGGCGGATTCAAATGGTTATGGTGAATTGATAATAAAAATATAAATAAAATATAGGATAGAGGTACTTATGTAATTCATTGGTGAGAATTTTAGATAAGCGTATGGAGATGCTTTGTTCCTTCTGATTCTCTGCTTTCCTATTGTCTTCATCCAATCCTTCATACTCCTTTCCATGGCAAGCGTTATGTAGGGCATCACCGTCGTCAATGGCTACATCCCAACCTCTCAGTGAAAATGGTCCAAAATGCGCTGTCACAGCACGGCTATTCATCTGTCGGTTCTCGATCATACTGGAATAGGATTCAGTAATCCTTTTGCGTCTGTCACTACGCCCAGCACTCGCGAGTTTGAAGCTCGTCACAGCCATCCCTTCCCAGATCCTACTCGGAATACCACAGACAAGGTTTAGACTTTCTGGATCTCAAGAATGGCCACCATTAATTCTAGCCTATACCACGAAGACTCTGATCTCATGGAATGGAGGGCTCGGTTGTCAGGCAAGGCAACCATGCGTCATGAACCAGGAGGCTAAGAGATACGCACTCAAGCTATCGCAAGTAGAACGGAAGTGGTTGTCAGGCACGCGTTCATAGGTGAGAATGATGATGAGTGTCACGGATCATCACCTTCCTCAAGTTGAAGAACAAGTGTATATCTTAGATAAGAAATAGGCTTGAATTGAATAGAAAAATAGTAGTACTTTACATTAATTCATGAGGAACAGCAGAGCTCCACACCTTAATCTATGGTATGTAGAAACTCTACCGTTGAAAATACATAAGTGATAATGGTCCAGACATGGCCGAATGGCCAGCCTCCCTAAATGACATATGAATTCGAAAATAGGGAAAAAAGGAACTTTGAATACAATAGTAAAAAGTTCTATTTATGCTAAACTAGTTACTAGGGTTTACAGAAATGAGTAAATAATGTAGAAATCCACTTCCGGGCCCACTTGGTGTGTGCTTGGGCTGAGCATTGAAGCTTTCACATGTAGAGGTCTTCTTTGGAGTTAAACGCCAGTTTGTAACCTGTTTCTGGCGTTTAACTCTGCTTTGCAACCTGTTTCTGGCGTTTAACTCCAGAATAGGGCAAAGAGCTGGCGTTGAACGCCAGTTTGTGTCATCTAAACTTAGACAAAGTATGGACTATTATATATTTCTGGAAAGCCCTGGATGTCTACTTTCCAACGCATTTGAGAGCGCGCCATTTGGACTTCTGTAGCTCCAGAAAATCCACTTTGAGTGCAGGAAGGTCAGAATCCAACAACATCTGCAGTCCTTCTTCAACCTCTGAATCTGATTTTTGCTCAAGTCCCTCAATTTCAGCCAGAAAATACATGAAATAACAGAAAAACACACAAACTCATAGTAAAGTTCAGAAATATGATTTTTATTTAAAAACTAATAAAAATATATTAAAAACTAACGAAATCATACTAAAAACTATGTAAAAACAATGCCAAAAAGCGTATAAATTATCCGCTCATCAACGCCCATTTAAAACCTCATTCTTTAGCTTGGAGGTACTATAACATCCCAATTAGCTCAGGCTTTTTTGTGTCACTTCAACAACCAAAATGGGCACTAAAACAAGCTTGTTTTTATTAGCTATGTTGATTGCTTTGTCACTTTCTAGTGTTGGAATGGTTCAAGACAGCAGCAGAAAACTTCTGGCACCAACATTTCCTAATTTTGGCAGCTATGATTTTCCTCCATTTCCACCGGTGACTGACTGGCCTGAGTACAAATTCATCATGAATAAATAACCTCAGAAAATCAAAAACCAAAATCATGAAGCAGCAAAGAAACTCATCATGAATAAATAACCTCAGAAAATCAAACATGAACAGATAACAAATCATGAATCCAGATAACAAATCATGAACACAGAATTTTTTTGATAACCTCAAACAGAATTTTTCTGATAACCTCATCATGAATCCAGATAACAAATCATGAACAGATAACAAATCATGAATCCAGATAACAAAACATGAACAGATAACAAATCATGAATCCAGATAACAAATCATGAACACAGATAACAAATCATGAACAGATAACAAATAAATCAAAATCGCAAACAAATAAATCATAAAATCAAGCACAGAAAATCAGAAGGCAGCGAAGAGGAATAACAGAATAAGAACAGAGTATTACCAGCGGCGAGCAACGGCGACGAAAGAGGAGGCAGGCTCGGCGACGACGAACGAGGAGGGGAGCTCGGCGAGGAAACAGGATGCCGAGGTAGTTGCGGGATGCGGTGGCGATGGCGGTGGGCTGCTCAAGTGGTGGTGGTGGCTATGCGACTGCAAAGAGGGGTTGCTCCATCGTGGGTGATTTCTCTTCTGGCTTCTGGAGTTCTTGGTGATTGATTTCTGAGATTAGGGCTTCGTTTAGGTTTTGTCATTTAGGCGTTTAGGTTTTGTCGTTTAGGCATTTAGCCTTTCTTTTTTTTTTAACCTCCAAAACGACGCCATTTAACACTTTAAGTTTCAAACCAAAAATCGCAAAAAAACTGGACGGTTCACCGGTTAACTGCCGGTTCGACCAGTTTTTTCACCGGTTTTTTGCCAGGCGGTTTCTGACTTTACCTGGATCGGCTAGGTGATCGGTTTCCGGTTAATCCAGTTGAACCGACCGGTCTGGTTTGGTTTTCAGAACCATGATATTTTGTGATGTAAATTGTTGAGATTTGTGTTTACAAGTAGAATTGGGTGTATGAAATGGGTGATTTTATGTGTTGCTAAGTTATGGAATGAATAAAAGGTGTATGAATATGATTTAGGTACATTAGGACTATTTTGAATGTGGAATAAGTGATTTTGGATTGAGAGTTTGGTAAAATTAAGGTTTAGAGATTTTTGGTAAAAATAGATTTTTGGTGAGCTTTGATGGATCATATCTTGAGATACGGTTTTTGAAACTGAATGATTTTTATATCAAATTAAAGGTAATTTAAAGAGCTTTAAAACGGTATAGATTTCGTAGAAATAAGAATTTTGTAGAAAAAGATATGATCGTTGGAAGTTAGTATCAAAAATCTTAATTCTGTGATATTACAGAATTTGTGATTTCTGGTTTGTGTACGCACGCACACTCCTGTGCACGTGTTCTGAACAGTAGTTATATTTTGACTTGTGTGTGCGCACATCCTTGTGTGCACCGACACCCTGTGAATTTTTGAAAATGTCCGTATGCACACACTGGTGCACACGCACACACAAGGAGATGCCTACTGTTGGGAGCGCTAGCACGTTCTGGCGCGCACACACACCCTACGAAATTTGCAAGTTGTGCATACCACAACATCGTGTACACGTGCACGCTGGGAAGTGTCTTCTGTTGGGGGGCGTTCACACATTTTTGTGCGTGCACTTAACAAGGAAAATTTTACCTTCTGTGCGTACGCACACCTCTATGCGTACGCACACTTTGAGAAACTTTTCAATGAGGTGTACACATAACCCTATGCGTACGCACACTGCCCTGCTTTCTTAATAAAATCTTGTTTTTAACTGTTTTACCTTCCCGACAAGCTTGTGAACTTCCGTAAAGCTTATCTAGGGTGTCCTAACTTGTTTTTAGGCTTTGAAACATAGAGAATACCATAAGTAGGTTAACTAGACAATTTCAGGTAAAAAGTTTAGAAGATGAGGACCTAGGATTCTGGAGCACTGAGGATGGATTATTAGAGTGAGATGGAGGAATACTGTAATGACGACTGAAATGATGAATTTGTGAATTTCGGGTTGATGATGTTGAGACGAGTCTAGGACTCGGAGTGGACTGAGTACTAAAAATGATTTCTAAAAAAACCACTGAGATCTTGTTTTATACTGAGATATTGTTTTATACTGAGATTATTGAGACGTTATGCGCCTGGTAAGGACGGTGGTTAATCCCGCTTACGTTGAGATGTGAGGTATGTGGCAGAGTATCCCATTCGCATCCTTTCGATTCACAAGAAGTGTGCAAGCACTATATCCTGGACTGTGTGCCGGACACGATATCTCAGGGGGTTCCATTTATTCGTGACCAAAAGGCGACATCTCCATGGAGATATGTCGAGTTGGTAGTTGAACCGACAATGTGATATCACAGCCAAATAGGACAGGCATTCATCATGTGCATCTTCTATCTGTTTGTTTGCTTTGCCAACTTGAATTCCTGCCAATTGTATAACATGATTATTTGCTTTTTGAATTTCCTGATATACATGCTATACTTGTGCTTTACTTGCATTGTTATTACTTGTCAGGAGGTTCGGAAGGCGGTGGCAATGGGATCGCATGGTGGTTAGGCTGGCAAAGGCTGTGGGACAGCGGTATATTCGTTACTTTAGAAATCCCTTAAGATAGAATACCCCATTTCATTATGGTTTTAATTTTACTTATGTTTTAAGCTTGAATCTTACGATTGATATGAAACTCTAGGATTGCCTCTGGCATCCCAGGGTCTTATATCTTACACTACTGGGCACTGTTACCATACTGAGATCCTCCGGTTCTCATTCCATACTTTGTTGTTGTTTTTCAGATGCAGGTCGCAACCCACCTCGGTGAGTTTCTTGATGGTGACAAAGCGGAGGACGTTTATCATGTTTTGGAGTCTTTTGGTTATTTTGATTTAGTTCTCTCACTTTTGTATTTATATTCATCTTAGAGGCTTACTTTGAGAGAGATATTTTGTATATGCTATTTTAACTTTCAAAACTCTGTATGTCTATATATACTAGTCGGCTTAATCTCCGCGGGCTGCGGCTAGTATCTTATGATTATTATACTCGTATATTTTGTTATCTTATATCTATATCTTGTTCATTAAGTTTGTAGCTTCATGTGAACACTTTGCGCTTTTGAAACTCTGTTTTTAAGCTTATTTTTTCATCGGGCTTCTAGAATTATTATTTCCTTATATATATATATATATATATATATATATATATATATATATATATATATATATATATATATATTTCTTATGATTATTATTTCCTTGTATAAGCCTTAGACTTGTCGTAACTTTTGATTAACCTTTGCTTTACAGCATGAGGTAAGGCTTAGGGTAATTAGGATGTTACAGATTTCATGGATTAATACATTAGCTTTTCTACCTGTGATTTATGTATTGATTTCTTCTTAAGAAAAGGTTTTCGTTCTTCATTCTAAAGGGTTTGAATGTGTTGGGAAACAATTCTTCTCTGACTTGAATTCTCTTAACCTCTTGGAAAGGTTAATTAATTGAATTAAGCTTGAAAACCAATTCTCACAACTCTTAAGTTTTGAAACTAGACTTGATAAGTGACATAAAATCAACTAGGGGAGATTCTTATGAATCATGT
Source organism: Arachis hypogaea (assembly GCF_003086295.3). Lineage (NCBI taxonomy): Eukaryota > Viridiplantae > Streptophyta > Magnoliopsida > Fabales > Fabaceae > Arachis > Arachis hypogaea. The sequence goes on along the minus strand of NC_092048.1, from coordinate 23,740,630 downwards.
GGCTTATGAATCAATAAATGTGCTTAACTATGTTCTTAAATAATTAACTAAGGAACTAGCAATTAATTAGGTTAAAGATGAATTGAATCACCAAGGGATTGGGGTTTGATTACTAATGATTTGCCATAGAAGTATCTTACATGATCAAGGTGGAAAGTGAAAAGTATTGATTCGTAAGTGTTAACATCTCTAAAACCTTAACTTTTTTAATCATATTCTTTTTCAATTCTCATTGTTTGCTTCTGTTTCATTGCTGCTTATGTTAAAGATTTTCAAAACACTAATTCTGATTGTCTGACTAGATTAATCGATTGACTATTGCTTGCTTAATCTATTAATTCTCATGAGATCGACACTCACTCACCGTGAGTTATTATTTGGTACGATCCGGTGCACTTGCCGGTGTTTTGTGGTTTGTAAAATTCGCATCAAGTTTTTGGCACCATTGTCGGGGACTAATCTTGGTTAACAAACTACCAATCAATTGATTACCTAGATTAGACTTTTTTAGCTTTTAATTATTTACTGTTTTTATTTTACCCCTCGAGAATTCCCTTCGTCACTGTGAAGCGAGTTTCAATTTGATTTTCTTGTTGGTTTTGTATATGCAGAACAATAGGGATAAAGAACATCTTTAATACCATCCTGAGATTGAAAAAACTCTTTGGAAACAAAGAAAACAAGCTAAAAATCAAAGAGTTAAAGAAGAAATTAAAGACGCAGTGGAAGAAGAGCTTGAATTCATCATGGTAGAGAATGCAAATCACAATGCTAATGCTCCTCAACCTAGGAGGACCCTTGGATATTTCATTACTCCTAATCCAGGGAGTTGTGGAAGTAGCATTGTGACACCTATTGTTATAAGATTCCAGATTTTTAAAAATTAAATAATAAATTTAGTTATAATTTATTATATTTAATTAAGATGATATTTTTAAGAGATTTTATATATAAATTAAGCAATTTCTTATTCATGAATTAAAGCTTTAGTAATTGAATAATAATAAGGATTTTATATGCTTTACGTTGAATAATTAGATTTTTAACTTTATTTTATGATTATAAAACAAATTGATTTTTATTTTCTCTAATAATTGAATTAAAGTATTTATTTGAAAATAAATTTTAAGTTGATAATTAAATAGTACTTTTATACATTTATTATTGAATTAAGAGGAGGAGGAGATGAAGGGAGCGTCACCGGCAAAAGGGAAGGTCACCGCTGGCGCCGAATCGTCGAGCTATCACACGCGTTGCCACCATGCCTCATTGCTGTCGCCCTATCACCGCCATGCAATCATCATCGAGTTCGAGGTGGGGAGGAGGAGCGCGAGTTAGAGGAGCAGTCGCCGACGTCCCACACCGTCGCGTCTCACTAGGCCGTCGCCGTCTATCGCTTTCAGTGCCGCCGTGAAGTCAGGAACACCAGGGGAGTAGGGGACGTCGTGATGGTCACCGTGACTGCCAGAGCTTCCTCCGCCGCCGCTGCTTGCCGTTCTGTGCTGATGTGCCGCCGTTGCCACTGTTGGGGTTGCCAGGAAGAGGAACTCGAATAGGGGAGAGAGAGAACATGAAGGGTTGCCACCATTCTAGTCACCAGATATGGCGCTGGTGTTGCCAAAACCATTACCGGAGCTGCCGCTACTTGGATCAATTATTTTTTCTTAGTTGCGGTAAGTATTTTCGTTCCGAAAATTCCTTTAGTCACTGTTCTATTATCTTACATTGAGGTTTTGTGGCGTTAATTGCTATAAGATTAAGTTTCGGTTATTATATGTTGCGATTAGAGTTGTTGTGGTTGCTGCGAAAGTGGTTTGGAGTTGAGGTTGCGGCTGCCGCTACTGCGGGCCGAAAGAAAACAGAGTTTTGTCACGTAGTTGAGTCGTGATCGAGGTAGGGATTGTTCTAAAAATTTATTTTATATTATAGAATTGTTATAAATAGATATTAATGTGAAAAACATATTTCTGTGATTATGTTTATTTTATGGATGTGGTTGTTTACTGTATTGAATTAATAATTGCTTGAGTGGTGTGTGATTGTTGATAAGAAATTGATTTGAAAATTTATTTGGTTAAATATTATTTAAAGTGGATTTTTTTTTGGGGTTAATTTGATAATGAAAATGAATCGGCATTAGAAATGATTTGAGATATGATAATGATTTGATTTTGAAAGCAGGTTAATTTTGAATTGGTTTGATTTTGAATATGATTTGATATTAGAATTGGTTGAATTTTAGAAAATGATTTGAGATTTGGAAATAGTTTGGTTGGGACCCTTGAAGGATGGCAAAAGCCCGAATTTTAGAGGGAATGCTACCGAAATTTCTATAAAAATTGAAAGTTTCATTTGAAGTGGTTTTTTAGAAAGATTTAGATTTTTAAGGATTTTATAATTTAATTTTTGGAGTTATTAAGAAAAAGGTTACGTTTTGAGTTGGATTTATTTAGAGAAGAGTGAATTATATTTTGAATTTGAATTATTGAGGAAATTAACGAGAAGTATGCTGAGAATGAATGTGAGAATGAGGAATGATGATAATTAATTTTGAATGAAGGATTGATTTTAAAGTATGATTTTTTTTAATTGTTGAATGATATTGAGAATGAACGTAATTGAGATACCTGGGTAGTAGTAAAGATTGTGGTTCGTTCTACTTGCTCCAGGTCAGTGATTGAGATACATGGGCAGTAGCAAGGATTGTGGTTCATCCCCCTTGCTCCAGGTCGGTGATTGTGATATTTGTGTAGTAGCAGCAGTAGTGGATTATTCCACTTGCTCCAGGTTGAGTATTTAAACACCCGTCTGGGTAGTAGCAGCAGTAGTGGTACTTGCTCTGGGTTAAGCGGGTAGTAGTAAGGGGGTTGTGGCTCAGACCCACTTGCTCCGCAATGGGTGTTTCTATCCAAGGTTAACTACCAGGACATGTCGGGTTTAGTTATATAACCGACAGATGATATCATCAGCCATAAGACAAGCATGCATCATGTGCATCTGTATGCCTTGTTTGAGTTTGAATTTGATTTGGTTTGCCTAATTGCTTAACTGTTATTAACTGCTATCTATACGTGTACTTTCTTTGTCTGTTTTATCTGTGTTTACTCTGGTGTGGTACTTTTGAGATTGAGTTTTGGTGCTGAATTGATGATAAGTGCTGATTGATTGCGTGATTGGGCATGAGGTCGTGATTGGTTTCTGATTGAGGTTTAGTCAAGTATGAAAAATCAAGCTGGTTCAGCATAGACTTAATGAACCTATGCTTGGAACAGGTTGGTCATTCATACAGTTTAGGAAACTTTTAAGATTTTTTTATACGAAAAGAAAGGTTTTGGATTTGAATAGTTAACTGATTTCTTTTAAAAAGGTTTTGAATTATTGGATGGTTAAACCGTGAGTTTTCAAAAGATTCATAAGACAACGATAATCACTGAGCTTGAAAACAGTTTTCTTATTAAATATCTTCTTACGACAATTCTAAAACTCCGTGGTGAGACCGTGTGGTTAGGTTCTCACCCCTTATAGCTTTACCTTTTCAGGTATCGGATGAAGGAGCATTATGAAGAGTTTTATTGCATTTTGGTTTATACGATGTTGTTGTTTTAGTTAGATAATTATTCTTCCCTCACCTTTGTTATTATAATATTGTAAGAGGGATAGGAGTTGTATGTTTTATATGTACATTATTTTTATAAGCTACTTATATAAGAAGTTTTGTATATATGAATATGCTTGTTTGTTTTCAAGATAAAGTATTTTTCCATTTTTTCAAAAAAAAAAAATAGCGATATGGTTTCAAGTCAAAGGCTGCTATTTTATTATTAAGTATATGAAATCGTCGTAATACTTCTTGCTATCAGAGTGGCGTAGGTGAAAGCGTGACATTCTGATAGTGAGGGTGTTACAACTGTCAATGCCAACAACTTTGAATTGAAGCCCCAGCTTGTCATACTACTGCAACAAAATTGTTAATTCAGTAGGAGCTCGTAGGAAGATCCGAATTTGTTTATCTCTAACTTCTTGCAAATTTATGACATTGTTAAGACAAATGACGTCCCAGCTGAGGTTTATCGATTGTTGCTCTTTCTTTTTGCTGTAAGAGATCGGGCGCAGCAATGGCTGGATAATCAGCGCAAGGAGAGTATAGCCACATGGGAGGACTTGGTCACTAAGTTCCTAAATAATTTTTTTTTTGCCTCTGAGGTTGACTAAGCTCAAAATCGATATTCAGACTTTCAGATAGCATGAAGGATAGTCCCTTTATGAGACTTGGGAGAGGTACAAAGAGATGCTCAGAAAGTGCCCTCCGAACATGTTTGCTGACTAAGTCTATCTTCAGATATTTTATGACAGGATCACCCCCACCTCACGGGTTTCATTAGATAATTCGGCTGGAGGATCCTTGCATATGAAGAAGACCACTGATAAAGCATTGGAATTGATTGAAATGGTGGCCAACAATTAGTACCTCTAATCCTTTGAAAGATCAATGAAAAAATGAGTTATGAAATTAGATGTCTTGGACACGTTGTTGGCTCAGAATAAAATCATGTCACAATAAATTAATGCAATTACTCAACAATTAGGAGGCATGCAAGTTTCAGTGAGCACCCAAAGGAATTCCTATGACATGAGTAGTGGACTACATCAAAGTGAAGGTTTGGAGTATGGACATTCTTCTTTGGAGCAAGTATATTATATAGATAACCCTCCAAAACCACCTCACAATGATCCCTTCTCCTAAACCTATAATCTTGGATGAAAAAAAATCCAAATTTTAGGTGAAAAAATCAAGGTCAGAAGTCCCATAATTTTAATAACAACCATCCACAAAACCACTTCCAACCTCAACATAATTCCTTCAACTTCATCATCAACAACAACCACCCCTCACTTAACCATCTCAAAACTTTCAAAGACGTTCTTCTCTTGAATTGACCATGGAAAAACTCTCCCAGAGTACACTCATATTCATGCAAGAAATTAGGTAGCGTTTGTTTTCGGGGGCAGGACACGGAGACATGGACAACACTTGTTTAAAAAGTGTTTGGAAGCAGAGACATGAACAGTGGACATGTTGTCTCCGAGACAGTTTTTTATACTTTTGTGTCCACTCTTTCACGAAGGACAATGATGGACACGGGATTTGGAAGAGTGGACAAGGACAATTTTATAAATTTTGTTTTCCTTTTTTTCCACTACTACCCCTTCTTATTTTTCCTATTGCGTTGTTCAGAGATACTTTTTTCTTCCTGTTCTTCCTCTATCTCTTTCTTTTCCAGGTACTCTCTCCTTTCTGTAGAATTTTTTATTGGGGGTAGATAATTCTTTTTTTTTTTTTATCGTTTTACTTCAATACCATTTTAATCTTATATTATATTATTTGATTTGTAATAAAAATAATAACAAAAATAATTAATCTTAAAACTTTTGAAAGATAAATATTAGCAAAAGTAAAATTGATCTTTTAAAATGCTAAAAAATAATTTATAAATTGTAATTGATTTTATATAATTTAAAGAAAAATCAGTTTTTTATAAAGAAAAATCAGTTTTTAGATAAAAAAATTAGTTTTTTTTAAATAAAAATAAATTTTTATATGCATAAACTAATTATTTTTTCATGTAAAAATGGATTTTTTTTAAAATTAATTTTTTATTTAAAATTAATTTGGCTTATTAACTTAAACAAATTTTTTTATTAATCAAATTCAAATTTATTTTTTTGTTAATCTTAACCATATGTATTCCTACATATTAATAATAAATTTTAAAATAAAATAATTATATTTATAAATTTTATTTTAATATAAATACTAATATATTTTTTTATTAAAATTTTTTGCCTCTTCAAATATTTTTTTCAAGTTCCGTACTTCTACGTACTCTCATTTTTTATTAAATTAATTTGTATTGATGTAGAAAATTTGGAATCATATGGCTATTTTAGTCATTTCATATAATATTTTCGTCTTGTCCATGTGTATCCAAACATAATACTAGACATTACGTTAGTGTCTTGTCCATCGTATCCAAACACAATACATAAAAGATAATTTTTAGTGTCTCCGTCCTATTGTCTCCATTTCAGTGTCATGTTCTGTCCTATCTCTAAAAACAAACGCAGCCTTAGAGACTTTATTGAAGAAAGAAGGTCCAACTTCTAAAATAAAGGTGCTTCAATTAGAAAGTTGGAAGAACAAATAGACCAAATTATTCAATAAGTAGCAAAATTCACAAATGGTCTTTCCAATAGATTATTTTATAAAGTGATCCTATTAAATTTTAAAAAATTTAAAAAATAAGAATAAAAGATAGATAAATATTATTAAAAAATATTTTTATAAATTACATATATTCCAAGTACAATACCAAAAATTTTATTATAGCTGTATTTTAAGTATAGTGCACCTGACTTATGTACAAATATTTAAATTGCATGTATTCCGGGCACAGAGTATTCGAATTGTGTTTTTTCTGATTTTGATGGCTCTATATAAAAAATGTATAAGGTTTATGCAAATATATAAATACGCTATAGATTATATATTTCAATAAATATTATATTTAAATAATTTAAATAAAAAATTTATATTTTTGATGCAGGATTTAGCCGTTTTTTAATTTACAGGTGATAGTAACGTCAGCATAATAACAATAATTTGTTACCATTAATTAAATTTTTTTTAGTTACCATTAATTAATTTTTTTTAAATTTTAAAAATTCTCATCGTTTCAAAGATTTAAAATTTAAGATGTAAAATTTAATTATAAATTTATAATTTAGAATTTATAATTAAAATAAATAAAATAATTTTAAAAAATTAACTGATATTAATTAAAAATAATTGTGTTAAATTTTTTTTTTTGGTCTGAAATGCTTAAGATTTTGAAATGATCATATAGTTTTTGTCATATTAGAAGAGATTTCAGTCACAAAAAAAAATATTAGAAGAGATTTGAACCCAAAATTTAAGAGCGACAAACAGTCCGAAATTCGCGAACTTACGCGAGGCGGGGCGAGCATGCTCGACAGACCCGCCATTTTTATTTTTTATTTTTTATTTTAAGCCTGAAAAAAAATTTCAGACGCATAGGCGCATAGCATAACTGGACCCGACTTAACCCTAAACCTTACCCATAACACAGAAGCTCACCAGCCTCCATCCACACTTACCAACTCAGTCTCACCCACCGACCCACATCCCCGACTCAACCAGCTCCCTCTCTCCCTCCCCTGCATCCATCGGCGGCGCCCGCGCCTCTCCTCTCCGTCGCAGGTTCGCTCGCCGCCGTCGAGCTGCTGCTCCTCCTGTGTCAGATCCACTGTGTTCTGTATTTCTTTCGATAGTTCAGGTAATATTTTGCAATGGATTCTATGATTTTAATTCCTGTACAATAAATCATAAATTAAGCACCATTAGGTTTCTGAATATTCATTAGGTAATATTTTGCAAGACAATGAATATCATTTTGTTTGTTTTTTTCTCCCCTTATTTTTTGGTGTGCAAATGGGATTTTCATTCTCTGAATTGATTGTGGTGGTTCATGGATTCCGACCTATTTCTTGTTTTGTGAAAAGGGGTTGTTTGCTTTTGGGTCGGTTAGGTGTTTGTGTGGTGTTTTGCTCTGTTTTATCTTTGTCTGAAGGTGAATCTTGGGTGCTGCTATTCTTTGATTGCTTCTATGTACACTTTTTCTTTTCATATTATTTGGTTTAATACTTTAATTGACTCTTTGGGTTGTTTTGTTGTTTCTAAAGTTTTAGTTTTTATTGGAATTTACATGCCAATCATAGTAATCTGTAACTGGGATGAGGATTGAAGCTGTTGGTTAAGGAATTTGTATCTCTTGCAACTCTGTGATGATGTGTATACATATGCATGAATAGCTTCTATGGAAGTCCTCTGAATGGTTTAAGTGCCCACAGCTGTAAAATTGATGTCTGTTATTGTGATTCTTTGTTTTTAGTTTTTTAATTTTTCCTTTTTTTTTTAAAAAATCCCTGGAGATCCGGATATCCGGTGGATATTGGTTCCGTTCCCTGGTACAGGGAGTGTTTCTAGGGACGAGGGGTGGGGCATGTCCCCGTCCCCATGGGGACCCCTTTTGACTTTTTCATTCATCCCTAGGACCCTAACTAACCCAGTGACCTCCCTGACCTAAACAAGTAAACCTGAAAGTCTGAAACTATAGTAGCCTCTCTCTCTCTCTCTCTCTCTCTCTGTCTCTCTCTGCACCTCCATTCCCTTCCCGCCGCATCAGGTGCTTCTCTTCTCATCTCTTTTACTGTTATCTTTCATTATTTTGCTGTTACTGTCATTTGTTTTCTTTTTTTTTAACTTCAAAGCACTAAGGTTTAGGTGCCAATTTCCCTCTTCCATTTTCTTATCATCTATAGGTTCAATTTCGTAACAAGCTTTCCCATTATTAGTGATGAAATTTTGAGTTTCACATAGGTTTCAGTAACTAGGCTTTCCCACCTTAAACCCTAATGGAAACTAATTTCAGTTCCGTGACCCAGGGGAAGAAGATGAGGAAGAAGAAGCAACAATCTGTTGCGGAGGCTGATGCAGTTCAAGATTTAGACTCTGTGATTCATGACCATACTCTTTTCTTTGACAAGTTGATTGAACTCATCCCTGCCAAGTTTTACCTTCCAACCGACGATAAGGATAAGCCGTGGTTTCAGGGTCTCAGCAAGGCTAAGAAAGCTGAGGCGAAGAGGGAAACTAAGGAGAATATTAAGAAGTCCCGAAGGGAACGGTTGGATCCTGAAAATCCCCCTGCCACTACTCTTGACTTGTTGAAGCAGAACTTGGGTAAGGAGAAAGCCAATGAGAGTAGCGATGAGGAGGACGGTGAGGCTAAGCCCATTGCCCTTGAAGGGGACAATCGGTCTGTGACTTATGAAGAGCTTCGGCAAAGGCTTCATCGTAAGCTTGAGGAGTTTCGTTCAAGTCGCGAGAATTCGGGAAGGGCAAAGAAGAGGGAGGATAGAAATGCGAAGAGAGGGTTTGAGGACAGGAAACGCAAGAGGGGTAGTGAAAATGAAGAAAATAAAGTTGCAAAGAAAGAGTCTACAGAGAAAGTGAAGAAGGATGCTGCCGAGACCTCGAAAGAGCTTATGTTTGGTCATATCAAACTTACAGATGGTGAGATGCAAGGTAAGAAGAGGAAACTTTCGAGGCATAAGGAACTTGAAAGGGCAAAGAAGTTGGAGGAAGCGAAGAATGATCCTGAGAAAGGTGAGGCTGTTGCAAAGAAGCAATCGTGGAAAGCAGCATTGGATAGAGCATCGGGGATTAAGGTTCATGATGATCCCAAGCTGTTAGAAAAAAGCATTCGTAAAGAGAAGAAGAAGCAACAGAAGAATGCAGAGAAATGGAAAGAGAGAATTCAAACAAGGGACCAGTTGAAGGCAGAGAAGCAGCAAAAGAGATCAGATAATATTTCTGAGAGGATTCATCAGAAGAAGATGCGTAAAATTGCAAAGAGAGAGAAAAAGCTTTTGCGGCCTGGCTTTGAAGGTCGCAAGGAAGGTTTTATCACTGAAGGTTCCAGTTAACTTAATTCAATGTTGGTTGGTTCTTTCCTTCATAGAATCGTAGTATTTTGAGTGTTAGAATATGACAAATAGAACACATCAATTTCTATGTCTGGTTTAGTATATCTCTTAAAATTGAACAATTTTTCTTTCTATGACGGGTATTCATACGACATTTTGGCAATTCAGCAGTCCATATGATCAGTTTCTGGTTATAGTGGATTACCGGCATTTTATTGAATTTCAACTATCACAGGCTGTTTGATTACATTATATCATCATAGACTGACATACATTGGTTGTTGTGTTTCTTTCCTGAGTTGCTTGCAAACTTGCCTGCAGTATCGAACTGTTGCTTCTTCACTAAATCTTCGGGTATGTTACAGTCCATGTCTTGATCGAAGTACAGTTGCAGAATTTCAGCCTGTGTCTAACATGAATCCTACAATTAAGTTAGTTAGATTCCAATTGTGTTTATTCTGAAATATAGTAAACTTTGATGCTATGCTATGTTAGTATATTGCATTTTATTATCCCTTTTCAGTGATCATCTACAATAAATTTTCCTGTATTTTATTGCATTTAGATTGTAGTATACCTATTTACTATCATAATTGGTTTCACAACAATTATATTGGTGGTTTGTAGAGTGTGGACCATTTACAGGCATGGATGTTTTTTTGGAGAATGTATAATCAACTGAATCTGTTCCAAATGTTTGGAAAGATCAATTTATAGTTTTGTGGTATTTCAGTGAATCTCTTGTCTGCTGCTAATGAATGTCACCAATGAAATGACAGTCAAAGCACTTTGCCTCCATATATAACCATCATTCTAGCAAACTTTGATATAGGTTGATGTTAGAGAATGGCGAATTCTTGGAGGGTAAACATCACCAATTGATTTCTATCTCTGGTTTGGTATAATTCTAATAGAGTAAGTTCGTTCTTTCTGTTGTCAATCATGTGATGTATTTTGCCAATTCAGCGATCCATAAGATCGGTTTAGATGCTTGGATACGGAGATATATCGGGTCATAATTCATAACTATCACGAGCTCTTTGCTTGATTCATGTCGTCATAGACTAATGCACTGTTCATTGAATCATTTTTGTGTGTAATATGCTGAGAATGTTTATCTTGCTGTTATTATTTTCTTGGGGCACTTAAACCTGCAATGTTTTCTTTTGTATCATCTTTGCATTACTTCATTCATAATGGTTACTTCATTGTTGAACTGTTACTTCATTCACTAAAATCTTGTAGTATGTTACATACTGAGTTTGTGATCTTGTATGAATACGTTTGGTCATACTTGTTGTGTGTTTGAATCACAGAAAATATTGATTCTATCCTGTGCTGTACTGTACTGTATTTTAGTTATGTACCATGGTAAAACATGGTAATTAGTTTTGCACTGATTATATTTAACCTGAACATAGACTCTCTAGATTGTAGACTGTTAGTTAACCATAGTTGTCTCAGATTTCATGTCAAATTGTTTTCTCCCTTTCCATATAGCTAGAAAGTGTTGCCTCAATCAAAGATCAGGTGTGGCAATTCAAGAAGTCCAGAGGTAGCTTTTAGTTCCTATAAGCCTTTGGAATCCCTCATGTTGCCATGCTCGCTATGGCTGGGTTTTGCACCTTGGATTTGGGATCTGAAAGGAGAGAGAGAGGGAGAGAGCCTAACTCACAAAACACATCTTTAGTCTAAAAAGAGTGAGCCTATCATCATTTCAATATTTAGCATTCTCCAAAGCATAAATAACGTCCAAGCCTCTCTATTCCTAAACAACGTTCAGTCTAGAATTAACTACCTCTACTAACACTCCCTCAAACTTAGGTGGGGACTCGGTCTCAAACACCCTAAGTTTGCTTCTAAACTTATGAAACAAAGCTGAAGACAAGGATTTATCTCTCGTTCGGTATCTTCTATTATTTGTGCCAATGGTACGAATTTTTGGATACTATTTTGGGAAATAAAAGAAAAGAAAAAATAAGGTAGCTGAGAACGCGCGGCATGTATGTTGTATGTATACTCGTTGAAGCCATAAATTGCGTGTCTTTTCTTAATCATGTAATTTATACATATATCACGATGCAAGTTGTAATAATACTTTCGTTTATGAAACTTTCAATATCATGATGTTAATTATTGGTTGCTATTGCACGGAAGACATAATCATCAATCAGACAGTGATTGACTGAAAATTATTAGATAAATTAATTTGTTAAAGTTTGAATAGTTATGTTTCACTTGATTTTTGGTAATTTTGATAGGATGTTGAATTAAGTTTGTATCAAGATTTCAGTTTGGGAAGCAAATACGACTCTTTCAAAAAAGAGTGAACTCGATTCGAAAATTACTTAGTGTAGGTATCGAAATTGTGTATGTCAAAATATTTGTGATAAATTACAAAATAAGAAAATAAATAAAGCAAAGTAAAACAAAATAATGGGAAGGAAAAGAATCAAAATAAACAAAAACGGTAATTGAAATAATAAATAAATTAAAGTTTAAAATAAATGAACAAAATAAATTAAAATATCTGAAAAAAAATGAAAAGTAATAAAATAAAATAAAAGAAAAAATTAAAATAATAAAAATAAAATGAATAAAAAAATTGACTTTAGACAAACACTCACATGCACTTATACTTTATAGATTTTTTTGGCGTCAGCATAGACTTTGGATTGGGTAGAGTTTTGTGATGTAGTGTTTAAATTGAACTCCTTTTTTACTTTTGTATTTCTTTTATTTATAAACCACGAGAACAAATTTACAGTGTTTTTTTATCTTTCCATGATCTAATTTTTTTTTATTTCTCAGGCCACGACACTATTTTGACCATGAAAAATCTTAACTCCCAAGTTTGACATTCCACGTCTTTTTTACCTTGATCTTCAAGCCCGACGTCCCATCAAGTGCTTCTGGATAAAGTCTTCGTATAATTATCTCATTTCGATTTTTAGAAGTTATCGACTCAACTCTTTCTATGGTAAGTCAAACCCTTTTGCTAACGCTCTTATAGAACAATTCATGTGTTGTGATACTTTGACCTACATTTCCATAGAACAACACACTTGCTATGACATTTTGACTTACATATTATCGACTTACCTTTAAGTCATAACGATCATGGTTGAGCTATCTGTAATGTCAAATTTTTGTGCTAACAAATTACAAAAAGAATTACTTTTAATTTATTGTCAAATACAGAATATATATCTATATATAATTGTTTTGTGATAAAAAATAATCATCTGTCATATCTATTGCGTAAATAATCATAGGAAAAAAATGTAATTAAACGATAATATAAAAAGTTATTAACACAATAAAATTAAACTATTAAAAGTATATATTTTAGTAATCTATCAACTATACAAGTTATAGATTAACTAGATCCCATAGACCATAATCCTTTTCTTGTGCATGTAAATATTTTTTTGTTTAAAAAATATTATTTACATATATTAAGCACTAGATATTATGTGGATCACACATTTTCAGTCATTATTAAATAAAAAATAAAAATATATTTTTTCTCTTTAAAATTCATTAAAAATATTTTTAAGTTTTATTTAGTTTTAATTTTGTTCCAGAAATTTTTAATTTGCATTAAATATATTATTAACGGTTAAACTTTTAAAAAATTTAGGATCAATTCAGTAACAATTTCATAAGAATAATTTTCAACACAAGTAAATCAGATGTGGTTATTATGCATTATTGTTGAATTGGTCCTAAATTTTTTAAAAATTTAGCTGTTAGGGATATATTTAACGTAAACCAAAAACTTTAGAGATAAAATTAAAGTAAAATAAAATTTAAAAATATTTTTAAAATTTGTGACAAATTTCAATAACAAAAAATATACTTTAATTCACTCTTAAATGAAATATAAAGGTAGGTCAGATTAAGTTTATAGTACTATGTCTAGTACAATAAAAAAGTCTCTTTTATAATGCCTAACATTACTTTAATTTAAAAATAAAGGCGTGAATCCAATCTTATTCCATCTTTATTTTTAGACAAATTAAGCAAAAAATTTGTAATCACCAAATAATCTCCTTAATAAAAAATGCAAATTATTTTTTATATTAGAGTGAAAATAGTATTTTTTAGGTTCATAAATTGTAAGAGTATTAATCTCAAATATGATACTATTTAATCGGTGAAATCCGTTGAAGATTAATTGATTTGCAGCGAACCACTGAAAACTGACCGGTTCGTAAAGAACCGCATCCAAAAAGGCAAAAACCAATGAATGAATTCGAACCTGGGTGTGCATAGTGAAATACCAGACTAATTTATTTGTTATCATTTAGCATGTTAATTAATTCATATAATGAACTTGTTTTATATAAATACAATTTAATTTTATTTTCGTACTATTTTTCTCAAATTAAAAAATATTTTTGTATACCGAAAGATTAATCTTATTTTTTAAATTATATATAATTCTTAAAATATATATTAACTTTTATTAAATATTTATAAATTAAAAAATATGACAAAAATACTCTTTATTAATTGCAAAATATGTTTTTTATGATCATATGATAATTTTTAATAAATATTTAAAGTCTATCATAAATACAAAAATAATTAATGAATTATCAAAATTAAAAATAATAGTTAATTTAATACAAAGATAAAATTTAAAAAAAAAATACTTACTATGAAAAGAATAAAGTAAACCTTTATATAATTATAATTGAATTAATCGATTCAATCAATAATCTAACATTTGAACCAATAATCTATTAATTTAATATTCTAACCGGATCGATTACCAATTTGCTTCTGGTAACTATATTAAAAAGTTTTATTATTCAAAAGTCAATATTATTTCAGAGTCCAAACGTAGGTGTGATTATTAATTAAGAGAAAGATAAAACGATTACTGATTAAAAGAAAAATAAAACAAAATTTTGGTGTACAACGTAGAATGAATTTAAAATACTAAAATAAAGCATTATTTGGTACAGGATGGCTATGTACTTATAATTAATTTATATATTTAGGTGTTTTCTGTTAATATATAGACTTAAAATTTAGTAGATCAGAGATATTGGCACATTGAAAATTTGAATTAATATATTACTGTTTGGAACAATAATATGACTATAATTCAATTTATCATCTACTAAATAGTTTATCGTTATTATCATATATATTATTTAAATAAAAAATAATACAATAAAGTTTTTTATTAGCATTAACAATTTATCACTATAATAAAAATCATAATATTTTGAAATATAGTTTTTTAATTTAATTTAGATTGTTGTTCTTGGTTGTAATATTATTAAGAAAGATATTAATTATACACACTCACACACACATATATATTAGAAATTAAAAATATAAATTTGATTTGAAAAATTAAAAGACTCTTTCATAATCAAGATTGTTTAATCATATTAAAAGTTAAAAAATTTGACTTTACTTTTTAAATGATTAGAATCCATGTCTTCTAGAACGTCCGTACCTTCCTAATAAAAGATTATTTACGGCGTCATACGTATACGTACGATGTACATGCATGTCATAAAGTGTAATTTCATCATAAATAATAATTAAAGAAGATTAGAAGATCAATAAAAATTATTATTTTTAATTAATAAAGTGTAGATCAAAATTATATTATTTGATTATAAAATTAAAAAATTAGACTAATAATTAAAAATGTTGGTTAAAAAAATAAATTTTGCTAATTTTTAATTTTTTCCGTAATAATCTTCTATCAAATGATATAAAAACGATATATATATATATATATATATAATTGATAACTGAATAGATGAGGACTCTATAAAAAATAACATAAGTGACTCAGCAGACTCAAAAGGATATTCGCTACCAACTCTGCATAAAACGATAAAAACAAGCCATATACGACATATACGGTTTCTAGTTATACAAGAAAATAAAAAATAAGAGCAAGAAAAAGAAAGGAAAAATATATAAACATTGAAGGAGGTCATCTACGGCTTCTGAATGGCGCAGGTGTTTGACTTTTGATTCTGCATGTGATCTGTTTGTTGATCGAAGTTCATGACAACAGATCTATGTGTTTTAGTAAAAAACAAGCTCCTATTTATTGTATTTTTCTTTCAACTTGATTAGAATAATACTTATACTCGCCGCCATATATGGTGCAATAATCATCATGAATTCATGACCCTGTTTTTAAAAGGAATTTTAGCCTATTGAACACACAGGATGTAATTAGGTTAAATGAAGAATCAAAGTATAGCAATGATTCGGCTAATATAAGGAATCAATTAAAAAGAAAAGAGAAATTTAAATTAGGTAAATAATAATTTTACTATAATTCCCTTTAAATATAATTGTTTTCATTATGTGTTTTCGTAGATTTATAGGATGATAAACTATTAAATTGGTATTTGAAAATTTATATCACTCACGAAAATAGTTCTAAAAAATAGAAACGACAAATAAATTCTTAAAAAATTTAAAAATGTGACCAAAATAATTAGATATTAAATATATATTCTAATAAAAGACTTTAAATATTATATTTTTTATTCAATTTTTTATAAACATTATTAAAAAAATATTTCTTAATTTTAAAATTTGATAATTTTATGTCAAGTGAAAATTTTTTATTATGAATGGCTATTTTTTTTAAATAAAAAATTATAGAGATCAAATTTTGTTTTGATTTTTGTGTGAACTTTTTAAATAATTATTCAAATATTACCTAAAAAATTTAAACCAAATAAATAAATTATTTATTTAATAAATATTTTTTTTTGCTATTTTTAAAATATAATATTTATTAATTTTTTTGTTATGATTTTAAATTATTTAAAAATTTAGTTATCGCTATTATTTTTAAGGGTTATTTTTGTTAACAGCATAAACTTTTGAGTACTATTTTAATAATTTATTCTTTATAAAAAAAGAGAAACATTATCAAAGTAAGAGTAATAATATTTATTGTCCCTTAAATTATACTAGGATATTTGAGATTAAAAGTAGAATTTAAGGGTATTACAATTAGTAAGAGAGATTCCATATGTGGTGGTTCCATTGAGGTATCACAACACCTATTTGGACAAATTTTCACTTGAAATCGTAGCGATGCGGCAATATTGGATTCAATCATATATGCAAGCGTTTTGTAAAACATCGCACCTTGACATAAATGAATCATACCTTGAGTGTGACAATTAGCTAACGAGATTGAAATATTCCTAAATTGTATGTTGAGGGAGAAGACAATGTGGAATTGTTTGATTAAAAATGAAATTTTAGTAGGACTCTCATATGTAATAATAAGAAGGATAATGTTAGGTAGACAAAAAAAAAGTCAGAACTTGCCGTATTTGATATTAATTAATTGTTGCAACAATTAATAAATGTTAAATAAGGTAAATTATGGCTGTTTTTGGTTAATTTTCTTTAGTTACCAAACATTTCTGTAATAAGAATATCATCCACATAACACAAAATCAAAAGCTTTTATGTAGAATACAATTTTATTAAAAGAGAGGGGTCAAATTTGGAGTTATTAAACCCAAATTGTTTAAAAAGTATTAACCTACTCTTTTACATTAGGCCATGATAATAATAAAGAAGTCTCACACTAACCCATAAATTCAACTCAATAGAATATATAAATTTCATCACAATTTTAATTTTTATTATTTTTATTTATTCTTATCTTATTTTTATTTGTTTTTGTCTTTTATAAATTTTATTTGTTCTTATCTTATCTTTATTGGTTCTTTTATATATATATATATATATAGTTTTATCTTTATAATTTTTTAATCAAGAAATAAAAAACACAACATTCTTCATCTTTGTTTTTTTTATTCTTTTAGAATTTTATTATGGTATCAGAGCTCTTTATGAGCTCTGCTGGTATCCATGACTAAAACTGTCAATTCTAATCGTCAAAGCTATGCCCGTATTGTGACCGCGACGGCCACATCATTGATGTGTGTTACGCCAAGCATGGCTACCTGCCGGGCCACCCCCACCGTCCAGGTAGGCCGAAATTCCATGACAAAGTTCATTCATCCATTAACGTTATGTTGTTGCTGTCCCCTTGCCTCCTAACACTTTTTTGTTGTACAAATCTGTCCTAGGTCAAGGAGAAATGGCACACCAACAACCTTATCAGGAGTCTCTTTGAGCCTCTCAACAGCCTATCACTCTTCTCTCATGGCACTTCAAAAAAAAGGTTCAAACCCATTCTCTAGATTGAAAAATAGAAACAACCGCTCTTCTAATAAAAAAATCAATCTTTCAAACCAACTTGGACTTTTGCCAAGTCCAAGTACTCATTGTTTTTTTCTTTGAGTAATTTTTATATTGTTAATAATGTTTTAAATCAAAATTTATTTTTGAATACTTGGATCATTAATTATGGTGTTACATATCACATTGAATCAAATTTGTCTTGGTTAATCTCTTATACACAAATTTCTCCTATTATTGTTCATTTACTAAATGGCTCTCAAATTACTGCATTTTATAAAGATATTGTTCAATTTTTACAATCCTTAATTCTTCATGCTGTTCTTTATTACCTTATTTTAATTTTAATATTATCTCCATCTCAAAAATCACTTCCATACTCAAATATACTCTCACCTTTTCATATTCTTTTTGCACTTTACAAGCCAACAATTTGAGAACGATTGGTTTGAGTAGAACGAAAGAGGGATTATATGTCCTTGAACGCAACTTCACTAATAATGCATCCACTATACATTTCATAAATTTCATCCAATCATCACCCATTACGCCTTTAAATATATGACATTTTCATTTAGGGCATCTTTCTTGACAAAGACTCAAACATTTGCATAAACATTTTCCTTTTATTTCTATGAATCATGATGAGACTCATGACATTTGTCATCTTTCTATGCAAAAGAAACTTTCATTTTCTCAAAGCTTTAATAAAGCTAATGCAAGTTTTGATTTATTACATTTTGATATTTGAGGTCCATTTTGACAAAATTCTATTCATAACCATAAATATTTTTTAACTATTATTGATTATTTTATTAAATCAAAAGGAGAAGGGCATGTAAAGAATTTTATTAATTTAGTTGAAACACAATTCAACGCTAAAGTCAAAACTGTCCATTCCGATAATGGACCAGAATTTATTTTACATGATTTTTATGCTTCAAAAGGCATTATTCATCAATGTAGTTGTGTTGAAATTCCTCAATAAAATAGAAGGATAGAACGCAAGCATCAACATATTTTGAATATAGCTCGTGCTCTTATGTTTCAATCTAATTTACCATAATCTATTTGGTCTTATGTCATTAATTATGCTATTTATTTGCTTAATAGAGTTTAATCATCTGCAGTTAATTTTAAAACACGATTTGAGGTTTTATTTAATCACCCATCAAATTATCATAAATTTAAAGTTTTAGATGCTTATGTTTTGTTTCTACCCTAATAACAAATATGTCAAAATTTGATCCAAGATTCAACAGGGTTGTGTTTATTGGTTTTCAACATGGTTTTAAACGATATATTGTTATGTTTTAGAAGATAAAATGATTGGGATTTTCAGAAATATGATTTTTTATGAAATGATCTTGTCTTTAGTCACAAAAATGTCCAATTTCATACACTCATCCCAACATTACCAAACAAACCTTCTCAAAAACAAGATTCAATTGGTCTTTCTATTGGGTTAGAACCTATTTCTATTGACCCACACCTCATTTTCATTAATTCACCCATTAACCCACCCATTCTTTCATCTTCACTTACACTATCAACGTCTCCCATTCTTCCTTTAGTCTCCACTGAAGCCTCACCAAACCAAAATACATCTCAATCCTCTACATCCAACACAATAGCATCATCTTCCTTCAGATCTTTTTCTCCATCAGGCACATCATCACTGTCTCCTTCACTAGAGGAGCTCCTTATTTCCCATCACAGCCACTGAGCTCGCCGACCACCAACCTACCTTTTTTATTATGTTTGTAATTTCTCTCTCACCTGCGCAAATTTCTCTTCCTCAATGTATCTTTATCCAATCTCTTCTGTTATGTATTTTTTTTTTCTATTTTTCCTACTTATAAAATCTATCTTCTGTCTCTACAATCCAAGGTTGAGCCAAAATCTTTTAAGGACGCCAACAACTATTCTATTTGGCGTAGTGCCTTGAAAGATGAACTGGATGCTCTTTAGTTGAACAAAATTTGGTGCCTTGTTGATTGTCCTGAAGGTGTCAAGCCGATTGACTGTAAGTGGGTTTACCGAATCAAACGTAAGCCAGATGGTTCCATTGATAGATATAAAGTGTGTCTTATGTCTAAGAGATTCACTCAGACTGAAGGTATTGATTTTTTGGAGATATTTTCTCCTGTTGTCAAGCCTATCACTATTAGATTAGTCCTGACTTTGGCATCTATGAAGCACTGGCCCATACACAAACTAGATGTCAATAATGCTTTCTTGCACGGTGACCTTTCGGAAGATGTTTATATGTCTCTACCCCTTGAAATTGTGCCAACTCACCCGAATCAATGTTGCAAATTGTTGAAATCTCTATACGGTTTATGTAACACCCTTACTATCAGAATGTCACGCTTTCGGTTGCACCACTTTGATAGCGAAGAATATTATGATGACTCTCATATATTAAATAATAAGATATGAGCCTTTAACTTGAAACCGTATCGCTATTTTCTTTGAAAAATCATAAATACTTTTTAATTTTAATCAAACATACATATATAACCAAAATCAATCACAATCGTCATATATATATATATATATATATATATATATATATATATATATATATCAGACTTCGTATATAAGTAACTTACAAATATTATAAACATACACATCATTACAACTCCTATCCCTCTTACAAGGATATAATAATAAAGGCGAGAGAAAACTACAATATATATATAATAATATACAACAATCAGATGCGCAAAAGGAACTCCTTAAACTCTTCATCCGTCCTAAAAAGAAAAATCTATAGGGGCTGAGAACATCGTCTTCGTAGGTTCTCAGTAGAGGATTTAAGAATTGTCATAAGAAGATATTTAAAAGAAAACTATTCTCAAACGTCGTGATCATCGCTCGTCTTTTGAACCTTTTTGGAAACCAGTGGTTAATTATCCAAAAATCCAAATTCATATTTTAAACTTATAAAAGCCAACCAAACGTAATATTGAAAGGGTCTCACTACAGACAAAGGACCATACTAACCAAATCACCACCAATTCATCTAATTACGGCCTCCGGCCTAAAAATAACTAAATCACAGCCTCCGACCCAACACAAAATCAAAATCATAGTCTCCGACCCAAAGCATAATCAAATCATAGCCTCCAACCCAAAGCATAATCAAATCACGATCAAAACTCAGTCTCAAAATAGAATCAATTACTGGCATCAAACGGTACAAAGTAAATACAATCAGAGAACAATTATAACCAGTACCACATCAGAAACAACCCTCAGCGTTACCACCACCAGTATAAGGGATCTCTCAGTTGTTCAAGCACAGATAAAATAATACAAGGAATACACAAACAAAGAGGACCTATGAAGCATGGACACTTTGTTGAGCTACCGTGTCCACGTGTCGGACACATTTTGGACACGACACTCATCGACACTCGTCCGACCGCGTGTCTGCCGTGTCCAACCATGTCTTAATAAAAAATAAAAAATTCTTCTCCAGACACACTTGGACACACCTAAATACCATCACGTGTCAACGTGTCCAGTCTTATTCTTAACATGTATTCTTGAAATGAGTATAAAAATAATATATATGATTATTTATTAAAATAAAAAATATTTTAAATATTTTTATATAGTTAAAAGAAGACATTAAAAATAGTTAAAAAATTATTTTATATTTTAAAACCAGTAAAATATCAAAAATTCATTGTAATTTATCTAAAAAAATTATATTTTATATATATGCAGTGTCCCCGTGTCTTATAAGATTTTAAAATTTGTGTGTCCGCGTGTCTCGTGTCATGTCGTGTCCTGTTCCGTGTCCATGTCAGTGTCCGTGCATCATAGGAGAGGATAGTTAAAGCAATTAGTTCAATTAGCATTTAGGTACAATTATTCAAATAGGCAAGCCAAATACAAGATGTACGCCTAAATAATACACATAAATATAAATGATGCATGCCTGTCCTACTGGCCATGAGCTCACATATCGATTACTTTGCCAGATTCTGACACATCCGGTAGCTAACCCAGACATAGAACACCACCACACGGAGCAAGTGGGACTAAGCCACAACTCTTACATACTATAATTTTACCTTTATAATTTTCAATCAACAAATAAAAAGTACAACATTCTTCATCTTTACTTTTCTTATTCTTTTAGAGTTTTATTAAAAAGTACCATTAAGTAACAACCAAGTCTTCTTGTCACATAGGTAAATTGCCTTGTGAAATTTTCACGCCAAGATTTTGGGTTCTTGTTGAAACCCGAAAGGCTGAGACATATATAAAAATGCTCACAAATTGATAGATCTCCCTCTAAGGGAATTAAGAGATATTATATTAAAAAAGATAGAAATAGATAAACTAGCTTGTTTTTTTTCTTCATACAGTCTTCTCAAATGCCCTTCCCGTAATCACACATGACCGTTTCAGGAGGCCAGAGATAGCTCCGACTGACCAAAACACTTTCGATCAGGAGCAGGATCTCCTCTAACAAAGCATCAAGAAGGTCCTAAAAGGTAGTAAAGGCTTCTCGAGAACGTCTGCGTTAGTACCCCGTGTTGAAAACCGGATTCAAGAGGAAACATATAACATAAGCGCATCTTATGCCAACATGGTAAGAGGCTTCAACCTAGGTAACGAACACAACCCAAAGAAGTTGGATGATGACGAGATGAATAGTGATGGAGAAGCTATCCCGAAAACTAAAAATGAAGAAGACAACAGTAATTAGAAAAGCTCAGATAAAACAGATATACAAGTTGAAGATATGGGAGAGAGCCTTTTCAATATCATCATAACTTAAGCTACAAAGAAGGAACTCTGGAAACTTTGGTGGATTTCCCTCATAGTCAAGTTGATGGGCAGAAAGATAGGGTATGCAGTCATGAAGCGTAGACTTGAAATGATGTGGGAAAGATTTAGGGGCATTGATGTTATAGATCTAGGTAATGATTTTTACCTAGCAAAATTCTATGCCCAAGATGATCTTGACCACGCATTACTAGA
This sequence comes from Arachis hypogaea, assembly GCF_003086295.3. NCBI lineage: Eukaryota > Viridiplantae > Streptophyta > Magnoliopsida > Fabales > Fabaceae > Arachis > Arachis hypogaea. The sequence continues at coordinate 23,717,836 of NC_092048.1, read as the reverse complement.
TGGGTCATGGAAAATTTACGATCACTACCTTGTTGTTAGGCTATGGGAACCTGACTTTAACCCCCCTACTCACCACCATAGATAAAATCACCACTTGGGTCAGGGTACCAAGCTTGCCTATTGAACTCTACAATTATAAGATTTTGAAGAAAACAAGAGACCTTATAGGAAGAACTTGTAAAGTAGACCACAACACCTCTCATCTCTGTAGAGGTAAATTTGTAAGATTGTGTGTAGAAGTGGATCCCACTGAACCCCTCCTGGGTAGATATATGGTGAACGACAAACTTTATCAAGTTGAGTACGAAAGAATACACTATATTTGTTTTTACTATGGAAGGATGGATCATGAACAGAAAGATTGCACTTGTGGAAGGAGAAAAATAAAGCGGCCAGCACAGGTAGAGAAAAAGGGATCCGCGAGGAAGAGAAGGGAGCCACAAATATAAACCCAATGAACCAGCAAGAGCTTATGGAAACGAACAGAGCTGGGGGTAGGAGGAACAATGACAAGGGGAAAGAAGTTATACAATATAACGGCAAAAACTTTAGACCTTGGATGGTTGTCCAAAAGATAAGAAAAGGAAGGAAAAAAAACCAAAGAAGAAGGAGGTGGTAATGGGGTAGGGCCAAGTAAAACTCACGACAAGAAAAAGAATAACAAATCAATATTTGGTGTGCTGGAAATAGAAGAAACGCATCCAAATATAGAAGAACTAAAAGACAGAGAAGAGGAAAACACAATCAGCACACACATAAGCCAAACGAAGGTTTAAAAACAGAAGGCTAAAGAGAAGACTGCAGCTCAGCAACACCAAACAAATACAAAAAGAAACCATACTTAGAACAACCAAAACAAAATAGCAAACACAATAAGAAAAGAACAACATACAATAGCAAAACACAAGACCATACCAGAGGAAAAAAGAAAAGAAACGCACATAGTTATAATAAAAGGACAACACAGAAAAGTGGACAGCCAAGGATGACTCAACACAGGAACAAAGCGAGGATGAAATCATAGAATTGGAAACTCTTAATCAGCTAAACCTAGAAGAAGGAAAGCCACCGAACCCAGATGAGTCAGAGGCAATCAAAAAAGATCCCATGGAAACGGATAATTAGAAGGAGTATGCATGTGAAATTAGTTGAGGGAGTGGATTTCAACACACCCTTGATAGATGTGGAGAAGAAAATAGGAGCTGCTGATATGCAGATTATCTGATTTTTCTACCTTTCCAATGATTATTGTGTCATGAAATGTTAGAGGGGTGGCTAGTAAGGCTTTTAGATGTACTTTCAAAGAGCTTTGTAGACAACATAAATCCGATATTGCTATTCTCATGGAAACCAGGATCAGCGGTACTAATGCGAGAAACTCTCTCAAAGGCTTGGGTTTTAACAACTATATAATAGAAGAAGCTCAAGGGTTTGATTGGGGTATATGGATCTGTCGGAATAACGATGACTATAAAATCACTCTCATTGAATTTCACCAACAATTTATCCACGTCAAGATGGAAGTTCCCACTAAAGAAGAATGGTTCTTAACTGTCATATATGCCAGCCCATAAGCCCAAAATCGTAGAAATCTTTGGCCTAAGCTCCTAATATAGCCAACAACATGAATAAAGCATGGTTTTGATCACTAGAGATTTTAAAGAAATAAAAGACAGATATGAGAAAAAAAAAGGGAGGAAAAATCGATTTGAGAGCTTGTCATCATTTTGCATCTTGGATTAATGAATGTGGCCTAATTGATCTAGGCTTTGTGGGTTTTAGATACACTTGGAAATGCCTCCTCTGGGAAGGGCACGATAAAGTCTTCAAAAGACTTGATAGTGCTCTTTCTAACTACAGCTAGAGGTTACTCTTTCAAGAAGCAACTGTCTATATTCTGCCTAGAATAAACTTATATCACCATCCCCTTCTCATCTCGGACAATAGCCACTTGCAAAGAAAGGGAGACAAATCTTTTAGGTTTGAGGTCATGTGGTCCTACCACCCCATTTTGGAAACTTCCTTCAACAACAATGGAAAAAGCAAGATACTGTCCTCAACATCTTAAAAGACCTTAAAGAAGAGCTCAACAAATGGAACAAAGATGTCTTCAAAAATATTTTCAAAACAAAGAAAAGAATTCTGAATAGGCTAGCAGGCAAGCATTCTTCCTATGGAAACAACCCTTTTTCGGACCAACTGAAGGCCACCCTACATAAGGGCCTTAATGACATCCTTGACAAGGAAGAGAACTTTTGGCTACAAAAGTCCAGGGAGCAATGGATAACAGAGGATGACAGAAACACCAAGTTCTATCACACAAAGACAATTATCAGAAGGAAAAAGAATAAACTTTTAAAGTTGCATAATCAAGATGGTTTATGGATTGAAGATGAGCTATTACTAGAAGATCACATAACTGAATTCTATCAAATTTTCTATAAAGCCGAGATAACTACCTGCCCCACAGATATGAATTTTATAACTCTCCCTAATTTGGATCCCTCTGTTTGCATGCTCTTGGAGGCTACACCAATAGATATGGATATAAAGTGAGCTCTCAACAATATAGGCTCATTCAAATCTCTAGGAGATTATGGTTTCCCTTCGATTTTCTTTAAAAACAATTGGAACCTGGTGGAGAGAAGAACCTGTGACTACACAAGACTTGCTGGAACAATCCGGAGCTTATTAGAGGCTCAAATGCCACGCTCCTATCCCTTATCCCCAAAGTGCAACACCCTGAGTTCATTTCTCAGTTTAGACCAATTGCCCTCTGTAATGTGAGATACAAAATTCTTACTAAGATCTTAGTTCAGAGACTCAAGTCCCTCCTAAATGACAGAATCTCTCCCCATCAATCTAGTTTCATCCTGGGGCATAAAATTTAGGATGGAAAACATCCTAATCGCGAACGTAACTCATGCACTCCATGAAAAAGATAAGAGGGAAAAAGAGCTACACGGCGATAAAAATTGACTTTAAAAAGGCTTATGACAGAATTAATTGGGAGTTCACAAGTCAAAAACTCAGAGAATTTAAGCTACTGGAGAAATTAACCAACATCATCAAGCAAGGTGTGAAAACTATGAGTTATAATGTTTTGTGGAATGGGAACTGTTCATACCTTGGGTCGAGCTATCCGACCTGGGATGATCGACGATAAAGCGACCGACCTCTTCGGGTCAAGCGGACCGACTTCTTCTTAAAGAACTCGGCCGAGTCAACATGAGAGCCCAATAAAGGGCCCAGGTAGAGGAACACGACTCAAATCCTAAGGCAGCCCAAGCCTATAGGGATAAAGGCGGTTCCGTTGAAGATACGCTGACCTCAACTCAAAAGATCAAGATAAGATAAGATAACTAACTTATCTTATCCAAAAGGTCACACCTCACCTTTATAAATATACTGGAGCACCCAGGTATAACTCATACTCTGATTCTACATAACACCTGTTTAATACCCATGCTAACTTAAGCATCGGAGTCTCTTGCAGGTACTCCCCACCCTCCGGTGACGAAGGATCAGCAGTGCAGCAAGTCCTACAAGTCGGATACAACAGCTCCGGCTGCCACCAGCCAGCCGGACACAACATCTCCGACCAGTACGAAAGATCTCGTCCGAGATCGACCTCCAGTTTCAGGTAACCCTCGGAACATTGGCGCCGTTGCCGGGGACCTGGAAGTCATCCCATCACCATGGCGGACAACCATGACAACGACCACGATTCGAATTTAGAAAATAGAACGCCACACAAAAATGCGAACACCCAACCAAAAGATACCCCAAAATCCAACGGAGACAAAAATTCAGCAAACCCGGGAGCAATAGAAGCACTTCAAGATCGCTTGAAGCAACTTGAAAAAGAAACCCAACAACAACGAGAGATCGAAAAGGATCTACAAAGAGAGGTACGGTGACGACGAGAATTGGAAGAAAAATTACTACAATTAGAAGCCGATCTCAAATCGAAAACCCCTCAAATCACTCCCGAGGAAAGCTCACGCAAAGAACAGGATCCATTCACCAGGGAGATCATGAAAACCAAGATCCCAAAGGACTTCAAACTACCGGATATGACTTTATATGATGGCACCACAGATCCTAACCATCATCTCAGCAATTTCAGAAGCAGAATGTACCTTACCGACGCCTCAGATGCCGTTCGCTGTAAAGCTTTTCCAACAACCCTCACGAAGACGGCAATCAGATGGTTCGACAACCTACCTCCAAAGTCCATCTCAAACTTCGATGATCTGGCCAAAAAGTTCCTAGCCAGATTTTCCATCCAGAAAGATAAGGCCAAGCACGCCCCCAGTCTACTGGGGATCAAGCAAGGAGATTGGGAGAGCCTCCGCAACTACATGGAAAGATTCAATAAAACATGCATGGACATACAAAGTTTACCCACAGAGGCCGCCATCATGGGACTCATCAACAGCCTACGAGAGGGACCTTTCAGCCAATCTATATAAAAAAAGTACCCGACCTCCTTGGATGAAGTACAGGAACGAGCAGAAAAATACATCAATATGGAAGAAAACGCTCGATTGGGAGAAACCTCGAAATCTGGAGCCTCCTACCAGGATAAAGACAAAGAATCCAGAAAGAAAGAAGATCGACAAGGGGAGAAAAAAAATACCATAATTACACGCCTCTCAGGGCATCCCTGGTCGACGTATACAAAGAAGTCTGCCCCCCAGCAAGACTGCTCAAAGGCAAAAGGGGAGGGGGAAATCGGAAGGAATATTGTGAATACCATCGAGTCCGAGGGCACTCCACCAATGAGTGCTTCGACTTAAAGAATATCATAGAAAAATTGGTGAGAGAAGGAAAATTAGATCGATTTCTAGCCACCCGAGATGATGACCAAAGAAAGAGGCAAAGGGACGAAGATGACGGACGAACTGAACGATCACCTCGGACACCAGAAAGACACGTCCACATGATACACGGTGGGTTCGCAGGAGGTGGGATCTCCAAATCATCTCGCAAAAGATATCTCAAAGAAGTATATCATGTTGAAGGAAAGGAGGAAACACTCGACATCCCGGCGATAACATTCACTAAAGAGGACGCATTCAGCATCATCTCAGGACACGATGATCCCATGGTCATCACTGTCATACTGGCAAACACCAATCTACATCGCACATTAGTGGACCAGGGGAGTTCTACCGACATCTTATTCAAAACAGCCTTCGAAAAACTCGGCTTAGACGAAAAGGAGCTTAGGGCATACCCGAACAGCCTATTCGGATTAGGAGATACCCCAGTACAACCACTGGGATACATATCGCTACACACAACCTTCGGAAAGGGGAACCAATCTCGGACCCTCAAAATAGACTACATTGTGGTCGACGTAAGTTCAGCCTACAATGCTCTAATAGGTCGGACAACACTCAATCAACTCGGCGCAATAGTCTCAACCCCACATCTATGCATGAAATTCCCAACCACAGAAGAGATAGCCACGATAAAAGCAGATCAAAAGATGGCACGCCGCTGTTATAACGAAAGTCTAAACCTTAGAGGAAGGGGAGAGGAGTTTCATACAATTGAACTAGGTGGAGTCCAGGAACGAGAAGAACTCCGTCCACAGCCAGAAGGCGAGATGGAGAAGATTCAAATCGGAGACACCTCGGACAAAATAACCAATATTGGCACGACCCTAAGAGGAGACTCAAAAGAATTATTGGTACAATTCTTACGAGATAATGTCGATCTCTTCGCATGGAAAGCCGCAGACATGCCAGGCATAGACCCTAAGCTAATGTGCCACAAGTTGGTGGTCTACCCAGGATCTCGGCCGGTTTAGCAGAGACGAAGAAAACTCGGGCCAGAACGATCCAAAACTGTGGAAGAACAAGTACAGGCCCTACTGGAGGCAGGATTTATAAGAGAAGTCAAGTACCCACTATGGCTAGCCAACGTTGTCTTGGTGAAAAAAGCAAATGGGAAGTGGCGAATGTGCACCGATTACACAGATCTCAACAAAGCCTGCCCAAAAGATCCATACCCATTCCCAAGCATCGACGCTCTGGTAGATGCTTCCTCCGGATACAGATACCTCTCACTTATGGACGCATACTCAGGATACAACCAAATCCCCATGTATCTACCAGATCAGGAAAAGACCTCGTTCTTAACACCAAAGGCAAACTACTGCTATATCGTGATGCCTTTCAGTCTCAAGAACGCAGGAGCTACTTATCAAAGGCTAATGAATAAAATCTTCTCAGGTCACATCGAAAAAATCATGGAAGTTTATGTGGACGACATGTTGATAAAGACACAAAGCGAAGATACATTATTATCCGACCTGGCTCAAGTGTTTGACACCATAAGGAAGCACAACATGCGACTCAATCCCGCAAAATGCACCTTCGCAGTAGAAGCAGGCAAATTTTTAGGTTTCATGCTCACACAAAGGGGAATTGAGGCAAATCCAGACAAATGTCAGGCCATACTCAAAATAAAGAGCCCAACCTGCGTCAAAGAAGTACAACAACTCAACGGGAGATTGGCCGCCTTATCCCGATTCTTAGCAAGAGTTGCGATAAGATCTCTCCCCTTCTATGCTACTTTAAGAAAGGGAAAACAGTTCAAATGGACGACAGAATGCGAGCAAGCCTTCCAAGACTTTAAGGAGTTCTTAGGACGGCCACCTATCCTATCTTGACCACGAGAAGGAGAGCCGCTCATACTATATCTCGCAGTAGGGAGCCGGGCAATAGCTTCAGCACTAGTCAGAGAAGACGAACATGGGCAACAACCCGTCTACTTCATTAGCAAGGCACTACAGGGATCCGAGCTGAACTACCAGAAAATAGAAAATTTTGCCTATACTCTTATCCTAACATCTCGACGACTCCGCCCGTACTTCAAGGCTCACACCATTAAGGTTCGAACTAACCAGCCCATAAAAGGAATATTGCAGAAAACAGATCTAGCAGGAAGAATTCTACAATGGACAGTCGAGCTATCAGAATTTGACCTCCAATACGAAGCTCGGACGGCCATCAAATCACAGTATCTGGCCGACTTTATCGCAGAATTCACAGATGCCTTAGAAACCCCCCACAGAATGGAATCTTTACGTGGACGGTTCTTCAAATAAAACTGGAAGCGGCGCAGGCGTGATAATAGAAAGCAACCAAGGAACCCAAGTTGAGCTCTCCCTCAAGTTCGGATTCCCGGCCTCAAACAACCAGACAGAATATGAAGCATTATTAGCCGGTTTGAAGCTGGCTAAAGAGGTCGGAGCTCAAAAACTCAACATTTACAGCGATTCACAAGTGGTCACATCACAAATAACAGGGAGCTACCAAGCCAAAGATCCCACCATGAAAAGGTATTTGGATAAAACCAAGGAACAACTCGGACAAATTGGGGAGTACAAGATCTGCCACATACCCCGCGAACAAAATGCCCGAGCTGATGTACTCTCAAAATTAGCCAGCACCAAACCAGGGGGCAACAATAGAAGCCTCATCCAGGAAATGTTGCAGAACCCGTCAATCTCGGAAGAGGAAAAAGTCCTGACTATAACAAGTCAGGACCAAGAATGGATAACTCCCATAATCAACTACCTCAAAACAGGAACGCTCCCCACAGAAGAAAAGGAGGCAAAGAGGTTAAAAAGGGAGGCACAGTACTACACCATCATAAACAACATCCTGTACAAAAGAGGAATCTCAATACCTTTACTAAAATGCGTACCGACCTCCAACACAAGAGAAGTGCTAGAAGAAATATACAGCGGCATTTGTGGCAATCATCTCGGAGCGCAAGCTCTCACCAAAAAGGTACTCCGGACGGGATTTTATTGGCCAACTCTACAGAAAGAAGCTACAGAATTTGTAAAGACATGTCCACCATGTCAGAAACATGCTAACTTCCACATCGCCCCGCCAGAAGAGCTCATCAGCGTGACCTCGCCTTGGCCATTTGCAAAATGGGGACTCGATCTTCTCGGCCCCTTCCCACAAGGATCAGGACAAGTTAAATTCCTCATAGTAGGGGTAGATTACTTTACAAAGTGGATCGAGGCAGAGCCCCTAGCCAACGCCACCGCTCAAAGAAGTCGGAAATTCTTATATAGAAACATTGTCACGAGGTTCGGGGTTCCATATTCAATAACCACAGACAATGGCACTCAATTCACAGATACAGGCTTTAGAAAACTAGTAGCCGACTTGAATATAAAGCACCAGTACACCCTCCGTTGAACACCCACAAGCCAATGGACAGGCCGAAGCTGCTAACAAAGTCATACTGGCCGGATTAAAACGGAGATTACAAGATGCAAAGGGAGCCTGGGCAAAAGAGCTTCCACAGGTCCTATGGGCGTATCGAACAATGCCACATTCTACCACGAAGGAATCTCCCTTCCGATTAGCATACGGAATAGAGGCGATGATCCTAGTAGAGATCGAGGAAGGGTCGCCTAGAGTAATTCACTACAATGAGGAAGCAAACTCCCAACTGCAGAGAGAAGAGCTCGACTTGTTACCCGAAATCCAGGAAAGAGCTCGGATCAAGGAAGAAGCTCTAAAGCGCCGAATAGCTTCCAGATATAATCAAAAGGTAGTACCGAGAAGTTTTGCAGAAAATGATCTCATCCTAATCCGAAATGATATCGGAACAACTCGACCAGGAGAAGGAAAGCTGGCAGCAAACTGGAAAGGACCTACCGAGTTGTAGAAGTACTTGAAAAGGGCTACTACAGACTGTCTGAACTCGATGGATGAGAGCTTCCCAGGTCATGGCATGCCTGCAACCTAAGAAGGTACTACAGTTAGAAAAGATAAAAGACCTCATCATTGGATGCACTCTTTTTCCTGAAAAGGTTTTTTAATGAGGCACCAAGTTGAGACTCAGACAATCCCATATGTATATATTTGCACTTTTCCTTTAAATAAAATATATTTTAGATATTCTACAAAGATTTCAAGACGCATTAATCTGAAGCATTCATCGTCCGATTATAAAGCAACAGATCGGCAGAAAGTGAAAAACAATTTCACTGCATGATCACGATAAAGACAACCGTCCGATAAAGGTGAAAATGCGATTCACCCAAAGGACGATCTAGAGATGACAACCACTTTCTACAAATCGGCAAAGATGAACACAGAATAATGTAAGAAGTTATCGAAAGTGATCTAAAAAAGAACCTGACGAGGTCTTACGGATCGCTAAAATAATAACTTAAATACTGGTCGAACATTAAGAAGTCAAACCAAGTTATAAGTAAACCCTGGAAAGAGGTCTGGCCAACCCTATTAAAGAGGATTACTTTAACTTAGAAGGGCCCGACATAACAAAGTCAGCCTAAAACTAAAAAGTTATAAAAGTAATCCCTGAAAGAGATCTGACAAAGATCCAAGAAAGAGGATTACAAATTTAACTTAAAGGAGACCGACATAACGAAGTCGGACTCCTACTACTAAAAAGTTATAAAAGTAATCACTGAAAGAGATCTGACAAAGATCCAAGAAAGAGGATTACAAAAATAACTTAAAGGAGACCGACATAACGAAGTCGGACTCCTACTACTAAAAAGTTATAAAAGTAATCCCTGAAAGAGATCTGACAAAGATCCAAGAAAGAGGATTACAAAAATAACTTAGAAAAGGACGACGTAAAGAAGTCGGCCTACTACAAAGCAATTTACAAAGGTAACCCCTGAGAAAGACGGGACAAAGGACTGCCAAAACAACTTGGAGGACCAACTTGAAGGAATCGGTTATAGATTGTCAGAAATACAAGCAAGAGCGAGAAAACCGAAAAACAAGTCGGACCCACATAACCATAACCTCAAAAGATCCAAGCTACAAACAAACAAAGCAATCTGAGGAGGTCGAGATGCAAGATTTCAAACATTAGTAGAAAAAATGCCAAGTCAAAAAGCTACTTTTTTTTACTCTACAAAAAAGTTATAAGGCCCGGAAGGCCACCAAAACCTACCATAAAGAGATAGCGAGCTACCTCTTAAATAAAAAGTTTTAAAAGCCCACAAGCCGGGCCAACTACATATCTAGAAAGAGATCAGCAAACATCAGGAGCCTTCTTGGCAGCATCAGGACAAGGAGAAGGAGGACGAGTCTGGATCGGTACAGCGTCCACAGCAGCAGCAGGAGGAACTAAAGAGGTCGACACTTTGGAAGAGGACGCAGGGGGAACAACCTCATCATCACCATCCTCATCATCAGGAACAATTTTGCCATCCCTGACAACGTTGTCCAGGCTAAAAGAGGTGAGATCGGCTTCGGGAGCAATGACCTGAACTTGCTCCCTCAAGTTCTCATAAGCAGCAGTCACGCTGCCAACGAGATGACTTTGGAGCTCAGAATAATCTTCCCGGACACTGTCGAGCTCCCCCCTCAGGCGCAGCACCTCCCGATAAGATGCAACGTAACTCTCCTTATGCATCATGGCTGCGTCCTCAGCCAACCTCAAAGAAGCCGCCAGTGATTGAGAACTTGCCTCCTCGTTCTTCAAGTCCTTCTCCAGCTTGGCTACCTTTATCTCAAGCTCCTCCTTCAACTCCTTCATCCGATCAAACTCTTGTTTCGCCTCCTCCATAAACGCTTTAGTGGCGTGGAGAGGGAGATTCTGAGCAGTCCGATATATGGCAACCGCCATATACGCCATCTTCACGTGATTTCGGGCCATAAACTCCAAGTGACGAAGGATGGACACATCGTCCATGGAGAGAGCGTCGTAGGGACCGATTTGCTGATCCACAAATTTAATGGGATTAAAATCAGGAGCATCGAGGTCAAAGGGCTCAATAGTCTTTTGTTTTTTATTAGGAGGAGCAATTGAGGGAGCAGCAGAAGTAGGGTGAGGATCCACCAAACGGACTCGGGGTTTAGGGATCACCTTCTTCACCCCGGGAGAACTCGGCACTGATGGCTTCTCGCGCACTTGGGAGGACCCCTCCCCAGCCGCTTTGGCCGTAACATTTCTGGCAGCAGTCGCCCTCTGCGCCCTCTTAAAAGCTTTCATGGATTCACTATTCTTCATTGCCTCTGCAAATAAAACAAGAAAATTCAGCTACAAGTCGGACAAGTCGGAGAGACAGCTACAAGCAACATAAACAAGATAATAAAAGAAACACAAAATACCCAGTTCAGTTTGAAGAAGAGAAGGATTGGTTAGAAATTTCTTTGTGTCAAGATGGGGAGATTGACCCCAGCGTTCTTCCAAAATAGTCACAAAGGCTCACTCAGCCTCATCCAACATTTCCCACGAATACCTGGAGACCCTCACGTCCTTTTGCCATTCCAAGGGAAAAGCAGGTTCGTCATTCTCATCCAGAAAAAAGGGGCGAGCTCCTTCAACAGCTCGGACCTTGAAAAAGTAGTTTTTAAAATCACGAAACGACTCGTCAAACATGGAAAAAACCTTTTTTCCCTGGGTAGAACGAAAGGAGACCCAAGCTGACTTCTTTTTTACCACACCGGGCTTAGTCAAGACAAACATATAGAAAAAGAGAGATTGGGAAGCAGGAATACCAAAACCATTGCACAACAATTGGAAGATTTTAATAAAACCCCAGGAATTAGGGTGAAGTTGAGAAGGGGCAACATTACAAGACCATAACAGGTCGGTTTTAAATTGGGTAAAAGGAAGGGTGATACCCAGCTGACCAAAGAAAAAATCATAAGCATAAAAGAAGGGGCGACCATCAACAACCCGAGTTGAAAAGCAGACTCTCTCGTCAGAAGAAGGAGGGACAAGTTCATAGTTCTTCTCATCACCAGAATTACTACAGACACTATGAAACTGCCTAAGCTGAGCACAAAATTCAGAATCAACCAGCGAGACACACATGAGAACCATGGAGTCCACCCAATCGGCCATACCCGCGGGAACCTGGGAAGGCATCTCTACAACGTTATTTCGGGAAGACATGAGGTCAACTAAATCTTAAAAAAAGAAAAGAAGAATGGATTACTTAAAAACATCTCGGACAGGGGGCAAGACATCTCGACGGATGGATAAATAAAAAAGGGAAAACCCCAAGACTCAAGACAAAAAGTCTTGGGGCATCCCTTGGAGGCAGTAAACAAGCAAGGTCTTTAAGTTATTTCTACAGCCTACATCCCGGCACTCATCAAAATAAAATCCAGAAAGAAAACAAAGGAAGCGAAAATGCAAAATGTCCACCCTTCTACAGTTTATCAGCAGAAAGCACTATTTCCATAATTTATCAGAAATTCCAAAAGGGCCAAGCGGAAAAACAGCAAAGACACAACCTTTTTTCAGAATCAAACAAAGTCATCATTTCAAAGCTTCAAATACAAAAGCATTCACAAACATGCAAAGTTCTAAAAGTATCAAGCAACAGATGGAGAAACTACAAGACACACAGTGATCAGCAAAAAAAGACAGAAAGATCCAAACTTTCTCAAAACAGACACAAAAATGGTATAGAGGAAGGAAGTAAGAAGAGTCAAACCTGCGAAATGAGAGAAACTGCGAAGAAAAGCAGGGAAGTGGAAGGCAAAAAGCTAGAATCACCCTTCTCCCACGAAAAAGCAAAGTGACAAAGCAACGTCGCTAGGCTAAAACGCACAACTGCAAACTCCAGGAAGAAGCTTCAGAAAAATCAAAAAAGGTGAAAGCGAGAAAATGAAAGAAGAAATATGAAGAAGTTACGAAAAGGGTGAAGGAGAGAAACCGTTTCTGGAGTACAAAATTCAAAAATAGGGAAGTTAGGGAAACGGGACAATTAAATGTCAATTAAATGCGTATATTAAAACCGCTTGCATTCCCAAAAAAGCGCTAATACAAAAGCGCGCGTTTGTAGAGGAAAACGTTCTACATTCAAAAGCTGCTATAAAAAGAAGTCGATAAGATGCTTGAGTTCGGCTTCACTACAAAAAGGACCAAGGAATTCGACCTCGACAGAGAAGACCGAGCTCAAGCAGGGGCACTGTTCATACCTAGGGTCGAGCTATCCGACCTGGGATGATCGACGATAAAGCGACCGACCTCTTCAGGTCAAGCGGACCGACTTCTTCTTAAAGAACTCGGCCGAGTCAACAAGAGAGCCCAATAAAGGGCCCAGGTAGAGGAACACGACTCAAATCCTAAGGCAGCCCAAGCCTATAGGGATAAAGGCGGTTCCATTGAAGATACGCTGACCTCAACTCAAAAGATCAAGATAAGATAAGATAACTAACTTATCTTATCCAAAAGGTCACACCTCACCTTTATAAATACACTGGAGCACCCAGGTATAACTCATACTCTGATTCTACATAACACCTGTTTAATACCCATGCTAACTTAAGCATTGGAGTCTCTTGCAGGTACCCCCCATCCTCCGGTGACGAAGGATCAGCAGTGCAGCAAGTCCTACAAGTCGGATACAACAGCTCCGGCTGCCACCAGCCAGCCGGACATGACATCTCCGACTAGTACGGAAGATCTCGTCCGAGATCGACCTCCAGTTTCAGATAACCCTCGGAACAGGAACAAAACGAAAGATTTTAACCCTATGAGTGGAATTAGACAAGGGGACCCCATTTTCTCTAATTTGTTAATTATATGTATGGACAAGCTTTCCCAACACATAGAGCAAGAGGTACCCATGGCCGATGGCGGTCGATCAAAGTGGGCAGGAATTGACCAGAAATATCACATTTCTTTTTCGAAGATGACCTTCTCATCTTCGCTGAAGCCTCAGCAGATCAAATAAAAAAATACAAAAAATTTATGGAGGATTTCTATCTTACAGCAGGGATTAAAGTAAATGAACAAAGTCACCAATAGCGTTCTCATAAAATACCCCCAGTAGGACCAAAGATAGCATAAAGGAAATGACCAAGTTCAAAGAAAGCAATGTGCTAGGAAGATACCTTGGAGCAGTGATTAATAATAACAGGAAGGGAAAGAGAACTTTAAAACTATGTTAGAGAGAGTTCAATGGAAACTAAAGGTTTGGAAAAGCAAATGCTTGTCACTTGCCGACCAGATAACTCTAGCACAATCATTGATTAATCCTAGCGTCAACTTTGAAATGCAACATGGTAGGGTCCCTAAAGAAATTTGCAAGGAGATTGAAAAGCTTCAAAGGGGTTTCATCTAGTGTGACACTAACAACAAAAAGAAGCTACACCTAATAAGTTGGAAAACGCTATGTCTTCCAAAGCATGAAGGAGGACTAGCCATAAGGAAGTCGGAAACTATGAATGATGCTTTCCTGCTCAAAATCATCTGGCAGCTTAACAACAACCCAAGAACCCTGTGGAAGGAAGTATTCCTACACAAATACTGCAATAGATTTGTTGAGACTGAGTTCATGATTACCAGAGATTAATCTGACGATAACTTTGGTGCCATTTCATGTGTTTAGGCGCCAAGTTACCATCGGATTTATCCACTAGTAAATCCTACGGTAGTTTTTTTATTTTGTTAGCACAGTTAAGTCATAATTAACAGTCAAATTAAAACTCTTGTTAACAAAACTGTTAGCAGAAATCTAAAATTATCATAAATGAACAAATTATTTTATTAAAAATAAATGTTCTAAATATAATAAAATATTACAAAAGTAGAATATAATGAAGTAGACAAACAAAAAAATAAATCCTTAAACCCTACAGATCTCGATAATCATCGTCGTCATCGTCGTCCCCCTGCTGAGGCGGCAGAATAGGTGCTGACGTCGGTGCCTTACTAGCAGCGTTGTCACGGGAACCAGCAGCGCTGCTGCCTCCAGAGCACATCTGCTTGCAAACGATCTAGCTGCTCCAGCTTCTCCGTCAGGTCTGAGCTGATGCCAACGGCTCCTCCCACGCGTGTAAGAAGGACGTTGTACCCCTGCTCAGACTGCTCCGCTTGTTGGTGAAACTCCTGTGTTAGCTTCTGCACCTCCTCCCTCAAGTCGATAACTTCCTGGGGATAGGTAGGACTGATGGTAGAGGAAGCCGCCAACGCGGATGAGTAGAGGCCACTGTCAAAGAACGACCCCAACCCGAAGCGGTGATTCTTGTGGGGTTCAGAGGCGGTCTCACGCCAAACCCTATCAGGATCTACCACTGAGGTCTCAGAGTTGGCTTTGTCATTCCCACTAAGCCTTTTAACCTCTACGTGTAATCCTCCTGTGTCACACACATTGTGATTAGGATAATAGTTAATTGACTTTAAACAAAATAAATTTGAAACTTAGGATTAATTTAAACTCACATAATGAGCCACGGATCGCTCGTCAGCAAATCTCTCCTTGTTGGCCTTCAAATTATGGGTATACATGAAGGCCTCCGCTAGTGTCGCCTCACAATCCATCGACTTGGACTACAAATTATATCAACCAATAAAATAAATCAACAAATTAAACAACTAATTCAAGTAACTACTAAAAAATTAAACAATACCAGACTACTTACCAATCTGCTCTTCATCTTCATGAAGGTCGCCAATCCACCTGTATACTTTGACGACCTGGGCGAAGCCCTATTAGCGACGTTCGTCAGACAACGACACTTGAACCCCTTATCATCTCTAAAATGGGCCTCCAGTTCCTTCTTGATGGCTGGACGGATCCAGGTCGTTAGGTGGCCGCTCCCCTGATGAACGTCGCATATCATCTGCTAAATCCATTTAGCTGCCCAGGGGTTGTAGATCTTCCTGATCATGAGATTATATTTCACATCCCATATGAATTTTAACTGCACAATGTGATTCAATAATATTAGTTAGTCGAGATAAAATACAGTTCAAATACAGTTAATTAATTCAACGATATTGGGTTCTTACCGCCCACTTCTAAAATCATCGCTCTCTGGTCTCAGCCGAGGTCTGCGTGTACCTCGGTCACGGGTGGTCGTACATTGACTTAATGACCTTGGAGATCTCCTGTGTGCAAGCATTGTTGTTTGGTGCAAACCTATCTGAGAAAAAACCCAACATTAACAAACACATATAAACACATAAACTTAAGATTAATAAACTTAAGATTAAAAAACTGTACTCACGCCTACATGCCATCGGGCCAAATTCTCAGCCGGATGATGGATGGTTGTGGTGGGGCATCTTGCTGGGGGCCACTGGAGGAATCACCCACTAGGGTATCTGTCGCTGGATCTATAGTGGGCATACCAAAAGGAGGCATGTAGTTCGAATTTAGGACAATGATGAACTACTAGTCTGCTGGACCCACTTGTGACGTCACAGGAGTTGACAGGGTAGTCGGGGTAGAGGATGAGGACTGAATAGTCCCTGGAAATTTGGTGGAAACCCTCCCTCTACCACAACCACGAGACCCACTCGATCTACCTCTATTACCTGTTGTCATGTCTGCAAAGAGAATATATTATTAACACTAATCAACATATATTAACTATACGAATCATTCAACAAAACTCCCCAGAAAAATTGGACATAACCTCCCCTAAAATTTGACATATATCCACCTTTACGATTTCCAAAAATCTAACCAATCTCAATCCACAACATCAGTCAATACTCAATTAATGTCATAAGAATTAAACTCAACTAAACAAAGAGCCTTCATGATTCGAATCCAAAGCAATAAGATGTGACATACATAAATCCAATGCAAAGCAATATGCAAAACTTTAAGTATGAAATAAATTGGACTATTTATTCTTAATTAGAGTCAAGTTAACATAATCAAGTACAATAAGATATGACATGTAAGACCCCAAAACTCATCTACCTATTCTTATTTTCTAGATAGCAACACAACAGATTTCACCTTAAACAATGGAGACATCCAACATAAAATCATAAAATATATTGAATCTGTTTCCATAATCTAATCTCTTACCAAATTATCTTTATTGATATGAAAGTAACTCTGTTTCCAAAATCCAATCTCTTAATATAATTAGATGGTAAGCAAGCATGTTAATTACACTATGATACCAACATATGATTTCGCACATAAAAAGCTAACATGGAAAAATACATGCCAAAATAACAAGCCATATTTACCTTACATAATTTTCTACAATAAAGTTTTAGACTTTTATGTACACTATAATATTTGCTTTAATATAAGTTATTCCTTTATGATCATTTTGCAAGAGATTAATTGCAGTTTTCAGGACGCGTTCTTGGCCATAAAACCACCTTAACAATCGAATGTGCTTTTCTTTTTTAAATGAACAATCCAATTTGTTAGTTATCTCTCAAGCAAAACTAAGAAAAACAATAGACATAAAAGCCATAGGTAGCTTGAAATGTTGGTTTTTAATAATGGAATTAAGAACAGGACATGATCTCTTTTAGTAAGAAAATTAATTCAGTCTAATTGATATCATTGTAATCAACAGTCAACAGCATAACTAAATCAATAATTAGCAAGCTTTCTATTCAACAAATTTAAGTCTCCAATTTAACAAATTGAAAATTTCAAGTCTCATCATAAATCGATAACCAAGCAATTAGTCAATTACATCACATACATAGCCTCATAAGAGATCAGAGCTAACAAACACACACAAATGAACTAATTATTTTTAGCTAAATCATTTTGAACACATGAAAAACTAAGTTAACCAAATTACATTTATTTTCATGAAAAACTGGTTAAAAACAGAACAAAAATTAAGCAAGAAAAATTAACCAACCTGGACATGGAGGACGACAACGAAGCTGGACCGGGCAGCGGATGATGAAGTTGGTGATGCGAAGAACGATGAGACATCGATGGCGGCAAGAAGAACGGCGACTGCAATGGAGACGTCACTGAGATTAGTGCAATGAGAAGAGGGAGACGACGTTGTGGCTGACGGCGTGGCGGGGAGAGGAGGCAACTAGAGAGAGAAAGGGGGAAGAGAGATTAGAGAGAAAGAGTGTGGATTTCGACTTGAAGGGGGTGAGGGTTCGTGCTTTGAAATTTAGTGCTCATTACCATCAGATTTACCTGACGGTAACCCATTGCAGGTCACCAAAATGCAGCATTTCATTAAAATTGTCTACCGTCGAATTTTTTCGACGGCAAATCTGCTACTAAAGTTTGCGCTTATTTTCCTCGTTTTCCTTCCAATTATTAGCGATGAATTTACCGTTGAAAATGGAAGTCTGCCGGTAATTATTTGACATGACAAACCCCACACGAAAACCGTCATTGAATCAGCTAGTAAAGCCAATGCTAATGTGCGATGCCAAATCTGACGGTAAATCTGACAATACTCAGCGTTTTTCTTGTAGTGAATCTGCTAAGCAAAGCGACACAAACCATAGCAGATTGTGAGAGCACTATATGGGAATGGATAGATAATGGAGGGGAATGGGATAAAGACAAACTCAATGCTTGCTTGTCGGAGAAAATAGTTCTCAAAATTATGGCCATGCCCACACCTTCAACAGAGAGCGGAGAAGACACCCTTGGTTGGAGGCACACGGAAGATGGGGAATTTGCTATCGGAGCTACATACAAAGCATTGGAACAATGGTCAAAACCCAGTCAAAACCTATGGACCAAAGTTTGAAAATGGGAAGGAGCTTAAAAGGCAAGAATTTTTACCTGGAAATTGATGCATAAGAGAATCTTCACAAATAGTAGACGAGCTCGCCTCTTTGGAAGGAGTGCGAACAACCAGCTGTGCAATGGAGTGGAAGAAGACAGCTTTCACGCCCTCAAAAACTGCCCCATTGTTACTAGAACTTGGATGAGCTTAGTGAAGCCAGGAACATTGCAGATCTTCTTTGGAACCAATCTCACCAATTGGATCAACATGAACCTAAGCATCCAATTCGGGAGTAATCCAAATCAAGATTGGTTGGATACCTACATAATAACCTACTGAAAAACATGAACTTGAAAGAATAGAGAGTTCTATAAGAAGGGATACCACATATCCCCCCGCAAAGCACACACGGAGATTATGAAGAAAGTGGAAGAAGTGAGAGAATCTTTGTGGAAGAGTCAAAAGGGAGGTTCAGATCAAATGGTTACCCCCTCCCCCAAATTGGATAGTTCAAAACAGTGATGGGTCTCTAAATGGATCAACCAAAAGGGTCGGGTGTGGTGGGCTCCTAAGGGATTCGAATGGAAAATGGATAGGAGGCTTCTCCTATTTCATTGGTTAATGCTTTGCCTACAAGGCTGAATTATGGGGCATCCTAAAAGCTATGCTCGTATTGTGACTGCGTCGGTCACACCGTTGATGTGTGTTATGCCAAGCATGGCTACTCACTAGGCCACCCATGCCACTCAGGTAGGTCAAAATTCTATGACAAAGGTCATTCATCCATTAACATCGTCGCTGCCCCTTTGTCTCCCAACACTTTTTTATTGCACAACTTTATCCTAGATTAAGGAAAAATGACACACCAGCAATTTTATTAGAAATCTCTTTTGATCCTCTCACCAGCCTATCACTCTTCTCTCATGACACTTCAAAGAAAGGCTGAAACCCATCCTCTAAATTGCAAAAACAGAAACAACCGCTCTTCTAATAAAAAAAAACAGTCCTTCAAATCAACTTGGACTTTTGACAAGTCCAAGTAGTCATTGTTTTCGTTCTTTGAGTACTTTTTATATTGTTAATAATTTTTCAAATCGAAATTTATTTTTGAATACTTGAATCATTGATTTTGGTACCACATATCACGTTGAATCAAATTTGTCTTGATTAATTTCTTACACACAAATTTCTCCTGTTATTGTTTATTTACTAATTAAATGGCTCTCAATTACTACTTTTTATAAAGGTATTGTTCAATTTTTTCCATCCTTGATTCTTTATGATGTTCCATATTTACCTTATTTTAATTTTAATATTTTCTTCATCTCAAAAATTACTTTCGTACTCTATATACACTCACTTTTTCATATTCTTAGTCAACAATTTGAGGATAATTGGTTTGGGTAGAACGAGAGAGACATTATACGTCTTTGAATACAACTTTACTAATAATCCATCCACTACACATTCCATAAATTTCATATATTTCACATATTTTGAATATTGCTCGTACTGTTATCTTTCAATCTAATTTACCATAATCTTTTTAGTTTTATGCCGTTAATCATGTTGTTTATTTATTTAATAGAGTTTCATCATTTACAGTTAATTTTAAAACACTATTTGAGATTTTATTTAATCATCCACTAAATTATCATAACCTTAAAATTTTGAATGCTTATGTTTTATTTCTACTCTAATGGCAAATAGATCAAAATTTGATCCAAGAGCCAAAAAGGCTGTGTTTATTGGTTTTCAATATAGTTTTAAAGGATATATTGTTTATGTTTTAGAAGATAAAACTAGTATTTTTACCCGTAATGTAATTACGGGAATATAAAATTTTTAAAACTATGTTGGTTTTGTTCTAACATTATAGATTATAGCACAAAAGATTTATATAATCAAACTACTTTTATAAAAAGATTGTAGGGGACAAAAGTCCCCGTCGGCTAAGAAGACTAGGATTTTCGTAGATAAAAAATCAAATAATAAGATTTTTAGTTATTATTTTCATGTAAAAGAGTTTGATTTATTACTAATAATTAATTTTAATATTCTTTATCTAAAATTTAAAATAATTTAACTTGTATACTTTTGATTAGGTATTAAGTCTATTGCACAAATAGAAATAATTAATTTTTATGTTTGTTATTAAAAAAATATTTTTTCTCTCTCTATATATATAAAAATATAATTAGATATTAGCATGAAAAAAAATTATATTGATAGTTATAAAATTAACTCAAAATTATTTTTTTTTAAACAATTGAATCTTGATTTTAACTTTTAATCGTAACATTAGTATTCTCTCTAAATTATTTTTAATAAATATTTAAAAGAAGAAAAATTAAAATATAGATTAGAAAGATAAACAGTAAAAATTTAAAACTAAATAAAAAAACTAAAAAAATATGTATATAATAATAATATTTTTTATTTGAATTATATTATTTTGTTAATTTTATTTTTTGTAGAACAAAAAGATAAAAAAAATAGAGAATGAGAGAAAAGAGAGAGAAAGATAAAGATGAAGACTGAGAGAGGGAGTTTGTCAATTTTGAAAGAAAAAATTTTATTTTAATTATAATAAAAAATATCTAATGACATATTTTGATTTGTCAAATTACTAATATAAAATATAAATTACAAATTATATATAGAGTGGAAAGAGTAAAGAGAAATAAAAAAGGGAGAGAGGTAGATGAGAGAATTTAGGAAGGGAGTTTATTAATTTTAGAGGAAAATATTTTCTCTCAAATTTAATAAGAGTGTCATGTGACACCTTTTGTTATTAAATTAGATAATAATAATATATAAATATATCAGAATTATATATAGAGTGAGAAGGGTAGAGAGAAATAGAAAAAAAAGGAGAGAGATAGATGAGAGAATTTAGAAAAGAAGTTTATTAATTTTGGAAGAAAAATATTTTCTCACAAACTTAATAAGAGTGTCATGTGACACATTTTGTTATTAAATTAGATAATAATATAATATAATATATAGCTATATTTTAATTTCAATTTTAATATTTCAACTTTAACTTTAATATAATTAAAGAATGTCATGTTGCACATTTTGATTGTCAAATTTATAATTATTCATTGATAATGATACATAAAAGAGATAGAGTGGTTGAAGGAACGAGAGAGATAGATAAAGAGAGAGGGAGGAGGAGAGAACTCTTTAATTTTGGAGGAAAATATTTGATTTCAATTGCAGTGAGGGAATGACATGTGACACATTTTTGTTGTAAAATTAGTAGGGATGAGGGAAGAATTCTTTAATTTTGGAGGGAAAGATTTTATTTTAATTGTAATGAGGGAGTGACATGTGGCATATTTTGGTTGTAAAATTAGTAGGAAGGAGGATAGAACTCTTTAATTTTGCAGAGAAAGATTTTATTTCAATTGCAATGAGAAAGTGACATGTGACACATTTTGGCTGTAAAATTAGAGATATATATATATATATATATATATATATATATATATATATATATATATATATATATATATATATATATATATATATATATATATATATATATATATATATATATATATAATAGATAATAGATTCATTGATAATGATACATAAAAGAGATAGAGTGGTTGAAGGAATGAAAGAGATAGATAAAGAGAGAGGGAGGAGGAGAGAACTCTTTAATTTTGGAAGGAAAGATTTGATTTCAATTGCAATGAGGGAATGATATGTGGCACATTTTGGTTGTAAAATTAGTAGGGATAAGTGAAGAACTCTTTAATTTTGGAGGAAAAGATTTGATTTTTATTGTAATAAGGGAGTGACATGTGGCACATTTTGGTTGTAAAATTAGTAAGAAGGAGGATAGAACTCTTTAATTTTGAAGGAAAATATTTGATTTCAATTGCAATAGATATATATAATAGATAATAGATGATTGAGATTTTTAGAAATGTGCTTTTTTATGAAATGATCTTGCCCTCAATCACAAAAAAAGTCTAATTTAATACACTTAGCCCAACATTACTAAATACAGCTTCTCAAAAATAAGATTCAATTAATCTTTCTATTGAGCCAGAAACTATTTCTATTGACTCACACATCATTTTCATTAATCCACCCTCTAACCCACCCTTTCATCTTCACCTACACCATCAACATCTCCCATTCTTCCTTTAGTCTCCACCGAAGCCTCACCAAACCAACACACATCTCAATCCTTTACATCCAACACAACAACATCATCTTCTTCTAGATCCTTTTCTCCATTAGGCACATCATCACCGTCTCCTTCACTAGAGGATCCCCTTATTTCCCATTATAGCCACTGAGCTTGCTGACCACCAACCTACTTTTTTTTATTATATTTGTAATTTCTCTCTCACCTGCATAAATTTTTCTTTCTTAAAGTGCCTTTATCCAATCTCTTCTGTTATGTCTTTTTCTTCTATTTCTCCTACTTATAAAATCTATCTTCTGGCTCTATAATCTGATGTTGAGACAAAGTCTTTCAAGGATGCTAACAATCATTTTAGTTGGCGTAGTTCCTTAAAAGATGAGCTGGATGCTCTTTAGTTGAACAAAATTTGGTGTCTTGTTGATTGTACTGAAGGTGTCAAGTCAATTGGCTATAAGTGGGTTTACCGAATCAAACGTAAGCTAGATGGTTCTATTGATAGATATAAAGCGCGTCTTGTGACTAAGAGATTCACTCAGACTGAAGGTGTTGATTTTTTGGAGAGATTTTCTCCTGTTGTCAAGCCTGCCACTATTAGATTAGTCCTGACTTTGGCATCCATGAAGCACTAACCCATACACCAACTAGATATCAATAATGCTTTTTTACACAGTGACCTCTTGGAAGATGTTTATGTCTCTGCCCCCTGGAATTGTGCCAACTCGTCCGAATCAATGTTGTAAATTGTTGAAATCTCTATACGGTTTAAGAAAATCTAGTTGCATGTGGTATGAGAAACTCTCCAATCTTTTACAATCTTATGGATACCAGAAGACTATTTTTTATTATAGTTTGTTTGTTACATTCATTGGTGCTGAAATCTCTATTCTTCTAGTTTACGTTGATGATATTGTTATACCTGAGAATTCTATTTCTGAACTTGCTGCTGTTAAAACAATTTTGAACTAGCATTTTAAAATTAAAGATTTGGGTCCTTTAAAATATTTTTTGGGTATTGAAGTTGTCCAATCAGAAAAGAGAATTTTTCTCTCTCAAAGAAAATATTATCTTGATCTTTTAGAAGACTCTGGTTTGTTAGGCGCCAAACCAGCTTCTGTTCCCATGAATAGTGCTACAAAACTTCATCAAGACGACAACCCTCTTCTCTCAGATCCTTTTGTCTATTGATGTTTGGTTGGTTGCCTCATATATCTTACCATCACGAGGCCAGACATCATGTATGCATTTCCTTCTCAGTCTCATCTTCAAGCCACAAAGCGAGTGTTGAAGTACTTAAAGAGTAGTCCCGGAAAAGGAATTTTCTTCCTCAGAAGTTTAGAAATTCAGATTCTCGGCTTTAATGACTCTGATTGGGCCAGATCCCTGACACTTGGAGATCTTTAATAGGTTATTGTTTCTTCTTGGGCAGCTCTTTAATCTCTTGGAAGAGCAAGAAACAAGCCACCATTGCCTGCTCATCATCTACTGAAGCATAATCTCGTGCACTTGCCAACACAACTTATGAACTTCAATGGATACTCAATGTGTTACAATGTTTACGCATCTCTCCTATCCGACCACCAATTTTATATTGTGATAATCAAAGTGCCCTTCATATTGTTGCTAATCCGATTTTTCATGAACGGACCAAACATTTGGAGGTTGATTGTCACTTGGTCCGACAGAAAGTTCAAGCTAGAGTGATGAAACTTCTCCCCATTTCTTCTTCTGAGTAGCTAGCTGATCTTTACCAAGCCTTTTTCTCCTCAACCCTTCCATCTTAATCTCAAGAAACTTGGTGTTCTTGACATTTTTCATCCTCCAGCTTGTGAAGGCATATTAAACCACTCTTCCATATTAGCCCATGATAACAACAAAGAAGTCTCACACCATCCCGTAAATTCAGCCTAACAGAATACATAAATTTTACCATAATTTTAGCTTTTACTATTTTTATTTGTTCTTATCTTATTTTTATTTTTTCTAATTTTTCATCGGTTTTTATTTATTTTTATCTTATCTTTGTTGGTTCTTATTTTTCATAGACAATGTTGTATATATATTTAGTTTTACCTTTATAATTTTTCAATCAAGAAATAAAAAGCATAACATTCTTCATTTTTGCTTTTCTTATTCTTTCAGAGTTTTATTAAAAAGTACCATTGAGTTCTAAGAACCAAGCCTTCTTGGTGCTTGTGACAGGTAAATTGCCTTGTGAAATTTGCATACCAAGGTTTTGGGTTCTTGTTGAAACCTGGAAGGCTGAGACATATATAGAAATGCTCACAAATTGATAGATCTCCCTCCAAAGGAATTAAGAGATATTATATTAAAAAAGATAGCAATAGATAAACTAGCCGGCTTTTTCTCTCCGTACAATCTTCTCAAATGCCCCTCCCGCAATCACACATGACCGTTTTGGGAGGTCGGAGATAGCTCCGGCCGACCAAAACACTTCCAATCAGGAGCAAGATCTCATCCAACGAAGCATCAAGAAGGTTCGAAAAGGTAGTGAAGCTTCTCGGGAACGTTTGCGTTAGTACCCCATGTTGAAGACTGGATGCAAGAGGAAACAGATAACATAGGCGCGTCTTATGCCAACATGGTAAGAGGCTTTAACCTAGGTAATGAACACAACCCAAAGGAGTTGGATGATGAGGACATAACTAGTGATGGAGAAGCTGTCTCGGAAACTGAAAATAAAGAAGACAACAGTAATCAGAAAAATTCAGATAAAACAGATACACAAGTTGAAGATATGGGAGGAGGCCTTTTCAATATCATCATAACTGAAGCTACAAAGAAGGAACTCTAGAAACCTTGGTGGAGTTCCCTCTTAGTCAAGTTGATGAGAAGAAAGATAGGGTATACAGTCGTGAAGCGTAAACTTGAAATGATGCAGGAAAGATTTGGGGGCATTGATGTTATAGATCTAGGCAATGACTTTTACCTAGCGAAATTCTATGCCCAAGATAATCTTGACTACGCATTACTAGATGAGCCGTGGAAAATTTACAATCACTACCTTGTTGTTACGCTATGAGAACCTGACTTTAACCTCTTACTCACTAACATAAATAAAATCAACTAAGAAGAAATGGTTTAACCTACTCATTACCGTTAGTAATGAAACTTAGCAGTTATTTGTGAAAAAGAATAAAAATCTGCACAAAATTCATCAGACACTCAAACCACTACCACCTAAATTAGCAGCTTTCAAATGATAAAAAACCAAACTTTTCCTTTCTATTGATGATAAAGTAATAGAGTATATGTATCAAGATTAGAATTAAGAATAGTTTAACTTTTCTTTTCTTTTTCAATGGTAGCCTGAAGTCGTTTTTCCTTCTTCCTTTTGTTCTTCTTTACCGATTTTGTCTTTGGTTTTGAATGATCTAATATAGGATCATAACCCGGAGGTCTACTATGTGATGCCATCTCTTTCTTTAACTGCATCATCAACATTATCTAAAAACCAAAAAATTAAACAATGTCATCGTTAACAGAACAAAAATGTGCTTCTAGTGAAACATACTGGTAAATAAAGATCTAATCTTTTATCAAGTCAAATTGCCTCGGATTATAAAGGCGATAAAAAATGTTTTAAATAGGTCAAATTATCATAGAAACGGAATAATGGGGTTTAGTAAAAGGGGAAAAAGAATCGAGCTTTAGAACGAGAGAACGATTAGGGTACCAGAGCAACTTTGGGTTGATAAATGGCAACTTTTTCTTGAAGGGTATAGCCAGCTCTGATGTGAATGGATTTGCCGAGCTTTGCAATAGTGAGGTAACGAACGGAGGGACAACGAACACACGAGCACTTACTGGGAGACCGCTGGCGACGAGCATGTGAGGGACGCCTAGTGGAGGAGACGCGACAAGATGGGACCATGCGATGTATCTGGTGAGAGCTCAACGAAGAACTTAAGGTTAGGACTATGTGTGGGACAAAATGACAAGATTTTTTTTTTTAGAATTTTTGAAATATAGAAGTGTTCTTAATTAGCTCTTTTATTCTAATGGTGAAAATATTCATTATTTTAATAGAATATTCTGCTATTTTAAATATTTTTGATACAGTAGAGACTAAATTAAAAAAAAATATATGATATAAGAATTTAACTAAAAAAAATTTATAAAAAGATTAGTTAAAAATCCAATAAAATTATAAAAGACATACAGAATAATTAAACTAATATTATATGATAATTGCTAGTGATATGATCAATGCCAATATATTGGGGCTATTAAGTCGAACACGTTCGATGTTTTGGTGGGTTGATCCGATGAACACATCAAGTTGTTGGTGGACGGCTGTGAGTCAACAAAAGTAGGCATATATGTATCGCTTTTTGTACGGTATCCCTGCACGGTTTTGAGGATATATGAAACAAAATCTTTGAGGTTGTTATAAGAATAAATCAAATTGTTTGTTCTGTATATTTTATCGTTTTATATGTAACATGTGAATTTATTATTTTTATATTAAATTAATTTTTTTTTAAAACTAACTCGAAATAATAATTTCATGTCAGACATGTCAAACAATTAGTGATATAAAACAGATGACATGATTTATTCTTAGAATGCATTAGAATTTCTCATGTTGAACTATGAAGGAGTAGTTCTAGGATTAATTGTATCTCGTTTCTGTTTGTTTCTGTTTGTTAGAATCTTCACATGCTTTTGCTTTTGCTAATAAATATTTTTTAAGGAGGCATGATGATTTACATAAGTGATCAACTAAAGAGTCAATATTTAATAGCCAACAACAGTCAGCTAATTTTTATGAGATTTTATTTTTACTTTATATTTTCATCCCACTTCTCTTTTTCATCGCTAGAGCTGACTGAAAAATATATATTAAAAATATAATTTTATTAGATAACTAATAAAAAATACAGTCAATTAATAATTTTTTTTTAATTTTTTGGGAGAAAACGTGAAAAATTTCAGATTCTCATAAAAAATATTCAAAATCTAAAAAAATAAAATCTAAAACTATTTTAAAATTTTCAAGATTCATTATCATTTGAAAAATTTTAAAATTATTTCTAAAATTATTTTTAAAAATCATTATAAAAATTTCTAATAAAAAAATTGAAAACAACACAAAAAAAAACATCTAAAATAAAAAAAAAATATCCAAAATTATTTTAAAAATTTTGAAACTTAACAAAACGAAACATCTAAAAAATATTAAAAAAAAAACATCCCAAAATTAAGGAAGAAACATCTAAACTATTAAAAAATAATCTAAAACCCAAAAAAAAATATCCAAAACATATAAGAAAAAGAAACATCAGAAATTTAGGAAAAAAAACATCTAAAAGTAAGAAAAAGAATCATCCAAAACCAAGAAGGAGCAGAGGGACGCAGCGTGGGAATGATTATGTGTGTTCAAAGTGGGTTGGTTATTTACGACAAGGCGGAACTACCGAACTATACAATGAGCGAAGCAGTTGCGCCGAGAATGAGATAGGAAGCATCGGACGATCTTCCAAACAGAGAGTAGAAGCAGTGCCAAATCTGCTATTGGGAGTTGCAGTTTCTTCAGCAATCAGATGGGCATCTCTGCGAGAACATTCGGCGAGGATAGAGGACAGCAGCAGACAACAGAGGACAACAATGGGGGTAACAACAACAATGGGGGTAACAACAACAACAACATGAAACACACAGAGGAATGAAATCCATGAAGCGTTTATTGTCAAAGCACATTCGATCGGAGGGAGTCAAGGTCGCCATGGATGTGCCACCAATGGTCTGCTCTGTTGTGAAGATCCGTTGAGAGGGAGTCGGAGATCAAAATGTGTTAGACATTCGGATTTGACTAAATTTGTTAGAAATTTATCTGAAATGAAGTATCTTTTTGTTTGAAATTTGTCTAAAATAAAGTATTTTTCATTTGAAATTTGTCTGAAATATATTGTCTTGATATTGACTAATCTGTCTTAAATTCGTCTAAAATATATCATAATAGTTAAAAATCTAACTGATAAATATCTATTTGAAATCTATCACAAAATTATCCGAAAAAAATTTCAGACAAAATATAAATTAGTAACAAGGATTTTTGAGACAAAAAGTTTCAACTTACTTCCAGGAAGTGAGTCATACGTTTGTATTGTTGCGTACATGGAAGGTGTATGTTGTGTAAGCGGGACTTCTTTGTATGCATTGGAGGCTACTATTGCACGTACGAGAACGATGCGTATGCCTTGAGAGTTGTGCATCCGATGCCGTTGTATACACACAGAAGATTTTTTTCAAAGATAGTAGGTTATATTTCATTAATTATTGAAAAATGAAATATAAAGATGTCCAAAGACAGGACAGTATAATGAAAGGTGGGGATTTCCCAAAAACACTACACTGAATGTATTCATCCAACGGTGCGTGGTCGAAAAACGAAGAAAATCTTAAAGAAGAAAGAATGATAAATCAAATTGGATGTAATTAAGAGCTTGCCTCATGGAGATGACGGTCTAAACTGGGAGTTCTTTGGATTTCACGGAGCAACTTGACAGAGCTTGCTAGAATGGCAGACGGCATTGAAGTAGAACCTTCAAAAATCAACTGGTTGCGAGCTTTCCAGCAGTTCCAGCAAATGATGGCAAGCAATTGAGGATGCATTCTTCAACGGATTAAGCATATATGTTGATGCAATCCACCATGTCCAAAAGACTCTGAGGAAGAAGACAGTCACGAAGATAATTCTGAGACCATACATCTTTAATTCTAGAGCAATCGATCAAACAATGAGTGACTGTTTTGGTTGTTTCATGACAGCAGGGGCATATTGGTGATATAGATGGGATGCGGTGATGAATCTGAGCAAGCACCGGAAACCGGCCATGGAAAGCTTTCCAGATAAATAGCTTAATTTTGTGAGGCAAGTTCAACTTCCATAGATCAATCCACGACTTTTTCTGTTGTATATAATTAGAGCAAAGCTCTAGAGGCGGATGGTAAAATAAATAGCCAATTCTGTAACTTATCAATGCACAGAAGGTTGTGTATACAGTTTTAATTTTTGTTTTTCATAAATTTTCTACTTTATCCATGTTTTTTTCATTATTTTAGACCACTAATATCACAAGTATACGATAAAATCATATCACTTTCAAATTACAATTATACAAAATCAAAATTGAGAAGTGTGTCTAAAAAAAATGATCAATTGAGATTGTCAAATAAAACATCATTCTATCCAAAAAGATATTGATCTTTCATATCAAGTGTTCGATTATATATTTTTGTTTCAAGCTTACATACCAAAATTATATTACAAGTTTGCAACAATCATAATTAAAATCTTAATTATTGTGATAATAATAAAAAAAAAAAAAGAAATCCCACAATTTACATAAAAGTCAAAGGAAAAAAATATTTTTTAAATAATAACAAAAGTGAGATTCACATTATTATAATAATATTATATTATTAATAATTATAATAAAATAAAAATATATGTAAAACTCGCATCAAATGTGTGTGTGTGTGTGAATATTAGAAGGTTTCTCTTACAGAAAAAAATATCTTCACTTTTATTAAACTCTAAATAGTGCTAAAATTATATCGATTAGAATATATGTGATACCTTAAAATGACCGTTTATCTTTAGAATTAATCTATGAGTAAATATTATGTCTGTAATTTTTTTTTTTTTATCATTATTAGTATTTTGCCAAACTATTATTTTTTGTATGTTACTATATTGTATTTTACTATTCATGCATAAATACTGTAATTTACTTTTCATAGATACTGTATTTTACTATTTATAAATACCGTATGTTATTATGTACCTATTCGTACTCGTTTTTATTTATTCATACTATTCACTATTTAAAAATATGTCGCCTTTTACTCTTTTATACGTTTTAAAATACAATACAAATATCATTCGAAGTTAACATTTGTTTATTTGTTATTAGATTTGGTATTTGTAAATATAGAATAATTCCATATGTTTGAAGAATTTTGAGAGATTCTAATTAGAAAACTATAGCTAACGACCATGACGCTAGCCGTAGATGCATCCCATTCAAACCTCAATTAGAAAGGGTGATATTAGTCTAATGTGCAGGTGCATGTTATATCTGTTAATCCGTTTTGACACACTAAAAAAAATGGCTATCTATGAAGGTAGAGACATCCGGTATGTAATATTGAATTCAAAATTATAAATTCTCTTTTTATATGGATATTGAATTCATGATTTATTTTAAAATACTTTGTATTTTTCATATAGTTTACAAATATATTGTTTATTCATTAACTTGTAAAACTTATTTCGTAGCCTTTTTATATTTTTTAAATACAGATATAGATCAAAGTCCTAATCCTTTTATCTCTTAGTAGAGATCGACGTTTTGATAAGTCTTCATCTTCCAAGGACAATGTAATTTGTACTATACTTTTGAATTTCTTAATTAATATTCCATATAATACAGATAGAATATTTCATGTTTAATAGTATTATATGTTTGTATATACTCATATTTGTGCTATATAATAGATGCAACTTTACATTATGTATTTGGAAAAGAATTAATAATTAAAAACTATATAGTAAATAGACTTGTTAGAGAATTTTTGCTTAGCGCGGATCATTACCTAAATCGGGTTGTGACAATTATACAAAAAAAAAAAAAGTAATAGAAAAGGGTTGAAGAAAACTCCCTATAAATTATGGAAAGGAACCCCTCCAAATCTTAAGTATTTTTATGTTTTTAGATGCAAATGCTTTGTACTTAATAATAAAGAAAATCTTGGCAAATTTGATCTAAAATCCTATGAAGGGATGTTTGTTGGATACTCCACCACTAGCAAGGCCTATAGGATTTATCTCAAAGAATATAGGACTATAGAAGAATCCATACATGTTACTTTTTGTGATTCTAATTCAATTTCCAGTACTGTGATAGATAATGATTCAGATTGTGAAAAAGCTGGAACAATTAAAGAAAATTCCAAGTCTACTCAAAATGAAGAATCTGTCAGACCAGTTTTGTCTCGTCAGATTGGAGGAGATATTTCCATCTTGTCTCCTGAGCCAGCAAGAGAAACTGAAACAGTGAGATCCACAGAAGCTCATCAAAGCTCAACACCAATCCGGAAGCCTAGAGAATGGAAGTCCATGAGGGGTTATCCTCATGACTTTATCATTGGTGATCCCTCTCAAGGTGTATCAACAAGATCCTCAACCAAAAGACAATCCGAACCAAGCAATTTTGCCTTCTTGTCACAAATGGAGCCCAATAATGTAAAACAAGCTCTTGAAGATCCTTCATGGGTCAAAGGAATGCTAGAAGAGCTTGCTCAATTCGACAAGAATGAGGTTTTGACACTAGTACCTCATCCGAATGGTAAGAAAGTGACGGGTACTAAGTGGGTCTTTAAAAATAAACTTGGTGAGGATAGACAAGTTGTTCGTAACAAGGCTAGATTAGTGGCCCAAGGTTACGATCAAGAAGAGGGTATAGATTTTGATGAGTCTTTTGCACCGGTAGCTAGAATGGAAGCAATTAGGTTGCTTCTTGCCTATGCTACCCATAAGGGTTTCAAAATATTTCAAATGGATGTTAAATGTGTTTTTCTTAATGGCTTTATTGATAGAGAAGTGTATGTGGCTCAACCCCCCGGTTTTGAACATAAAAATTTTTCAAATCATGTTTTTAAACTCTCAAAGGCCCTTTATGGCCTTAGGCAAGCTCCAAGAGCTTGGTATGAAAGGCTTAGTGCCTTCCTATTAGAAAATCACTTTCAAAGGGGAACCACCGACACAACTTTATTCATTAAAGCATCTAATGATGATATTCTCCTAGTTCAAGTTTATGTGGATGATATTGTATTTGGTTCGGCCAATGAGTCCTTGTGTGAAGAGTTTAGAAAACTCATGACTAGTGAGTTTGAGATGAGTTTAATGGGAGAGCTAACTTTCTTTCTTGGCCTCCAAATTAAACAAACTCCTAGTGGTACCTTTATTCACCAAGGAAAGTATGCAAAAGAACTTATCAAAAAGTTTGGCCTAGAAAGTTCCAAACCAATGGGTACACTAATGCATCCAAACACAAAACTTGAAAAGGATGATTATGGTAAAGATGTGGATGAAACAAGGTATAGAGAAATGATAGGTTCACTCATGTACCTTACCTCTTCTAGACTGGATATTGTTCAAAGTGTGGGTGTATGTTCAAGGTTTCAATCTCACCCAAAAGAATCCCATCTTTCAGCCGTTAAGCGCATCATTAGATACATCAAGGGAACTAGTGATTATGGCTTGTGGTATCCTAAATCTGATGATTTTTGTGCAGTAGGATTTTGTGATGCAGATTATGTGGGAGATAGAGTGGATAGACGGAGTACATCCAGCATGTGTTGCTTCCTTGGAAGCTCACTCAACATGTGGTCAAGCAAAAAGCAAGCCTTAGTGGCTCTATCCACAGCTGAAGCTGAATATATTTCTGCATCTGCATATTGTTCACAATTAATTTGGTTAAAAACGCAGTTGAAAGATTACAAATTAAAGATCAATAGTATACCCTTATTTTGTGATAATATGAGTGCTATTAACATCTCAAAAAATCCTATTTTGCACTCAAGAACCAAGCACATTGAAATTAAATATCATTTCATTAGAGAACATGTACAAAAGGATACTATTGATATTCAATTTGTAAAATCTGAAGACCAACTTGCTGACATTTTTACAAAACCCCTCTGTGAAGACAGATTCTGCACTTTGAGAAAAAGTTTGGGAATGATTGATTTAAGTTCTATTGATAACTTGTGAAATTTTGATTCTGCTCAGTTTTGTCTCGTAGGAAAGGAGGAGATAAAAATCAGAGTGTGTTGGAAGGACTGTGATCAAGGGGGAGACTGCACCGAAATTAATTCTTATGGACCCCACCAAATTTTCTTGACCCCACTCTGACCGTTTTGTTAGTTTCTCTCTATGAAAATCAAAATCTTTTTTTGTTGCCTCATCAAATCTTGTTGGAAGAGGATGTTGTCAAATCAAATCTTTCTCTTTATCTAATCCCTTGATTCTAGGAAACCACTTTTCAGTTTATTTCAAATAAAAGAGAAACTCCTTTGGGTAATAACCGCTCCTTAATGGTCTTAAACTCCCTCCAATTCTCTCTCCACCCCACATTTAATGCGTCCCTAACCTCCCTCCTCCCTCACTCAATTCGGTTTCTATTCAACCCCCCATCTTCCACTTCTCCATTTTCATTACCATGAAAAAGAAAATCGCCCCTAGAAAAAGTGAAAGGATTCTATTCTCTCAAAAACCGTCCACACCACAAACTCACACTCACATCCATATCTATTCTACATCCTCATCTTCTCCTTCACCACCCTCGAAACAAACTGACACCATGAGAAGGAAAATCATAGCCACGAAAACCTTTTTAAGAAAGAAGAAAGAGAAGGTTCCTGTAGAGGAAGAGGAAGAATCACACACCTCACCCATTCCATCACCACCACCATCTCCATCGAAGAAATCCACACCCGAAAGGAGTACCCAGAAAACAAAAGGGTTCGCGCTACACAATACCAAGGAACCAGCCAACCTGGAGTCCTTGGATTTCAAGAACAAATTCAGCAAACCACACTCTCACTATGATCCTGCTAGGTTCAACTCATGTGCTTCATATGGAGAGAAATGGTGCAGAAAAATTAAAATTAACAAAACAGGGATGAAATCCTTTTGAGGATTCATGATTACCCTTGTTTCAATGTCTTGTTGAGATGATACATTTGATGTTGATAATGCATGTTGATAATGCATTTGTTCTATCTTGATTGCTGCTGCTGCCTGATGTTTATCTTGGTAAAATGCTTGTTTGATTGTAATTGTGATGCATTTGTCTTACCTTGATAAAATGATTGTTGTTTTATTTATTTTTGGTAGTTCCTTTAAGTTGTGATATATGAAGTTTGATAGTTGCTATGGTTTGAGATGATCATACTTGATTAGACAAATTTTCCTTGCTATGATTAAGTTGCTCTGATTTATTCTTTGGAAAATACTTTCAAAATAACTTGAAAAGCAACTTCAGGAAACATCAATGTTTGTCTGCATCAATTGTTTTGTAAGTGATTGAGCAGAAAATCAAATTATTGATAACAAATGAGTTTTGATTATCATTCAATTCTACTCATAAATCAAGCCATTCAACATTACATAATGAATATGTTGAATAACATTGTTGCCTTAGGCTTGATCAAAATTGTTACAGGTATAAAGCTTCCCTTGGTAAAATAGCATACATTAAGGGGGAGTCATGTGACAATTAGAAAAGGGGAGAAATTCAAATATTCAAAGGGAGTATTCTATACTTTAATCTTTAATTTCTTTCCATTTCAATTTTAATAATGTTTGTCATCAAGGGGGAGATTGATGAGTTTGGAAAACTCTAAGCTAATATTTGTGATGACTAAACATTATTAATTTAATTAATTATAAAAATATTAATTCATATATGTTGATTAATTAATTTTTGCTATGCAGGTATGTTTGGGCCGAAAATAAAAGAAAAAATGGTGCAAGCCCAATTATATTGAAAACACATTCAGCATTGATACAAAAAATTTAAATTGATTCTATGGCTGAATATTTGTTGTGGTATTTGGGTCAGAATTTGTGATACAGGCCCATTTTAAATACTTGTTACTAGACCATTGAAGTTGGTCCGAAATCAAAAGGAAATTGGGCCAGATTGAATTGTGTTACTACAAGCCCAATTATAATCCTTGCTAAGTGATCCTATGCTTGGACCGAATCTAGTTGAGAAAGAAAGAAAATTATTTTGCTTCCAACGGATCCCACCTTTCACTAAGTAATGGATCTCAAATTCAATTAATTTGAATTTAACTTACATTGGGAACTATGAGAGAGAAAGTGTGATTGACATGATTGATTGCATCAAGCTACACGCTACTCAACAAAGGGAGTGGAAAATTAATTCACTTTTATTCTCTTTCTTTGTTTCATTAATTGTTCATAATTTCTCTTTGCTCTCTCTCATTTCTTTCTTCTCTATTCGGTCATTACACAGCAAACCATAGAAGCTAAAGCTAGCCACCAAAGAGAAGGTGATCCACGCTACAAGACCATCACAATGATGGCAAGAAAAAGCAAACTAAAAGTATGTTGTGGCTAAGATTCTCATTCACTTGTGGTAAGATTTTGTGAAGAGATCTTGACTTCTCCATACCAAAAAATGGTTGAAGAAGATTTCGGTCAGAGAAGAAGATCCTTGGAGGGATGGCTTATCTTTGATTCTGCTCAACCACCACAGGAGGTAGCTACAGTGGCTACGTGATGGAAGAGGCAGAGATTGGAGCAGATGAAGCTATCATCATCATGAAGCATCAAGGGCCAGGAGTTCATCTTGGAAAGCAAGGCAAGGATGAGGGGCTCGGATTAATGAAGATTAGTGACCAAGGAAGGACTAGAGGTAATTGTATGTTGGTTTTTGCATGGGTTATCTCTTCTCTCTCTCTCTGGCCGAACCGGTTCTGACTTGAAGAAGAAGAAGATTGGCTTGGTTTGTTTGGTTTTAACCTTGGAGGCTTCTCCATATAAGTAAGGGTGAA
This sequence comes from Arachis hypogaea, assembly GCF_003086295.3. Taxonomy (NCBI): domain Eukaryota; kingdom Viridiplantae; phylum Streptophyta; class Magnoliopsida; order Fabales; family Fabaceae; genus Arachis; species Arachis hypogaea. The sequence continues at coordinate 23,681,593 of NC_092048.1, read as the reverse complement.
CAGTCACGGTTTGATTCAAGGAAAAGAGTGAGCATAGAGTTCCTATAGCTCCCCAAGCTAACAGAAGTTCTTCTCCTTCAATGTTTTCTATTTTGTAATTTTTCTATTTAATTTTGTCTGTTTTTAGTCTCATGGAAAAAGACAAACAGTGAGGTTTGTAAAAAAAAGTCATAGAGCGGAAAAAGGCAGAGAGTGCAAAATTAAAAGAAAAAGCCATAGATGTCCTTAGAGGTCCTTTGTACATCTGTGTTGTGTTTCATGATTTTGTGGGAATTCCCTTTCAAGTTGGGTTAGCACTTAGCAGTTGAAAGTTTGGCTGTGACCAAGTCAAGTTCAGGATTGGGGATTAGATTCTGGACTTGTACCGGATAGGAAGGGTTGTTCCCAGGGAGAATTGGTGTTTGCAATCAAGAATGATTATAGTGAAATTCCATCATTGTTGTGATGGAGACTGGATGTAGGCTGCCTTGCACTTAGCAGCTGAACCAGGATATATCTTGGTGTAATTCTCTCTCTCTTCTACTCCATTTCTGTTTCTGCTGCCCAGGAGAAAAAACTGAAAATATCTCGTGCTGATCGACGAGACAAAAAGAAAAGTCTCGTGGTTGAGTACGAGACAAAAAAAAAATCTTGTGACTAGATACGAGACAAAAAGGCGAAAGGTCTCCAAAAGTTATTTCAAAGACCAGCAAATATTATTGAGTGAAAAAGGGGCTAAGATTCAACCCCTTCTCTTAGCCACTAAAAACATCACCTTGCTTCTTCTTCTACTTATCTTTGGAAATTTTTTTGTTTTTCATCATTCATCTTTTACTACCTCATCTTCATAATATTTTTTTAGTGTTTTTTTCTCATCTTTCGCTTAAAGCAAAATTTCATGATGGGCACCTTAAATTATGTTGTTAAACGCTCTTTTCCAATAAAAAAAAATCATTTTTGTTTAGGTTTATTTTTTTATTTTTTATGGATTCATGATATTAAGTATATATTGTTGTTTATGTAATAATAATTATTATGGTTAGATGTCTATAATTTTTTATTATTATTGTGGTAGTGTGTAGACAAATGAAGTACATTTACTAAAACACAAATTTGCGAGCATATGAGGTTGCTTATAGACATAGTTTATTAATTTAGTATTCTTCCTACTAGCTAATCGGTGTATGGTCAACTAGGTTTAGGTGACGACTTTCCCATATTGTATTATGACCAACGAAGCATTCTTCTCTATAAAAACAGCATCAACCTTCTGATATTGAGGTTAATCCTCCTCCTCCTCTTACATTAAGGTATAAGCATCATCATATATGCATATATCATAAATGTACAAACACTACACAAACAAGGAATTGTTCTCTTTTCTTGTCTCAAGGGATAAAGAGATTAGAAGAGAAGAAGATCTTCTTCGAAGCAATAAGAACTCATCATCAACATGGCGGCGGGGGAACAAGAAGAGCAAAGAAGCCTTGAAGAAACACCAACATGGGCTGTCTCAATCTGCTGTTTCTTCTTTATTTTGTTATCTTTGTCCATTGAAATTGGTTTACACAAATTGAGTGCGGTAATTAATAATAACAATAACACAGCCTAATAATTAATCTAGACTCTTCTTTTTAATTTGGAGGAAATTAATATTATGCTATACATGTCTATCTATCAAGTTATATATGTTAGGTACTATTAACTTATATACCAAAAAATTTATACATATTATACTCTCTCCGTTTTTCTCTTTTGAAAATCAAGTGTTATTTAACTATATCAATAAATAAATAAATAAATTCAGAATCTAATCCTAACCAGATTTTTGTATTCATCGTCAACCATGCTTCAGATTTTGAAGAAAAATAATCGAAGGTCTCTAGGGAAGGCTTTGGCTAAGATAAAAACAGGTTGGTCTATAATAATAATAATATATGTAGTTGCACCTTGCTTTTATTGTTATTTTTTTTTCGAAGATAAAGAATTTCTTAATTACATATTGCGCTGCACATATTATTATTATTATTATTGTTATTATTATTATTATTATTATTATTATTATTATTATTATTAAATTATTAACTCGTAATGATATAGAGATGATAAAATATGGATTCATATCGTTTCTTCTGACAATATCGCAACAAATACCGTTATCCAAAATCTGTGTGAGAGAGGCTGTGGCAAATTCTTTCCTACCATGTAGCGATCCACCATTGATGAGGAGCTTAACAGAAGAGGTAGCTTCTTGGGACTTTGGAGAAGAAAAAGGACGTTCATTAAATGCAACAGCAAACGAGGTCAACTATTGTGAATCAAAGGTGAGAGACTCAGTAAAGGAGTTTAATTACATCCAAATTCAAATATTATATTAATTATATTGCATGAAAATTTTAGTTTAAATGATATTTTAATAACTTTTATGATTTCATCCTCAGTATTTACATAGAAATTACATGACATGAATTTACTACTTTTAATTTTACTCTTATTTAAAATAAGAGTTTAGCGGAAAGCATGTGATAAATTTATTATTAGTAAAAAATTTTAAATATTTTTATTTAACGAAAAAAATAAATATATTAAAAATTTAAATTTTTTATATTTTTAATAATTTTTTTATTTATAAATTTAAGGATACTCTTAAATTAATCTCAATATATATATATATGCACACACCTACACACACAAACTGCATTTACTTTTTACTTTTTCTTGCTTACAACATGCATTGATTACTTCTTTAACTAATTAATCTCCTTTATACTATATATACGTCACATTTTTTAACAACAACAACAACAATAATAATATATAATTTTTTACTATTCGTCAATAATAGTAGAACAGAGTTTATATAGAATAATAGTGGCTTTTCTTTTTATTTTTCTTGTCCACGCATACACTTAAATAGTCTTTCTTCCTTCATTAAATTAAACAACAATGGCATTGACTTAGCTTTCGTTTACAATAAATGGCGTTGACAATTAACATTATTCATTCATATATGAATAATTGAATATGATATATGTATCATTATATATCATCATCATTATTAATTTTTTTTAATTATTATTGTTATTATATGACCCTATGATCGGTTGAGGGTTTCAGGGCATGGTTAGTCTGATCTCGAACGATGGAATCCAACAATTAAATATCTTCATCGTATTTCTGGCGGTTTTTCATATATCGTCCTGCACTCTAACAATGTGCCTTGGAATGGCGAAGGTCCGTATCATTTACCTCAAATAAAATTACATCCAATCTTTTAAAAATTACTAGTAGAATGAACAAATATTCTTGCATAACTAAATTGGAGTAGTAATTAAAGAAAAATAACTTTTTGTTCGGATATTTAACTGAAAGAATTTATAAAATTTAAGGAATTTTAACAAAAAATTCAATTAGTTAATATAAGGAATTTCAAAAATTTCACTATAATGAGAAAACTTTGATTTCTCCTTTTCTCTATCTCATTAAAAATGAATAAAAAGGAAAGTCAACTATATTTAATGAGAGAAAAAACAAACTGATGGAAATAATTTAATTACCTTACCTATGTAAAGAATTTTATAAATATATTTTCTAAGAGTGTATGTTAAGATTATTATTATAGTAAACATGTTTTAATTTTTTTAATAAATACAAAATACATTAGAAACTTAAATTTTGTACATTGAAGCACATGTTGGCTAAACCTTTTTATAAATGCAACTAATATTTTTATTTCAATCAAATGAGTTGATCTAGAAAAAAGATATTTATTTTTAAATTTAATTGATTTTTAAAAAATTAAACTCTTACAATATAATGAAATTATAAATTATTTTTAGTTGTTTAAGTAACTTATAAAATAAAGTATATTTATAATGTTTATCCTTTAATGATATTTTTAAGTCTGATATTTAAAATTCATTTTAAAAGTTGATCAACTACACATATTTTGTCAGGTTAATCGTCAAATTACCTTTAAAAGCTTCAAATTCGTCCTTAAAAATTTTATCAATTACATAAATTCTTTAAAGAATATAAATTAATCGTTTTTGTCCTTTTCGTCACTCAATTAATAATTTCCGTCAATAATTGATGATATAAAACATTAACTAACAACATACATGATATCTAGCATACCCAATTAGGCACAAATATGTTTATAAAAATTTATTAATTTAATTATTTTTTTAATTATATAAACCCTAATCCTAATATAACTTAATGACACTAAATTGATAAATTTTTATAAATATATTTATTCAAAATCTAATTGAATATATTAGGTGTCATGTATGATGTAAGTTAACGTTTTGCATTATCAATCGTTGAAGGACAAAAATAATTAATTTATAATTTTTAAAAGATTAATTTAATTGATAAAAATATTTTAAAGACAAATTTAAAGAACAAATCATCTTTAAAAGACTAATTTAACTATTAACTTATTTTATTAGTTTTGGAAATAAAATTAAATTTAACAACTCAGTCTCATTTTCTAAAATATGATCATTTGAATGAAAAAAGAAATTAAAAATAAAATATTTTCACAAACTAATCTTTTCTAAGTTATTCTCTATATTATTACATGATAGACCTAATTAATTATAGACACATTTAACTTATAAAATTAATTTTTGTTTTTAAAATAATAATAATAATAATAATAATAATAATAATAATAATAATAATAATAATAATACTTTAATTTTAACATTTTGTTTAATTATTTGTAAAAGATGAGAAGATGGAAAAGATGGGAGAATGAGACTCAAACACTTGAATACCAAATAGCTCATGGTAATCTAATTTTATTTATTGCTTTATTATACTTCTTATTCCCCTTCTCTTTTTTCCCTTTTTTTTTGGTTGTGGAAACTAATTTTTTTAAGTTTGCTATATATATAATGTCTGACTACTCTAAATTAAAGTTATATAATTATTTTAAATATATATATATATCATTAATTATTTTTAAATTATAATAATAAAACTCATAAATAATAAATATTACAAATTTTAAGATATATTATTTTATTATTTTATTAATATTGTCACTTTAAAAGATTTTTTGTTTCATCAGTATATATATTATAATGTTCCTTAGGTTTTTTAGCTAGTCAATAAATAAATTAAAATTCGTGTGTGCAGATTCCAGTAGGTTCCAATATACACGTCAAACATCGGTTGGCAAGCGTCATTTGAACTTTTGGAGTAATTATTCTCCCTTACTTTGGATGGTATGTAAATTTGAAAGGCGGCTTGTTAATTTATCAATAAAAATATAAAATTTAAAAACCGTAGTCTTTATATTTCATAAATTAAATTAAAAATATTTTTTAATAAATATAACTAATAATTATATTAATAAAATAAATTTTAAAATTTAAAGTAACTGTAATAGATGTAAATTGATGAAAAATTTAGTTATAAATAAAATTTGATATCAATAATTTAATTAAGAATAAATCTAAATAGTATGAGTACATAGGACTCCTTTAGATTTTTTTAATTTTAATAAACACAAATTAATTTTAAAATATATATTTTTAAATATTTTAAAAAAACGTCCTTAACTTTTCATTAAAGCTACCGTATAAGGATACAATTTTTATTATTTACTAAACACAATCCAAAAGACTAGCGATATTTTGGTTAAAATTTAAATTAACTATACTAAGAACAGAGAAGAGAAAGTGATTGATTACATAAAACTTGAAAACTGCAGAATTGTGAATTTTGTGAATTGAATTACATTACTCAATGTGATACACCTAGCTTAAGCTTATATACAAGGAGTTAGTTATAACTGGCAATAACTGATTCTGTTAATTCAGTTTACATGGCAAAACAGAATTGGTTGCTTGTGTGCTAAGTAACAGCTTCACTAGTTGATCTAAATCTGTGATTAACTTCATTACATTTAAATAATCTATTTTGATTGATTCATATTACTCCTGTGACTTACTTATTTTATATTAATTTATGGTGATGCTTTATCATGAATCATAAAAATACTACTTCATGATATCAACTTTCAAGCATCTACTATTTCTATTGAATAGTGATTATTGGGAAAGTCACTTTTAGGTCCAATTATTATTCACTATACTAATTAAAACCAAACCGTGCTTAATAGGTTTGTTTTTTGAGGCAATTTTATGGGTCAGTCTCAAAAGATGATTACTTCACTCTCCGAAATGGATTTATTACAGTAAGTGAATCATCTAAACCAACTTCTAATTTACTATGAATGCATGTCGTGACTCTTCAAAATTTATACCAATTTTAATGTAAATTTTATTATGAATTTGCAGGCTAATATTTCTGTAGGGGGTAATTTCAACTTCATGAAGTTTCTTTCCCGTACTTATGATCAGGATTTTGAGAAGATTGTTCGAATCAGGTAACAAACTAAGATCACACGCTATAAAAGCAGCACTGTCATTCATCTATATATTGTTACTCAGCAATATACATTTTAATTTCAGCTAGATCAGTTTTTATAATTAAGTATATTATTATTGTTAGTAGTGTATGTCAATTAATCAACTCATCATCAAGCTTTTATTTTGATGCTCTTTCAGGTCTTGGATATGGATTTTCTCCATACTTTTCATATTCTTCTCTGCTCATGGTACGATAACACAGTAATTATGTCTCCATAGTTACTTAGAAATGTGACAGACACAAAATTAGAAAATATATTCATCTTTTATTTTTTTAATCTTTTCTTTATTTCTAATATCTATGTATTTTTTTTAAAAGAAAAAACTTAATGAAACGTATTATTGTAACTAAGATAAAATACAAATACATGAATAGATGAACAGGAAATTTGTGTCTCCCATGTTCTAGATTTATAGAAGAGAAAAAAAGAATTAAATTTATATCTTGTGATAAACTATCATTGCCTCAAAGTTCAAATATATTTATGTATCTCTCTATTTTTATTAAATGTGCAGAGTTCTATAATCATTACTGGCTTCCATTTATTCCCCTTGTGGTATGGTTCGTTGTATTGAGTTACATTTTTTCCTTTTATTTCTTGTGTCATGTTTGGTTTGGTTACAGTGCGAGTTGATTATTATTTATGAAGGTTGCTATAATTGGCGGGACAAAACTGCAAGTAGTTATAACGAACATGTGCGTGGATAGTGTGAAGGAAAAGGCAGTTATCAAAGGAACTATTCTTGTGAAACCCAACGATGACTATTTCTGGTTTGGTAGACCTGAATGGCTTCTCTATTTAATTCAGTTTATCCTTCTTCAGGTACTCACAACTCTCAAACATATAAATATTCACACACATTCCTATAGTCCATGATTGCTCAGTGGACACAAGTTAAATGTATAATAGATATTTCTCTAATATTTAAACGAAGAATTAGCTAATATTGATTCAAATATAAAGCAAATATAAAAAAATATTAATCACTTAATATTTTCATAATCCTTAAATGAAACCGAAATAAAACACGTGGTGAACATGACATTTAACTACATTCATTGCAAAACAAAACTGAGAGGATCCAATCCATTTTTGTAGGCTAAGAATAGAAAACAAAAAGATTTTGGAGTTAAATAAATAAATATGCTGATGCTTATATATGAATGTGATTGATGGCAGACCTCCTTTCAACTAGCATTCTTTGCCTGGACTTGGGTAAGTATTTAATTAACTAAGATTATTGATTTACTCATCATGAAAGAGATGTTGAAATTTCTAAATGCTGATGATTTTGTTAACAAATAACAGTATGAATTCGGTCCAAGATCATGCTTTAATCGAGAAGTAGAAAGCATTGCCATACATGTTATCATGGGCGTAACTGTGCAGATCCTCTGTGGTTATGTCACTCTACCCCTTTATGCTCTTGTTACTCAGGTAACTAGACACATACAATTTCCTTAATTGCTCCAAAAATTAATCTAATTAATTGCACCAAGATTAACTCTCATAACTATATACAAATTAAATTCATATAATAAATTATGAATTCTTTTTTAAACGATAGATGGGTTCTGGCATGAGGAGTGCTGTATTCACAGAGCGCGTAACTGAAGGCCTTAAAAGTTGGCACAAAAGGGCCAAACAATCAGTTTCCAACAACAATTCAACTTCAAGCAAATACGTAGCTTCTTTACATACCAGAAAAAGTGAATCTTCAATAAAAGAGAATCTAAGCAACCGAGGTGACTCAAGAGAATCTAATGAAATCACAATGCACCCTCTTCCACTACCTTTGGCGAGTGGAAGCGGTGAAGAAGAGGAAGAGAGTACTACAGGTGAAACACAAGAGGAAGAAATATCAACTCATTCCATTTCAGAAATCAAAACTGTTGAGGAAGAAGAGAATGAGAATAATAACAACAACAACAATCAGATTATTGTAAGAGGAGGAACATTTATTGGAGAAGCCTCTTTTGGAAGTAGCTGGAAAAATATGGACAGTCCAAGAACCATTATTTCAAAAATTGGTTCCGTAACCGAAGAAGATGACAACATTAGTGACATATACCTCACTTGATTTTCTAATTAGTATTATTTATCTGGCGGAAATATTTCTGTGTAAGATAAGTTATATAGAATTATTTGATTAATGTTGTAGCTACATCACGACACAAGATTTATTTGAGTTGAGAACTTGAGGAGAAACTTGTAGAGCAAAGATAAAGATGTAAAATCTTGAACTTTGGCAGTGCTAGGAATTAGTTAAGCTAGAGTTGTTGTGGTTGGTTAGAAGAGGTCTTTACTTGTTAACACTGACTATAAATACTATCTTGTACATTCAACTGAGATCAGATTAGTTCAATTCAGATCATTTTCAATTCGTTATTCTTCTTTTTTATTGTGTTATTCTTTTTGCTCTACAAGTCAATGAGCAAGAATTCTTTTATGGCATCTAGAGTTAAGTTCCTCAAAGTTCCATGGCTTCACCAACTGATAATTCTGCTAGTTCAACAAACATGGTTGTAAACAATGTCAATTCAACCCTCAATTAGGGGAAAACAATCATAAAACATGGGAGCAACAAGCTCTTGCTGCAGTTCAAGAACAAGCATTAGAGGATCATTTGCCGAAAGATAACATTCCTACACATTTTGAAAGCTCAGAAAATCAACTTGCTGGTATTGAATCTTCTCAATACAAACAGTGGATCCAAGATGATCAAATATGATCTCGTGGCTCTTGGACTCTATGGATTTAGTCTTTAAGCCAAAAACGGTAGGCTATGCTTATAACTATCAGATATGGGACGGAGTCATATTTTGTTGAATCTACCAAATTCAAAATCAAGCAATTGAAGACCCAAATTAAACTCATCAAGAAATAAGGTCTTGTTGCATCTAAGTATATTTCAAAGATTAAAGGCATTGCAGACTCTCTAGCAGCCTTAGGAAAGCTTCTGAAGCCAGAAAAACAAGTTCATGCTATTCTTGAAGGTCTTAATCGAAGATTATCAAATGCTCATCATCACCATTAACTCAAAGCCAGAGATGTTCTCCTCTCTGTGAAGTTGAAACTATGTTGTCGACTCATGATGAAATGTTAGGAAAGTATCGAAAATCAAAGAACATGATCATGCAAGCAAACTTGAATCAAGGTTTTTTCCTTCAATCTCAAATATGCATATGGTTATTTTCATTGTTGAGTGGATGTTTGGTTGTTATGTTGGATGTCCTTTTATTCATATAATTGATTAATACAATAAGAACTCTGTTGGTTAAAATATTGCATATAATGCTCTATTTACCATTCCAAGAGTTTTGTTGGAGTCCTATGGGCACCATAAGTTTCATGAACAAATAATCCATTACCATATAAATTATTGATTTTTCTTTTTCGCATCAATGATTGAGATGCATAATGTACTATATTTTAAGCCATTTAAACTAAAGCAGATTTTCATTTTATTATGATTTCGGATGGTTCTTTCCATTTTAAAATAGATGGTTATTTTGGGTATACCATTTGTCTTTTACGTGATTTTCTGGATTCTGCTTGCACAACCTTCTCAACTTTTACGACGTGAAGGGGTGAGCAATTTAACAAAGTAAGCAATGAAGGTTCATGCATTGATCACGGATGTTTATTTTCGTACAAATGAGATGGTTATTCTTGGTGCAAGCAGAGTATCTTTTTTATTTCAACCATTTAATTAGGAGGAAGATAATAATTCTCAATTCATCCAAATTTATTATGGTAGTAAATTGATTCTATATATACATGTATAAAGATTTTAGATGTGTTTGTTAAAACCAATTGTCTCATATATATTTTACTTCGATTAAAATTAATTATATTTTTTATTTATAATGGTGAATTTTTTTTTCATAATTATACTTATTTATCTCATTCACGTTTAATGAAAAATTCAATTGTTTAGTCCTATTACTTGTCTGTAATTAAATGTGTTGGCTTTTGCAAATTGATAATCATAATAATTACTATAAAAGGATAAAAAAGATAATTATTTTTTTTTTAACTAAGACCCGGTATTCTTTTTTTAATTAGAAAAAAATATCTTGATTTTATTGAAACGTGTAGTAGTTTTATTAGGCAAACAAAAAATTAAGAGAAACTAAAATAGGTCGAATGTTCATTTTACCATGTAGGCTGATAGTTATTTCCATTCTAATTTAGATGTTTATTTGATTTGAATTGAATTTAACATAACTTTACCTGATTAGAAGACTTTGTTAAAAAATATTGTGAACATAGCGCCTATTATAAATTGAAATTTAACTAACACGCTTGATCTTATTTAAATTAGTCATTTTCGTAAAATATAAATTAATAACTTATAAAATACATATCACTAGAAATATGATTATTACACAATTTATCACTAACAGCAGGACCAAACATTTAGTAACTTTTTAGATCAACAATTATTCTTATTGTGTACAACCATGTCATTTGCTTATTTGGCATGTTCCATCATTGTTTGATATTCTTTCATCCTAGTAAGAATATCGCAGCCTCCTTTAGCAGATTTCATATTGGCCTCCTTTCCAGATTTCTCCTGAAGCTCCACTTCTCTCATTAATTTCATAAGAGATTTCATTGACGAAAACAAAGTTCTTTGTATCATTATCAATATCAAATAAAATATTAACATAAAGTAAGAAGTTTTTAATAGATTTCATCTAGCAAATTGTTATTACATTATTCTAAAGTCTTAATATTCATACATTACCATGTAATTAAACCTTTCATTTAACAATTGTAATTGCTAGCACAACTGAAATAAGTCTCAACCTATAATTCAATTAACTCACATCCTACATAATAAATCAAGCAAAAAACCTAGTACATAATAAAATCAAACATCCATTTATTAAAAGAATCCAATCATCCAGATACTTAGTAAACTAAACATCTGTATATTTCTAGCAAGTAAAGTAATATAGCATCTGTTATATCAAATGGTTTAAAAGGTGAATGGGCAAAAGTGGTTTAATAACATCTCAATCGAACATCCTTGCACACTATTTGAATTATCAATTTAACAAATGACAAGCTGAGTTGTTTCTTTTCCTTTTTTTTTTAATAAAAAAAACCCAAGTCAAATTGCGAAAGATATAGAATTAGGTTGATTTTTACGCAACTACAATAAGTTTCAATCAATCATTTAAGCAAAAAAAAACATAAAGAGAAAATCTACTCACGCAGTAGGTCCCCTGAATTCTAATGCAAGACTGTATTCAGTTTATTATTTATAATAACATGAGCAAAAAACCTTGTAATCATTCCAGCTGATAAAACTCAAAAAATTATAAGACCGAAGATGAGAAAGGATGTACACAGCAATAATTTAGCTGGTTTGAGAGTCCGACTCGGCCAACTATAAACATAACAATCCAGCAGATAAATCAGATTCACACAAAGCCAAAATATAGTACATCTAAACAGCAAAGTAATAAGTGCAATTTAACCATCCAGGTATTTATTGAATTAACCATATGTTCCATCAAACATCAACCGATTCAAAGAAGCTTTCAACATGATAACATCAAACTAGCATTCAGGATCATGAAAGTCAACCCTCCAAATGTCCCTATAGTATCTATCTTTACTTGATATAAAAACCTTATTCAAGCAAGTATAAAATCAACGATGAAAACGAACCATTCGATTACATACAGAAGTAACCAACGAATTAAATAAGTAAAGGATCTATCAAACAGACCAACCATCCACCTATTAAAGTAACCATCCAATAAGGTTAAACAAAAAATTAATATACTAAGAAGACGAGCACAGCCATTAACATTCTTGTTTGCACTGAAAAAGAAAGGGTTTTGCATCCTACGATAATACCCAAAATGCAAAAGGATTCCCTCTGCAGCCAATTAACATCATTAATAGCATAATCTTACATTTCAATTGATGTAACTTGACTTATTAGAGTTAGATGGCCTCAGAAGATAATCCTGATGTAGATAAGCTAAAAAGAAATTATTGGCATTAAAGATTTTAGTTAAATTCTACTTTCTGATATGCTTCAAAAGATTTATCACAGCTAAGACCACTTTTAAAGTGATTCTTCACTAAGCTATTGATTTAGAAGACAAAACAAGTAAAGTAATGGATTGTGACTCGAGAGAAAATAAAATTTTGATTTATCCAATATTTCCTCTAAAAGTAGTAGTTAACTTCAGGAAACTAGAATATAGAGGAATAGGAGGATGCTTTTACCTACTAAATTTCATACATCCACTTTCAAACTGTGGATGATAAGTTCACTGGAAGCTCTATAACTAATGCCTCCAAGTGACACCCAAAGCACTTCAAGAATTCACTGGATACGAAAAAAAATAAAGCATAAGGATGTAATCACCAACCGTACATGTAAATCCATCTTCTGTTTGCCATGCAAGTGATAATTTTTAGCAGGAATTTAATTGGTCGCGCAGACCTGGTCAATTAATTACAACCACAACAACCATCAAGGTAAATTATTTTCATACAATGCAACAACATGGCAGTCCCATAACGTAGTTTTTATCGCCAGAAACAGCCATCCGAATAGATAATAAATTAGTCATCCATTTCAGTAAAAATCGGTACTTACTATCTCAGATCATAACCCAGTTTGAGCATCATACATGCATTTGTTTACCTAACATAAGCAAACCAAGAAAAAGAAAAAAAAAACCATGCAACCATCAACCGATTCAAAGAAGCCTTCAACATAGTAACATCAAACTAGCATTCACGATTATCAAAATCAATCATCAAAATGTCCCTATAGTAACCATATTTACTTAAGAGGAAAACCTTGTTCAAGCAAGCATAAAATCGACTGTGAAAACCAACCATCCGATTACATACTGAAGTAACCATCCAATTAAATAAGCAAATGATCTATCATACAGACCAACCATCCAATACCCTACTAAAGTAACCATCCAATAAGGGTCAACCAAACATCGACAATGGTCAACTAGTTTACGTCACATTGTAAAGGTCCACACGGGCAGGAAAAAAATTTTCTGCTATCTAAAATAGATTACCAAACTTTTTTTACCATTCCCGCGCTAAAGTTAAATCAATTGCAACAATCTCAACCAATTTCTCATCCCACATGCTCCAAGATACTAAAACTGCACCTATTGCATTTTCACCATGTAGAATCAACCATCCCAGCAACATAATCTGTCTCTAGAACAAGATGCAACGGCAATGATGAATCATGAAACGAAGAAACTAACCCACTTGCCGTGGATGGTCGGCGACGGTCTAGTTATGTTGTTCGTGCTGGTCCCGGTGAATGGTCCACGTCAGGCGGCGACACAAGGTGCGGATCCTCAGCTGCGAACAGTGCCACAGGGATGCTTCCAATGATGGCGTTCAAGCGCGGAGTCTGGGCGATTCTGGGCGGGTCGGCGGTGACGAATGTGCAAGGTCGGGCAACAAGGCATCGGTCTGGTGGTTCAGCACCAACATTGCGATGCGGATGCTGCCAGCGATGGTGTATGGTCGTGAACAAGGGTCGCCGACGCAGTTCTATCGGAGCTGATGCGGGTCGCGAGAAAGGCGGGTGCGCGGCGGAGGGGGTGGTGACCAGCGACAGTGACGCGGCGAGGGGTTGGTAAGCAGCGACAGTGACGTTTTTTAGGGTTAGGGTAAAGGACGATCAACAATGGTAAATTGGGGGTAATTTGTTTTAGGGGTAGGAATTAGGGTAAATGGGATTCATTGTCATTTTCAATTTAATTTGGGCCATATAAACAGTCCATTGTACATATTGTATGAAAACCTCATTGTCGCTCTAGCGGGACTCAAACTACATAGATGTCAACGGAAAGGATGCCGTGTTTCTTGACGAAAACTATATGACTATATGTAGATAAGATTTTATCGTATTAGTTTTATATTTATTCTTTTGAATTTTGAATAAGGTTGTACTTTTAGTAATTATTTAGTTTTCAATAAATTTAATACAATTTTATTATGCGTACGTCTTTATGTAGCGTTTGTTTTCAAAGACTAGACTGAGATTGAAGAATTAGGACTTAGTATTGTATTTGATAGTAAAAAATTGAAATTAAAATTTTAGTCTTAGAATTTAAAATTTTAATCCCTTCAATATCTTCAGATAGTGAAAACACAAGAGACTGAAACTTTTAAGAACGAACAACTAAAATTTTAATAATATTTTTTTAAATATATTCTCATTTAATTTTTTAAATCTTAAATTTACTTTTCAATTTTTATATTTATCTTAAATTAAACATAATATTAAAACACAGCTAAAAATGCAACAAACTAAAAATCAATCCTATTTTCTTGCTCGTAGTTTGCAATTTCCCTCCCGCACTCCGATCCCTTATTTTTGTTATTTTTTATATAATAAAATAATTAATTAATAATATCTATATTTTTACACATATACTAATGATTTTTTGTATATAAATAATATTTTTTAATTTAATATTATTTTGTTGAATAATTTATTTAAATATTTTATTTTATAATTGGACAATTTATTTTATAATTAATAAATACAATAGATACTAAAAATATTTATCTATATATAATATTAACCAATATAATATAATCAATAACAAACGAATTATAACTCAAATGACATAATCTTCTTATTTTTATTTAAAAGTTTCGAATTCAAGTCTCACTCTTAATTTTACAATATATATATATATGTGTGTGTGTGTGTGTGTGTTCGGTAGGTCGGGTACCGGACAGTTCGTGGAGGTCTTGTGTGTGTGTGTGTGTACCGGACAGTTCGTGGAGGTCTTGAGTTTGAGTGCGGGATCCCGCTTGGTAGTGAGGTGTAGGAGCGAGGGTAGGAGCTGCCGACTTCCCGAGGACTTCAAGCGGAGTGGGGGGTCACCTGCAAAGACACTCTGACGCCCAAGTTAGGGGAGTGTATAGGTGATGTGTAAGCAGAGTAATGGTGACGTACCTTGGGGGAGGGGTAAGACCCTCCCCATATATACTCTGTCAGGAGTGGGCCCCGCGAGGACAGACCCACCTTTCTCGAAGCTTCCCAATACAGTTGTAGCAGTGAGCTGTAAAGGACGCGTGTCCGGGTCGGTTGTTGAGCGTCTCGTGTCCGTCCATTCGGGTCGGGTGGCCTATGGGCCGGGTTAGCCAGCATGACGTTTGGGCTGGGCCGTAACAGTGCCCCCAACGCGCCAGCAATGGCCGTGAGTGCCGTTGGTGACGCGTTATGTTCTCTCTTGTGCGTTGTCGTTTGGTCGGCCGCTCGTGAAGAGGACGTGCCTCTCGCGCGCGTGTCTGTTCATTGCTGGGAATAATCTTTCGTCGCCTCGTTCTTCGCGTCTGGCATTTAATGCTCATAATGAGCTATTTCAAAACCCTGCGTGCAAAGACTGTTTTACCCTTGCCTTTCGCGCTTCTTGAATCAGTTTCCTAATCCTTTAGTCAGTTTTATTTTTTGCATTTCGTTCCCATTTCATTTCCTTGTTCATTCCGCTTTCACCTTCTTCCTCTTCGAATTCCCTACTGTAATCCTTGCATTCCTGCGCATTCGTTCCCTCTTGCTTCCTTTCCAACCATCACCATTAACTTGGTAAGTTTTCATCCTTCACTTTTTACTTCATGCGGTTTAACTTTATGGTTTATGCCTTGGTGTGTATGTCGTTCCCCTTATTGTCTTGCATGAATGACACTAGTGTTAGGTAGACGTTATAGGGGATTACCATTTCAATACACTATTTTTTAGCCTTGTTTTAAGATTTTCTAGGATTTGCATTGGTCATGTTTGGTTGTAGTTATTGGATGAGCGAACTGTAGTCTCTGGGTTAGTTCCGACCTCCCGGTCTCTTAGACTAACTGAGTGGTGCCCCCACTGTAGGTATGGCCCCTTGTCACGTTGCACGGGCTTCCGCCTCAAACGCGGCTTACGATCGGTATGCCTGGGTGACTTCCAACGTAAAGGATTCCCCTAACCAAATGGGCGTGGAGGAGCTAACCGAGTTCCGTCAAGCCGAGTACTTGTGCGGCGGGATTGACGAGGAATCTAACTATGACATATTCGTCCCCGCCCCTCATGAACGGATATACGAACTCAACCCGGACTCCCCCCGAATTGCCGACTGGATCTGGTTCTATAAGGCAATGTTTACTCAATTGGGGGTTCGCCTTCCTTTCTCTTCTTTCCAAATGGCGCTACTTAACCGGTGTTCCGTGGCGCCGTCGCAGTTGCATCCGAACAGCTGGGCTTCCATCCACTGCTTCGAGATGGTGTGTGAATACCTAGAGCTGCCGGTGTCCGTTGATGTGTTTCTTTATCTTTTTACCCTTACGAATCCTTCCAAAGAGGGGAAGGCGAGGAAAGGGTTTATGTCCTTCCGGTCTGCCCAGGGTCAGAGGATTTTTGGCTTGTTCGAGGACTCTTACCATGGGTTCAAGGACAAGTACTTCAAGGTACGCCCAGCCAGAGGTCGCCATCCCTTCTGGTTGTCGCTAGAAGGGCAGTGCCTCATCCCGACATATTGGATTTTCGGGGCAGGGTCGAATGCCTTTATTAAGGTGACATACAAAGGGATGTCCTCCGTGGATAAAAGAATTGCCGACATGTTGTTGGCTATTTTTGGAAAAAACCACGTGAACCCTCATCTACTCATCGGTGACTGGGAAGTTACTAGAAATTATATTCGTGAGTAGCTTTAACTTGCGTTTGTTGCGTTACTATTGCTTTGATTTGTTATGCCGATTTCACGACTAACCGGTTTCACTATTTTGCTGCAGTGGGAATGTCTGCCAAAGTGACCGGTCTTGAAAATTTATTCAATACCTTTCTGGCTAGCGATAGCGACGAGGGACCGGCCAACGAGAACCAGGAGGCTTCACCCGAAAATAACGAGAGCCAGGCAGTGCCACCTCCCAATGCTGCCGAGGTGTCGGCCCAAAATGCTGATGGAGCGCGTGTTTCTCCCATCCATGACGAGGCCGTCGGTACTGGCGATGACTCGACCTCCAATCCACAATTCGAGGAGGATGATGTGAAGGTTATCAGCAACCCAAAGAGGAAGAGGTCGTCCTCCAGTCCTGAAAGAGCCCTCATTGTGATGGAGATGAACTTCGATGCCGGGAACTTTATAGACTCCCAGTTGCTTCCCGGCACGGAGGAATATTTCCACGGCTCTGACCTCCCTGGGCAGGCGAGGTGGATGTACCGTTCTCTCCTTCGCGGCGCCGCCATAGCAAGGAAGGCCAAGTTTGAGCTGTCGGGAATGCAGTCAGTGCAGAGGAAGCTCGAATCCTCTGTTAAGGCCAACAACCAATTTAAGGTGGAAGTTGAAACACTTCGGGAGTAGCTGTCCAAAGCAAATGAGAAGCTCAAAGCTGCCGAGGAGAAGGCCACGGTGGCTGAGAAAAAATTGAAGACTTCTGATGCAGCCGTTTCCCGGTTAACCGAGCGAGAGCTTACTTTGGAGGGTCAGCTCAACACCGCGCAAGATCGGGTGGCTACGCTGGAGAAGGAGCGCGACGAGGCTCTCTCTTCGGCTAAGGCTGCTCAGACTGAGGCTAATGAATTTCAAAGGAAGTACAAAGAGGTCGTGAAGCAGGGGAAAAGCGCCACACTGATGACCGAAGAGGCTCTTAAGGCCCAAGTGAAGATCGTGGCTCCTGACTTCGACACATCGGCAATTGGGGTCTTCAAGACCATTCGGGACGGCAAAATTGTCGATATGCCGAAGAAGTGATTTCTGTAATCTTATGAATTTTGTAATTTTCGTAGACCTTGTCGCATAGTTCGGTGAACTTTGTTGTTGTGCATGTTGGATATAACTTTAAACTACTTTAGTAGTCGCCTGGTCAGCTTATGATTAGTGTTCTTCCCCTCTTACTCGGTAATGCTTTTTGTTCTATCTTGTTGCCGTTTTGTTGGTATTGGCTTGTCACTTGTGTTTGTTTACCATTGCATTGGTAATTTGACGGAGCCGAGTCATGGCTTTATTGTTGCCATGGCTGCTTGTTATGGCATTAATTTGGTTGGTTCCCGGGGTGATCAGTCCCGGACTACCGTATCGTCGTCTCATTTACCATGTATCGTGAGAAATTTGTTGACATGGGATGTGTAAAAGGGAAAAAGTAAATTTAATCACAAGTGAATATTAATCGGCAGTTAATTAGATCTATGACAATAATAAGCATTCAACAAGAGTAATTTATTTAACCATAAAGCGACTTGGGTCTTACTGAGCCTCGCAGGTCGCCTACTCAGCGTATCTGGTCTAAGAATAAAACCTTCTTAGGTTACTTGCTTTCCATGTTCTAGGGACTTCCTTTTCGTCAAGTCTTTCCAGCTTGTAGGCACCCCTGCCGATTACTTCCTTTACCCTGTACGGGCCTTCCCAGTTTGCTGCTAGCTTGCCTTCTCTGTGAGTCGGTAATCCGATGTCGTTCTGCCGCAGGACCAGGTCATTTGGTTCGAACACTCTCTTGAGTACTTTGGCATTGTAGCGCAGAGCCATCCTTTGTTTCAGTACTGCTTCTGACAAATGGGCCATCTCTCTAGCCTCGTCAAATAGGTCTTTTTCCACAGCTTCTTCAACTCCTCCCAAGAGTAACCGTGGGCTCGGCTCACCGACCTCCACGGGTATTATGGCATCCACACCGTATGTTAGGCGAAATGGGGTCTCTCCAGTAGACGACTGCTGGGTTGTGCGGTAGGACCAGAAGACTGAGGCGAGCTCGTCAGCCCATGATCCCTTCCTTTTATCAAGCCGTTTTTTGAGGCCTAGCAAGATGACCTAATTCGCGGCCTCGGCTTGGCCGTTCGTCTGGGGGTGTTCCACGGATGAGAACTTTTGCTTTATGCCCAAATCGGCGAGGAACTCTCCAAACTTCCTATCAGTGAACTACGTCCTGTTATCGGAGATAACGACCCCGGGGATGCCGAATCGAGTTACTACTTGTCTCCACATGAACTTCCGACAATTTGATGAGGATATGCTGGCCAGTGGTTCGGCCTCTATCCACTTGGTGTAATAGTCGATAGCAACTATCAGGTACTTGACTTGCCCCGGACCGACTGGGAAGGGTCTGAGGAGGTCGATTCCCCAGTGTGAGAAAGGTCGGGAAGACGTCAATAGACTTAGCTCGGTTGCTAGTGCTTTGTGGAAGTTGGCGTTCTCCTGGCACTTGATGCATCTTCTTACGAATTCTTTAGCATCCTTCATCATCGCCAGCCAGTAGTAGCCAGCTCTGATGAGCTTTCTCGCCAGGGCTTTTCCCCCGATATAGTGACCGCAGCATCCCTTATGGACCTCTCTGAGCACATAGTCCGTTTGATCGGGACGCAAGCATTTCAATAAGGGTTGGATGAGTCCTTTCTTAAACAGCTGGCCTTGTATGATTTCATACTTGGCCGCCTCCCTTCTCAACGCCTTGGCCGACTTCTCGTCTTCAGGGAGCTTACCGCTTTCCAAGAAGTCGGTGATCGGGTCCATCCAAGAGGGATCTACCTTTGTTAGATGGAGGGTGACTGTTGGTTCTTTTATTAAGCCCTGGATGAGAGACCGATTTCCCGCTCCTGGCTTTGTGCTTGCCAGCTTTGACAGGAGATCTGCTCGCGTGTTCCTCTCTCTCGGGACGTGCTGCACCAAGACTTCTTTGAATTGCCTGGTTAACTCCCTGACCTTCTCCAGATATTTCTGCAGCAGCAAGTCTCTGGCTTGGTATGTCCCATTGATCTGCGAGGTCACGACCTGTGAGTCACTACATATTTCTAATCTCGTGGCTCCGACTTTCCTGGCCAGGACCAATCCCCCCCAAAATGGCCTCGTACTCTGCTTGATTGTTTGATACTGGGAATTCGAACTTAATCGACTGCTCATATACGACTCCCGTCGGGCTTTCCAAGATTATCCCGGCACACCCGAATGTCTGGTTGGAAGCTCCGTCCACGTGGAGCTTCCACCGTGTACTGGGTGTCTCGGTTGGGTCCCTTGTGACTTCTACCAAGAAGTCGACCATGGCTTGAGGTTTAATCGCCTGCCTGGGTTCATATCGTAGGTCATATTGGGACAGCTCAACAGCCCAAGTCATCATTCTTCCCGCTAGGTCGGGTTTCTGGAGTACCTGGCGAATTCCCTGGTCCGTCCTCACGATCACTTGATGGCCTTGGAAGTACTGTCGCAGTCTACGGGAAGTGGTCAAGAGGGCGAGCACTAGCTTCTCTAGTTTGCTGTATCTTAACTCTGCTCCCTGCAGCGCTCTTCTCACAAAATAAATTGGTTGTTGGATTTTTCCTTCCTCCCGCACCAAGACCGCTGCCATCGCTTCATCCGTTATGGACAAGTATAGGTATAGCGGCTCGCCACACTTGGGCTTCCCGAGAACAGGTGGTGTCGCAAGTATCTTCTTGAAATGCTCAAATGCTTCCTCACACGCCAGGATCCATTCAAACGCTATCCCCTTCTTCATCAAGTTGAAGAATGGTAGTGCCTTAGCAGCCGACGCCCCGAGGAATCGGGATAGCGCGGTGAGCCTTCCTGCCAACCTTTGAACGTCTTTGATGCACTCTGGGCTCTTCATCTGGAGTATTGCTTCGCACTTTTTCGGGTTGGCCTCCACCCCTCTTTGGGTTATCATAAACCCCAAGAATTTTCTTGCTTCCATGGCAAAAGCACACTTAAGAGGGTTGAGCCTCATGCCATGTTGTCGGAGGGAAGCAAATACATTTTCCAGATCGCTTATGAGGTCTTCAGGCCGGGTGGTCTTTACCAGGATATCATCTACGTATACTTCTACTGTTTTGCCTATAAGGTCGCTGAATATCTTGTTCATCAACCTTTGGTAGGAGGCCCCTGCGTTCTTCAGCCCAAACGGTATTACCTTGTAGCAATATATTCTCCTTGGCGTTATGAATGCCGTCTTTTCCTCGTCTGGCCGGTGCATCGGTATCTGATTGTAGCCGGAATAAGCATCCATGAAGCTCAGATACCGATATCCCGCCGCCGCGTCAACGAGCGCATCTATGTTGGGAAGGGGGTAGGAATCTTTGGGACATGCTTTGTTAAGATCGGAGTAATCCACGCACATTCTCCATTTTCCGTTGTGCTTTCTAACCAGGACTACGTTCGACATCCAGGTCGAATAGTCGAGTTCCCGTATGAATCCTGCTTCAAGAAGGCTGGCCGTCTACCTGGCCACCTCCTCTGCCCTTTCTTGTGACATTTTTCTTCTCCTCTGAGCTACTGACTTAGCTTCCGCCTTTACAGCTAGGTGATGAGACATGAGCTGGGGGTCTATCCCCGGCATGTCAGCTAGCGTCCAGGCAAAGAGGTCGCCGTTAGCCCTAATCATTTCCAATAGAGGTTCTTTCAAATTGTGTGGGAGGTTTCTGTTCACGAAGGTGAACTTCTCCTCAGAGTCGCCAACCCTGAACTTTTCCAAGTTTTCCTCCGGCTCGGGTCTAGGCTTGTTGTCAACCCCAGCGTCCAGGTCGGCGAGGAATACTCCCGATGCCACTTTGGATTTTTTTCTTAAGGAGAGACTGGCATTGTCGCAGGCGACTGCCGTTTCCAAGTCTCCCTTTATGGATCCCACAGATCCGTCATCAGCAATGAACTTCATTATCAACATCTTCGTACTGATCACTGCTCCGAGATCGTTGATAGTCTTTCTTCCGAGGATGATGTTGTAGGCCGTGGAGTCTCGTAGAACCACGAACTCCGCCATTACCAACCTTCTCCCCTGTCATAGTCCTATGGATAGCAGTAGGGAGATTATCCCATCAGGCTTGATAAAGTGGTCGCCCAAACCTACTACACCGTGCTGGTGAGTCTTTAAATCGGCATCTCGGAGATCCAAAGTATCGAACACGTTGCGGAACATGATATTTGAGTCGGCGCCGGTGTCTACGAGGATCCGTTTGATCAGGCCGGTTCCCACTCTGGCCGTGATGACCATCGGAGGATTTTCCGCGATCTCATCGAACCATTGGTCCTCTGGACCGAATGATATGGACGGAATCCTCTTGGAGTTTGGCGCGGGGTTAGATGATGAGACCGCTAGGACTTTGGCGTCCTTCTTGTGCGCCGACTTTGACCTTAGAGCCACGTCTCTTCCGATTACCACGTTTACTATGGTAAGGCCGTGCTCCTGGTCCTCGGGTTCTTGTCGCTGCTTTACTGTGCGGCTCTTATCCTCTCAATCTCAGTCCCGATCTCATCTTCTCGGCTCCCTGATGAGATGGAAGAATTCGGCTAGTTTTCCATCCCGGATCGCTTGTTCCAGCGCATCCTTTCGGTCAAAACAATCATGTGTTTTGTGCCCATAGCCCTTGTGATAATCACAATAGAGGTTCTTGTTTCCTCCGGTTCTGTCCTTTAGAGGTCGGGGCTTCGACAGAATCTCCTTCTCGGCTATCTGCTGATAAACTTCTACAATGGGGACTGTGAGGGGGGGTATAGTTGGTGAACTTTCCCACTCGGGGAAACGACTTGAATGTCTTGGCCGGCACTCCGTCTTTGGCGTGCTCCTTCAGCCTCTCCCCGCTACCGTGCTGCCGCTTGTTGGCTGCCACCACTTGACTAACTTCTTCATCGTTAATATATTCCCGAGCTACGTTCTGGATTTTCTGCATCGTCCACACCGGCTTGGTGGTAAGATGCTTCCTAAAATCCTCGTTCAGAAGTCCATTCGTCAAACATAAGCTGGCCACCGAGTCGGTTAGGCTGTCAATTTCTAAACACTCATCGTTGAACCTATCCAAGTATTTTCTGGTCGGCTCGCTGGATCTTTGTGTCACCCTGAGTAGGTTAATCGGGTGCTTTGCCTTTGCAATGCGGGTAGTGAACTGGGCCAAGAAAGCACGGCTGATGTCTGAAAACTTGACAACAGAACCTTGCTGGAGGTTATTGAACCACCGAATTGCAGGTCCTGCTAGGGTGACCGGAAAGGCGCGGCATATCACCTCGTCGCCTACTCCTTCCAAGTTCATCCGGGCCTCGAAGGCCGTCAGGTGTTCTTGTGGGTCTTGGGTCCCATCATACCTCATGTCCGTTGGCTTATCAAAGTGTTTTGGTAGCCGGACCTCGAGGATCGAATGATGGAAGGGGGTTGCACCCATGATCACAGGACGTCGCATTCTCTTCGGTCTTTCAGCGCCGTCCTCACGACTTCTCTCGGGGGTTGGTCTCCTCACAGGTCGGGTGTAGATTACGGGGTCGCGCCGTCTTCTTGGCACTTCCTGGTTCTCCTCCTGGAGACTATCCGATCCAGATCGCGGGCTTGGTGTACGCCTAGAACGACTTCTCTGGGGAGTTCTCCCTCGGGAGAACGCGAATAGTTTGGTTCGGTAGTCTGTTGACGACATCCCTAGTCTGTCAGCTGGTGTTCCAGGTTCTGTACCCTATGTCGCAGTTCTTGCATTATTCTGGCACTATCGCTACCTGCTCCCCCAAAGGGGCGTCTCTCTTAGGATCGTGAGGGTGGCTCGGGTTGTCGCAGAGGAGACCTTGTACGCTCGCGGGAGGAAGCCACCGAGGCTGCCCCCCTGGATTCGGCTCCACTGACAAGCTCTACAGGACCCATCAGGAAGTCCATTTGGGCGGATCTCCCACAGACGGCGCCAATGTTCGGAAGGCCGGGTACCTGACGGTTCGTGGAGGTCTTGAGTTTGAGTGCGGGATCCCGCCTGGTAGTGAGGTGTAGGAGCGAGGGTAGGAGCGGCCGACTTCCCGAGGAGTGGGGGGTCACCTGCAAAGACACTCCGACGCCCAAGTTAGGGGAGTGTATAGGTGATGTGTAAGCAGAGTAATGGTGATGTACCTTGGGGGAGAGGTAAGACCCTCCCCATATATACTCTGTCAAGAGTGGTCCCCGCGAGGGCAGACCCACCTTCCTCGAAGCTTCTCAATATAGTTGTAGCAGTGAGCTGTAAAGGACGCGTGTCCGGGTCGGTTGTTGAGCGTCTCATGTCCGCCCGTTCAGGTCGGGTGGTCTATGGGCTGAATCGGCCAGCATGACGTTTGGGTTGGGTCGTAACAATATAATATAACGAATAATTAATATTAATAAAAAACTAATTAACTATTATCGTTGACTGATGAGAGATTCGTCGAATTAATTAAATTTTTTATTTTTAAATTTTGAAAACACATTTTATCGATAGTTTGCTAATAATAATCCATTTTACCGATAATTTTTGGACGTAAAAATTATTCAAATTACCAATGGAATTTTGAGGCCAAAATTTTAATATATGAATATTTTTAATGTAAAATACAACAAATATTATTTTAATTGAAAAAATACAAAATGTCAATGACGTTTTGTACATGATTATAGTAGTATTTAACACACAGTTTGATTCATTATGGAGAATTTTATCCTTAATAATACAATATTAAAAAAGAAAAAGTTCGAATTTTGACCTACAATTTTTTATTGCCGATACTTTACCAATCTAAGTAGTGTTTGATATATTTTTTTACAAATGAGAACAATTAGGGAACCAAAAGCATATCAGCTAAAAATCAGCCAAAATGTGTTTGGGTTCCATGAAAAATCGGGTTTTGGTTTGTGTTTCGTGATCTCAGGAGCGGTTTTCAAACATATTATTCAAAAAGTGATTTTAATTAAACGGTTTTGTTTACTTTTTGGCTGGTCACATTTTGGTTCCATATACTTTTCCTTTACAAATATAATTTAAAAAGAAATTTATTTTAATTACTAAAAATTAATTACGTCATTTGATTTGTTTTCTGAAAAATTTTTTTAGTTGACTGAACTTTTTTTAAAAAGCTTAAAAAATAGATGTAAGATAGAATTTGTCCAATCTTTTAGATGTATTGTTTAAAAAAAGTATTTATTAAATAAAAAAATTATTTTCTAATATAAATTTTTTTTTTATAAAAAATCTTATTTTTATTATTATTACCAAAATTAACACGTTTTCAAAAGTTTTTTTTCGCTTTAAGATGTTAGATTATTTTTGGATAAAAATTTATATACAATTATTTTAAATAAAATTAATACTTAAAAATTATTAAAGAATAATTTAATTTAATTAAATATTAAAATTATCTAACCATGTCTAACTAGTTTGCACCTTACTTTTGACCTTTAAATATTTATATACACGTTAATGTAATTTTTCCGGACGTGGTGGCGAATTACGGACGAAGAAGGAAGCTTCCTCAACCACAGTTTCTGCGCCTGCCGCTGTTGATTTAAAGTGCAAGGCCCATCGCATCAACGCTCAACCACGGCGCTTACGTCATCCTCGATTGATTTCTGAGCTACGTGGCGCTTCCTGTGCAGGTTGGCGACAATACAATGACGTCATGTTATGGTAAGAGAATTATCCGTGCCATATGGTGGGCCCCAGTCACACCCTTACGTCATGCCACGCGGCTCCCGTGCGCGTCATCCCTTTTCATTCATTAACGTGTGTCTCGCGGCGCTCTTGGTTTTCATGCTTCCTCATGAGTTTAGTTTTGTTTTATTTTTATGAAAATATATTTAATAGCACATTATGTCAGAAAAACATTTATTCTTTCTGCAGATATAATTATATAAAGATAGTATTTTCATATAACTTCAATTGTTTTGTTTAATTTTTACCTCCCTCCTCAAACATCTTTCAAAAGTAATTTCTAATTTTATTGTTTTAACGTAAAACTTATATTTGTTCTAGAAATTATTTTTAATATGAAAATAAAAATTATATTTTAGTTAAATATTGATATTTAAAATGTATTATAGAAAATATAATCAACATATATTCTGTATATTAGTTAAAATATTGATACATTTTTAATACATACTCTGTGTATTATCAAAATGATAATACGTATCTAATACGTATTTGTATATTATTAAAATATTAATACGTGTTTAATATATATTTTGTGTGTTACAACACGCAAAATATATATTAACTTTTAATCTGTAAAATTTATCCACATGTAATTATATTAAATAATTTTATTTTCAACAAAAATATTAATAATTTTTTTAATAAAAAAAATTAGCCTATTTATCCAGTTACTCTTGTTTAAACATCTAATTAGATCATTTCTTTTTACAATTACGTGCAGATAAAAGCTAACAATATAATAAGATTTCTAAAGATAATCCTTAATTTTACCTCTAAAAATTAACGTCAAATTTAATTTAATCTTTAAAATTCTAATAGACTTAAATTAAACTCTAAAATGTATAATCGTAATTCGTATTACTTCTTGAATTAGTTTTTGTTAATTACATATTAATTTAGTACATTAATTTATTATAATTTAAATTATTCATTTAAATTTTATGTGATTGAAATTTATTAAAATTTTTAGAAATTTGACTGCAGTTTCTAAAATTCCAAATTTTTTAAATTAAATTTATTGTTGTCGTTTTTGTGAAAATATTATAAAGTTAATCAAGTTTATAAAAAATTTAGTACATCTTATTCATAAAAAACTTAAATGAAAAGTCCAAATTTTGATAAATTACGTACAAAATTAACACGTAATTCATAAAAACTAATTCATTGTTAACGTAAGTTATTATTGTAAATTTTAAAATTTAAATTGAATTATTTATAATTTTATAAATCAATTTGGATTCAATCTCAAATTTTAAAAGGCAAATTGAATATTAACTCAACTTTCATATCCTATCTATTTTCCATTTGGGGTACAACATCTTTTTTCTTGTTTGTAAAGGAGAAAGAATAATTATTCAATATTAAAAATAATTTTGTTAAAAAATTAATTTTTGTTTACCTAATAACTATTTGTAATAGATGAACAAAAATTTAAAAATTAATAATAATAAATAAAAATTATATTATTAACCGAAAAAATTAATTCACTAAAATAAAAATTATAAATATATCATAAAAAATATTAAAATTATCAAAATTTATTATTTTTAATTATTATTTAATTACTAATTTAATTTTTTTAATTTAAATTTTTTAGTCTAATAATTTAATAATATATTTTATTTTATATTTTTAAATATTAATAATTAAAAATAATAAATTATAATATTCTTACAATATTTCTCTAAGTTCACAACTCATTAATCCAAGAAGGATAGGGATATGCAATTGCCGTCCCGTGAATAATTAAAACGTACGTAATAAAATAAACAAAGGAGGAAGTGACACAAATCCAATCAAATGCTAATACTACCAAAAAATAAAAATAAATAAAAATATCACCTTTAATCTTTGGAACCTTAGAAAAGAAAAATATATGCTTATATTGGCGTTGACGTTATCATCATCATCATTGTAAGTGAAATAAATAATATCACCCACTCACCACCCCACCTCTTCAATTCAATACCCCCATATTTTATATATAAGCCATGGCTCCCCTAAGATTCAGCCACCACACATTAATAATTTGATCATATTCATTATAATAACCTCAACACCATGCAACAAGCAATACCTTACAGGTCATGGCGAATTGATCCACACACCCACACCACCACCACACACTTCACAACCCCACCGCCACACTCAGAAAGCAGGGATAACAACAACAAGAAGAAGAAGAGTAAAATGGTGGAGAGAATAGTGTTAGAGAACGCGGTTATAGTGTTTGGGAGGAGAGGGTGCTGCATGAGCCATGTGGTGAAGCGGTTACTTCTTGGACTTGGTGTCAACCCTGTGGTTCATGAGGTGGAAGAGAACGATGAAGAAGGCGTTGATGGAGAATTGCAAGCAGCGGTTATTGCTGCCAACAACAAGAACAATGAAGATTATTCTGATGAAGGGTATTTTAGGAATAGCAGTAATAATAATAATAATAATAAGGTGCAGTTTCCAGCAGTGTTTATAGGTGGAAAGTTTTTTGGAGGATTGGATCGAATTATGGCTACTCATATTTCTGGTGAATTGGTTCCCATTCTCAAACAAGCTGGGGCTCTATGGCTGTAATTAACTCATATATATACCATGGTTTAATTTCCTTTGATTAATAAATTATGATCATTTTTCTTCTTTTCTCTTTTCGTTTTATTTTGTCATAATATGTATTGATAATGGTAAGTGAAAGCTAACATACTTATTTTGATTTCATGATGATTTCAGTCTTTTGGACATTTGGTATATTTAATTATTTTTTGTAAAGTTGAACCTGGTACATAGCAATAACACTACCGCCTAATAATGGTTTTCTGATTGAGTTTTTGTTAATTCATAGATTAATATCATTGAAAATTTTCTCACTTAAATTTTCTTTCATGAATTCCTTTTTTTTAGTTTAAATTTAATTAGTAATCAATATAGTGTTTTAATAAGTGACGAATGAAAGTTGAAGAAATATGTTCAAATGTATTAGAAAAGGAATGTTACAGCTTACAATGCTGTTAAAGTGAAGCTATTCATCGCATGTGCAAATTATAAATTGTAAAACAAATAGAGTTATAAATATGACTCTATTTAATAAATGGTACTCCAATGAAACATTTTAAATGAAAATAGGTCCTAAACTGGGTTTTTTTTTTTCCTCCATTTTTGCAGAACAAATAAATTCCTTTTATTTTCGGATCTGTATACAATTCAATTTCATCTTCTTTGAACCACCATATATGATCCATCGAGTCTTAAAGAGTATATTCAGACTCTGTTAGAAGTTAGTACTTTTTGTTAGTTGCCAACAGCTGAGCACTCATAAAGTCTATTTTCCATAAAGTTCAAATTAATTAAAATGATGACTTAACGTAGTTTTTACTTTCTACCATCTTGTTGGATGACTGTTCAATGCTCAATAAATAAAAACGCAAATTGTCGAAAAGAGAAAAGAAAAAAAAAAAAAAAAAAAAACCTGATCATAGTTAAATCAAGAGTGTGCCATACTAGAGATGTTCACGGGTCAGGTTGGTTCAAGTTTGGGTGAAATGAGAACCAAACCAATTGAATTGTAATTGGTTTGTATTGGTTTGATTTGGTTTTACATTTTTTTTGTGGGTGTATCTAAATCAAACCAAACCAATTAAAAATAAGTTGGTTCAATTCAAATAATTAGATATTGATAAAACAGAAATTCAAAAAAAAGAATTGAAAAATCAAAAATTTTATTTTAAAAATTCTATAAATATAATAAACATGTAAAATCAATAAACAAGTCAACAATATTCTAACAATATCAAAATACTCATAACAATCTGCAATTATAGCTAAATACTAAAGTCATTATCATAATGAAAAGTCTAAACACATTAAAATCCAAACTAAGGAACGACGGCGATGCTGTTGGAGAGAAGACGAGGCTACCAGAGAAGATGACGCTGAAGACCAAACACTAGATAGATACTCTTAAAGTGTTGCGCTTGTGAGAATATAGTGCGAATAAATTTGTGATGTTATAATGTCTAGCGTTGAAGGCTGTCCGATTCGTCTAAAAAAAAAAAAAAAAAAACATAAGAATCAAGACTTAGCAACACTATAGCTCATCATAATTCGCCAATTCCTTTTCCTAGTTCTTGTATTATTTTTTCTTCATTTAAGAGTTCCATACGCAGTAGTTATTGATTTCAATGTAGTCCCTACAAAATGCTTGATCAAAGCCCAAAGGGCCAGTTTTGCAGGACCAAAATTCCATTCTGAAAGGGTCCGTCTAACCCAAAAAATGAAAGAAAAAAGACGGTCTGAAAGGTTAGGAGTAAGTAAAAAGGATCATTTTTCATTCACCATGGATAATCAAAGTGTACCAAACCATGAATCAAAATCATCTGTTACTTTAGACTTGCTTTCAGAATGTGAAGATTGTCCACTCTGGAGAACAGACTTTTCTTCCCGTGGCCTTACTAAAACATTTGGATTTGTCAAAGTAGATGTTTCCTCTAGCAAGTCATCAAGTACATCATCTAAACTCGCACTACTTGATGCAGTTTTTGGAGCAACTGACTCTCTTTTTGAAATACCAGGAGGATCCACCTTAAAGGCCCCCAATGAAACAGATGGGGTATTAGGTTTATAACCTTGGGAATCTAGAATCTTGGTTTCGCTAAGCGAATCTAGAAGCATGTCGAGTTCCTTTTCTGCATCAGCTGCCTCAAATGTTGAGTGCTTGCGTCTTGTATCTTCAGCAGGAAGTAAATTAGCTTCCACACTTGGAAAAGATGCTTTACTTTCATGAGAACTATCAACTTGTTGAAATTGAATATCGATGTGGTTCACAGAAAGTGGAAAGTCAGCGGAAAAAGTACATGCAGCATGGCTGCTGCCAGAGGGAGTAGATGATGTAAACTGATCTATAGCTAAAACATCCGAATTTACTTCTTTGGACATAAGATTGCCTAGTTCACTGTCCTCTGTATTTTCCAGTTTATAATTTTCTTCATTGCTTCCTTCTGCCAACCCTTCCATGCTCTGTAAAATAAACCACGTTAATGCAGCATAGTGGAATTTGCAGACTGCTATAATGTAAGATTTCAACATTAACTTGTCTCAACTTATTCAAATGTAGAACAAAGATACTTGGACCTATTAAAAGTAAAATCCCATGTAAATAATGAAAAGTTATTTAAAATTCTGCAAAGATATAGTCAGCAACAAATAGAGAGTGAACATACCAGTTCAGTTGGTAACAGGTCAGGCTCAATGAATAATCTCTTTGACAATTCAACTTTTGCAAGATTTTCAGCTAGAGCATGCAAGTTCAGTGAAATAAATGATGCCTACATGAAATCCCAATTCATGGTAAGTAAAGCAACACTATGATTGGTGGACCGCATATATGCCAAATATTCAACTATAGATTGTGGAATGTTTCATGGGCAAAACTTGATAAGAATAGCATAATTACAATTCCCCCGATAATAATAATTTGCAGAATAAATATTAGTTGACAAAGCACTAAAAAGTGTGACAAAACTTTCAAGTTGAACAAGCACAACCAATAAAACCCAAATAAATTGCTCTATATTGTGGCACTGTAGAAGCTAAAAACACTAGTTCTAATGATAATAAGTATCTTATAACAACTTTAGCCTGAATCATATGATATAACAACAATATAGGAAGTAACTACAAAATTCACCATGGTAATTTCAGAGATGCTAATTCATCAACGACGTAATCACAAGTTCAAACAAACAATGATATTTAAAATTATGGATGCAAGTACCAAAAGAATAACATAAAATAAAGAAATATAACAAAACTTTTTCAACCAGTAAGGTAAAACCTTTGTCATAAGCTTAGTTCACTCAACTCTCTCAACCGCATGTGTTATTACGAAGTTCGCTAGGATGGCTGAGTTAAAACTAAAACCAACCTACTTTGCTATTGAAGCCACAAATATCAAGAACATATCACAATACAAGATTTTATACATCAATTAAGTATATCTGTCTCTATTTTTCTCAAAGCGGGAGGATGAGCACAAAAGCCAGCACTATAAAGTTCTTCCAATACTTTATTGTAAAAAAATAAAATATAAAAACACCAAGCATTCATCAAGTTTTAAGCATTTAGAAGGTAAGGTGTATGCAGCTGCCTTTATATATTCTTGAATAAAAAATATGATCATAACCATCTCCTCAACAGCAAGAAAAATATTATTCAATATGTGCAATATACTGATCTTATAATCTCATTAACATCAAAACAAGTAAAGTGACCAAATAAATTACCTCCTGATATGCACCTGGTTTTTCCTCTACCACAAAGTTATCATCTCCAATCCACGAGACAAATCCCTCTCCCCTAACCGCAAGCATAGACCCTAATCCCACATTGAACTCACCTGAAAAATAAATAAATAATCATAAAAGAAATACAACATTTAGATTAATTCAACAACAAAACAATATCAATCTCACTCGAAGTCTCAATGTTGAAAACACTTTCGAGCAACAAATCCAAAATTTTGTACCAGGAAGTGTCCTCCAACAAAGGCAAACACCCTCCAAGCTTGCATTAAAACATCAATGGATACAAAAATTCCAGAAGGTTTAACAGTTCAATAGCATTAAATAGGCTAGAAAAGCTTAAAATTAAATAAATAAAATTGAGCCTTGAAAAGTGCAGGGCACAAAGCAAAACGCTTAATTAATCTACAAAAAATTGTTACAATCTCAGTCGAATTCTCAATGCCTCAAAAGCTTTATCTTCCAAAGCAGAAAAAGATCGTACCAGGAAGAGTATCATCCAGAGAAGGCAAACCCTCCAAGCTTGCATCTGCTTGAGACCGAGCCTCATCAACAAGGTGCCTAAAATCTGCACCTTTACTTTTCGGTAAAACAGCACCATCGTTGGGTGCTTTGGTCGCACCTTCAGCAATCACAGAATCGATTTCTTCATCTTCATCGTAGTATCGATCCCAATTGTTCGGGAGTGCAGAAGAAGCACGAGAGCTAGAATTGCGATTCACAGTGGTTCCTTTCTGGTTCAGTTGCTTCTTTCCAGATCCAATGATGTCGTTTGAGACATCAGAAGATGAAGACGGAGATGATTGTGATGCTGTTGGGGTTTTGTGCTTATGGTGAGGCTTTTTGGTATGGTGTTGTGTGTGAGCTCGCTTTGATTTTGCTAACGACTTCACATCCATTTTTGAACTTGAAAAACAGTAATTAACTACTAATACGATTCATCATTGGGTTTTATGTGAAAGATTTTCGATTATTGGGAATAAAGTGGGATTGATTTGGTAGATTAGGGTTTAGAGATGGCTTGAATATTGGAGCGCAAGTTCTAGTTCCGGACTCCAGATCCACTGTTACATTCCAAGTAAAGTTTTTAACTTTAGAATTTCTAAAAATTAAGTACTAATCAAGCTCAATTGCTTGACAATCAAGATAAGCACTCCAAGAGAGGAATTCTTGTGATATAAGAAACAAAAAAATGAATTCAAAGACTTAGAATTGAGAACATAATTAGTGAGAATCAATACACACTGATCATATTATTTTGAACTAAAAACTGAATCACACTTCCAAATACAAGGTCTGCACTATATATATGGAAGTTATTGACCTGAAGCAGAATAACTAACTAATCAAGAGTCTAACTGCTCTTCTTTCACTCTTTCTTGAACCAAATCTTGTTCTATTACATTTGTATCCTCAATACTAATCAAGTATTCAACAAAAACTCATAATCCAAAAACTTCTCAGCATCCAAAACCATCCAAAGCCAGAGAATCCAAAAACAGAAAACTAAGCAAAGAATACACACTCAGCATCCAAACTAAATTCAGAATCACATCAGCAACAATCCCAACTCAGACCACAAAAATATTTCAGAAAATCAGCAACTCAGAATAACAAAATTATTAGAAAATTTAACAAAACACCATCATCCATCATCCATCAAATTTTAACAAAATAAGCAAAAATGAACAAAAACAGAAAAATCAGCAACTCAGAATCAGATTTCAGCGACTCAGCATCAGGAAAATTAACAAAATAAGAAAACATAAATTGAAGTAGCTTTGCTTACGGCGTCGAGGGAGGAAGAGAAGTGACGGCGAGGGAGGACGGAAAGTGAGCTTGGACAGAGAGAGGGGGGATCGAAGACAGAGGCTTGACGCGAGAGAGAGAGAGCGAGAGAGGGGGCTCGACGACGAGGACAGAGCCACGAGTTTAGGGCGGGCTTGACGACGAGGACGGAGGCGGCGACGCCAACAGCAGTTCCGAGCATACCTGGCGACGCGAGGAGAAGGGATCCAGGACAAGAGGATCGACGACGGCGGCCTGGACGCTGGCTGAGGAGAAGAGTTCGTCGGCGACAGCGGCACTGGGCGCTGGCTGCTGCTGCTGCTGGCTGGGCTGGAGCTCAGAGAGAGAGTGGCTGCTAGGGTTCCGTTTGTGAGAGAGAGAGAGAGTGAAAAGGGGGGTTATGTATTTTTTTTTTTTAAATTAAAAACCGAAATCTTTAAAAAACATCCGTCTGGTTCAATCAGTCCATCGGTTAACCGCCGATTCGATCCCTTTTTTATCGAGTTTTTGTTAGATAATTTTTCACTTCAATTGAACGAGTTCGAAGATCAGTTCCTAATTAATTTGATTGAACCGACTGATTTGGTTTAGTTTTTAGAACTATGATATATACACACATGTGGAGGGATCCAAACGTTGTTAGGACATGGGACGATAGTAATGAGATAAAGTTAGATATATTTGTATACAAAGATGATCAGTTCACTCGTCTACTTAAATAAATATTGAAAATTTGAATTTTATCTTATGTATGCAGTAATTCATTGGTTAGTGATATATCTTTACATGAAATTTTGATCCACAATGAATTAATTCTTAATCTGTCGAGTTAAAGAATACCATAGTATATTCAATTATGTTAAATACAACTAAATTTTCTAAGCTGACAAAAAGTAAATAAGTATGCATGTTATAGATTATTTATTACATTTAAGATTGAAAATATGTTCATCGGATAATGTCTAGCATTAACAACTTAAATCAATTACATGTTTAATTCATCATTTGAGATTTTAGCAAGATTCTAAAAAATGGATCGGATTAATCGGTTCAACTAGATTAACCAAAAATTATTTAAATTTGTATGATTATTTATAATTATTTTTATATATATTTTTTAATTTGTATAATTATTTAAATAATATTAAAAATTATTGTTTGATAAAACAATTGTTATAATGGTTATAAAATTGTTCTTTAAAATAGCCAAAGTGAACAATTTTATTTTGTTGCTATAACGTAATGAAAAATTAGACTTTAACAACACTGTAAAAATCGTTGTCTAAGACCATTTAATAGAACAGTTTTAAAGTGTAATATTTCGACAACAATTTTTATGCGTGTCTTTTGTAATTATACAATTGGTCTCTATACTTTTATTGAAATTATAAATTGGTCCCTACATTTTAAAAATTTGTAATTGGATCCCTAAAAAGATTAAATTTTGTAATTTAGTCTCCACTGTTCAAACAACGTTTAATTTAACAGAATTTTCATCAGTATATTCGCTATTTTAAACATGTGAGTTGCACGTGTTTAACAGTAGGGACTAATTTACAATTTTAGTGAAAGTATAAGGACCAACTGTATAATTTAACCATTTGAAAATGACCAAAAATTTTTCTAGACTATCTGAACTCACCCCACCCCTTCCCAGCTCTCTCACTCTCACTTTTTCACTTTCCAAAATAGCACCCCACCCAGCGCTCTCTGTCTCTTACCTCTGTCTACCGCATCTGTGCTCACGAGTCCTATCTTGTAACACCCTAACTTTTAGCACCTCATGATTGTACTAAAAGCTCAGGCGTTACTTACCTCTAAACTTGTCTATTCTATACTATTTTTATTTAATATTGAGCCTTCGTAAATACGAATCGAAACTTTCATCAAGAAAACGAAGAGTTGGTACTTTAAATTATTTAATCACAAAATTATATATATCCACGTAGCATTATATACATAGACTTACTCAAAGATCCTCAAATATAATTCCTACCCCTCTAAAAACTAAAACAATAAATGACGAGCGAAAAATAAAATCTAACAACTCAACTTGTAAACAAAATCTTCTATACTCTTGTAGTTCCGCACTAAACATTCACACTTGTAACTGAAAGGGGGTGGAAGTAGGGGGTAAGAACTGGGGAGTTCTTAGTAGGGTTGGGGTGTACAGTTAAGTTCGTTCCATTATGTTCCCAGTCAATAACAACATTCAATAAAATATAATCCAAATAAGTAATTACAGAACATAAAAATCCAATCACAATCATACACAATCACAAACAAATATGCACAAAGAAGTATGATGCATGTCTAGTCCTATACAGGCCATGAGCTCATGTATCGGTTTGTTACTCGATTCCCGACACTGGTCTTGAGATAAACGTTTCGTATCGCCGTCCTTATCTTAGCCAACGTCCCATCCATGAGCGTTACGCATCGCCATCCTCACTGAGCTATCCCTATAGTATCAAGTGAGCGTTACGCATCGCCGTCCTCACTAGACACTTGGCACTAAGGCCCAACATCACTCAATTTCTTTTCAAGTTTTGCTCTCTACTCTACTGCGGTAGAGATCCCTTTAATTAATACATTCTTTCATTCCTGCCCTCTGCTCTCCTGTGACAGAGATTTTTTAGATTCTTTTAATATTTGTTCTCTGCTCTTCTCTAACTTATAATAATATTAATAATATTTTTACTAGTTAATATTTGTAATAAAATGTTAACAATAATAAAAATAGAATAATTTAAATGGTAAATAAATAATATATATATTTTTAAAACTTAGTTTATAAAACCTTTATTTTAAACTTTTATTAATTACTTTTTAAATTACAAATTTTTTAATATTCTATTTTTAACTTTAATATTTTATAAAATTATATTTGAACTCTCACTTATTTTTAAATTTATAAAAATAACCCTTAATTTTTATGAAATATCCTTTTTACTCCTAAATTTTACTTATTACCCAAAATACACGAAAACTTATATAATTATAAATTAACCTCGATTTTTATATAAAAATATAATATTACCCTTCAAAAATAAAATGTAATTATTAATCTTTCTTTTATACCAAAATCGAAACCTTTAACTTTTCCTTTCAAAATATTACTTGTATTTTAATCCGTTTTCGAGTCTTTCGGTTATCGATTTTTCTCAACTTTTAATTTAATATTTCAACTACCAAATCTCATCAATTTCCTCTAAATACCATATCACAACAGTCCCAAAATCATTAAAACAACCACCACTGAGTTGTTCCTCATAGCCAAACCAATAAATCACAAACAACAACAATAATTCAACAAAATTTTAACATAAAACTCAATCAAACTCAACAATAATCAATCAAACCAACATTTATTTATAAAATTTACATTTAATTATTATAAAATTACCAAACCTACCTCCGTACGAAATTGAAATCAACAAAAATTTCGGAAAAGCTTTTTGACTAAACTACCGAAGAAAAAAATGTCAGATATCATCAGTGCTTCCTAGAATTCTAATTAGCCAAACCCAAGGGGAAGAGGAGCTACGTCACCATTAACTTCTACTGGACAAAAGTAATGCTAACATATAAAAGAGAAGAATACGAACACTTTTACCGGATTAAATTTTTTATTGGAATTATGGATAGCAAGAAATCAAAGCTGGAGTTTTTGGTGTGGGTCACAATTTCCTCATCCAAGCATTCGGTCTCTCTCTCTCTCTCACTATCTCCCTTTCTTATTTTTTTTCCAAGTTCATTTGGTGGTATGAATGAAGGAAATGAAAATACTCCAGGCTAATAAAAATAAATGGAAATTTGTGGCAGTA
Organism: Arachis hypogaea; assembly: GCF_003086295.3. NCBI lineage: Eukaryota > Viridiplantae > Streptophyta > Magnoliopsida > Fabales > Fabaceae > Arachis > Arachis hypogaea. The sequence goes on along the minus strand of NC_092048.1, from coordinate 23,643,880 downwards.
AAGTATTTAGGTGTCATTACCATATAGATATACATGTACATATATGTCACGTTAGGCTTTCTTTATTTCAATTTCCTTCGGGCTTCGGCCAAGGGAAATATACATATATACATATAGTAATAATAATAATGATAATGATAATAATCAATTTAATTTTTGTCTAATTAAAATATTTTTTAATAAATAATTTAAATTTTAATAAAATAAATAATAATTAAATTAAATTTTAATAATTATAAAATTTTATTTAATTATTTTTATTAAAAATAATTTTCTTAAAAATTACATCTCAATATAATATAATAACTTATAAATAGTTAATTATTTAATTTTTAAAAATATGGAGTATTACACGTCTCGCCTCCTTTTTCTGTCTTGTCTTTTTCATCCGGTGGGACTCGCATCGTTGCTATTCTCTCTCGCCAGTTTTTGCATTGCTGTGCTTCGTCTCCCTCTCCTTCTCCTGCGTTCTGCCTTTACATTATCAAAAAAGTTTTTTTTTAATTTATTTTTTTAGCTATTTAGTTATTAGATTATAATATGTTGATTTGTTGCTGTTTTTATATGACTATGGTAAATTGAGCTACTATTATTATGTTGATTTGTGGAGGAAATGGAAGAAAGGAGGGGAAAGAGGGAAAGAGAAGAGATAATGGAAGAAGGGGACGGGGCAGGCTTTAGCAGTGGTGGATCAGGGTGGTAATGGATGAAGAAGAACAGAAATGCTGAAGAGATGATGAGGAGGAGGAAAAGGGAGAAGAGGAAGAAGAGGACGTTATGGTAAATGTGTATTTCTTTTACGGTAAACATTATTGAGGATCTAATTACAAAATTATATTTTGTACAAAGATCTAATTACAAACTTTTAAAGTGTAGAGACCAATTTACAATTTCAGTGAAAGTATAGGACCAACTGTGTAATTTAACCTTATTTAAACAACATTAAACAAACCGTTGTTTAAAAACAAATCATGGTAACGATTATAAAACCGTTCTTTAAAATAGTCAAAGAGAACGATTTTAATTTGTTACTATAAAATAACGAAAAATTGAATTTCAATAGCAACATTATAAAAAATCGTTGTCTAAAATTATTTAAGAAAACAATTTTAAGGCGTTGCAAAATTTGGCGTTACTAAAATTCATATGTTGTACTGCATGTCCTCCACTTTACTACTTGAAGGTCGAACAGCAAGTCTTGATGCTCAAACAAAGGTACTAAGTACCTTTCGATTTCGACTTTTTTATACCATCTTTCTTCAACTTTAAGTTATTCGTTTCTGTGTTTTTGTAGTCGAAATTGTTAATAGTCGAAACACTATCTTATCGAAAAAAATCTTTTTTTAACCAATAATTAAGTATAGATAATTTGATATAAATATATAGATATCGATTGGTAACCTTTTTTTTAATAAATTCTTTTATTTATATAATATCAAATAAAAGTGCCATGTAATGCACTTTCTTTTATATATAAACTATAGGAAGAATTTCACCTATACCAGTGTACTTTACTGGTACACTGGTGTATATTAAATCTGTACCATTAAAATATTAATTAAAAAATATGAATGGATGAGAATTTTTAATGTAACATAGGTTTATAAATGGAAAGCATTGTGAGGTGTGTACCAAATTTTACGTTCCACGAGGCATGATTTATGAAAATTACACCCTGCTGTCCCTTGACACATACTTTTCTTGTTGGTGGCTTCGTGGCTTGGTCGTTGGTTACTTGAATGGCTTACCTTGTGTGTTTTTTTTTGTCATGATCTTTTGTTTTGATTTGGCTTATTCCTTTATTGTATGGCTAATGAATCTACTATCCAACATCCTCTAAAATAATATGTAAGTTATCTTTTATCATGTGTCAAATTTTAATTGGTTATCATTTTAACCATAATTACATTATTTTATAATTTATTATTTAAGATGGATAATAATATAATTTCTTAATACCACTTCTGTTAATTAAAGTACCTTTCCACTCCTCCATTCTTTCTTCATGGCGTAGCTTTCGTTCTTCCAAGCATCGCCATTGTGATAAGAAGCGCCAACGTCGTCGTCATCATCTCTTAACGACGTCGTTAAATTCTCATCGTAACTTTACCGTCTTTCCCAATATAACCAGTGTTGACCTTATCGCTATCTCCTATCCTCTCATTCGATTCCTCTTTCTGCAGTGGATCACTCCTTATCAACATAATTAATGGTTAGTTTGGTTATTAAATGTTTTTATTAAAAAAATATGTCTTTATTTAATTAGATGATAGAACATATATATTCATATGTAAAATATAATATAATAAAATAAATCTATTCAAAGTACTTAAAAGTATAATTAAAATTAGGAACATACAAATATAATAATAAAATTTGTATTTAAACAAATAAAAACATATCTTTTATCATACATAAATTATTTAAAAAAAATGAATAAATGGTTAAAATTAATAACACAAATTTAAAATGATAAAATCTAACTTTTTTACCAGTATTTTTTATAGTATTTTTATTCTTTTAAATTTAATTTATTAGTACTTTATTATTTACTTAATAATTAAACAAATTATTTTTATGAAAAATTATTTTTTGTATTATTTTAAAGAAGAGACCAATATAACAGTTTAAAAAATAAGGTAAAAATAATATTTTAAATAAAAATAGTTAATATTAAAATTTTTAAATACAAAAATAAATTGTATAGATATTTAAGAGATAAATATGAAATATATGCATAAAATAAATAAAACAGACAAAAATAATTCTCTATTTCTCAAGAGTACTTCTATTTATATGTTTTAGTTATTTTAGGCATGTATTTCATATTTATCTGTTAAATATTTATACAATTTATTTTTGTATTTAAAATTTTAATATTAAATATTTTTTATTTAAAATATTATTTTTACGTTATTTTTTAAACTATTATATTGGTCTCTTTTTTAAGATAATACAAAAAATAATTTTTCATAAAAATAATTTGTTTAATCATTAATTAAATAATAAAGTACTAATAAATTAAAAATTAAAAGAATAAAATATTATAAAAAATACGGTAAGAAAGTTAGATTTTATCATTTTAAATTTTTGTTATTAATTTTAACAATTTATTCAATTTTTTAAAATAATTTATGTATGATAAAGCATATGTTTACTTATTTAGAGTACAAATTTTACTATTATATTTATATCTTAATGATTTTAATTACATTTTCAGTACCTTAAATAGATTTATTTTATTATATTATATTTTACATATGAATATATGTTCTATTATGTAATTAAATAAAGGGATAAGTACTTTTTTCGTCCCCAAGGTCTGGGGTCAAAATCAAAATCGTCCCCGACCTTTTTTCGTTATTAAAATCATCATCAACGTTCAAAAGCACTTTAAAATCATTCTTTTCCAAATTCTTGGACCAAACTACCCTCATCATCATCATTCTCCTCTTCACCTTCCTCACCCCACCACCTCCACTGCCACCAACATTACCACCACAACCACCACAAGCACCAACACCCACACCAACACCACCACCACCACCACAACCACCAACACCAACACCAAGAACACCAAATAACAGCAACAACACCAAACCAAGAAGCAAAAACAGAAAACTAGAAAGCAGAAAAGTAAGAAAGCAGAAGCAAGATGCAGAAACAGAAAGCGATGCAGATGAGGCGGCGAGGCGGAGGCGGCGAGGCAGAGGCGGTGAGGCGGAGGCAGCGAGGCGGCGAGGCGGAGGCAGCGGTAGTGGCTCGCGTCTCCTCTCTCCCTCGCGATCCCCAACGGCGACGGTGACGGCGGCTCCAAGCTTCACCGCCGCCGTCTCCCTCCCCCCTTTCCCCTTCCCCCTCCTCCTCCCCCACACCCCTTCCCCCACCCCCACCCCGCGTCCTTCCCCCCCCCCCCCCCCACCACCCCCCCACCACCCCCCACACGCATTCTTTCCCCTTTCCCCCTTCGCCGGTGCCGTCCCCCCTCCCCCCTCCCCCCTTCCCCTTTCCCTCTCCCTTTTTCCTTCTCCCCTGTCCCCTCGCCCTTCCCCTTTTCCCTTCTCCCCTGTCCCCTCCCGTGCTTTCTTTTTTTTTTTTATGATGATGAAGGTATTTTGGTCCAAGAATTTGGAAAAGGATGATTTTAAAGCGTTTTTGAACGTTGAGGATGATTTTAATAACGAAAAAAAGTCCGGGACAATTTTGATTTTGACCCCAGACCTTGGGGACGAAAAAAATACTTATCCCTTAAATAAAGATATATTTTTTTAATAAAAAATTTAATAAACAAATTAACCATTAATTATATTAGTAAGGAGTGACAGGAATTTAACAACGTAGTTAAGAAATGATGCACTGAAGAAAGAGAGATTGCGTGAGAGTGCAGTAGATGACGAAGACGTCGATGCTTCTTGTCACGACGGCGACAACGATGCTTGGAAGGACCGAAGCTACGCGATGAAGAAAGAATTGAGGAGTGAAAACGTGCTTCAATTAACGGGAGTGAGATTTTGATATTTTAAGAAATTATACCATTACACATCTCAAATAATAAATTACAAAATAATCCAACTATGGTTAAGATAATGATCAATTAAAATTTGACACATTATGAAGGATAACTTACATGTTATTTAGAGGGAATTGGGTAGCATTCACCTAATTATTAAATTTGATATTTTTTTATTTATTTTTTGGTTCATAATTTAGGCTGAGAAACTCGATTGGCAAATAATAAATGGAACTAAGTCTTACACATCTATTAATATAATGTAGTAAATAACCGTGTCACACTCTCTTTTATTCATAAAGTAGTATTTTTAGTCCTCTATATTTGGAACAAATTTTAATTTGATTTTTAATATTTTAAATATTATTTTTATTCTAAAAAATTTTAAACAAGTTTAATATAGTTTTACCATTAAATTTAACACTAATAATTAACAAAATGAGTGATATAGACGTTAATAACACTACTAATTAAATCATATCTTCTTCTATATATTAAAAAAATATAGCCAAAATTTTTTAATAACATTTTTCTCATTTTTTTTGGTACAAAATTTTAAATCTTAATAATCAATGAACGCTTCAAAATCAAAAGAAAAATTTTTATATTAGTGACCGTTGGTGAATCGATATTACTTACATACTGAAATCGAATGTTATCGGCTATTCAATATGCAAATTATTTATGTCAAATTTAATTGAGACAACATTAAACCTGCTTAAATATTGTTTGGAATTGAAATAAGAGATTCAAATTTTTTTTTTATTGAAGTATGCCGTTTGAAACATTAGGGACCAAGGCTATTGTCTTTTCTACCGCGGAGAACTACCCAAAAGTTTGGTTATATAAGTTTTTCATATTTGAAACTAAGATTTCATTAATTATTTAACATTAATTTCACAATAGGACTACATTTTTTTTTTTTACCAAAGATAGGAGACTCGAACCCGCAACCTCTTAAATGAGTATGGGAAAACTATGCCATTTGAGCTATAACTCATTGGCACAATAAGACTACATTGAAACTAAATAAAACTTTTTTTGTATTCAAATAGGACTTTTTAAACTTTGGGTATTAAAACAGGATTAAGCCCAAACGTAGAGAGTCAATTTAGTACTTTATCCTAGATAAAAATTATAAATTAAGTTTCTTCAAGCTATTTTTTATTAAAAAATACAAATATTTTAAAAATTTTATTTCTGTATTTAATGTAAAACCTATTATGAAATATTCTAAAGAGTAAATTTTCTAATATTTTCTATTTACCATCAAAATTTAATAATAAATTTTTAAACTAGTAAAAATGATAGGATGGTTAATTTTGTTTCCTCATTAGTTATTTAAAATATGACATTTTTAATGTCAAAATTAAACAATAAATTATAAATATGATCTTTTTTTATTTTCTCATGTCTTTCAACAAACCAAGAATGTAAACTTTTTTTTTAACTGGGTTAGAGGATCTAATAACGAACCGGACTGCAAGCTAAAAGGATCATTAAGTCAACCTTTGGGGTCCAATAAGCAATCACACACTTATCAGTATGGCTCAGCTCATGACAGTCCAAACTCCAAACGACTACACTGAGCCGTCTTTCTTATATTCTTCCTTGTACTCTTTTGACATTACACATAATAAAACAGGACAAAATTTATTTTTGTCAGTGATCCGTACATAGTTCACCAAAATACCAATAAAGTAAATGGTATACTTGAAAGTTTTCCTAAACTATATATACAATCTAATACATGCATAAACCAATTAAAACATAATATAATATAATATAATATAATATAATTATGTATGTCCTATGAAATCTACTCGTATTTAAAAAGTGTAGGATCACATTTATATAGCAGATGAATCTCTGTCGATACTGGTTATCATTATCTCAAATTCTCAATATATCTTGCTTCATGGAGATAGCCAAGAGCCATTCTACAATATATTTATTGCAATGACTAAAATAATGTCAAGATATTGATGAGGATTATTTGTTCGAAGACACTATAGTCAACCACATACAATAATTATTGTTATTTTGTCTAGGCAAAGAATTATATTTATTTTTTCTAACACACTTTTTACTGGTGCGTTACTTTTTTTTCCATGAAACTATTTTTTTTTTTACACTTTTTAAATAATATTCTTTTTCAATTTATTTAAATTTTTACATAAGCTTTTTTTATTTTTGTCATATGCTAATTTTTTTGTTCATTAAAAATCAAATTTTAAAATTTTCTGATATTATATCAAAAAATTACTTCGACTAAACTTAAATCGATAAAAAAGAGTTCGTGAATAATTATATATCTTCGTATATTTTTCTACCCTAATAATCTTTTAGAGGCCACCATCAACTTAGGCAATAAGGTACATGCATAACAAAGATCACTTTTCATACATTATACATTTTTATTCCTTATGAGCGGCCAATACGTTACGTACACTTTTATTCCTATAAGGAAGGGATTCCCGACAAATTGTCTTTTTTCCCCCTTCCCCATCATAATTTGTCAATGATTCAATCAAATAAAGAAGGACATAATCCCTATAGATTTCTTCTCGTATTAAACCTTTGTTCTTCCTCCATTAAATAAATAAATTGTTCTGTTCTCTTTCTTTTTATTTTATTTTATTTTATTTTTTGAGATTGTGGATCTTTAGTTCTTTACTATAGTGCTCAAATAATTCTTGATGGGTGACATTCCCAGCAAAGACATAAAAGATAGATAGTGACCTTTGTTTACCATAATTCAACGACTCGAATTTCGTGACTAAATAAATTTCTGATTTGGGCATTGTTTGGTTTCTCTCCTCCTTCTACTCTCCTTTTCTTCAATTTATTTACTGGTTCGTATTTTTTTTTTCTTTTCAAAATTCACCGTTAGTAAATGACTAAGTGGCTGATTTTTTTTTAATAAAAAAAAATTGGAGTTACGCATTGAAATAGATATATATAAAATATTTATACTAATATGGGCTGATTTTTTTCTTATGGAAAGAAGCCATGTGTATCACCATGAAATGGAAGGAATGCAAAATATTGTACTGCTATGAGTCAGAGACAAAACATGACTTACGTTTTATATTTGTTAAATATTTTTTAATTTTGAAATAAAATAAACGTAGCTTACGTTTTGGCTTTTTAAATTTTTTTTAGCTGGCTTTTAAAAAAACGCACCTTGCGTTTTTGCACCTGAAAAGGCTGAATTTTTTTTTGAAACCCACAAAACGCAGGTTGCGTTTTGTTAGTGTCAGAAACTTTTTCTTGGAAGTCCAAAAACGCAGCCTGCGTTTTGTGCACATAATAATATTTAAATTCACAAGTTTGCCTATAAATACGAAGTCCGGTTTCGTTTTTCTTCATCTTCACTTCTCCTCTTGGTTTTTCTTTCATAAAATCCTCAATAGGGTGTTTTTTTGGCAGATAACTGTGTCAAAAAAATAGAGTTAGTTGAGGCTGAAGTTATGGAAGGTGTTGCAAACTTGCGAGTATATTATAACGGTGAGGTTATATAACAAACACACATGAAGGAGTGACCTTTGTTTGTGAATGTCCATTGTCATTTGCCATTCCATGTACCATGAGTTTTGTCGAGTTGCAAAATGGTCTTTGTAATAACATTCAAAGCCACATTTTGAAAAGGGTGAGCAATCTTTTATACAGAAGTCCTGTGCAAGTATTTGGTGGGCTAATACAGTTTCAAATAATGCCCATCACTGACGATGCCAGTATGCAGCAGATGTTTTATATTTATCAACAAACCCGATCTCAAGTGCCGATGATAGAGCTGTACGTTGAGTTTGAACAGCAGTCGGGGATGAGTACGGTCGGCGAGGAGGTCAATGTTGATGAGCTCGGGGATATAGATTGGGAAGAAGATAATAATGATAGCGAAGAGGAATTCGAAGCTAACTATGAAGTCGATGACAAAAACGATGACGGAGACTTGGCAGGCAATCCGGCGGTGCAAAATGAAGCGAATGCCGTTGTAAGCCAACACCCGTTTGGTGTTCCGTCTTTTATGCGGACTCTAGATCTCGAAGCCATGCATGCCCCGGAATTTCCTGAGTATGCGAATACGGGTATGTTATGATTATTAACTCAAGTTTCTTGTAGTGCTTAAATAATTTGCCTTGTCTGAAATTGATGTTGGTGCGCACGTCGTAGGTGAAGGCAACGTTGCGGCGGAAGATGGCGAGTTTAGTGTCGAAATGGAATTTGGTTCGAGAGAGTCAGTGATGTCTGCAATCAAAAGCTACACCATCTCTAGAAGAGTTGATTACACTGTGTATGAGTCTGAGCCGCAGACATTCTATGCGAAATGCAAGGGGTATGGTGCAGGGTGCGACTGGCTTATCCGAGCTAGCTTGATTCGAAAAAAAGCTTGTTGGGAGATCAGGAGATATAATGGGAAGCACACGTGCACCATGGGCACGATTTCACAAGATCATGCCAAGTTGGACTCAGACACAATTGCAGATGCCATTAGGCCGTTGGTCGAAGCAGACCCCTCGATAAAGGTGAAGTCCGTTATTGCAGAAGTTCAAGGCAGGTTCAACTACACTGTGAGTTACCGCAAGGCTTGGTTGGCAAAGAAGAAAGCTGTCGCAAAAGTTTTTGGTGATTGGGAAGTTTCTTACCAGACTCTGCCAGTGTGGTTGAAAGCAATGACAGTGAAGATGCCAAGGTCTCGTGTTCAAATTAAAACGCTCCCCGTTTACCGTAAGAGTGAGGAGGTTCAAGGTGTAAGAGTTCTGCACCGCATTTTTTGGAGCTTCTATCCGTGTATTGTAGCATTCAGACACTGCAAGCCACTGGTGCAGGTTGATGGCACGCACCTGTACGAAAAATATAAAGGTGCACTTCTGGTAGCTGTTGCACAGGATGGGAATCAAAACATTGTGCCTATTGCATTTGCAATTGTCGAGGGCGAGACAGCAGACGTGTGGGAGTTTTTCCTAACCAATTTACGGAGATATGTTGTTACCATTGATGGTGTGGGTATTATTTCTGACCGCCATACCTCCATCGACGCTGCAATAGCTCGCAGTAACGGTGCATGGTCACCACCAAGGGCGTGGCACATGTACTGCATCAGGCACATCGGGTCCAACTTCTTAAGGAGGTTCAAGGCTCCATATTTGCATAAATTCGTGGTCAACACAGGTATTTCAACTTGCTATTATGGTTCTATTCATAGTAAATTTGTGGCACCTACTTATGATTAAATGGTTTGTTCAACAGGCTATTCTAGGACGGAGCAGGAGTACAACAAAAACTACCAAAGGCTTAAAGAGCGGGGTGAGGCATATACTCAATGGTGCGATGAGATCGATGTTGAGAGATGGGTGTTGGCATTCGATGGTGGTCATTGTTGGGGACATATGACAACAAACTTGGTGGAGTGTATAAATTCTGTCCTGAAGGGTGCACCCAACCTTCCTGTGACTGCCCTTGTCCAGTCAACTTTCTATCGGCTGAATGAGTTGTTCACTCGGAAGAGTACTGAGGCTCATGACCGTCTCCGCAACGGATTCACGTATTCAGAATTTGCAATGAAGAGAGTTGAAGAAAGCTTCCGACGTGCAGGAAACATTGTGGTCAACCGGTTCGACAGGCGCAACGAGATGTTTGAGGTCCGCGAAATGCAAGATGGTACCATTTACACTGTTAATCTTGCGCAATGACACTGCGACTGTGGCCACTTCCAGGTTGAGCGACTTCCATGTCGCCACGTGCTTGCATGTTGCGCCAACCAGCGTCTTGATTGGCAAGTGTACGTGCACGATGTGTACAAGATGTCTCAAATTTGCAAGGTGTACAGAGGCGAGTTTGTTCCGATGGGAGACCCATCTACGTGGGATAGATACGAAGGAGCGAAGGTGATCGCCAACTGGACATTGAGGCGCGCGACAAAGGGAAGACCGAAGTCAACCCGCTACTTGAATGAGATGGATTCGCGGGATATGCGTGGTCCTCGCCGGTGTACGGTTTGTGGACGCGAGGGACATAGCCGCAGCCGGTGTCCTCAGGTCCAAGCTCCGCTGGAGGACATTAGTGGCTAAGCTTTTGTGTAACTTTATTATCCCCTACTTCACAGTTGTATGTGGCTTTTATGTAACCTGGTCCTCTATTTTAAATTAGTTAACACTTATTAAATCAATAAATATTTTAAACTTGTCATGTAACTTTCTATGTTGTTAACTTTCATTCTACGCGGTAAACACTGAATAATAATTAAGCAGGATAATCTGGGACGTCTTTTATGCGAGCACAAAGTTAAATATATAACAACAATAATACTTAACACTACCAAGTCATAATACAATACTGAATAAAACACTGAATACAAAATATGACAATGAAAACAAAACTAAACTCTAGCAGTATAACATAAACTGCAACTGACTACTTCCTCGGTGCCTTCTTCGAATACAACGACGGCGTGTATTTTTCCGGAGGCGCAGTCTGTGTCCGTAAGTTATACGGATGACCTTGAGATACACCAGCATCCAGACCCCCGAAATCTGTCATGCTCGAACTGCCAGTGTCACATATCCAGGAACCAGTCACCCCCGAAGCACTCGCTCCACCAAGGTCATAACAATGCTGAACGTCATCCCCTAAAACATCCTCTTCCTCCTGAGGGCATTCATTCAAGTCAAATAACTGGGTGCGCGGTGGTGCAGAAGGACTGACATGATGTACATGCCCCGTAGAGGTGTCCACGTCGAAGTCACTGGCATGACCTGATGAGGCGCGACGACCAGCAAATTGCATAGTTGGAGCAGGCGCTTCCTGCTCTCGCGTCGGAAATAGATGTGTTGTATCTGTATCTCTCAGGACCTGAGACAGGCTGAGGCTGTCCGCTGGAACCAAGGGACTAAACTGCTCGCCGGGTGGAACTACCAAATACTGCTGGTCAAATGCCGGCATCTGAAACTGCGGCTCATATGCGGGCATCTGAAACGGCTGCTCAAATGCCGGCATCTGATGCTGCTGGTCATATGCAGGCATCTGAAAATACTGGTCATATGCCGGCATCTGATGCTGCTGGTCATATGCCGGCATCTGAAACTGCTGGTCATATGCCGGCCTCCAGCATTCTACCAAAGCACTCAGTAGTGTAGAATGACCTCTCATTTCGCCGACTCGCGAAACGAGTTGAAACCCAGTCAATGCCAGTGTCGCAGCAGCTACCTCGTTAAAGGTATCTGGCAGATCAAGTTTTCTGGGCAACAAATTCCTAATACCCTACAACAAGAAAATTGATAGCTATTAAAATTCTAAATAATATCAGTTAATAATTTATTCAAAAAAAGAGTTAGCAATAATAATTATTAAGTATTATTATTACTATCTTAAAAAATAATAATAAATTATTAAAAATTCATAAATATTGATTACTCATAATAACCAGTATTGTAAACAAATAATAATAAACTAATCATAATAATAACAACAAATCACTAAAAAATAATAATAACTTAATACACTACACAATATTACCACAAATAATAAACAGTATTCTGTTATTAAATAATATTATTTATTATTACAATATACTACCTAACTATTAAAATTAGTAAAAAAAATTTCCAAACAGTGTTAAAAAAAACTTTTTACTAAACAGTAGTATTATAAGTTATTCTCACTATCATAACCAGTATTATAAACAAATAATAATATATCGATCATAATAATAATTACTCAAATATAACAATAATAACCATAACAATAACTATTTATTATATTGATTTTTTTTAATGACAATAACAATAACAATTAATAATTTTTTTTTTAATTAAACAAACATTGTTAAAAAAAACCGTTGAGTACAGCATTATTATCATTATCATGAAAAATAACAACAAATCACTAACAAATAATAATAACTTAGTACACTAACTTAACAAACCAGCATTATAAACAAATAATAATATACCAATCATAATAATAATTACTCAAATATAACAATAATAACCATAACAATAACTATTTATTATATTGATTTTTTTTAATAACAATAACAATAACAATTAATAATTTTTTTTTAATTAAACAAACATCGTTTAAAAAAACCGTTGAGTACGGCATTATTATCAATATCATGAAAAATAACAACAAATCACTAACAAATAATAATAACTTAGTACACTATCTGATTTATTATTAAAAAATATTATTAAATTATTCTCATTGTCATACCCACTATTATAAACAAATAATAATGTAATATTAATAATAATAATAATAACAATAATAATAATAACAATAATAATAACACTACCAAAAAAATTAAACGGTTATGAGAAATAAATAATAACATAATATTAGTAATAGTAATATTACTAACCACAGTACTAATTACAAACAAAATTTAAATAAATATATATTAAACTAAAAAATTTACTTACCCATTGAGGATGATCCAAATATTCAGTAATGTGATCTTCAGGTTTAGTAAAATCACGAACTATTTTTCAAATGATGTCTTCACTCTAACCAGCCCCGTTTTGCTCTTCTTCTTTCTCACTAAACCACTCAGCAAGCCTCCAAGGGTACCTCTCACCATTGCCTCTCTCTCTCAACAAGCCTTTCACTTTACAAAATTTTCTTCCTGCGTTTTACATTGCACTCGCGTTTATAGCCCCTGGAACTGATGTCCTGAACACGTGTCATGCATGTAGCAGGGGAGCCTTCAAAACGCAACCTGCGTTTTTACCTGACAGCTTCAAAACGCATCTTCCGTTTTGCTTCTCCAATGCGGTCAAAAAAGCAGTCTTGGTCTGCATGCAGGGGACACAGGGACAAATTTCGCTTGTTGGAGCTACTCCCCTTCAAAACGCATCCTGCGTTTTGCAGCATGCTAATAGCTTTCAGAATTTCTCATGCAGGCAAAACGTTTCCTCCATTTTGCTTTTCCTGCCACTTGCAAGTCCACATTCCAGTATTACACGCCATGCAACAATATACTTGAACATCACCATTTTTTCCCCATTCATTAATTGACTAATATGATGTCAGAACAAAACATAAGTTATAATTAAATATTTTACTTTTTAATTTGAAACCTGCAAAACACAGTTTACAATTTGTTTATGTATTATTTTCTAAAAACAGAAACCTACAAATAGTAGGATGTGATTGATATTTTTATTTTTTTTAATTTTAAATTTACAAAATACATGTTGTATTTTTTAATTATAAAACATAGGTTGTTTTTTGTATAATTAAAATATTTTAATATGAGAGTCTTATCTATAAATACTACGCCATTCATCTTTTATATACTTGATTATTTTATGACAACTAATAGTGTCAACAAAATTAGGTGAGGTGAAATTGAGACTGTAAGAAAAGTATTATAAATTTGGAAGTTTATTATAACGGTGAGATCATACAATACGCACACGAGGGAGTGACTTTTGTGTGTAAATTTTCTTTTTCTTTTGCTATTCCATGCACTACACCATGAAAGCGGTCTGTGTGATAACGTACAAAGTTACATTTCAAAGAAGGTATGCAACATTTTGTATAGGAATTCTATTGTTGTTTTTGGTAGGCTAATACAGTTTCAAATAATGCCCATCATTGACGACGCATGTATGTAGCAGATGCTTTTTATTTATCAACAGACCAAATTTTACATGCCGATGATAGAGTTCGTTGTACGTTGAGTTTGAACAACATATGTTCATGGACGCGATTGATGAGGAGTTAAATATGGATGAAATCAGGGACATCACTTGGGAAGAAGATAACGACAACAATGAAGAGAAATTCGAAGCCAACTATGAAGTCAATGACAAAAACGATGACAGAAACGAGACAGACAATTTGGTAGTTCAAAACGAAGTAAATACAGTTGTCAACCAGCATCCATTCGGTGTTTCGTCTTTTATGTGAGTTCTGGATCTCGCAGTCATGCATGCTTCAAAATTTCCTGAGTATGCGAATATATTATTTTATCTAATTAAGTTACCACTACGATTTCTTTATTTAGCTTTGACTGACTAACGATGGTTTGCATTTGATAGGTGAAGGCAATGCAGTGGAAGAAGACAGTGAGTTCAGTGTCGGAATGGAATTTAGTTCTAAAGAGTCAATGATCTTTGCAATCAAAAGCTATGCTATCTATAGAGGAGTCAATTGCACTATATATGAGCCGAAGTTGCAGACCTTCTAATCTATGCAAAATGCAAAGGATATGACAGACGATGTGATTGGCTTATCCGAACTAACTTGATTTGAAAAAAAGTTGTTGGGAGATGAGGAGATACAATGACAAACATACGTGTACCATAGACACTATTTCAAATTTTCAAACAGCAGCAACAACAGCAGCAGCAGCTGCGACGACGACGATGATAATAATAATAATAATAATGATGCCCAATTGGGATGCCAACAACTAGAAGCTCACCGCGAGGAACATGTGCTATCCACGACATACGCTTCCATGCCCAAACAAAGAGTAGAATTAGGAGGCTATCCATCTCTTTACAGTTGTATTGTGATGCATGACACAATAATCTGTATATATAGATGTGCCAAAGAAGCTGCCCCCAACTATAATTATAAATGCGATGGAAATCTCGAAATGCGATGGAAATCTCGAAAAAGGTAAAAACTTTGAATTAGCAAAACTGGTTGATTTGTCTGGAAACATAACAATTATGTTCCAAACAAGAAGAATATGTGAGCCCAGACATACTACTAGATAGATTTTTGGGTGTCTAATGACTTAGTTTCTCTGCATTACCGAACCCAAGCTAGGTTTACCTTTCTCAATGTGTGATCGTACAGACTCGGTTGCCTACCAAAAACTGCTAAGAAATTCTCCACCAAGAACGAGTGATTGCTGTCTATTATGCCCGTCACGGGATCCCCATTAATCGGCAGGCCAAGAATATGTATCATATCTTTTAGGGTGACAATCATTTCTCTAACTGGAAAGTGGAACATATGAGTTTTCGGCCTCCATCGCTCCACTAAAGCACTTAACAGTGCAAAATATCCTTTTACTTCGCCTAATTGCAAAATGAGATGAAACCCGATTGATGCTAGGACGGCTGCAGTGATCTCGTAGTAGGTTTTTGGCGAATTAAATTTTTTTTTACAAAGTACTGATGTCAACTGATTAAATTTAATCCCCTTCGGCATTGCCATCAAGGACCAAATCAATCACAAGAAACAGATCAGCCAATAAACATAAACTAATAGTCAAGTAAACAAACATACATAATCAAAACATTCCTCAAATGCAATACGTTGAAATGAATTTTTTGTTGTGTACTTCCACCACCTGTGCTGCATAAGAAGTCAATGTACTCACTTTCCCCACTTTATCCATCTATGCTCCTCAATTATTGCCTTTGATTCCCATTCTTTTTTTGCCTTGTATTCACTTTCTCCTTTAAACTCCACAGTTGTATTCTGGAATATATGTTTTATGTTGCTTGTCTTGTTTCTTAAAAATCTCAACTCCCAATTTGTATCCATATTTCCATGTAACCACTTTACAATGTTTTTATTATCAACCATCATTTTTACATCTTCTTCTTTTACTCCTACTTCTTCGAGAACAAATTGTAAGGACATTTGTAGTCCAACCAGTAATGCATCTCCCATTGACTCATGACTCACAAATTCGCCCATATAACAGTGTATTTCTTCATTTGGTTCCTGCAAATATCCACCCACACAAAATATATTTCTATCTGATTTATACCCAATACAGTTCCACCATATCCATTTCCTGTCTTCTTCAAATTGCACTTCTCTCCTATGTACACAACTTCTCACTTTTTTCACCTCATACCATTGGTTAACTAATGTTTTTACTTTTTCCCACTCACTTTTCCATAAAACAACTTTATTCTCAAAGATTTTACTATTCCTGCAATTCCAAACAGTCCACAAAATAGCAAAGAATAACATAATCCATTTTTTTGACATATTGCACACATCACAATTGATCCATCCCTAAAACCAAGTTCTAACATCATTTACTTCTACCCAACACACACAACCCGCATTCAAGGCCATAGACCACAATTTTGAGCAAAAAGAGCAATGAAGAAAAAGGTGGTTTATCGACTCCTGTGCCTTCTCACACAAAACACAAGTCCCTTCACCTTGGCTTATGATTCCCTTCCTTATTAATTTGTCCTTTGTATTCAGCCCATCTGTTATCACAAACCACACGAGCATCTCAACTCTAGGTGGTACCAATCCTCTCCATAGATCATCAAAGACATGCTTCATAGTTGGCTCTCCATATATTTTTCCTTCGGCTACATTGATGAATGATTTCACATTGTATCTTCCATCCGAACTAAATCTCCATGAGGCATTATCCATGTTACCTGCACATAAGAACACACTATCTAAAATGTTATTTAATTCTTCTATTTGTACTCTCTCCCTCTCAAAAAAATTCCTTCGCCATTGGAGACTCCATACCCATGATGAACCGATCCACACCCCACACTCATATATAGTGCTATTCTTCTGATTTGAAACCGCAAAAATTCTTGGAAATTTATCTTGAAGTGATACATTTCCAACCCATATATCTTTCCATAACCTTGTTGCTTTACCATTTCCAACACATTTTCTCCATCCCTCCTTGCAAATTTCTCTGTACAGCTCATTCTTCTTTGTAAGGTTCACAATCTCCTTCCATGGACCATTGGATCTTTTATCATTGTGTTCTTCAACCGGCATGTTCTTGTCTACATCATAACATGATCCAATTACTCTCTTCCACAGTGGTTCATTTTCATCCGAGTACCTCCACCACCACTTAAACAACATGGCTGCATTTTTCATTTCTATATCCCCAACTCCAAGTCCTCCGTGCTCTCTAGGCTTTTGAATAGTGCTCCATTTGATTGTTGGCATAAATTTCTATTCGTTTTTGTTTTCCCAGAAAAATCTCCTTTGCACCTGTATAATTTTCTTTGTAACTTCTTTTGGCATCTTAAAGAGGCCAAGAAAATACATAGGCAAGCTATTTATCACCGATTTTATAATTACCAATCTCCCTGCCTTTTTTACAATAAACTCTTTGTAGCCTGTAGTAGAAAAAAAATATATTAATAGTATAATAATAGTATCAATAGTACAATATTAATTACAATAATAATAATGATTAATAATAATATATTAATAATAAAAACATATTATAATAATAATAAAATAATGTAATAAAAGTATAATAACAATATAATAATAACATTGACATTCATATAATAATAATAATAATATTCATAATTAAATCATAATAACAATAATCATAGAAATATTCAAAATAAACAACAACAACAACAACTAACAGGAACATTATATAACAAAAAATCTACTAATAAAAACTATGATAACAATAATAAATAAATAAAATTATCTATAATTAAAATAAAAAAAATATTTACACATTAAGGATTATCCAAATATTCAATCATTTGTTCCTAAACTAACATAAAATCACAAACTATTTTAACACAAAAAAACTTTCGTAACCCTAAACAAAACGCAAATGAATATGCGAAACATATAAAGGCCCAACTTGCATACATGTCAAACATGCAATACGTCTCTTTGTAAAACGCAAGTTGCGTTCTTCTCTGCCCTCCTACAAAATGTAGGTTGCGTTTGGCTTGGTCCAAGAAAAAAGTGATCAAAGCAGAATGTCTTGTCTAGATGCAGGAGATATGTTTCGATGCGTGATTTCATCTCTTAGAAAAATGCAGGTTGCATTTTGCAGCACCAGTTCACTTTTTTTTTTCTATTGTTCTTCTAACAAACGCAAGTTGCATTTTGCATGTTTGTAAAGTTTCAGATCCAAATTATTACATAACACACTATGATACAATATACTTAAATGACATCACTTTTGAATTCATTCTGAAATTAATTTCTATTAGTAAGTATCTTAGTATTTTTTTTTGTGACTAGCAAGTATCTCAGTATCTCAGACTAATTTATCATCCCAATTAAATCATTGGATTTTGATGGCAAAATTATTTTGAATCACATTATTAGAATAGGTTTGGTTTATATTTTCAATTTCAGTGTTTTTATTTTTAAAATTTTGTAAAAAAATAAAAAATAAAAAAATTCTTTTTTTATATATTGTTTTTTTTTTATTTTTTCCTTCACAAAATATTTTAAAAAATTATTAAAAATAAAATAAAATATAAAAACACAAACTAAATATACTTTAATTTTCTCTCTTAGTTTTTAACTCAGAACCTTTAGCTGTATCTCTTGATGTATGACTAAAGAGTTATTCATAATCATATATATGTTCTTACTTATTAGTATTTAACTAATTTATAAATTAAAGTGTTAAGTAATATTTTAGTTTTTATGGCTTTGGCCAAAAATCAAAATCGTTTTTAAGATTTTTTTTATGTTCAAAATTGTCTCTAATACTAACTTTTGATTTAAAATCGTCATTTCTCTAATTTTTGGACAAAAATATGCTTTTTCCTCTCTCTCTCTCTCTCTCTCTCTCTCTCTCTCTCTCTCTCTCTCTCCTTTTTAAAATGCCACCACCCCATACTACTCCTGGCTCGGTGTCACCTGCGACCACCGTCCTCACGTCACTGCGCTTGACCTTATTAGCCTCGGCCCCTCTGGTATGCTCTTCGGCAATGTCTCCGACCTCCCCTTCATCCCCTACCAACTTCCTGAAGAGGAAGAACCCATGCTATGAAAATCGGAGTCCCAATCACAATCCATTGTTTTCGTAACATTAGCACGATCCATCACCACCGTCCTCGATTATTGCCTCAAGAAGCTCGATGACGTTATTTCTACTTTCTCCTCGCACTCGTGCCATCATCGTTCAATAACCTCTCGGTCACTGCATCACTTTTTCCACTTCATTCACAAGTACACCCGCCGATGTCGCACACTGCCGCCATCACCACAATTCCTCTACCAACTCCTTTTCCCCTTCATCCAACATATACTATTCCCTCTTCACTCACTGTGCCAATATTTTTCCTCACTACACATAAAACTCTAAAAATCGTCGGATTTATCAACAGACACAGTACAATCTGACGGTATAAACGTCACCAGTAATGTTTTACCAGAGGATTTCTAGTTTCTGACGTTAATTACCGTCGAAAAGTTATGTCAATAACTGTGTTTAGAATGGTCAATTTGATTTGGTGTTACTATTGGATTTTTCCAACGGCTCATACTTTACCTACTAGAGGGGGTCCATGGAAGGATATCTGCCAGCTGCAGGTCAGAGATAGTAATGTGAGAGATAAGATAATTGCGGGGTTATCTATGGAGGTGGGTGACGGAAGGAGGACGCGATTCAGGCAGGATGTCTGGCTACAAAGTGGCTCGCTAAATATGAGTTTTCCGAGACTTTTCTCTATTTCAAACCAAAAAGGATCTGTCATAGGAGATTGTCGGTTTTGGGATGGGCTAGAGTGGATCTGGAACTTCCAGTGGAGGTGAGAGTTATACCAATGGGAGTTGAAATTAGTGGATCAATTACACGAAACTTTAAGGCCTATTAAGCTAGCACATGATAAGCAGGATAGAGTTGTTTGGAAGTATGACAAAGAAGGTATTTTTTCAACTAATTCCTTTGTACAGGTGATGCAGTCAGAATCCATCCCGGAGGAAATAACCAGCTACAGCTTCACCAGAACTATCTGGAAAGGTTTGGTTCCGCCACGTGTGGAATTGTTTATTTGGTTTACTTTGATAGGAAGAGTGAATACCAAAGAAAGACTGCAGAGACTGGGAATTGTTAGGCAGGGTGATAACATATGCGTTTTGTGTAAAAAACATGTTGAACATATTCATCACTTGTTTCTAGGCTATGAGTTTACTTGGCAGGTGTGGTGTCAATGGCTATCTAATTTTGGAAGATTATGGACTATCCCGGGCTCACTAAAGGAACACTTTGAGAGCTGGACAGGCGTGGCTAACAGGAAGCAGGGTGAGCGCAACAAGTGGATCATATGTTTTTTCTCAGTTATTTGGAACGTTTGGCTAGAGAGGAACCGGCGGATGTTCGATAATACGGAAGGGAGTGCAGAGGAGGTGTTCCATAAATCTGTAATCAGCTATAGAGAGTAGAATAGCTTGGATCCCTTTGGTTGTTGATGGCAATGCCGGAGATGATCCTAGGAACTTTTTCCTGGTCGTTATTTTTTACATGTTCTTTTGTTTCTTAGTTTATTACCGCTCCACGATTTTGTGTTGAGCTCCTTTGTTCAAAAAAAAAAAGTTAGTGCCTTTTTAAACATTTTTTGCATTGATTAACGTCAGAAATTTTTCTCAAAAATTCCGACGGTAATATTATTTAATAAAAATAAATTTAAACAAAAAATAAAATGTGTCGTCGAACTTATTCCTCACAAAATTCGACGGTAATATTTTAAAATAAATAATACATATTTAATTTTTTAATTGTGATTATCATAATTATAACCAGATTAAAACTAGATAAAAATCAATAAAAACGGAATGTTTTATTTTGTTTGTTAATTGTATAAACTGTTATTGTTATAAAATTCTTAATTAGAATTCAAAACTAGATAACTCTTCAAGTTTCAATCACCTGAAGTAACAAAAATTTGTTAGTATATTTATCGGTTTGTTTATTTTGCTATTGGAGTGTCTTATAACGTTATATAAATTATAAAATGTTGTTTATTGCTGTAGTTGGATTTCTTTAGTTGTTGAAGTTGAAGAGTATTGGTAAAGTGGCGAAAGAAAAATGGTATATTTTTGTTCGAAAATTAAAGAAGAATTGTTTTAAAATAAAATTCAATATTAAAGATGGTTTTAAATTAAAAAAAATAAATATTTTTTTTGGTCAAACTCAAAATTGTTGAGATCAAAATCGTACTTTAATACTAAATAAAAAAAAAAAGGAATAATTGATACTATAAGCTAAGTCCTGGTTGATTCACCTTAATCATAAAGAAATTAAAGGTGAAAGCTCGAGAAATGGAGGGTGTGTCCTTTATTTAGTTTTGCTTTATCAGGCTAACAAAGAGAACCTTAGTAACATTTGGGTTTCATGGAACGTCATTATTGGTTGATTTTAATATATAGTCTGGTAGTCAATTCCAAATCCCTGAGGCGACAGTAATTGCCTCTTCAACCTTTAAGCGCGTTTTCTAATAACACAATTCTATCCCTAATGAGTTAAATTCTAAAATAGTTTTTGAGATTAGTATTGTACATAAAAATTATTTTTAAGATTTAAATTGTATTAATTATATTTTTAAAATTGACAAAAATGTATTATATTAATCCTTTTAATTAACTCATTTTCATTAACAATATGATGATATAATTTAATGACGTAGGCTGTTAATGACACATGTCACTTCATAATTTGATCACATATAATGATATGATGATGTGATAATTAATAATACATGACATGCTGATGTGGATGATTGTGCCATATGTTACAATATTATTTTGTCACGTGTCTATTTATGCCACGCATCACAATAGTATTCGTCCACGTGTCATCATTGTAAATATACCAAATCACTTTGCATTAAGTGATTCATTTTAGTCCCTGAAATTGAATATCGTGCACCAAATTAGTCCCTTCACCAGTTTTTTCTCTTTTTTTTTATAAATTCAAAATTCTCAATATCTTTAAATTAATTAATTTCAATTCTATTTTTTCACGTGTTATTCAAATGCAAGTACTTTTATAAAATATTTTTCTCTTGCGAATATCCCTAACGGTCTTGGAGTTGACGTGAAAGCATTTCAAATATTCTCACTACCATCTTTGACCTCTTTCAGTGTTTTTATAAAATATTTTTTCTCTTGCAGATACCATCTTGGAGTTGACGTGAAGGTATTTCAAGCGCCCTCACTACTATCTCCAAACTCTTTCGTCTAGACTGAAGAGGTAGGAGATGATGGTAAAGGTGCTTGAAGTGTCTTCAGTCTAGCTTATTTACACACAACGAAAAAATGTATTTCATAAGAACAAAAAAAATTATTTTAATTATTGATTTTTCATTAAAAACACATGTTTTTTGATGAAAAATGTGTCTAATTAATCATATAATTCTTTTTTTTTTATAATAACAGACTTATATATTACAAAATTTATTAATGTTAAGTTTAAAACTAAAATCTTAAAATTTTTTAAAAAGTACTCGTATTTAAACGATATATGAAAAAATAGAATTGAAATTAGTACATCCAAGATATTGAAAATTTTAAATTTAAGAAAAATTGATAAAAAACTGGTGAAGGGACTAGTTTGATATACGACATTCAATTTCAGGAGCTAAAATGAGTCACCTAATACAAAGTGATGGACTAATTTGGTGCATCTACAATGATGACAGAATAAATGATACATGGACGAATACTGTTGCGACACATGGCACAAACGGATACGTGTTCAAATAGCATTGTAACACGTGGCACAACCATCCACATCAGCATGCCATGTGTCACTGGTCACCACATCATCATACCATTACATGTGGCCAAACTATGGAGTGACACATGTCACTACCAGCCCACATCATCAAACTATGTCATGAAATTGTTAATGGAAAATGAGTCAAGAACTAATATTGTGCACTTTTGTCATTCTCAAAGACATAATTAATGTAATTAGAATCTCAGAGACAATTTTAGTGCACGACGCTAATCTCAAAAATCATTTTGAGATTTAACTCCTTTTTTAACATACATTAACTTCTATTATTATTTAGCATATGTATAAGTTACGATTTTCTAAAAGTAATGGGAATTTCGAACTTTAGTTTTCTTAATATATATATATATATATATATATATATATATACCCAAATTAGCGGTAGGAAAATTTTAATTGGATACTTTTATTTTTAATAAATATTTATTATTTTAGAAGAACAGATAAATTAGTTCTTTTATAAAGAAATTTAATTTATTTTATAATAAAATTTTTTAAAAATTTATTTGTTTAATACATGTATTTGTACGTAGGGATGACAAACGGATATGTCCGCTCCGTCTCACCTATTCCGTTCAGCCAAAAATTTGTTATTTGGTGGGTTAACTTATTCTACCTTGTCTATATAAGAGGTCCTAAATTTCTACCCCATTCCGCCTAACGGCGAATTGGTAGGTTGACGGGTTAAGCCCGCCAATTCTCTCTTTTTTTTAAAAAAAAATTATTAAACCATTAAATATTAAAACAACAAGTGTAATAGTTCGTGCCATGCACGTGATAAGATTGAAATTATAATTTAAAATTTTTTTGTTAAGATTAATTTGAATTATAATAATTTGATTAATAAAAATGTAATATATTATGTATTGTTTATTTTTCTTAATCTAGTATTAAATATATTAACTCTAAAATAGTTATTAATTAGTTTTAGTAATTTACTTTTTTCAATAAATCAAACATATATACTCAACGTGACCATAAATAACCTAGTAATACTTAGACCCACCAACAATTTTTTATATGTTGTTTTACTGTCAAGTAAAAACATATCAAAATCAGCTCAAAATAAATAATAAATTATTAGAGAATTCTAATGCACAAAATTCTTTAATAAACAATAAATAATTTAAACCCACTAAAAAATAACTCAACACTTTTCTTTGGTATCTGCAAAACATATACCTAAAATAATATTATATCAATGTTAGTATACAGTTTTACAATCATCGACCGTATTTACTATACGTGACTCCTTCTTAAAAGTTATTCTACATACGTGTGCAGTCGAAAGATAAATTACTGGACTTTATTTTATTTTTCTAAATTACTATAATTATGCATTATTCATTAAATGTTACTTGTAATATAATTATAATATTGTAATATAATTATAATAAAGATATTTTTCTAAAATAAATTTAGAAGAGAGAATAGTACTTTCATTTTTGAGGAAAAAATGAATTCGTGAGGAATTGACACTTCACTTTTATTAGTTGATAATGTATTAAATATTTATTTTATATAATTATAATAAATATATTTTCCTAAATTAGTATAATCATGCATTATTCGTTAAATGTTAATTGTAATATAATTATAATAAAGATATTTTTCTAAAATAAATTTAGAAGAGAAAATAGTGATTTCATTTTAGAAGAAAAATGAATTCATGAGAAATTGATACCTCACTTTTATTAGTTGGAGGAAAAATCCAGTTTTAATATATTTCTCGTTATTATATATTTTTCTCTAATCATATATCCACTGTTTTCTTTCCTTCATTTCAGTATTTTGAATCTGAGTTTAACTTGTCATAGTTCTCACTTCTCAGTTATTCTATTAGATGTAGTTGATAACTATTGAAATTCTTTGATTAACATAGGAGAAAAATATATTATTATATGATAGAATTAATATGAGTATATTTTGTTATTAAATACACAAAGTTAATGTAAAATAAAATTACACATAAAAAAAGCAAAGAAAATAAAATTAAAATAGCAAAAACGATAAAAAGATTATTTTTACAATTTTGTTTTGTCATTTTTATGTATAGAAGATTAGAAAATAATAAACTTTTGACTAAATTAATTTTGTATTTGTTGTATTCAAATTAAATAAGTAATAAGTTATATTATTTTAATTTATTCCTTAAATTTATATATCATAAAAATTAAATCAATATACATTGTAACACCCTACCATACAGAGTCTTATGCTTAAGTCATAATTCAGAGATGGCAAGGTATTACGACCTCTAAAACAAAAATTTAGTACGTATAGTAGTATGAATAATTGATTATAACTAGGAGCCTTTGTAGAAAAAGGGGTAAACAAAAACCGTAACTCGAACGCGCAACACTCCGATCGATAACGTAACGAGCAAAGGATAAGCTAACGCAAGATCATATATATAAAGAGTGTCAAAAACGGGAATATCAAGACTCAAAATCCGGCTGCGAAGATAACCGGTCCGAGCATAATAATATATACATATAATAAAATAAGGAAACCCCAAAGGAAACCCAAAGGGACACAAATACATACAACCTATTCTCCAAAATCCCCTCTAGAAGGAGTCATCACAGTTTGTATTATTTAATGGAGATAAAAGTATCTAAACAAGATATATAAACCAAAACAGAGTCCCAAGAACAAAGGATCTTCGCTAATCCAGAAGTCTCCAGCATGCCTCAACGAGAAGCCTCGCGTCCTGCATCTGAAAACCACAAAATCCGCATGGGTGAGAACCAGAGGTCCCCAGCACGGTAACAGCTTCCACATATATAATACATAATAATAGAGGAAAGCCAAAGGCAATCCTAGAACTTCCTCCAGATAATATCAAAGCTTATAAACAAGCTAAACCATATAAGGGTATCTGACTAAAGATTCTTCAGTCTAACTAATACTTCCCTTTCCAATTCCTTCAAACCTCCCAACCACCAGCAGGAGTATATAATAGCAAACACAATTATATCAGACAAAGAATATACAAATAGGAGCAGTTAAGACATTTAGACAATTAGCAAGTAATATGCAGTCAAATAGGCAATCTCAAACAATTCACATAGTATGCATATGATGAATGCCTGTCCCTAGTGGCTGATGATATCATCTGTCGGTTATAGAGCCAACCCGACAAGTCCTGGTAGCTAACCATTGGACTGTCCCTCTGTCGCGCATCCCCAACTCGAGTTATACTCGTTATAAACTTGATCATAAACATGATCCATATCCATCACCCTCACTGGTGAATATTTCGGGGGCGAGCTCATCCGAGTCTTTCACAGTGCCCGGCCACACTTACGACATAGGGTCAACAGAGTCTCGAGCCTCCACCTGGAGCACGTGGTGGCTAGCCACTGCTTCCTCCCAGGGATCTCGTGCCTCTGATAGTGGAAGTGCAAATCTCAATTATCAATAATTCAGCATAAGCATGCATAAATTCTCATCCATGGATCAACATCCATATCAGCCATCCGGCTCACGGTTCAGTCCAGAACCAGCCAATATTCATATTATACACAGCCTTTCCGGCTCACGGTTAAATCCATAACCAGCCGTTTCATTAGCAATTACAGCCTTTCGGCCCATGGCTTAACAAGCACTTCCACCACCATCCTCCGCATCTCACATAATCATCTTGATCCTCATTGATCATTCATTTTTCCCTTGCTTCACTCGCAAGTTACCTCATTCACTAGCCCCTTTTTAATAGCTAGGCATGTCATAATGATTTAAGACATAAATGGTGAGATCGGAGGCTTAGAAGTATGAGATTTGGCTTTTAAAACTCAAAAATCAACTTTGGGATGAAAACAGGGCCACGCGTACGCGCACTCCACGCGCACGCGTGGATGGCCTCAAAAACTCATCGACGCGCAAGCGTCATGCACGCTAACGCGTGGATTAAAGATTTGCCAATCGACGCGCACGCGCCAACCACGCGTACGCGCGGGTGTTCTCGTGCCCCAGGCACAACACTGGCACAGTTCTGGCATAACTCTCTGGAAAATGGCTGGGCATTGGGTGCAGCACAATCGGCGCGCCCGCGCACATCACGCGCACGCGTGGATGGCGCTTTCTGGAAGATCGGCGCGTACGCGCCAGGTACGCCCACGCGCAAGGGGTCATTCTGCTAAAAATTTTCTAAGTTAAAAGCTGCAGAATTCACAGATTTAAACCCCAATCTTCCAACGGACATAACTTCCTCATTTTAAATCGTCTTTCACCCGTTCTTTGAACGACATGGACATCCCGGATCCAATTTCATTTCTAAACAGATTTGGTACAAAACGGAGATCCGTAGTCCAAGTTATGTCCCGCCAAAGTGTGCCCAAAAACCATATTTTCATACAAAACCACAAAGTGCCAATTTCAAAACAAGCCATTTCCAACTCTTTTCAAAACCAATCAAAACATGCCAAGTTCATCCCGTTTCTTTGAAATCAATCAAAATATATCAAATTCAACATCAAGCCTCCTCAACTCACACATTGACACATTACCACAAATTACCAAAATCACTATCTCATCATTTTACCCCACTTCACCCAAGTGGCTCAAACTCAAACACATTGACATATCATATACTATTCCTCATGCCGATTCTCAACAACACCAATTCCAATAAATTATTATTGTACACAATCAACATCATACTCACCATCAACATGGTTCAACCCACAATTCAACCATAACCAGTCATCAAGTATATATATCACAACATGCATATTTCTCATACATCATACCACTAAGGCATTAATAATCATCATCACATATATGACCACATCATATATCTCAATCATTCAACAACATCAACAATTCAATGCCTATCTTAGGGCCTCTAGCCTAAGTATTTCCTACCACATTACATATTAGATACGGGAAACCGAAACCATACCTTAGCCGATTTTCCCAAGCTCCCCCGGAGCACTTCCAAACCACTTATCCACAAGCTCTCAAGGCCTCAACACCTCCAAGAACAGATTTTTCACCACCAAACCCTTTCCAAGCTTTTCAAAGTCACCAATCAAGCTCCAATACCCACACATACACAACCTAAGCCACAACCATCATACTCATACACAACATCTCAAAACCCAAACATCATAGAACAACAAAATCACACTAGGGTTGAGAATCTTACCACACCCAAGGTCCAAGGAGACAAGATTAACCTTCTCCTTCAAGAGAGTTGGGTCCTATAACATCAAAGAACCCAAAATCTCAACATTTTACCCATGAAACTCGAAAATAAGGGCTGGAATTTCGAACAGAAACACGTGGCTTACCTCAAGATTAGTTGTATGGGTTTTGTAGAGCTCTCCGCGGTGAACGCGTGGCCGCAAACGGAGTGGCAATCGGAGCTCTAGATCAAAAGTTATGGTGGTTTGAAGATCAAGTGAGAGATAGAACTTGAGAGAGTGTTCTTCCTCCCCTCTCTTCAATTTCAGCGTGTTTGAGTGTGTTGTGAGGAGAGAGAGTGCTGAAAACTAGGGTTTTGGTTTAGTTATGTTGGGCCAAGGGCCCACTTTGGGTCCGGTTGGCCCGGTTTGGCCCGTTCGGTCCAATCTTGGTCCGAATTCTATAAAATTGGTACCGAAATTCTCGTCTCAATTTCCTCTATCATATTAAGCCATAAAAATATCATTTTTGGCTTTCTAGAATAAATTCTCATATATGGGTTAATTAGCCGTTAATTAACCGGGTCTTACATTCTACCCACCTAATTGGGAATTTTGCCCACAAAATTCAAATTCGAATTCAATTACCTGAGAATAAGTGCGGATAATCCGTTCGCATCTCCGACTCAAGTTCCCAAGTGTGTTCCTCAACACCGCCTCGACTCCAAGCCACTTTGACTAATGAAACCTCTTTTCCACGCAACCGTTTGATACTAGTATCATCAATTTTGACTGGAGCCACTGGAAGCGTCAAATCTTCTCTTAACTGAACTGATTCGGGTTCTAACACATGGCTAGCATCAGGAGTGTACTTTCGAAGCTGCGACACGTGAAATACGTCGTGCAGGTTTGAAAGATGGGGTGGTAAAGCCACCCGATACGCCACTGGCCCAATCCTCTCCAAGGTCTGAAATGGACCAATGTATCGAGGATTCAACTTCTTTTCTTTAATCGCTCTACCTACTCCTGTGGTCGGAGTAACTTTCAGGAAAACATGATCTCCTGCCTCAAATTCTAAGGGCTTCCGCCTTTGATCGGCGTAACTCTTTTGACGACTCTGCGCCGTAAGCATCCTATCTCGGATCTTCTTGACTTGTTCAGTGGTCTCAGCTATCATTTCCGGCCCCAACAAGCCTTTCTCTCCAGCTTCATACCAACATAGTGGAGATTGACATTTTCTCCCATACAAAGCCTCATACGGAGCCATTCCGATGCTCGCATGGTAACTATTATTGTATGCAAACTCTACTAACGGCATATACCGATCCCAACTCGCTGGTTGGTCCAAAACACAAGCTCTCAACATATCCTCTAGTGTTTGGATCGTCCTCTCGGATTGACCATCTGTTTGAGGATGGTACGCTGTACTCAAGCTTAATCGAGTTCCAAAAGCTTTCTGAAATGCACCCCAGAACCTCGAAGTGAAACGAGGATCTCTATCAGAGATTATAGTAGCAGGTACACCATGGAGTCTCACAATCTCCTTTATGTATAACCGAGCTAGCTCCTCAAGGGTGTAAGTCATCCGAACGGGTAAAAAGTGAGCTGACTTCGTCAGTCGGTCCAGATCACCCAGATAGCATCAAAACCAGTCCTAGTCCTTGGCAATCCTGACACAAAGTCCATTGCAATACTTTCCCACTTCCATTGCGGAACCTCTAAGGGTTGCAACATCCCGGAAGGTCTTTGATGTTCAATCTTTACCTTTTGACAAGTTAAGCACTTTGAAACATATTCCGCCACATCATTCTTCATACCCGGCCACCAAAACATCGCCTTTAAATCATGGTACATCTTAGTACTTCCCGGGTGAATGGAGAATCCGCTTTTATGTGCCTCCTTTAAGATATCTTGCCTCAAAGTGCCAACATCCGGCACCATGATCCTACCCTTGAATCTCCATAACCCATCTTTTTCTTCCGACACTCTCCACTGTTTTCCTTGCTCGATAGCCGGTAACACCTTCCATAACGCTTCATCATTTTCATGAGCCTTTAGGAGTTCGGACTTAAAGTCACTCGAGATTTCTAATCGGCTCAAACACAAGGTTCCAGATACTTCTCGAGCACCAATTTTTAGACTCTCGAATCCCTTGAGCAACTTCTCCTCTTGAAGCATCATCCAAGACGCGTATAACGACTTTCGACTTAACGCATCCGCCACTATATTCGCCTTTCCAGGATGGTAATTTAACTCAAAGTCGTAGTCCTTCAACAATTCCATCCACCTTCTCTGCCTCATATTAAGCTCTTTCTGATCAAAGAGATACTTCAAGCTCTTATGATCAGAGAAAACTTGGAACTTAACCCCATAGAGATAATGCCTCCACACCTTCAAGGCAAACACAACCGCAGCGAGTTCCAAATCGTGCGTAGGGTAACTAACTTCATGAGGTCTCAACTGTCGTGAGGCATACGCCACCACATTATGGTGCTGCATCAGCACGCACCCTAGACCCTTCAATGAGGCGTCACAATACACCTCAAATGGCTCATTCGGCTCAGGTAACACTAACACAGGTGCAGTGGTCAACTTTTTCTTCAATGTCTGAAAGCTCTCCTCGCACTCAGGAGTCCAAACAAACGGAGTGTCTTTGCGAGTTAACTTTGTCAACGGCAAAGCTAATTGCGAAAAGCCTTTGATG
This sequence comes from Arachis hypogaea, assembly GCF_003086295.3. NCBI lineage: Eukaryota > Viridiplantae > Streptophyta > Magnoliopsida > Fabales > Fabaceae > Arachis > Arachis hypogaea. The sequence continues at coordinate 23,613,056 of NC_092048.1, read as the reverse complement.
AACCTTCGGTAATAGCCAGCTAAACCCAGAAAACTCCTTATCTCAGTTACTGTGGTTGGTTGCTTCCAATCCATCACAGCTTCTACCTTGGTTGGATCTACGACTATTCCCTTCTTACTCACCACGTGACCCAAAAACTTCACCTCACTCTTCCAGAACTCACACTTAAACAGTTTCGCATAGAGTTTCTTCTCCTTTAAAATCTGCAACACGGTCCGCAAGTGTTCCGCATGCTCTTCTTCAGTCTTGGAGTAAATTAGTATATCGTCAATAAAGACAACCACGAATTTATCCAGAAACGGACGGAACACTCTATTCATGTAATCCATGAATACTGCAGGAGCGTTCGTCAACCCAAAGGACATTACAGTGTACTCGTAATGACCATAACGAGTCCTGAAAGCGGTATTAGGGATATCCTCACCCCTCACCCTTATCTGGTGATAACCGGATCGCAAATCAATCTTAGAGAAAACCCCAGCTCCTTGTAACTGATCCACGAGATCATCAATCCTCGGCAATGGGTACTTATTCTTTATGGTGACCTTGTTCAGCTGCCTGTAATCCACACAGAGTCGCATACTTCCATCTTTCTTCTTTACCAGTAACACTGGAGCTCCCCACGGGGAAACACTTGGTCGGATAAAGTTCTTACCCAACAATTCCTCTAACTGAGACTTTAGCTCGGCCATCTCTAACGGTGACATCCTATAAGGAGCACTTGAGATTGGTCCCGCCCCAGGCACCAATTCAATAGCAAACTCGACCTCTCGGTTAGGTGGAAATTCCTCAATATCATCGGGAAACACTTCCGGAAACTCACACACTACCGGAATCTGATCCAACCTTTGATCATCACCCGAAACACCCGCGGTTAACAACAGGATACCCTGACATTCGGTTCCAGAACAGTTCACCATCATTGAATTCAAGTAATAATTATTCACCACAACCGGCCCTTCTGTATCCTCCGGCATAAGGTACACCGACTTGGTAGAACAATCAAGCAGGACATGGTTTTCGGATAACCAGTCCAATCCCAAGATAAGATCAAGACCGATCATCGGTAAGCAGATTAGATTATGGACAAAATCACGCTGCTTGAACCTAAACGAAACTTTCGGGCATCCTAGTCTAGTTACCATAGCTTCATGGGTAGCATTATACACTTTTAAGTCATAACCTAAGGTTACGATCTTCAACCCTAACTCATGGGCTTTCTCAAATGCAACGAATGAATGCGATGCTCCCAAATCAAATAAAGCATTTAAAGTTTGACCAGCCATTTCACAGTTACCTCGAATGAGTGTCTCGGATCCCTCTGCACCCACAGCTGAGGTGGTGAACACCCGACCCGTCTGTTGTGCTTTCCCAGCACCTTGCTTTTGCTTCTCTGGACAACTTGCGGCTTTATGCCCCGCCTTTCCGCAATTGTAGCACAAACCCCATCCGGCCTTGCATGGTACTCCCGGATGGTGACTCCCACACCTAGTACAAGCTTGTTCATTCTGAGGTTGCTTCCCAAACTTCTTCCCTTGGAAATTGTTGTTGTTGTTGGGCCTCCTGAAAGAGCTCCCCCTCTTGAAAGACGGACCTCTAGGTGCAAAGCCCTTCCCTCGGTTCTGTGGAAATGAACCTTTGTGACTCCCTTTCTCAGCGGTTGCCCTTTTCACACACTCCTCAGCAACCCTACACTTGTTCACTAATTCGGAGAAAGTCCTAATCTCCATTGGTCCTACTGAACTGAAGATATCACTCCGGAGTCCTCCTTCATACTTAACACACTTCCATTCCTCATATTCCACCGAAGTCCCTTGGCACATACGAGAGAACCTGAACAGCTCCTCAAACTTGTCAGTATACTCTGATATGGACATAGTACCCTGCTTCAGCTGTAACAATTCAAGTTCCTTAGCCGTCCTAGCAGAAGTCGGAAAGTACTTCTTATAGAACTCTTCTTGAAAGACATTCCAGGTGATATAGTCATCACCCTGCTGCAGAAGACGTCGGATGCCTTGCCACCAATGCGACGCCTCACCGGTGAGCATATAAGTGGCAAACTCGACACGCTGTCCTTCAGGTACCACTTGTGCTTGTAATGCTCGCTCTATAGCCTGAAACCATGTATCAGCCTCAGTCGGGCTAGTAGTTCCCTTGAACTTAGGCGGATTAACCTTCAAAAAGTTTGCCAAGGTCATCGGACCCTGAACTCCACCTCCATCATTACCATGGTTGTTCATCTGTTGACCAAGAGCCTCAGCAGTGGCTTGCATAGCAGCAGCCATGTTCTCCAACGCAGCCATAAAGTTCACCGGGTCATTAGGATTATTCTCCGGTGCACGAGCATTCGTACGACCTCTCGCACTACCTCTACCGCGTCCACGAGGCGCCATCGGGTTCCTATACACACCCAACAATCGATATTAAGTTGATCAGTCTCAATATCGGAAGTCTAGTGCTTCAAAGTCCCAAATGCATGCTCATGAACGTTTATGCCAATTATATCAAGCAGATATACTAATAGCACATAACACACACACAGAGAATGCACACAAGCATAGTCAGTCCATCCCTCAGGCTCTATAGGAACGAACTGCTCTGATACCATAATGTAACACCCTACCATACAGAGTCTTATGCTTAAGTCATAATTCAGAGATGGCAAGGTATTACGACCTCTAAAACAAAAATTTAGTACGTATAGTAGTATGAATAATTGATTATAACTAGGAGCCTTTGTAGAAAAAGGGGTAAACAAAAACCGTAACTCGAACGCGCAACACTCCGATCGATAACGTAACGAGCAAAGGATAAGCTAACGCAAGATCATATATATAAAGAGTGTCAAAAACGGGAATATCAAGACTCAAAATCCGGCTGCGAAGATAACCGGTCCGAGCATAATAATATATACATATAATAAAATAAGGAAACCCCAAAGGAAACCCAAAGGGACACAAATACATACAACCTATTCTCCAAAATCCCCTCTAGAAGGAGTCATCACAGTTTGTATTATTTAATGGAGATAAAAGTATCTAAACAAGATATATAAACCAAAACAGAGTCCCAAGAACAAAGGATCTTCGCTAATCCAGAAGTCTCCAGCATGCCTCAACGAGAAGCCTCGCGTCCTGCATCTGAAAACCACAAAATCCGCATGGGTGAGAACCAGAGGTCCCCAGCACGGTAACAGCTTCCACATATATAATACATAATAATAGAGGAAAGCCAAAGGCAATCCTAGAACTTCCTCCAGATAATATCAAAGCTTATAAACAAGCTAAACCATATAAGGGTATCTGACTAAAGATTCTTCAGTCTAACTAATACTTCCCTTTCCAATTCCTTCAAACCTCCCAACCACCAGCAGGAGTATATAATAGCAAACACAATTATATCAGACAAAGAATATACAAATAGGAGCAGTTAAGACATTTAGACAATTAGCAAGTAATATGCAGTCAAATAGGCAATCTCAAACAATTCACATAGTATGCATATGATGAATGCCTGTCCCTAGTGGCTGATGATATCATCTGTCGGTTATAGAGCCAACCCGACAAGTCCTGGTAGCTAACCATTGGACTGTCCCTCTGTCGCGCATCCCCAACTCGAGTTATACTCGTTATAAACTTGATCATAAACATGATCCATATCCATCACCCTCACTGGTGAATATTTCGGGGGCGAGCTCATCCGAGTCTTTCACAGTGCCCGGCCACACTTACGACATAGGGTCAACAGAGTCTCGAGCCTCCACCTGGAGCACGTGGTGGCTAGCCACTGCTTCCTCCCAGGGATCTCGTGCCTCTGATAGTGGAAGTGCAAATCTCAATTATCAATAATTCAGCATAAGCATGCATAAATTCTCATCCATGGATCAACATCCATATCAGCCATCCGGCTCACGGTTCAGTCCAGAACCAGCCAATATTCATATTATACACAGCCTTTCCGGCTCACGGTTAAATCCATAACCAGCCGTTTCATTAGCAATTACAGCCTTTCGGCCCATGGCTTAACAAGCACTTCCACCACCATCCTCCGCATCTCACATAATCATCTTGATCCTCATTGATCATTCATTTTTCCCTTGCTTCACTCGCAAGTTACCTCATTCACTAGCCCCTTTTTAATAGCTAGGCATGTCATAATGATTTAAGACATAAATGGTGAGATCGGAGGCTTAGAAGTATGAGATTTGGCTTTTAAAACTCAAAAATCAACTTTGGGATGAAAACAGGGCCACGCGTACGCGCACTCCACGCGCACGCGTGGATGGCCTCAAAAACTCATCGACGCGCAAGCGTCATGCACGCTAACGCGTGGATTAAAGATTTGCCAATCGACGCGCACGCGCCAACCACGCGTACGCGCGGGTGTTCTCGTGCCCCAGGCACAACACTGGCACAGTTCTGGCATAACTCTCTGGAAAATGGCTGGGCATTGGGTGCAGCACAATCGGCGCGCCCGCGCACATCACGCGCACGCGTGGATGGCGCTTTCTGGAAGATCGGCGCGTACGCGCCAGGTACGCCCACACGCAAGGGGTCATTCTGCTAAAAATTTTCTAAGTTAAAAGCTGCAGAATTCACAGATTTAAACCCCAATCTTCCAACGGACATAACTTCCTCATTTTAAATCGTCTTTCACCCGTTCTTTGAACGACATGGACATCCCGGATCCAATTTCATTTCTAAACAGATTTGGTACAAAACGGAGATCCGTAGTCCAAGTTATGTCCCGCCAAAGTGTGCCCAAAAACCATATTTTCATACAAAACCGCAAAGTGCCAATTTCAAAACAAGCCATTTCCAACTCTTTTCAAAACCAATCAAAACATGCCAAGTTCATCCCGTTTCTTTGAAATCAATCAAAATATATCAAATTCAACATCAAGCCTCCTCAACTCACACATTGACACATTACCACAAATTACCAAAATCACTATCTCATCATTTTACCCCACTTCACCCAAGTGGCTCAAACTCAAACACATTGACATATCATATACTATTCCTCATGCCGATTCTCAACAACACCAATTCCAATAAATTATTATTGTACACAATCAACATCATACTCACCATCAACATGGTTCAACCCACAATTCAACCATAACCAGTCATCAAGTATATATATCACAACATGCATATTTCTCATACATCATACCACTAAGGCATTAATAATCATCATCACATATATGACCACATCATATATCTCAATCATTCAACAACATCAACAATTCAATGCCTATCTTAGGGCCTCTAGCCTAAGTATTTCCTACCACATTACATATTAGATACGGGAAACCGAAACCATACCTTAGCCGATTTTCCCAAGCTCCCCCGGAGCACTTCCAAACCACTTATCCACAAGCTCTCAAGGCCTCAACACCTCCAAGAACAGATTTTTCACCACCAAACCCTTTCCAAGCTTTTCAAAGTCACCAATCAAGCTCCAATACCCACACATACACAACCTAAGCCACAACCATCATACTCATACACAACATCTCAAAACCCAAACATCATAGAACAACAAAATCACACTAGGGTTGAGAATCTTACCACACCCAAGGTCCAAGGAGACAAGATTAACCTTCTCCTTCAAGAGAGTTGGGTCCTATAACATCAAAGAACCCAAAATCTCAACATTTTACCCATGAAACTCGAAAATAAGGGCTGGAATTTCGAACAGAAACACGTGGCTTACCTCAAGATTAGTTGTATGGGTTTTGTAGAGCTCTCCGCGGTGAACGCGTGGCCGCAAACGGAGTGGCAATCGGAGCTCTAGATCAAAAGTTATGGTGGTTTGAAGATCAAGTGAGAGATAGAACTTGAGAGAGTGTTCTTCCTCCCCTCTCTTCAATTTCAGCGTGTTTGAGTGTGTTGTGAGGAGAGAGAGTGCTGAAAACTAGGGTTTTGGTTTAGTTATGTTGGGCCAAGGGCCCACTTTGGGTCCGGTTGGCCCGGTTTGGCCCGTTCGGTCCAATCTTGGTCCGAATTCTATAAAATTGGTACCGAAATTCTCGTCTCAATTTCCTCTATCATATTAAGCCATAAAAATATCATTTTTGGCTTTCTAGAATAAATTCTCATATATGGGTTAATTAGCCGTTAATTAACCGGGTCTTACATACATCATTTTAAATTGTGTGATACTTAAATATATAATCAAATCAATTAGTTGATATAATTAATGCATCATAATGAATTATATTTAATGATTTAAACAAAATAAATTAAGAAACACTCTTAGAAACATGTTACGTTGACTCTATCATTAAATAAAAAATCGATTTTTATATAATAGAATCGATAATATAATAGACGGCGAGAAAGAGAAAGATAAACATTTTAGATCTTAGGTTGTTTTATTTGGATGTTGTAATGTGGGTATCACATTATTTGACTTATTCTACCCTGTGGACCTTTTTGCAACTTTATTTCAGTATCAATAGAATTTTACTACCTTTTAGTAATAAATTAAAATCCAAAATAAAATTAAAAAAAAAGTAAAGAATATAAAATTATTGATTGAAATTTTATTTTATTTTTTGTTATTATAACAGGTATTTTTATTTAATATACCAACACTGTACAAAATTAATCGTAAAAAAAGTATAAAATATAAATAAATATACTGAATTAAGAGATAAAATTATATTTGTTATCTCATTTTTACTTTTAGTAGCACAATAAAATATCATGTACTCAACATAATTTAAGATGCAAATCATAATTAATTATACTTTTTATTTTTAAATATTTAAAATTAATCTTAATATAAATAAAAATAATTTAATATATTAAATAAATTAATAGAATAATATAAGTTAACTATTTTTTTAATTAATTTTGTTGTTTTTTTTTACTACCTTTAAAATTGCGACTTTTTTTTTTAAATTTGACCGTGAAATAAAATTAGAGTTGTTGGTCTACACCATTAAAAAAATTAATACTATACAATTATATTTGTACATATAACATGTTCCTAAATTTTTATATGCTAAACTTAAGATTCTGTATTTCTTTGTTTATGTCATAAATAAGTATTATTTACAATGATTCGTATTGATTTAAAAGCTTAAAAATTTTTGTACGTATTAATTTTATATTTAATATTAAAACACAAAAATTTACTATGTTATTTTACTATTAATGTATGTAGTATTACATTATAAAATATAAAAATTAAAATAATTATTATATAGCTTAGATGGATTGAACTAAATATAAAAATATAAAACAGAATTGTATTATTAAATTTTAGTAATTTTAATTAGTTAATAATATAAAATAAGATAGAAGTGACTATTTATAATTGAATAGTTTTAGTTGATTAGACTAAAAAAATCGAAAAATACTCTAAATAAAAAGCCAAATTAACTTTAATATTAAATTCATTAATACGATTTTAATTTTATATAATAGTTAGATAATAAATTAGTAAAAGCAAATAGAAGGATGGCTTTAATTAGTATTTAATAAAATATTCATTTAGAATAATTAAAAAAAATAAAAGTATAATATTATTAAAAATAATACATTTTTATGTTTAAAGTATATTTAAATAAAATATTTGTAAAATATAAAATTTAGAATAACATAGCTTCATGAATATTAATCATTAATCAATTTTAAACTAACATAAAATTATAATACAATTTATTGACAAAAAATAATCAATAATTAATATTAATAAATATAAAAATCATCCAAACACTTTGATTAAAAGTATGAGTGGTTAATTATCATTTATTATTAATAATATTTTGTTCATAACTAAAACTAAAAATATAATTATTCAGATTTAGATTTTAGAAGAATAAATGTATAAGTAACAAATAATCTATTTTATCATGTATATTATAAATTAATGAATTAAACTAACTGATATAATGAATTATAATTAATTAATTGGTATAAATTATAATAAAGTATATGATATTTAAAAAAAATAAAATGAATAAGAAGAAAATAAAAAGAAATAGAAGAGATAAAAGACTACAATAAAATAAATTGAGTGTGAGAGTTTTATTTTTTTTTACAAATTTTATATCACATCCGTTTCAATAATAATAAATAAAAATACATCAACTTGATATCTAAGAGAAAATGATGAGATAAAATCATAACACAGTTCTAAAACAAAAGCTTAAATTAAACCATAATATCATTGCACAACACAAATTGAAAGTAATTTCACACTATAATATACCACACAAACAGGTAAATGACTTAAGCTTAATTACGGAATTTTTTTTATTTATGCATATATGATAACACCATGGTCTATAAATGCTTCATGGATAACATATCATATATTACTCTGAATGATGAGCACGGGAGTTGAAGAGTATGTGGTGGTTTGTGTCCACGATAGTTGACTTCTTGCGACGACGCCTCATAGGAAGAAAAAGAATTGTTGTTGTAAAAGCTACCTAATGAAAGAGTAATTGGTAAATGAATGATATTTTCTTCTAGCATATATGGTTTTTTATAGTGATAAAATAAAAATAGAAGGAATAAAATTTTATATTTTTATATTCGGAATAGAATTTGATATTTATCGTAATAAAATTAAATAATTAATCAGTTATAATTTATGTATTTAAATAAATAAAATAAATTAAATAAAAATATTTTTAAGAATTAATCAAATCAGTTAGTTGATACAAATAATTAGTATAATTGATTTTATTTAATTTATTGAATTCAAAAAAATAAATTATGAAATAATTGATTGAATTAATTACTTGATATAATTAATTTATTATAATTGATTGGATTTAATAAATTAAAAAAATAAATAGGAAAACATATGAGACAATGATTTTTTTAACTAAATTAATCTGTATTTATTGTATTTAATCATTATAAGTAACAAATCATCTATGCTATTATGTACCTTATAAATTAATGAATTAAAATAATTGATATAATAAATTACAATTATTTGATTGATATGAATTATAATAAATCGTGTAATATTTAAATATTTAATCAAATCAATTAGTTGATATAATTAATTTACTGTAATAAATTGTATTCAATGAATTATAAAAAATAAATTAAGAAACACGCTCAAAAGTAGTGACGGATCCAAAAATTTTAAATAGTTGGGATAAACATATAGCATATAAAAATAATAAAAAATATTTATAAATATATCAAAATATATAAAAAATAAATAATATAAAAATATTAAATATTAAATAATTTGTATATAATCATTATCAATATTAATATATTGATAAATAATAATATGGTTATTAATTTATCTTTCTGTAAATTAAATATAATAATAATAATAATAATAATAATAATAATAATAATAATAATAATAATAATAATAATAATAATAATAAATGAAATTAATCAAAATATAAATAGTTTATCTTCTAATCAATAATAAAAGTAAAATATTTTTTTTTTATGAATTATACACAATAAATGATATTTTAAATAAATGATATTTTTTATGTTATATTTTTTTCAATAAATGATATCACGGGTAATTATTATTATCATATATTATTATTATTATTATTATTATTAAAATGATTAAAAGTATTTTTAATTGATAATTGATAAGTAGTTTGATAATGTATTAAATATTAATTTGATATAATTATAATAAAAATATGTTTCTAAATTAGTATAATTATGTATTATTCATTAAATATTAATTATAATATAATTATAATAAAGATATTTTTTATAAAATAATTTAGAATAGAGAATAGGAAAGTTCATTTTGGAGGGAAAACGGAGTCACGAGAGATCGACACCTTACCTTCATTAGTTGAGAAAAAACCCAGTTTTAGTATATTAAGTAGATATATAATTTCACAAATATTTCAATAAACTTATAATTTCTAAAGACAAAAAAGATGATAATTTTTAAATTTTACAAACACTAAAGTCTTTATAATTCTAAATATCTAATAAACATAATCATCAACCAAATTTTTTAAAATAAAATAATAAAACTAATATTGTCCAAAGCAAAACAAATATTTTCAAAATATATAATTAAATATTATCCAAATCTCTAATCAATCGAACATAGTCCAAATTATAACTTAAAGTAAAACGAACAAACATTCTAAATACAAGCACAATAGTAACGTTCTAAATTCAATTATCATTTTAAAGTCAAAAGTTCGCTGGACAAGCCCTTTCCGTCCCGCCAAATCCCGACAAAACCTGTAGATTAGGTGGTGCGGGTTAGATGAATTTTTTTATTATAACAGTCTCAAATTTTTAGCCCGTTCCGTCTTTTTTGGCGAGTTACACGCATTACAAGAAACACACTGAATACCAGCAGATTTAGCAGCGTCTATTACGGTCAAATTTAGCGGCAGCTTTTGCGTTGAAAACAATCTAGATTCACTACAAGAAGTTACCAGAATAGCGACCGATTTAGTGACCGATTTGGGTGGTTGCTAAAACCATGGTCGCTAATCAGTTTCAAAATTGGTCGCTAAAATAAAAAATAGCAACCGTTTTTGTGACCAACAATTCCAAAGACATTATTTCCGTTTTGGTTGCTAAATCGGTCGCTAAATAAAAAAATAGCGATCGATTTTATTTTGGTTGTATTTAAAACTTATCGGTCGCTAATTCGGTTACTATTAGCGACAGAATTTATTGGTCGCTGAATCTAATTAAGCAACTGATTTAGCGACCAATATTGATTTGGTTCTGGAAATTCTATATCGGTCGCTATTAGCAACCAATTTTTTCGATCGCTATTCCGGTACTTTTTTGTAGTGATTTAGTTCCCCGAATTAATTATCGTCGGATTTTATATTCCGACAGTAATAAGTGGTGCGAAATCTTATTCCATTGGTGCTAACTTTACCCGTTGATCTTCCGTCAGATTTAGCCACCGGTATATCGTTTTAGTGAAACGCTGCGTTTACCCAGTTTACCGTCTGAAGTTTTTGCCGGTAAATTCGACGATAAAATTTGGGTAAAATGTGAATCCCCTCCCCTTCACTTCTGTAACTCACCTCTCTCTTCTCTCTCTCTCTCCCCTCCCATCTTCTCTCTTCTCCCCTAAAGCTGATGGCATCACCACCACTAGCTGGAGCCTTTATTGTCGCCGCCACTAGACGTTGTCGTTGCCAGAGTGTCAGTCACTGTTGGAGCTGTTGGGAATGTCGTTGTTGTTTGCGTTCGTGGTCACCGCTGTCAGTGTTGCTGACGTTGTCATCGTCACTGCTGCCTCCTATCACCACCATGTCTTTATCATCCTGCAGTCACCATCAGAGATAATTTTGGCATATTATTTTTTAAGATTTTTATGTGAGTTTAAGATTTTGTTAAGTAATTTACGAAATTATTGATCAAATTAGTGTAATGCAGTTTGTGATTAAGATTTGGTATAATTTTTTTATTTTTTTTATTTTTTTAGTTTCGGATTTTGTTAGGTATTTTATCATATTATTGACAAAACTACTATAATGAAGTTTGTGATTAGGTTTGGTTTAGTGTTTTTAGTTTTTCAAATTTTTTGTGAGTTTAAGATTTTGCTAGGTAGCTTATTTTTAAATTATTAATTAAATTAGTGCAATGAAGTTTGTGATTAAGATTTTTTATGTTAATTTAATATATATAGAAATTAAATTAAGTTGACGTAGGTTAAGTAGGGTGAGATTAAGAGTGCTTAAGCTGTTGGAAGAATTTGTTTAGTTTGTGGAATTAGTTTCATCTTGTGAATTTAATAAGTTTTCTTTTTTATTAGGACGGTGCTATTTTTCTGAGATTAATTGGAGTTTGCTTTGTTCGTATTCTGTGCATCCATGTTCCAGCTAAGTTTTCTATCTCTAAATATAATCAATTGTTTAAATTTTATGCCGGACTTACTTTTTCTATGATAGCGTTTCAGGACAGAAGTGGGAGAAGGTCGCGTAGAGGTGCCTTCTCGAAACTCTTGTTGTTAGAAAATTATGGAGGTATAAGGAGTTGCACACTAGAACGGTTAGGATTTGATGTGTTATTAAATTCGTGTTTGTTCTAATTAATGCCTGTAGCTGTTTTCTCTATGAAAACTGTTAAATCTGTTTGGTGGATGTCTCTGAAATAAGGAAAAGTTCTCCTGAAATTTTATTTTTATTGTCTAAAACATGTTTGGTTTGTGAGAAAATGATAATCGAATTTGGTTGGAGATTCTAATTATAGGAGACATCTTGCCGAATTTTCTAAAAATTTTAATAAGTTGTCATGTTAGATGAATTTTAGGGTGTTTGTTGCAAGATGATTTCAAGTAATCGTTTGTGAATGTATGATAGGGACAACAATGGCCAGGGGGTTCAAAACGTGAATTCTTTGAGGGGGTCGACAACGTTTGTTGCATATGTTTTGAACATGGAACCGTTTAGGTCTCAAGGGGTATCTAAGTGTCTATGTTGAAAGTGTCGGTTGACTAAATGGTTAGGACCTTCGGATATAACACTTCACCTCTACTACAATGGGTTCAAGAATGGGTATTGAATGTGAACAGAATACATAAAAGTGGATGAACAGTGAATTAACTAGTCTACCTCGAATTTCAATATGGCTAGGAGTCAATCGACGAGGGTCCGGATGGTTAAAAAACCAAATATGGAAGAAATGAATTGGGAGAGTAATCAAAAGAGATACAACGAGATGGTACTTGATGCAATAAGTGTTACTGATACAGAAGATGCTGAACAAAAGCCTAATTTAGAGACAAATAGCTTTTATCATTTATTAGAATCTGCCGTAAAATCCTTGTACAAAGAGTATCTTTATTCAAAATTGTTTGCATGTATTAGAATAACGACTATTAAGTTTGAGTCAAATCATATATTCTGTGTATATAATATCGATTTACATTTTTAAAGATTTCTTTACCATAATACTCAAAATGTATACACATATTTAAAAATGACAAATTATTTATATATTACACATTTTAATAAATATTATATTTAATTAATTTAAATAAAAAATTAGTCCTTCCATACATTATTATTGTTATATTGTAACAAAAAAAAATATGCTACTGCGCAATTATGCAACATAAAGAAACCAAGCATATCTCTCGAAAAAGCAAAATAAAATTTTGCAAATCCAAAAGAATATTCATGCCAAGTGCTGTGTCTTTTTTCCCTCAAAAAGTTGGCTGGCTGAAATGCATTGAGATCTTCTACCACCTCGACATTTGTACAGATAATGACCCAAAACTTAAAATAAAAGAAACAGAATAAAAGGAAGAAAATTAAAGAAAAGAGAATTATTAATAGTGTAATACAAAAAGGCACATTATTCTTCGGCTTTTCTTGAGCAGAAGCATGTGAGCTTCTGTAGTGGAATCCTAGAGATCAAACTATATGTTTTGTATTGTGCAATTATCCAAATTTAATTAAGCCAGGTCTAATTAAATTGAGTTAGTCGAATAATTAATTTATTTATTTATTTAAATAAATATAAAAAAATTTAAATTTTATTTTATGTATATAATAATTCTTTAATTAGTATTAATTTTTTTAAATAAAATTTAAATTTGTGATCGATTAGTCTCCGATCTATTAAACTGAAAAATATCGTAGGTAACAAAAAAAATTAAACAATGTCTAATTCGTTGAAATTATGAACTTTACAAGATTACCCTTTATAGTCCTCTGAGGTTAATTATAACCTTATAACCTAAATATAAACTTTATATAACAATATCATATATGTCATATTCATAGGCATTGGGAGTTGTATATATATAGTTTACCTACGCTTGAATTGAATATTGAAGCACCTAGAAATCAATTTGTATTTTTAAATTTAAGGTAAGCATTAGGAATAAACAGCAATATCACAAAAACCATGTCTTCTAGTCCTAGATAAAGAATTATCAACAGCGTTCAATTAGAAATTCGTTCAATTAGCTAGAGAATGATTAATTTTTGTTTAATTAACTTTTCACAAAGGACAATATCGAAATATATACTCTCTAATTTTACAATAATTGTAAAAAAAGTAAAACAAAACAAAATAGATTTTAATAATGTATAAAATTGTATGTGCTAGTAAAAAAATTACTTCAAAATAAATAAATATATGTAATCAATATTTATTTAATTAGTTGTCTTAGTTAAATTTAAAATGTAAACAGAAAAACTAATTAATATTATCTTCATATTAAAAATTGATAGTTAATTTTCCTTAATAAGTAATTTTGAATTCATACTTTGAATATGTCATTATATATAATAAAATCAATATTTGGAGAACCACATCTTTTCTATTAACTATCTGCTCGATAGCCACTATATATCTTCTCTGTCAATTCGCTTTTTTATTGTTGTTAAGTTGAATTATTCTAAAAACAAAAAACAAAAAATAGCATAAATCGGATGAGAGTCATTATCTTGTTTCATATTTTATTTAAGGATTTTTATTCTTCCAAAAAGGTACAGGCATATAGAAACACAAAATATGTATGCCCAATAGAATTATCCACATATTCAATAAGATTAACATAAATTAAAATAAAATATCAAAAACATTATGAATCTCGTTTTTGTAAAATCAGACACTTTATTCTGCATTTCTATCTGCTATCAAATTTTAAAATTCGAAAATTAATTATCTCTAGGGTTTAACTCCATCAATCAAATTAATGCCATCTAAATTATTTTGTTAGTTTCTAATAAAAAATATTGACATAAAATATTAATTTACACACGTTATTGTTAAGTATTTACATATTACAAGTTAGACGAATTATGATAAGACAGACAAATTAATCTCTTGATCATCCCACAACTTCCTTCAATTCCTCTCTGACACTCCCTCCCTCCACAACAGCAATCGCCGCCGCCGCCTCCTCATCATCCACAAACCTCCTTCCTCTACTCCTCCTCCATTGCCCCTCTCCTCCACCACCACCACCACCACTTCATTTCCTCTCTACCCTCTTTTTCCACCTCCAAACACAACAAAGGAGGGTATTTTTACTTGTAATTTATAAAGGAGTCATTTTATATTTTGGAGAGTATTTTTCAAATAATTATAAAAATAATAAAATTACCAATAATAATTTATAAATTTAAGGTATAATACATGAAATGTAAACAATAGTAATATTAATGATTAAGTAAATACATAATAATATTTAATTATTTATAAATGGTAATTTCGAAAATATAAACTAGATAAAGATGATAAAATTAATAATATAATAATAAATTACAAAAATAATAATAATAATAATAATAATAATATATTATTATTATTATTATTATTATTATTATTATTATTATTATTATTATTAAGAGTTAAGATTACCATAAACTTATATAAAAGAAACAATATTTACAAAATCACGTGTTTATTTGTCTAAAAAATAAAAATCAATGGCTTAGTGATAATTTTTACTTTATTTTTGGTCTAAAACATCTTTCTGTGCATACAAATAAATAATTGATTTATTAATTAAATATTTTTTCAATAGAGCATCAAATATCTCAAAGGAAAAGTCTAGGGTCAGCAGCTTTGTTAAATTTTGGCTAGCAGCAAAGAAAAGTGAGCCATTAGATGAAATTTCACACCATTAAAATCATTATTGATGACTATTTGATAGTTACAAATCACAAAAGTTGATGGCCTAGCATCCCTCTATTTCAAATTACTAATGGAATATTGTAGATGCGTCCGATAAAAAGGACCATAAAGATTGAGAACTATAAATAGCGTAAAAATAGATTAACTTTAGAGTTTTTTTTTTTTTTTAATGCTTCAAATGTATGTAGTGTAGTTGGAAGAGACAATTATATTAAAATGATAAAGCTATCTATTGATATAAATTTTGAAGAGTGAATAATATAAGTTGGTAGAAATCATTATTGGCGGGTATAATTTAAAAAAAAAAAGGTAAAAAGTCCAGAAATAAAAGAAAAAGTTAAGAAAGAAATTCTCATTATTATTAATAAATATAAATATAAATATAAAGTTCTAATGCTTGATGAGTAGTATTATCTATAAAGAAAGAGAAAACATTATTGTATATATATAACAAGTGGGTTTTTCTTCAATTTATTTGAATCAAATTATTATAAAGACCCTTGGTGACAACAATTTGCTTTTCCCTAAACCCTTCTGATCAATTTTGAAATGGCCACTGTTTGGGGGGGACCTTAGTTTTGAATAGGAATCTCACAAGGTGTTATTGAAAGTTGAAAGCATTGGGGGGAGGGAGAGAATATTCTAAGGCCACCAAAGTTCAACAGCTAAAGTCCAAAGTTAAAATAATAAAGAATGTTAGAAAGGAAAAACATGATTAGATTATGATTAATAAGGATGGTAGGAAATTTAGAAGGAAAAGTGAAGTCAGCCCACAAGGGAACGACTGCTCAAACTTCCAAAAATTCACTGCCTTTGTCAGCTCCTTACTTGCATTATGCATCTTCCCTTCTCAACTTTTCATATAGTAAATAATCTTCCCCGATTCATTTACTACTTTCTTGCCTTAGCCTCCTATGACCTATCATGCAAATATATAAAAAGAATCCTATTCATTTTCAAAGACTTCATTCATAAATTAGGGTTATTAATAAAAAATTAATTAATACTACTGAGTTTTTTACATAACTACTTATAACCAAATGGGATATAGTCTTTTTTTTTTTTAATCATCATTGAAGATTTTTAAGTGACTTGAAAAGGAGAATTCAATCAAAAAAATATAAGTAATAATCACTTTTATAATTTATGTAATGAGATTGATAAATTAAAAGATTATCTTGATTTTTGTTTCCTCTCAAAAATATAATAACAAGGATAAAAGAAAAAGATGATACAGCGATATATTCTTGTTTGACTACAAAATGCAATGTGATTTACCTTCAATTTTCACTACAAAATTATGTTAGAAATTTTTACTAAACTCAATTTCAAAAAATGAGACTCACATTTTTATCAATCACCTAAACTAACCCAAATTTAGTAACTTCTAAGTACTAACTCATCAACTTAGATAAGAAAAATTAAGTGTATTCTAATCTCAGTACATACACTTTTAAAACAAACAAACAAAAATAAAAATGATTCCTATATGAACTAATTTTCTTTGTTTTTTGTATCTCTCAATATAAACTTAATTCTAGATAATAAAAAAAATTGAAACACTCACTAACAAGGAAGAATGAACTTAGCAAAGACTGTGTGTGTATGATCTGAATTGTTTTGAATTGGTTACATTTTTCATTGAACAAATTATCACATATAGAACTTGATATCCTCTTTAATGTAGGAATCATTTCCTTATTTAATCAAATTAACCGTTGCACTTACCAAGCATATATAGCCATTAGCTTTATTTGATTAAGAATAACTTCTTTGGCTTTATATCAAAGTGTATCATCATTCCAAACATAGCATGAGCTAATCTTCAATGATATTCTTCACATTATTGTTAATTTGCACAATTCATGCTTGTTAAATTGGTCATCATTGATTGCTTCTTTTTTTCTTGAGTTCATTCTTGAAAAACTAATGATAGTCAATTTTTAAGAGTATCTTTCTTTTTCAATATCGAATATATATACTACAGTAAATAAAACTTTCTTCTTTTATTATTTGTACAGTTACAGCCTTAGTGTTGATCATTTTCAATGAATGAAAAATCTTTTCCTATTTTATTCTGCAAATTGTTGCAATAATAGTTCTGTGACTGTCGGTCATCAATAGAAAAATCTTTCTTGATTTACTTGACTTGATCTCATAGAATATTTTCTTTTGTTGTCTTCTTATTTTGGTAAGAATATATCATAATAAATATTTATTTGTTTGATGTTTGATTGTTGAAAATCACAACCTATCAAGACTTCCTATAACACTTGTAATGTAAAATTAATATACTCAATCAATTATATCTATAGTTGTAAGAATCGGATTGGATCGATTAGTTTGATCGAAAAATCGGTGAATCAGACCCTAACTGATCTGTTCTAGTATTATGACGGTTTAAGGATGAGAACCAGTAAAAACCGGTTAAAATAAATGAAAATCAGTCAAAATCGATAAAAAATTGGTTCAATCGAATTACTCTAAAAAAAATTTTAAAATTGTTAAAAATGTGATTCAAACTTAGATCTTTCTTATTTTTGCATGATCCCTTTATCATTAAACTATGTTATTTAATTTCTTATTATTTTATATACTAATTATTAATTATATAATAAAAATATACAATAATTTTATTAATATTATTTTAATTTTATACTCATTTTATATTTAAATTAATTATTATATTTTTTATTATTCATAACTATTAATATAAATGTTATTAAACATGTATAAATAAAAATATCAAATATTTTTATTAATTATAATATCATTTATTAAATATTATATTTTAATAATACATATAGTATATAATAATATAATAAATATAAATTAATTAGTTAGTTATTGAAATAAAAAATAGTTATTTTAGTATAAAAATAAAATTAAAAAAATTATTATAAAAAAATATTAAAATTTTATATATTTATTTAATAATAATTGGATTATAACTTGTTAATTATAATTTGTTGAAGTTTGATTGTTTTTAAAATATTAATTAAGATATATATTTTAAATTTTAATTATAAGTTTTTGATTATTTTATATTTTTTATTTATATAGGATCGATTTTATCGATTCAACCAATAACTTATCAGTTGAACTAATAAATCAATAAACCAGTAGTATAACAGTTCAATCACCAGTTCAATTGTGACGACTATGATTATATCTCAATCAAATGTTTTATCATTATTGAAGTTGTTAGATATTATCTGAACTCGATAACGATTATATCCACCATTCTTCTTTCAACGGCCTAGATAGATGTGAAGATGTATTCCTTTTTTGTTTTATAAAGTTTTTAAATGAATAATGAAACTCGTCTTTTAATTTATACCTATTTTGCTTGGATTTTGATTTTTTTTTATTTTGACAAAAAATATCAACTAAGTTTGTATCAAAATATTAATTTGGAAAATAGATACAATTTTTCTCAAAAAATTCGTCCCAAAAACTTACTGAATCAAAATAAAAACTTTACAATGAATTAAAAAGAAAATGATAATTTTATTATTTTTTGGACGCACTGTTGCAAACATGAATTTTCCAAATATTTGAGTAAAAGTAGATCAAACATACAATTTTAAAATGCAATTAAGAACTGATAACTACAAAAAAAATAAAAAAAGGAATAGAATTGAAAAGCAGATAAATATTGGAGAAATAAATGAACAAATGAATAAAAACTTAAAAAAGTTGAATGCAAATTTGGAATGAAATCGACAATAAAGTAAAATAACTCTCAAACTCACATGTAATTGCACTTTATTGTCTAAAATTCTTTAGAATTTCAATGTTTGAGTGAGTTGTAGAAGAGAAGTCCTCTTTGGAGCTTTTCTTTTCTCTATTTACAGGCAACACTATTCAGTCCGATTCTTTAAATATTTATGACAGTTACTAATTTAGGTAAGATTAAGTATTTGAGCATGTTTTATTTATTGACTGCACATGCTCCATTCATCTCTCTCTCAAAAATTTGCTAAGTGTCCTTTACTTACATATTTCCACCTCGCCTTACTTATATCAAAGTCGAAATATCTTTCATGACTGCCTCCTTAGTTGATGTTTTCATCCCTGTGCTAACTGCACCTTATGGGTTTGTTTAGAAAATCTCATCCTCCTTATCTTGACTCATTAACAACTTTTATAAGCTCAAAGCCGTTCTTTCTTTCAATTCTTTTATACTTTCGACTTTCACACACTCAATATGACACTCGGTCTTTTATTATTATTATTGAACATAATGACTTAAGGTTCAAAGACATGCCCTAATCTAGACTATGGTAGACATACATCATGTACCAAAAACCTTGAAGAGACTAAAGCACACTTCACTTTGTTTAAAGTTGCCTTTCCACGATTATCCAAATTTAATTAGGGAATCAACTTTTTTTCCAATTCACAATTAGAGCTTGTTTGGAACTATTTGAATGTAAGAAAAGAATTTTATTTCTTTTAAGAATAGAATTTATTTTTATTTAAAATTTAATTTTATGATTTAGAATCACTTTAATATATTAATAGAAAATAATTCAATTCTTTAATTTGGAATAATTTTTATATGAGTTAAATTTTTTTTTACAATTTTGTCCTTAATAAAGAGAAGAAAAAAAACTAAATAAATATTAGACAAAATTAGAATAATCAATTATAAATATGGATATTTTTTACATTTAACATATTGAACTTATTTAGTGTGAGAATTGATTTCAAAATCATATCCCTTTTAGTCTGATTTGTAAATAAAGAAAAAGCGAGAATTTAAATTCTAAAAAGAATTGAAATTATTTTTTATTTTGGTTCCAAAATAAGAAAAAGAATTCTAATTTTTGAGTGAATTCTAATTTATAAGTTTCAAACAAGCTCTTAAACTATCAAATATTAATTAAAGGATTAATTTTTTCGATTAACAATCATGTATTTTTTTTAGAGAGAGAGAGGAGAACTAATTTGACTAATTAATAATGGTTAAGAAAGTACTAGTTTGCTTGATTAAACAAGTGTTGTGGGTTCGAATATTGGCTTGTGCATATAGCAATCTGCTATTGAATAATGGCAAACTTTTAAATGGAGTTCCGGTTCGTGACGGATTAACCTTTACTGCTGGGGGATATAATGGAAAAAAAAAATGGTTAAAAAGATCTTGCCGTGTTTCACACCCATGTTGAATCTGCAGCAAATATATATACATATAAATGCTTAAAAATCCATAGCGTTGTTGGTAAGCAAACTTGCTCTCCCATACTATGTTTTCCCTTTTGTGGAGTGTGTTTGATTGATGGGGAAGACTTTTGTCTTCATTCATACCCTCCTTTATCTCATAATCTTGATATATATAGGAGCAGCTTTAGTACAATAAATCAAATAAAATTCCAATTAGTTATTACATTAATTAGCATAGCATTAGTGAAACTTGAATCTAAAACTTTTACATTAAGTCCCTTCAATTCCCCCAGCCCCCAAAAAAAATGTATGATCCATGTGTATATTGGTGGGGGGCCATATTTCATAGATATGAGATATCCACTGGTTAAACATTCCATCTATATTATGTTAAATTTTTATGTAAAAGAAAAAGAAACAGTACGTAAAAGATGCTGACGAAAAGCTATAAAGTAAAATATCTATATATAAATGCCATCTGAAAATTGACAACAAATTAACAATCCTTAAATATATATAAAGTAGTAGTTAATTCTCTAACTTTTGCGATACATATGTGATGGAATGAAAACAACAATATTGAACATATATATAATAAATAATAAGAATTGAAACAAGAACAAGAAATTAACTATTGTTATATAGTTTATTTGATCTTTGATGATGTTATATTAAAATCTAAATTAAAGAAGGGAAGAAATACAGCCAATATGAGACATGTTCAAGTTGTCATGATGGACGATTATTCCCTTTTCTTTGTGTATTTTTTCGTCGTTTCCTTTGGATTTTACTTTCTTTGACAGTTCAATGTGCATGTACACACGTGCATTATTATGCCTATTTTTCAGAGAATAATATAAATATAGATCATTTCCAACCAAAAAAAAAAAAAAAATAGTAAAAGAAAATTAGCAATGTGTAGCTATAGAAGAAGTACATTAAAAATCTTAGCTAATAGTTCTGTTTCTTTAATTCCTTTGAATATGCATGTTACAATTATATTATCACAGTTACATTTTCTTGGAATCTATATACATATATCAATCTTCTTCGGGAATTGACCTGAGAACTTTCACTTTGACTAGGTTATTATTGAGGAGACTACTCAACATTATTATTATGCATTTTTTATGGAACATGAAAATTTTTCCTTTTTCCTTTTTTTTTGGTGGGGGGGGGGGGGGGGTTCAATAACTATGGAAAATGAACATTAGAAAAGGTGTGTTAGTAATTGAGCTATATATGTTACTCTCTGTAGTCACACTCACACACACATGAGACGAAATGATATTTTTCCTCTTTATGACAGTAACAGCTTTTCTACTTGCTTTGATTCAAATGGCTGCAAGTGATGATGATAATGAGGGTAATCCAAGTTTCTTGTAACATGACAAGAAAATAATG